>NW_024080646.1:1241670-1926670 GCF_003009895.1 Hyaena hyaena
GCGGGGCTCAAACCCACGAACCGCGAGATCATGACCTAAGTGAAAGTCGGACGCTTAACCGACTAAGCCACCCAGGCGCCCCTGTTTATTTATTTTTGAGACAGAGAGAGACAGAGCACGAGTGGGGAAGGGGCAGAGAGCGAGGGAGACACAGATCTGAAACAGGCTCCAGGCTTTGAGCTGTCAGCACAGAACCTGATTTGGGGCTCAAACCCATGAACCGTGAGATCATGACCTGAGCTGAAGTCGGACCCTTAACCGACTGAGCCCCACCTATGTTTATTTATTTTTGAAAGAGAGAAACAGAGAGAGAGAGAGAGAGAGAGAGAGAGAGCTAGCACAAGCCAGGGAGGGGCAGAGACAAAGGGAGACAGAATCGGAAGCAGGCTCCAGGCTCTGCACTGTCAGCACAGAGCCCGACGCATGGCTCAAACTCACCAGCCCTGAGATCATGACCTAAGCTGAAGTCTGACCCTTCATTGACTAAGCCACCCAGGCACCCTTTAAGTAACTTAATTTTAAGTTAATTATAGATTCACAGGAAGTTATAATCATAGTAACAAGAATGTCCCTTGTACCGTTTACTTAGTTTACCCCATTTGTTAACATCTTACATATGATGCAATGTAAGAACGAGGAAATAGACATCAATAGAAAATATGTGTATAGCTTTCATTGAAAGACATCTTGAAAGTGTTATGGTGTATTATAGATATATTTCAGAAATGAGATAGTATTGAAATCTTGACAAGGATTGTTTTCTTTACACACTTAGGATTCACATTGACAATACAACTTAACAGTGTAACTTTGGGTAGGTATATTTCACTTCTACAGAAACCTACTTTCCTGACTTGTAAAAGAAGGATAATAATGTGGACTTCACAAGGTTTTGAAGAGCAAATGAAATAATGTATTAGTATATGAAGGCCTTACCTAACACAGATAGGCATGTGAAAAATGTTAACTGTTGTTATTCATTATTGAGCTCACTAAAAAGTTAAGAATATTCTGTAAGAGGGAAATTAGGAGGAGGAAAAACGTAGCATGAGCCCACTTACATATATTTTAATGTATGTACAAAATTATTTCCACATCTACAGAGAAAGAATGAAAGGACATACATCAAGTTGGTAAGAGTGATTTTCTTTGCAGGAGTGTAGGGATTGGAAAGAATTGAGACATGGTAAGGAGAGAGAAGTTACTGTTCTAAACTTTGTATTTTAAAATGTTTAAAGCAAGCATAGTCTATACTTTATCAAAACAGCATCAAATAACAGTTCAATGCTTAGAGACTTCCAGCAATGGCAGTCTTCATGATTTGATCTAGATCTCCTATTGATAGCAACTAGATATACTGGACAAATTTTTAAAAATATATTAGCTGATTCCAAATAGCTAACAAGGAATGAAGAATTACCGTGCCAAGATTTAGAAGAGAAGGAAAACTCACAGGGGTAAGCCTACCATTTCCCCCTTGAGGTATTTGTCTATTCCTAAAGCCTATGTGATTAGCAAAGCCGACTTTGGTAGACAAAAATTGGAGTTCAAAGCCTGTCAAGGTATAGAGGTCATGGTAAACACCTAGGTTTTTGTTCGGGACCCAGAGGACCACAACTCAGAAGTAAGAATGAACCAAAAACAGACCTCTTCTTACAAGGACTAACAGCAAGTTTTGCATCATCTCAGTTAACAAGTGGAATAAGGCAGTTGATGAGGAGAACAAAGGAAAGAGAAATGTAGCTAAATTATAACTTGAAGCCCACTGTTTACCTGAGACACGAAGAGTGTGACATTCCTCAAGGAACTCGTGGCTGCTTTAATGTTGATGTTTTATTACAGACTAAAAGCAACCTTATCTTAACAATAGCTAGTAGCCCTCTAAGGTCTTGAAGACCTTGCTTTCAACATGCACAAATTCCTTAGGGACTTCTGTTACCCGCCCCCCCCCCCAAGCCCCCATGAACTAGAAAGAATATAAGCATTCACTCTTCTTAATCCCAGTGCAGCTCTTTCTGCCTATGGGTCCTGTCCCTGAACTGTAATAAAAGCACCTTTTTTCACCAAAAATGCCTCAAGAATTCTTTCTTGATCATTCACGTGGCAACCACACATCAGCAGTGTTTCTCAAACTGTGGTCCATAGATCTTTGGAAGTACCCAGAAACCTTTCAAGGGATTTACAATGTCAAAACTATAGTGATCATCTTAGAACAGTGTTTATCCTTTCATTGTATGAATACTTACATTTGCAGTACCAAAGAAATGGGTACAACTGCTGGAGCCTTAATATGAATCAAGACAGTAGCACCAGACTGTACTAGTTTCCATTGTATTCTTTACCACTAAGCATGCATTTGAGAAAATGCCAATTTAATTTAGGAAATAACATTGAATAGTGGGGCATTTGGGTGGCTCAGTCGATTAAGCACCCAACTTCGGCTCAGGTCATGATCTCACTGTTCATGGGCTCAAGCCCCGTATTGGGCTCTGTGCTGACAGCTCAGAGCCTGGCGCCTGCTTTGGATTCTGTGTCTCCCTCTTAGTCTGCCCCTCCCCTGCTCATGATCTGTCTCTCTCTCTCTCAAAAATAAATAAACATTAAAAAAAATTTAAAAAGAATACCATTGAATAACCAAAAAAATCATTAATTTTATCAGATCTTGAGTCATGAGCACTTATATTTTTAATATACAGAATGGGAAGTACACATAAGGTACTTCTACTACCTTCAAAGCAAGGTGGTTAGTTTGAGTAAAAGCACTTTTTTTTTATGTTTATTTATTTTTGAGAGAGACAGAGAGTGAGAGGGGCAGAGGCAGAGAGAGAGGGAGACACAGAATCTGAAGCAGGCTCCAGGCTCTTAGCTGTCAGCACAGAGCCTAAGGTGAAGCTTGAATTTGCGAACTGTGAGATTGTGACCTGAGCTGAAGTCAGATGCATAATCAACTGAGCCACCCAGGCGCCCCAGAAAAAGCACTTTTGTAAATCTCTGAGTTCCTAGCTGAACCTGCCCCCTTGCTCATGGAACATCTTTTATATCTGAAAGAGTGACTGACACGGTAGTTATTCAAGGTTAAATATTTGGGCAGATATTTCTGAAAATGAACCAAATTTGTCACTTCAAGAAAAAGAACAGACAGTATGTGTTTCCAAAGATAAAAGTCAAGCTTTTACAAAGATTAGAATTTTTAAAGTTTATTTATTTATTTTGAGAGAGAGAGAGAGAGAGAGAATGTGTGTGAGCAGGGGCAGGGCAGAGGGAGGGAGAGAGAGAGAGAGAGGGAGAGAGAATCCCAAGCAGGCTCCATGCTGTCAGCACAGAGCCCAATGTGGGGCTTGATCTCATGAACTGTGAGATCACGACCTGAACCACACAAGTCGGAAGCTCTAGCAACTGAGCCACCCAGGTGCCCCGAGAACTATTAATGAAGCACCTATTGGAAACTATAGAAATGACAACCACATTAATTGAGATTAAGAGCTCAAAAATTGGACTGAAAATCAGACCTAGGTGAAGAGAGAAGTAGGGAATTAGAAGACAGTTAAAAAAAATATATATATATAAATCTCCATATCAAAGCAGAGAGAGATCAACAGAGAACAATAAAAAATAATCTAAAACATGGTATGTTGAAGATACTGCATGTATGTGTAGTTGGAGTACTAGATAATAGGAGATAAAAAGCAGGGCAGAAACAACATATGAAGATATTTTGCAAGCAACAGATTTAAGAAAAACTACTAAAACTAACAGAATAAAGAAATTCACACTTAGAAAAACCACAATAAATCTGGTGTAAACCAAAGACACTGAGGAAACCTTAAAGCTATCTAAAGAAAATCATAGGTATATTACCAAAAAGAAGAAAATAAGACTATCAGCTGACTTCTATACTAACATGGAATGCTACCTTCAACATGCTAAAAGAAAATGCATGCAAAGCTGGTATGATAATCTGTTTCTAGTGAAAATAACCTTTAAGACTGAAGGCAAAATTAAGGTATTTTTCACAAAAAAACCCAGAAAGGATTAGTCACTGGCAAACAATTACTGAGGGAAATACTGAAGAATGTTTTTTAGACAGAAGAAAATTTTCATAGATGGAAATTTGGAGATGGAGGAAAAAATAAAGACCATCAAGGGTAAAGATTAACTGAATAAAACAATCCTATGGGCTTATAAATATATATAGTATTAAAATATTGAAAAAATAATATCTAATTTGGGTAGGACAAATGATGTTAAAGTATTCTAACTTCCCTTCATTGTTTCAGGAAGTAGTAGAATTTCTAATTTATATTAGATTAATGGATCCAAATTGCATATTGTAATCTCTGGGATTCTCTTAGAGAACCATATAAAAATTTGTAAACATATATATTACAATACGTTATTATAATAAAGTAATAATAACAAAAAAGAACACCAAAAAGAAAGAAAAAGGAACATTTAATAATATGGGAAACAGAAAGCAAATAGTATTTTAGTAGGCTTCACGATAACTACATTAATACTTGTATCCTCTGACAGCATGGAGCCTGCTTGGGATTATTCTCTCTGTCTCTCTCTCTCTGCCCCTCCTCCTTCTTGAGCATGCTCTTGCTTTTAAACTTAAAAAAAATTTGTACCTATATGTGACATGAGATAAACATTAAACTAAGAAGTAAAAAAATTTGAAAGTAAAAGGGTGGGAAAGATATCATGTAAATACTAAACAAAAAGAGCTAGTGTAGAGTATAACAAAGTATACTTCAAGTCAAGATGGATAGCAAGAGATATTGAGGGAAATTTTGTAATGATAAAAGGCTTAATTTCCTAGGAATACTTAATTCTAAATTTGTACCTAACATCAACATTCAGGATAAAGTAAAAACTGATAGTACTGAAGAAGAAAAAGAGAAACTGACAATTATAGCTAGAGGTTTTAACACAATTTTCTTTGTAATTGATAAAATAAGCAGGTAAAAAATTAAAATATTCAATATTAGAATATGAGAATATTCAAGGAACACAATCTTTGTCTAACATATATACACATATAAACACCATGCATAAGAACTATAGACAACACATACGTTTTGAGCAAACATCAAACACTTGTAAAAATTGACCATATGGTAGGCTGTCAGGTCAGCTTTACAAATTTCAAAGGACTAAAAGCATACAGGGGTTCCTGGGTGGCTCAGTTGGTTGAACATCTGACTTTGGCTCGGGTTGTGTTCTCATGGTTCGTGGGTTCGAGCCCTGTGTCGGGCTCTGTGCTGATAGCTAGCTCAAAGCCTGGAGCCTGCTTCGACTTTTGTATCTCCCTCTCTCTCTGACCCTCCCCTGCTCACGCTGCCTCTCTCTCTCTCTCTCTCTCAGAAATAAATAAAACATTTAAAAAAATTTTAAAAAAAGAGTAAAAGCATACAAAATGTATTCTCTGGCCCTAGAGAATTAAGCCAGAAATTAGTAACAACAACATAATTAGAAAACACCCATGTATTTGAAAATTAAGAAATGTATGTTTTAAAGTTTGTTTGTTTATTTATTTGGAGAAAGTGTGAGGAAGGGAGGGACTGAGAGAGAAGAGAGACGAGAACCCCAAGAAGCCTCCACACTGCCAGTGTGGAGCCCAGTTCAGGGTTTGAACTCATGAACCAGAATATCATGACCTGAGTGGAGTTGGATTAGGCTCTGTACTGGCAGCTCAGAGCCTGGATCCTACTTCAGATTCTGTCTTCGTGTCTCTCTGCCCCTCCCCCACTTGTGCACTGTCTCTCACTCTCTCTCTTTCTCTCTCAATATAAATAACCATTATATATGTATATATATAAAACAAAAGGAGAAAGACTAAGAATCATTACCTAAGCATCCAAATTAAGAGGTTATATTAATAAACAGCTTATTAAACCCAAGGAATGTAGAAAGAAGAAAACAATAAAGTGCAGAAATCAATGAAATACGAAATAAATAATGTGGAATGTAAAGAAAGCTGTAAGTTAGACCATTAAAAACACTAATAGAGTTGATAAATGGCTGGCAGGAATAATCAAGAAAAAAGAAAAGACACAATATGAAGAATGTAAAGAGGGCCTTGTAGATCTTAATGACATTAAAGTTATGAGTAACTTCATGCCAATAAATTGGAAAATTTAGAGTAAAAGCACAAATTCATAGAAAAACATAATAAAAGTGATGCAAGGAAAAAGAGAAATATCTCAGTGGTCCCAAATCTGTTAAAGAAATTAAATCCAGAAACAAAACATTACCACAAAGTCACTTGGCCCAGGGGTATCACTAGTGCATCCTAAGGAACATTTAAGAAGGAAATAACACCAATCTTACATAAAGTCGTCACAGAAATAGCAAAAGAGAGAGTGCCTCCGAACGTGTTTTTAGAAGCAGTATAACCTTTTTTTTTTTTCAGCTGCATGCCTAACATAGGGCTCAAACTCATGACCCTGAGATCAAGAGTCACATGCTCCACTGACAGAGCCAGCCAGGTGCCCATGAAGCTGCGTAATCCTAATAGCAAACCCTGAGGATACTATAAGAAAGGAAAATTACGTGCCACTTTCTGTGATGAACATGTATATAAAAATACTAAGCAAAATACAAATAAACAGAAACAAGCAATATACAAAAAAATATACATCACATGTATATCACAACTAAGTTGAGTTATTCTAGTAATCAATGTAATTCACCACATTAACAGAATAAAACAGGAGTTATCAAACTACTGTCCAGGAACCAAATCTGGCTGGCCACTGTACCTATTTTTGTAAATAACGTTTTACCAGAAAACAACTAACATATTCTCTTCTACATTGTCTATTGTTGCTTTCCTGCTAAAATGACGGAGTTGTGTAATTGCAACAGAGCCCAGGTGGCTTGCAAAACTTGAAATATTTACTATCTGGTCTTTATAGAAAAAATTTGCTGACTCGTGAAATAGAGGGAACAAAACCCTACCTCAATAAATGCAGAAGAGCATTTAATCAAACCCACTGTTTCATATAATCTTATTGACTCATAATCTAAAGATTGAAAGGAATTTCCTTAATCTGCTAAGGGGATCTAAAAGAAACCTCCAGGAAACATCATTTCTGATGGTTAAATATTGGAACTTGTGTTTTATTTGAGATCAGCAACATACCTGAGAGTACCTGCTCTTGTCACTTCTATCTAACTTTGTACTGGAGTTCTTTTTAAGCAATATAAGAAAAGAAAAAAGAAAAACTTTGAGTATTGGAAAGGAAGAAATGAAAAGAAAATCATATCACTTTTAGAGGACCTAATTGTATTATAATAAGAAGTCCAAAATAAAGTATAGGTAAATTGCTAATATTAGTGAATTTAGGAAGTTAATGGACACATGATTGACATAAAACAAATCAACTGTATTTCTATGAAGCAAAAGCAGATAATTAGGGAAATGAAATAAAGATTTCAAGTGGGGCACCTGTCCAACTCTTGATCTCAGCTCAGGTCCATGATCTCATGATTCAGGAGACTGAGCTCTGTGTTTGGCTCTGCACTGACAATGTGGAGCCTGCTTGAGATTTTCTCTCTCCCTCTCTCTCTCTGTCCCTCCTCTGGTCTCTCTCTCTCTCTCTTTGAATAAATAAATACATGAACAACTTAAAAATTAAGATTTCATGTATATAGTATATTTCCAGGAAATAACATATAGACCTCTACACAGAAAAACCTAAAATATTGTTGGAAGAACCCAGTGAAGATCTAAGGGAGGTATATATCAGATTCATGAATTGGCAAACTCAAATTGATCTAGGTATTCAGTGCAAGATCAACAAGAATTTAAAGATGAATTTTTACCAATGGATACATCTGTGTAATTATGACCACAATAAAAAATATAGAATATTTTCATCATCTCAGAACATTCCTTTGTGCTCCTTTGCAGTCACCATATGCCCCCCATCCTCATTCCTAGTCAACTGCAGACCTACTTTGTCACTATAAGTCGATTTAGCTTATAGATTCTTATATAGATGGAACCAACAGTACTCTTTTGTGTCACTTTTTCTATGCAATCTAATGTTTTTGAGATTCACCCATTTTGCTGTGTATATTCATAGTCTAGCCCTTTTTATTCCTGAGTAGAATTCTATTATATAAATGTATCATAATTTATTTATCCATTCACCTGTGTTGAATATTTGAGTTGTTTCTAACTTGACAATATTTTATCAAAGGTGCTATGAATACTCATGTACCAGGCTTGGGGTGGGCAATACATTTTCCTTTCTTTTGGGTAAGGAATAAATACCCAAGGTCGCAATTGCTGGACAATACGATAACTGTGTATTTAACTTTATAATAATTACTAGTTGTTTTTCTGTGTGGTTGTATCATTTCTACTCCCACAGGCAATAGATGAATGTTCCTAGTTGTTCCACATACTTTCTGAAGTGTGATGATGTCACTCTTTTTAATTCTGGCAGTTTTAGCGGGTATGTAGTGGTTTTTCAGTATGACTTTAATTTACATTTCCATGATGATTAATGATGGAGAACAAGTTTTCATGTGTCTATTGGGCACTCGTAAATCATTTCCAAGTCTTTTGTCCATTTTGTTAGTAGGGTTGTTTGTCTTATTGAGTTGTAGGAGTTCTTTATATATTCTAGATACAAATTCTTTGTTTAATGTCTCATAAATTCATTATCTTTTCTCCCAGATTCTGGCTTGCCTTTTCATTTTCTTATGATATCTTTGAGGAACAGAGTTTTTAATTTAATTTTTAGTTTTCATTTTGTTTAGTAATCTCTGTACCCAATGAGGGCTCTAACTTATGACCTCGAGATCAGGAGTCCTATGCTCTACTGACTGACTCAGCAAGGTGTCCCCCAGAGTTTTTAGTTTTAATGAAACTCAGTTTATCAAATTTTTCTTTTATGCTTCTTGCCTTTTGTTTCTTATCTAAGAAATGTGTGCTTCACTCAAGATCATGAAAATTCTTTGTTTTTTTGCAGAAGTTTTATAATTTTACTTTTATTTTTGTTTATTTTTAAAATTAAAAATAAATTATTTCTGAGAGAGAGTGTGAGCAGGGGAGGGTCAGAGAGAGAGGGAGACAGAATCTGAAGCAGACTCCAGGATCCGAGCTAGCTGTCAGCACAGAGCCCAACGTGGGGCTCGAACCCACAAACCGTGAGATCATGACCTGAGCCAAAGTCGGACGCTCAACCGACTGAGCCACCCAGACGCCCTTATAGTGTGACTTTTAAAACAGTTTTTTAAAGTTTATTTATTTACTTTGAGAGGGCGGAGTCAGGGGGAAGGGCAGAGAGAGAGGGAGGTAAAGAATCCCAAGCAGGCTCCGCACTGTCAGCACAGAGCCTGATGTGGGGCTTGAACTCAGAAACACTGAGATCATGATCTACACTCAATGCCCAACCAACTGAGCCATCCATGCGCCCCTATAGTTTTACTTTTAAAACTTAAGACTACAATCTCTTTCAAGTTAACTTTTGTGTATATGTGAGGAAAAGGTCAAAGGACATTTTTAAAAAACACAGATATCTAGCTATTTCAAAACAATTCTTTCTTCTTTAAAGTATCTTGGCATCTATATTCGTTTACTATGGCTGTAATAAATTACCACAAACCTGGTGGCTTAAAATAATAAATTTATTCTTTCACAATTCTGGAGGCCAGAAAGCTAAAATCATGGTGTTTGCAGGACTGTATCATAATATTATGTTATTATCTTTCTTTCTTTCTTTCTTTCTTTCTTTCTTTCTTTCTTTCTTTCTTTCTCTCACTCTCCTTTCTTCCTTCCTTCCTTCCTTCCTCCCTTCTTTCTTTCTTTCTTTCTTTCTTTCTTTCTTTCTTTCTTTCTTTCTTTCTTTCTTTCTCTCTTTCTCTCTTTCTCTCTCTTTGTTTCTTTCTTTCAACATTTTATTTATTTTTGAGAGATGGGGGTGGGGAGTAAGACAGAGAGAGAGGGAGACAGAGTCCAAAGCATTCTGCAGGCTCTGAGCTTTCAGCATAGACCCAAATGTGGGGCTTAAACTCATGAACCGGGAGATCATGATCCGAGCTGAAGTTGGACTCTTGACTGACTGAGCCACCCAGGTGTCCCCATATATTTTTCTTATAATTATATCTGCCATTAGTATTGATGGGCTTTTGGAGTGATGGGAGTCTGGAGCTAATTAAAGCATGGGCTCAGGACCTGTGGGCAAAAAGATCTCCCTAGCCCCCAAATTTCTTAAGGGTAGACTGGATATTAGGTATTTTAGACCATTTCTTGTCTTGAAGTACGTATTTTTCTCTATTAGATTATTAAGTACAAATCTTATCCTTGTTTAGTAATTTACAATATCCTATGTGTTTTTACATATTTCACCCATTAAAATTGGGACAGTCTGAAAGAATCTAGCCTGAGATAATCACTTAGACAGTGGCAGTGCATAATAAATAATAATTAAACACTGTTCTTTTTTTAATGTTTATTTATTCTTGAGACAGAGCACAAGCAGCGGAGGGGGAGAGGGAGACACAGAATCAGAAGCAGGCTCCAGGCTTTGAGCTGTCAGCACAGAGCCCAATACGGGGCTCAAACCCATGTACTGTGAGATGATGACCTGAGCCGAAGTCTGATGCTCAACTGACTAAGCCACCCAAGCGCCCCTAAACACTGTTACTTTTAATAGCCTTTTAGATAGGGTCATTATTTTTCAGGAAGGTGAACACAATATGAAATGACCAGTCCAGTGACATGCCACAGGTGGGAGAACTGGGGACTCCAAACCTGTGCATTTGTCACAGTGAGTTAAGATTGAATAGAGCTTCACATAAGCGCTTGTTTTAAAAAAGCAATACTTTGTTATAGCATTAGCCTTCCAAATACATTTGATTCAGCTACTCCTTAATTCATTCAGTGTTTGTTAATGTAAGAACATGTGGAAGTGCTCCGGATAGTCTGTTTATAGTCTACATTGAATGAAACTTTCTGGAGTATTGAAAGTAGTGTTTTGAGGAGAATTAGGAAAGGTGATTTGTTTTTGCCTAGAATAATGAATATTTATATAGATATATGCTGTTCTTATAGTCTTGAAATGTCTGGAAGCCACAATTCAAAATAACTCATCAAATGCCACGGAGACTGTGAGCAGAAATATTTTGAAAGATACTACCTGAGGGGTTTTGCTCTGAGCCCAATTATGAGCAAACAGGCTTGGTCTCTGCCTCCCCCCACCCCCCCCGCTATGTTCAAGGAATTTATGGCAGTAAAAGGGCTTCAAATATTAGCAAATTTGATAGTATGAATATTGTTAATTATAAAATAATAAGTATTAAAGAAATGCTTATATGAAAGTAATCTCAATACATGTATGTTTTTTGTGAATTAAGATCATTTTTAATGCTGTGATTATAGTTTTACTAAATATTAAGCATATTCTTGGAACACTTCATTTTATCAGTTTGGTGAAATACATTTGAGGAATACAAATTCATGTAACACAAAAAATGGAAATATTTTAAAAATCAGACAATTTTTATTTTTTATTAGAAAAAATGTTTTAATGTTTATTTATTTTTGAGAGAGAGACAGAGTGCAAGCAGGGGAGGGGCAGAGAGAGAGGGAGACACAGAATCTGAACCAGGCTCCAGGCTCTGAGCTGTCAGTACTGAGCCCGAAGCAGGCCTCGAACCCATAAGCTATGAGATCCTGATCTGAGCAGAAGTCGGACGCTCGACTGACTGAGCCACCCAGGTGTCCCAAACATGGACAGTTTTCTTACATTTGTTAAATGTGTCTACATTGACTGGCATGAATAATCAAGAATGAATAGTTCATGTATTTTACTTATTCTAAACCACTGTATATGTCCTATTAGAATTATTCTTAGAAAAAAAACCTTTCACTTCTTTGTTATATGACCTCAATTCCTTCTTCAGATGCCTGAGCCAAGAGCAATCTAAATAATGGAACTGATTTTTCTGGTTGGGAAAGTGGTTGCCTGGATAGCTCAGTTTTAAGTTCCTAGAGTCATTTCTCAGACTTTGGGTCAACTTCCCATCTTCATTTTCTGTTTTCTCCTTAACTACTCTTCATTCTCCTTTTCTCTCAAATTTGGTATCACGCAATCTGTACTTTGGGATTTCTCTCTCCCCCAAACTAATGGTATCAAATGAGACAAGATTGTGCCACAAACTGTCTTTCCCCTAACTAAAGGCTCTTAACAGTTATAGACTCCAAAATTGTAAGAAAGTTCCTCCAAGTTACAGCCTTCCTGCTCGGTACCTGAATTTTCTATTTGTCCAATTCGAGCTGACCAAGGAAGGAATTCAGACAACTATTCCCACAGGTTCATGTGAAGATTTCGGTGCTATCTGCCAGGAATAAATGGAGCAGTAGGATGGTTTTATTTTTCCTACCGAAATATTGCTCTTAACAATTTAAGGTACTTTTGTGTAAACATCAAGACAGGTGTTGGACAGACTGTGTTGATGGTGGACAAGACTTATTAGTTTCTCTTCTGGATTCAATAGTTTTTCCAATGATGTGATTACAGTAAGTCTAAATGTAAGTGTTGATTTTTTGTTTTGTTTTGTTTTTAAGGTTAAGGGTAGTGAAAGACAAGAATTTGTTGACAACATCTACTATTCGTAGGTGTATAAATTATCTTCCCTTTATTCTTAGGATGGCTTGAGTCTTCATCCTTTAGATGTCAGTTTAAAGAGGCTTCTCACCCTAACTCATGTGTGTGCTCATCTTTCTTTCAGTCCCTTGTTGGCTTCTAGTCTTTCTTAGAAGTTTACATATTTACATATGTGTCTCTTCTCTGCCAGCCCTTGGAGTTTATCAGACTGTCAACTCCAAGAGGGCAGGTTCCATTGTCCATGTTATTCAGTTGTACCCTAGGTGCCTGGCATAAAGCCTAGCACCCAGAATACACCCCCGTTTGCTTCATTAATGAAACTTAGGACCTTTTGAGAAGAGCATATATTTGAAACAAATATTTTTTAAAATAAGCATTTTCCTTAATTTTTTCCAGTTTATTTAAAATTTCTTTTTTCTTAACACTTATTTTTGAGAGCGAGAGAGTGCAAGCAGGGGAGGGGCAGAAATAAAGGGAGACACAGTCTGAAGCAGGCTGCAGACTCTGAGCTGTCAGCGCAGATCACTGAGAACCCACGAACCCGTCAGATCACGATCTGAGCCAAATTCAGACGCGTAACTGACAGAGCCACCCAGGTGCTCCTCCATTTTATTTTTTATGTAAAGGAAGGGCTTGATTTTTGAGCATTAGCTTTGGGTGACATTTTACATAAACACTTCCTTTGTGTTATATGGAAGTCCAAATTTACAGAATTACCTGCCTCCCGCAACCCCCATCACATTACCAACATTTGCCTGTGTTCCTGCCATAATTAGAGACCTTTGGGTTTTCCCCCCCCCCCCCCCGCCCCCATATTTGAAGCCTGGCAATTTGGGCCTAATTTACAAGACATTAAGTACATAATTGTAAAAGAGTGAAGGTGGCCTATCTCAAAACTTAATCCCAAAGATCCAAGTCAGACGAAATCAACGCACTTTTCTGCTAAGGGTTTGTCCGAAGAAGCGAACGACTCGCCTCTGGCTCTGTAGCCAAGTTGGCCGACTGCCCCTGAGTACCAGACTCAGCCTTCGTTTCCCGATTCGGGGTCACGTTTACTTTCAAATTGTTAGGCACGCATGTGTATGCGTGCGAGACTGTGGAGTCCGAGGTGCGCCTTTGGGGCGTAGCCGGGCCGTTTAAACCAGCGAATCCGCGTTCACCTAGACCTTGCACCTCTGCGCATCTCGGCAGATGCTCCACGGGTTTGCACGAACTTGCGGGTCTTGACCTTCCTCCTTTCCTCTCCACCGTGCCCGGACAACCTGGGTCGGCCACTTCTTTCTCGGGGGCGCGGGGTGAAGATGAACTTGGAAAAGCTGAACCAGATCTAGAGCCGAGCGCCGAAACGCACTTGGAGAGGGGTTTCGGCGCGCCGAAGAGCGAGGCAAGTTGCACCCGCGCGAAAGGGGCGGGCCGGCTCGGGCCGCTCGCATTTCCTGTGACAGGGTCTGCCCCAGCCTCTCCTGCTCCCGCGGCGGCGGGACCATTTCCTGAATCGCTGAAGCGGAGGGAGGACTGGGGCGCGGCCCTACCACTAGCTCCAGAGGGAGGGGGGACCTGTCAGGAAAGGAGGAAGGACAAGGGGTCTACCTAGAGCAGGGCAGTGCTGCCGAGGCAGTGGTTCCTCGGGAGCCCGCCGAAGGAGGACTTCCACGGGCTAGAGTAACTCGTGTAGGCCAGGCCGGCCGGCTTTTCGTTGGGCGCAGGAGCATCCCCCCTGCCCGCATTCCCGAGGTGGTTCGGCCCGAGAGGCCGGCGTCTCTCCCCCAGTTTGCCGTTCACCCGGAGCGCTCGGGACTTGCCCGTAGTGGTGACGGCGGCAACATGTCTGTTGCGTTCGCAGCCCCGAGGCAGCGAGGCAAAGGGGAGATCACTCCCGCTGCGATTCAGAAGGTGAAGCCTTGTGGGGTCGGAGATGCCAGCCCATCCTGCCCTTGGGAGCGCCGCCGGGGGCCCGCCCGGGAGTCGGCCGGGCCAGGGGCGGAGGCGGGCCTGCTGGGAGGCGGTCGTGTGTGGGAACCCGAGCCGCGGGCTGTGCCTGAGTGGGTGGCGGAAGGCGGCCAGCCGGTTCTCCCACGGAGCCCTTCGTGCGTTTGGACTCTTTCCTACAGGCACAAAAGCCCAAGTAACCGCCGCGGGATTTCTCTAGGGATGGGGCGGCGTTCGGGCGGCGGGGCGCGTGCGCCCGGCGGCCGCGGCCGCGCGGGGATCGGCTGTTTGTCGGAGCCGGCGCCCCCCGCGGCCCCGCGCGTCGCTCCGGAGTTACTTTGGCGTCGCCCCGCCCAGCGCGCCGCGGCTGCTTTGCGCACACCCGATCTCGGGTCGCGGGAGGCCGAAGGGAAGTCGGAGCGCGCGGGTCGCCGCCCTCCGCTGCGCCGCGCAGTGCGGCCGACTTGGGGAGCTCGCAGGAGAACTTGGCGGGGGGACGCTGCGAGGGTCCGAGGGGCGGACGAAGGAGGGCCCCCTGGACTTCGGGGTGACCCTCGGAGTTTCCCTCTCCCTCTCGGATTCACCCCCCTATCCGTGTACATCAGCACATACTCACTGAGCGCCTACTCTAGGTGCGGAGGCTACAGTGGTGAGCCACGGTCCCTGCCCTCATGGAACTTGGAAGTCTAGGGGTGGACACCGTCTGATAATCGTGACCTATTACCGAAGTCGTGATAAATAGTCGGGGAGGAGGTGCGTCCCTTTTTAGAGGGTAGTGCTGCCCCTGTCGCTGCTGTGTTACTGCCAGTTAGGGACACAAAGGTTCTTTATTGTCCGCTACCCCGTGTTGCCTGTGAGCAAGACAGTATTCTCAATTTAATCAGCCAGACTTTGGAAAGTTACTTGCTAGGTCTAAGAGTTTACCTTAAATATTTCAGTTTTGTTATATACACGGGAATGAGGACGAAAGTTGAAGAAAAATCAACTTTACGTACCACTCAGGGCACCGATGTATGCCCAGTAGATTATGTTAATGGGCTTCTGTTCACTGTCAAGTTCTTTCTGGTGTGGCATTTGACATTTGCCCAACTGTTGCTTTATTTTATGAACACACCCGCTTGTCAGTGCTGGAAATGCAGTGCTTTCATGCAGTGCATTAGGCCAAGTCTGCAGCCTGGCAAACAGCTCCAAGTACATACAGGGAAACAGGTTTCTGAAGGGATTCACTTTCTACTTTTGGTTTTGGACTAAAAAAGTCCAGAGGTTCCTTGGTTGGTTTTCCAAAAAGAGTTTCTCTTCCATACATTTTAAGATATTTATTAGTGATTAATTCAGGATGTGCAGGTGAATTAGTTTTCATTCTTAGATGAGAAGAGAAAATGGATTCCAAATTAAGTGCCTTATTTTACAGTGTGAGGGATTGATGTTAGAAATGAGACGACATATTCTAACTGTAAAGTGTTCTCATATTCTAACTGTGAAGTGTGTTAGGGTGAGGAATCGACTGAGAAGATGTGCTGTGAAATCATTAGACTGGACTAATGGATTTTAAAGACACATTTTTTTTTGACATTAAGTGATTTTATTTAAGAAATAAGTACACTTTTTGGAAGAGCATGTCAGTATTTTTTTTTTTTCCTAGCAAGTGAAGATTATGGTTCATATGAAGGAAGAGAGTCACAATGTTACGTGAATTTTTAAAATTGAAAGATCTACGTTAAATTTTTGAGAGAGTGATTTTCGCATTATACTTTATGCTTCTTGAGTTTTGGAAATGTGGGACAACTTCAGGAGGGACGTCTACTCCTGTCCCTTGACATTAAGATAATCTAAGACCCTGGAATCATAAGTGCTTTGCAGAGGATTGCAAAATTGGCACTAAAACTCACTGGCGTTTTCATTGCTATATAAGTATTCTTTCCTCAATGCCACCTTGGTTAGATGAATTATTTAACCCTTAAAGCCAATATCGCTTTGAATTGCTGTGAGACCATAGAATGATAAATTGATAATGCATTTTGTTTTTGAACTTTTGGGACAGCTTAGTTATAAAGTAAGCTCATAAAGTCTGTAGTAAATATTATACATGCTTATAAATTATCATATTTGATTACTCCATATTTGGAGAATCATAGAACCATACTGCATACGACAGGGAAATTAGCCAGCTATCTCCTCAAGCTTTATGGGCTACAATTTCATGTATTCATTGAGGATAAGAACAAAGTTTTCTTTACTACTGCAAAGCGTTAAGAATGATGCAAAGTCAACTTAGACCCTTAACTTTTAGTCATGACAGGCTAAAGTTTCTGTTACAGGTAGTTGAGGTAATAAAATGTTTGAATGCAAAAGAAACCCCTTCTGGGCTTCAGGAGATAATTCAGAGGGAGAATAATTGGAATAGAGTTATTTAAAAATTGTTGACTAAACGTACCATTCCAGGGGTATGGAATGAATATTTAAAGACCTGAATGGATTCAGTTGCTATAAATAAACATTTCTAGATATCTAAAGGATTTTTAAAAATTTAACATGATGCACTAGATTTACAATAAACTTTTTCTAATTTCATTTCAGATGTTGGATGAAAATAACCATCTTATTCAGTGTATAATGGACTATCAGAATAAAGGAAAGACTTCAGAGTGTTCTCAGTAAGAATGATATGAAAAATTTTATGTGTTCATTTTTCTTGGTTAATTTTTTGCATTTCTTTTTAATAACAGCTTTACTGAGATGTAATTCACATTCCATGTAATTCAACAGTTTTAAAGTGTACAATTCAAAGCTTTTAGTGTATTCATAGAATTGTATTATCATCACTTCAGTCTATTTTAGAGCATTTTCATCATCTCCAAAAGAATCCTATACCCATTAGCAGTTACCCTCCATTCTTACCTAATCTCTCACCCCTTGACAACCACTAATCTGCTTCTGTCTGTGTAGATTTACCTATTGTGAACATTTTATTTAATGGATATATACAACATACGGCCTTTTTTGACTGAGTTCTTTTACTTAGCATAATATTTTTCTAGATTCATCCATGTTGAAGTATACATTAATACTTCCTATTACTGAATAATTGTTCATTGTATGGTTATACCATATTTTATTTAACCAACTATAGTGGACATTTGGGTTTTCATTTCTTGGCTATTATGAATAATGCTTCTATTAACATTAGTGTATACATTTTTATGACTTCCTGATTCTTACAAAAGAAAAATTTGTTCTTTGGGATGCAGTGGGTATCTTTTTTTCTTTTTTTAAACTTATCTTGGGGCGCCTGGGTGGCCCAGTCAGCTGAGCGTCCGACTGCAGCTCAGGTCATGATCTCACGGTTCGTGGGTTCAAGCCCCATCTCGGGCTCTGTGCTGACAGCCAGCTCAGAGCCTGGAGCCTGTTTCAGATTCTGCATCTCCCTCTGTCTCTGACCCTCCCCTGCTCACGCTGTGTCTCTGTCTCTCTCACTCTTCTCAGAAATAAATAAAACATTAAAAAAACTAAAAAAAAAACTTACCTTGCATTGTAAAATAATGACTTCAAATTTGTGTGTTGCTTGATGTGTGGAAACGTTAGATCTTCACATATATTGATTATTTAGTTACATCCATATATGTGGTTAAGAAAGCAAATAGAGAATTGGTTATCATTCATAAGAACCAAACTTGTTATTTTGAAATGATGTGTTGGAAATAAATGATATTCTTAATAGAATCTGATGTAGTAGAGTGAGCTGAGTATTTTATCAAAAGTCTCTAGAATACCACTCTCCAGTAGAAATGTATTGCAAACCACAAATGCAATTTTATATTTGTTGGTAAGACACATTAAACAAGTAAAAAGAAACAAGAGAATGTAATTTTAATAACGTATTTTACGTAACCTGTTATTTCCAAAATAATACCACTTTGATACATAATCAGTATCATATTCAAAACATAATCAGTATAAATATATTGTTATTATTTTTTTTTTAAGTTTGTTTATTTTGAGAGAGAGCAAGAGAGCATGAGCAGGGGATGTGTAGAGAGAGAGGGAGAGCAAGAATCCCAAGCAAGCTTTGCAGTATCAGTGCAGAGCCTGACGCAGGGCCTGAGCTCACAAACTGAGATCATGACCTGAGCCAAAATCGGGAGTTGTGCACTTAACCAACTGAGCCACCCAGAGGCCCCAGCATATATTGAGATAGTTTACGTTCTTTTGTTTCATATCTAGTCTTTGAAATCTCTTGTAAATCTTACTCTAAAAGCACGTCATTTTGAACCAGCCACATTTCATTCTACCTACTGGCTACTTATTGGACAACACAGCTCTAGAATATTTTATTCACACCATAGTTTTGTGACACATCTGTCTTTCCTAGAGATCCCCCTGGTCTGTTCTCAAGTAGATTTTCCCAACAACCCTGATTTGGCTCCACATAGGCCTTCCTTATGCTGGACTTTTGCTATCACTTGATTCATACTTTATCTAATTTTGAGTTTCTTGTGGTTACTTTGTCTTTTTTGTTTTTGCTTAAAATTATTTTTGCAGTGAAAAGTCATGTAGAAAGTCATTGTATAAAGCATATCATAAGGTATAAGTCTGTAGAGGTTAAAGCAAGTCACATTTTACTTTTTACTCTTAGGCTTCTCTCCTTTCCATAGAGGTAACTACTTTTAATGGTTTAGTTCCTGTCCTTCCAAACATTTTTTATGCATTTACACAAAATGCCCAATTTTTAATGGGTTAGAATTTTATAAATGGAATGGCTGGGTCAAAGACCATACAAAATTGCCAAATTACCCCACAAAAAAAGATTGTACTAGTTTGCTTTCTCCTAGCCCGGTTTCAGAGCCTTGGTTTTCAACACCCTCTGCCAGCATTGAGTATTAGTCATCTTGCAAAACATTTTGCACATCTGATGGGTGAAAAGTGGTATCTTTTTCTAAAAGTTTTTATTTTGAAATAATTTAATTCTTACAAAAAAGTTTTAAAAATAGCATAAGAAATTCTTGTATGCCCTTCCCTGAAATTCCTTAAATGTTAACATCTTGCTTTTTTACTCACTTTTTCCCCATAGCATTCATTTCTTCTCCATATTGTTTCTCTGAAACATTTAAGAATAAATTGCAGCCATGAATCTCCCTTACCTTTAACTACCTCAGTGTGTATTTCATGAAAACAGGCCCAAATTCTTAAATAATGAGAGTATAGTTGTTAAAATTAAGAATCCAATACTATTATCTAAACTTCAGGCCTGTTTAAAATTTTGCCAGTTGTCTCATTAGTATATATTTTTTAGGTCTAGGATCCAGTGCAGGATCAGATATTGCATATTATTGTCTCATGCCTTAAGTATATTTTTGATCTGGAACCAGTCTTCAGTCTGTTATTGTTCATGTTATTGATGTTGTTGAAGAGGACATAGCAGTTATTTCGTGGAATGTCCCTCATTTTGGGTTTGACTGGTGTTTCCCTTGATTAGATTCATGTTGTATACTTTTGGCAAGTGCATCACGAAAACGTTGTTGTGTCCTTCTCAGGGCATTCTCAAATAGCTGTGTGAAAGTAAGAATTTCCGCCCAGTATTTGAGAATTTTAATCAGTTAAGGTGATGTCAATTTCTCCACTGTGAAGTTATTTTTTCTTTATATTTCATATGTGTATCTTGTTGGGGAGATACCTTGAGACATACAAAAGCTCTTTTGTACTTTCTCTTTTTTTCTTCTCCTTTTGTCACACATTACTTTTAGCACCCACCATCCGATGATTCTTGAGTGAAACAGTTGTTACTGTAGTGGTTGCAGATAGTGTCTAAATCCATCCTGCCTTCCACATTTATTTGAAATCCCATTCTAAGGAAAAAATTTGTTTTCTGCCCCCATTCATTCATTTATATCTGAATGGACTTATGGATTCTTAACTGTGTTCTTTAGGTTATATATTATTCTATTTTCTTTCTTAAATTGTTTCTAATGTTGGCCACTGGAGCCCTTCAAGATGGCTTTTTCATATGCATCCATTATTTTTTGAGCATTTTCTTAATTTTTTGCACCGGAAAATGTTCTAGGCTCATCTTGTACTTCTTCCTGTCCCAGTTTGGAATCACCCATTTCTTCAAAGCCCTGATTCTTTTTTAGAGAATGATATTTAGAAACTTAAGTCTGAGAACTAGGATATTTTACCTTCTAGTCACTTGTATATTTTGCGTTTTATATGACTATTTCCGTTATTTTATGTATATTATTTCTTCAATGAATCATATCTGTTTATATTTCCAAATATTCTTTTTTTAAAGATTTTATTTTTAATTAATCTCTACACACAATGTGAGGCTCAAACCTATAACTCTGAGATCAAGGGTCACATGCTCTCCTGACTGAGCTAGCCAAGCACCCTTATTTTAAAATAGTGTTTAAAAAATAATTAGCTGATCTATTTCCTTAGTTTAAGTATGGATAGTAATCAGTAGTAAGGAGATCACTATCTTAGATCAGCCATGGGATAATAAAAGTTGACAGGCTCTGATTAGAATACTTATTTTCACCTATGGCTTTCTAAACTGCCAGACCTAGCTACGGGATTTTGTGGCATAGGGCTGATTGAGTTTCTTGAAGGACTCAGCAATACATGGCATGGATGGGAGTGTTCAGATCTAGAATCAACTTGTCAAACTTGAGTCAGCAAAAGTTTATACTGTTTTATTCTTTTTTTTATACTGTTTTATTCTTTATGTGCTCAGCTTTTTTGTGTGTATATGATTATTTCCCCCTTGTTTGCATATTGGAATAGACCTCATTTTCTTTTTTAAAAAATGTTTTAATATTTTTAAAATTTATTTCTGAGAGAGAGAGAGAGTGTGAGCAGGGGAGGGTCAGAGAGAGAGGGAGACACAGAATGTGAAACAGGCTCCAAGCTCTGAGTTAGCTGTCAGCACAGAGCCCGATGCGGGGTTCTAACCCATGAACTGCGAGATCATGACCTGAGCCGAAGTCGGACGTTCAACCGACTGAGCCACCCAGGTGCCCCGGAATAGACCTCGTTTTCTCACATGTTTTGTGCAGATGGGGCTTAAATTGATTTAAATAGTTTTAACACTTTGCTTTTCCTGATAGATTTAATTTCATTCTTAGAGTTCCTTAGATAGTCTTTCTTTTTCAATTTGTTAGTGTTGTTTTGTGAGTGAAGAGAAAAAAAAATTCCTTCTTTCAACCTGAGGTATTTTTTTCTTGCATTAGGAGAAAGAAAAGGAAAATGAAGAGGAAATGAATAAATGACAGGCATCTGGGAATTGATAGCTCAGTTTTAATTAAACAGTCCCTTAAGATGTGATAACTTTGCTTCAAACTTTTTTAAATATAAAATAACTTTATTTTTATGAAAGCAGCATGTGAATTGTAGAAAATTAAAAAACACAGATAACATAAAAATGAGATATCAAACACTGTATTCTCACCACCTAAAGATTTTTCACTAGTAACATCTTTGTATATATTGCTGTATCTTTCCTTATCTACGTACACACACAGTCCTGGTACACTCAATAAAGTTAGGAAATCACTTATGGAGCTTGCATGCACAGATCCTCTTCCCTTTAAATTCTGATAACATGTGTGAGAATGTATTAAATGTATTATTGCTCTATATGGTAGTGTTTGATTCGAGCATTTTTTAAATCAACTTATATATTTACTTAAATCAGCCCTTATTTTTTTTGTATTTTATTATGGGTGCAACTCTCAGAGGGTCCTGTAAGTGGTTTTCATGCAAAAATTTTGTATTAATCATTATATAAAAGGACTTAGTTTTAAATCTCCAGTAATGAAGGTAACTTTTATTCTGTAAATTATATTTCTATTGTCTTATAAATACAATCTTCATAGCTTCTTGGTAAAGGTTTATTGTTAAAAGTAAGATCTGACTTTTTCAGGTTTTTAGTTACATAAATAAATTTAACAGTGGTTATTTTATGTTATTCAAGATAATTGATGGAGTGGTTCTTAGTGGAATCTTTGGAAAGTGCAACTGCCTCTCATGTAATAGGTTAATAATTATGGGTGTATTGTAATATCTGCGAGTATTTAGTAGGAAGTTACCATCATCAAGCGTAAAATGTTGAAATGTTTTTATCTGCCCTTATCATTATCCACTCAGTTTTCTTTTGTTAACATAGACTATTTCAGAGATAATAAGCATGCACATTAAAAACGTATACTACTTCAGTGATAAGTGTAATAGTATTTGTAAAATTTCTTAGGAAAATGTTTCTTTAATATTTATAGAAGAATCTACTTTTTATTATCCTTTCATTGGGGTCAGCTGAAGCCAAATTCTTTGGAATATTTATTTATTACTTTTTGGGTGACATACACAAACTTGTAAGAAAATATGTATATATACTACCTTTTCATTACTATTCATCTTTGAGTCTTAAATGATCTTAGAAAGAGCTTATTTGTTGAATGGTGTAAAAATAATGCAGTTTTACAACAAAGAAAACCTACTGAAGTTAGGTAAGATATCTTACATTAGGTAAGAAGATTTAGGCCTATTGGGACAATTGGAGTAATTTGAATGGGTTCTGTGGATTAGATGGTATTATTGTATGAACATTGGTTTATTGTACTGTGATTGTATATGAGAATTTCCTTGTTTGGGGGAAATTGACACTGATGTGTTATAAGTAATGGGATATTATGTTTGTAACTGACTCTCAAAAGGTTTTGAAAAAAGTGTGTGTGTGTGCTTGCATATGTGCTTATATTGGTGTGTTTGTGTTTAGAGATGGACTAAGACATGTGAAATGCCAGTGATTGGGGAATGTGGGAGAAAGATATTTGGGAGTTCTTTATACTGTCCTTAAAACAGTAAGTTTAAAATTATCAGAATTAAAAGTTACAAAGATTTAGGTTTGGGGAAATGTCTTAAAGTACTCCATAAATGATGCTCTATTTATAGATGTTTAGAACCACAAGGGACTTTGGAGATGTACTTTAACTCTCATTATGTTACAAATGAGGCTTTAAGACCTTGGCAGATTAGATTTAACAGTATTTTAACATTGACTTGTTAAGTACTAATCAGCATGACTAAAATTTTTCTTAAAGGGTCAGAGAGGAAACCATAGTCTCTTAGTAAGGTTTGTTATTTTTACTTTTTCAGGGTGGTCAGCAAATCTCTTATCTGTATATATTTAAGCCATATTAATACTCAGAGAAGAAAAGAAAAACTTCAAGGAGTAGATTTTAAAATGGGTTATATGTTCTAATTAAAAAATGGCAAGATTTTGGAACCCTGTATCTTAAGTTGCATTCAAGATCTCTACGGAATAATGAAGTAGTTTCAGCTAGTGGTGCCTGTTAGTGCTGTTTGGAGAATTTTGACAACATAATTAACCATTATGAATAGATCAATACAATTTAATCATTTCTGGTCCTTTTTAAATATAAACATCACTGTACAAACATATGATTTCTGATTGAGCAACATAGTGTAATATGTGAGGAGGAGCATTAACAGCCTAGACTTGTTTTTAAAAAACAATAACAAAAACAAAAGGAAACAAACTTTGGGAAGTGTTGGGTATGTGTATTACCTTGATTTGTGGTGATGGTAATCACAGGTGTTTGTATACGCCCAAACTCATCTAATTGTACAAATTAAATATGTGTGGTTCTTTGTATACTAGTTATACTTCAGTAAACCTGTAAAAAAAAAAAAAGAGCATACACTTCTTAGGAAAATTTAAGATGATTGAGAAATAAGGTTTTTTTTTTTTCTCTAATAAGAAAAAAGTAATGAAACCAGTTCTAATAGAAACAAAATAATGCAGCAGAAACTTTACGAGGATTCCTTATATAGTGTCTAGAGAATGACTTCATTTGGGATTTGTATTCGAAGACTTTGTTTAGGTGAATAAAGTTCTTTTATTTTCATTATTTTCATTTGTATTTAATGTTTCTCAGTAAACAGAATTCTAAAACAGCCTAACAATTTGGTATAGAATTTAAGCTTGTATTTGGAGGGTTGACAAAACACTAGTAACTGCATCACTACTAATTTGCAGAGGGTTAGCGAAACCAGTTCATAAGATCACAGTGAACAAGTTTACCCACTTCATTGCAGTAGTGAGAATTTGCTCTATTTTTTAAAGTAAATTCTTAATGATATTAGTGCCCTATTATTTTGCCTATTTATATACATATGTAATTGAAGACACCTGTTCATTGTCTTCTCTATATGCTGAGCCCCAGTAGATGGGCAGTATAACTGTGGCAGGCATACCTTGTTGGTCGCTGTTTCAGGAGAAGGAAAAATTGTGTGGTTCCTACCTCCTTGCTGACATTTTTAGCAGAGCATGTTGCCTGTACTTGGATTTGAAGTTCTTGGCAACATGAAAATGTCAGAGGGAAGGGAATAAACATACCAGTTTTGTTGAATTCCTTCATTCTAGGTCTCTCTCTCTCTCTCTCTTTTTTTTTTTTAATTTCTGAGAAAGAGAGACAGCATGAGCAGGGGAGGGTCAGAGAGAGAAGTAGATACATAATCGGAAGCAGGCTTCAGGCTCTGAGTTAGCTGTCAGCACAGAGCCCAATGCAGGGCTTGAACCCACAAACTATGAGATCATGACCTGAGCCGAAGTCAGACGCTTAACTGACTGAGCCACCCAGGTGTCCCTCTAGGTCTCTTTTTTAAAAGCACATATACTATATATAGAGCCAGTACATTTCTCAGTAATCCCAGTTGCTAAGCTGTGCAGTATTGTACATGTTAACTAACCTTTCTAAAACTCAGTTACCTCTGGGGCGCCTGGGTGGCTCAGTCGGTTGAGTGCCCGGCTTCGGCTCAGGTCATGATCTCACAGTTTGTGGGTTTGAGCCCCGCGTCGGGCTCTGTGCTGACAGCTAGCTCAGAGCCTGAAGCCTGTTTCACATTCTGTGTCTCCCTCTCTCTCTGACCCTCCCCTTCTCATGCTCTGTCTCTCTCTGTCTCAAAAATAAAGTATAAAATTAAAAAACAAAAAAACCTCAGTTGCCTCATCTGTAAAATGGAGAAAATATGAACTTTTACCTCATAGTGTTGGTCTGAGGACTAGAAAAGATATATAGGTATATAAGACAACTATAACGATATCTGGCAAATGGTGAGATCGGTGTTTATTATTATCTTTGAATGTATTTATTATTTGGAATTATTTTGCAGAGGAGCTAGAAAAAAATTGAAGTGCTATTGATGTTCAGGTAACATAAATCTTTATTAAACTTGAGAAACAATTAGAATGCTATTTGTATTTAGGAAGATGGAAGAAAATTATTTTTGATATTGATATTTGTTTTGTTTTAATAGGTATCAGCAGATGTTGCATACGAACTTGGTCTACCTTGCTACAATAGCAGATTCTAATCAAAATATGCAGTCTCTTTTACCAGCAGTAAGTACCTTTAAAATAGTGTAAAGTAGACTATCTTTATAGAGTTATGTATAGTATGACACATTTTTGTTTAGTGATTTTTAAGTATTGTTTAGTAAATCCTGCCTTCTGAGAACATGAAGGTATTTTTCTATTTGTTCTAAAAGCTTTATTGTTTTGCCTTCATATTTAATTTATATTAATTCACCTAGAATTGATTCCTTCCCTGAAAAAGTTATATCCATCCATCCATTCACCCACATACCCACTTGCCTGAAATAAATTAATTAATTTATTTTAATTTGTAATTGCACAAATAATTTATGAATAAGTCTGTAGTGTTTCAAAGCAGATCCCAGGCATCTTGGTTAGGTGGTTAGCACCCCTGACGGAGAGGAACCCTTGTTCCACCCAACACAATTAACCCAAATTCCTTAATGTCTTATCATACCCAGGCTATCTTCAAGTTTCACTAATTATCTTAAAAAGATCCAAATGTTTTAATGATTGTTTGCCGCAGAATCCAGACAAGGTCCACACATTACGTTGGTTTGATATGTGTCTTGAGTCTCTTTTAATCTATATCAGTTTATCTTTTCTATTCTCCATTTATTTATTGAAGAAACTGGGTCATATATTTTGTAGTTTCTCACATTCTGGATTTGGCTGATAGTGTCCTCCTGGTCCCTTAACATGTTCTTCCATTTCATCTCTTATTTCCTATAAGCTGAAAATGGGTAGGGAGGCTTGGTTAGAGTTAGGTTTAGTTTTGTGTTAGGAATATTTCATTGATGGTGCTATGTTACTGCCTATTGTGTCACATCAGGAGGAACACTTGGCTGTTCTGTTTTTAGTAATGTTAAGATTGGTCGATGAGTATAGCCTGATCAATCTGTTATGAAGTTCTCCATCGGGGCTCCTGGGTGGCTCAGTCGGTTAAGCGTCTGACTTCGGCTCAGGTCATGATCTCACGGTTGGTGGGTTCGAGCCCCGCGTCGGGCTCTGTGGTGACAGCTAGATCAGAGCCTGGAGCCTGTTTCAGGTTCTGTGTCTGCCTCTCTCTCTGACTCTTCCCTGCTCATGCCGTCTCTCTCTCTCTCTCTTTCTCTCTCTCTCCCGCCCTCCCAGAAATAAATTTAAAAAAAAAATTTTTAAAAAAAGTTCTCCAGCAACTATTGTCTTAATGGTTTTAGCTGTCATTGATACTTGTTGACCAGATCAGTTACTTCATTTTGGGATCACAGAATGATGAATTTCTAATTGTACAATTCCTCTTGCATTTATTATCTGTACTTCTTTTAAAAAGATAAACTTCCTTTTTTCAAGTATTTGATTATCCTGTGATAGTCCCTATGTGAGAATCATGATATAGGCTGATTTCTATCCTCTTATCAATTTTGAGAATAACCAGTTGGCCCCCAGCAATCTGTGAAAGTGACCAGTGATTTTTTTAAATTATTGTCATCTAAACATACAGGTTTTTATATTTTTAATGGGTTTAAGTCCATTGCAGCCATTCTTTATGACACTTCAAGTTATCTCATCTTTGGTCCGTGACAGCCTCGTCATCTGGCTACTGTGTCATTCTGACATATTCCAGTCTTCTTGTAGAGCTTCTTTACTGTTAGGAATTGGGAAAGCTATCAGGCTGACTCTATTTTCTGCCCCAAAGCTATTCTGCCTCAGCTGTTTTTTCAAGCAATATTTTTTCAACGGGAACTGATATTTAAAGACCACAATTTGTGGATGTTTGGGGCATTCATTATTACTGGGTTTTCATTTCTAGATATTTTTGGTGGACAAAATTAGTAAACACATTTTTAGAAAAAGAAATAAAGTATTAAATTAGTGATATTTCCCTTCAGGAAGGGTTTTTTAGTTAGCTTTGATTTTATGTATTTTCTGTCTTATTCTAAAACTTTTGGTACCTTAATGATATTATTAGAGTTATTTATACTATTACACTAAGTACTTTCAGCATAACAATATCAAGGTTGTCACTAACAATAAGATGCATATCCTCAAAATATATCCCACTAGCCATATATAATCAATAACTTTCTTTTTGAATCTGAAATAATTTATGTGATTATTATTATGAACTTGATTGTCAGCTAGCTAGAATTTATTTTTGTGAATGGTATGAGGAGTGGGTTCCATTTCATTTGTTTCTATTTGGATAGATCTCTGTCTCAGCATTATCTATTAGAAAATAAAACAAAATAACTTTTCTGTTTTGTCATGCAACCTTTAACATATATCAGGTGTCCATATATGTGTGGGTCTCTGATCTCTATTCTGTCCCATTGGTCTGTTTTTATAAATTCCACTATCTTGTCACACTTGTCATCGTCTAATAAATCTTGATGTATGTTAGAGAAGTTCTTACTCCTTACGTTTTTCAAGAATATCTTGGCTGTTGGTCCTTTGTATTTTCCTATATGCTTAAACATCAACATGTCCGACATAATCCTGTTGTGATTTTCATTGAGATTACCTGAACTCTAAATTAATTTGGGGAGAATTTATATCTTTACAGTATTGAGGCTTTCAAATCATGATCATTGCATGTAATTTCATTTTTTGTCCTTCAAATGTCTTTCAGTGGAGTTTTATGATTTTCTCTGCAGAGGATTTGCATATCTCTCATTGGACTTACTGCCAGGCATTTCATATTTTTTGAGGCTATTTTAAGAGTCTTTGTTTTTTAAGTTTTATTTTCTAACTGCATTTGCTATTTACATGGAAATGCAATTGATACTGAATTGCACAGTCTTGTTCAGTTCTTATTTCTAACAGTTTTTCTGTAGATACCTTCTGTTTTCTATATTCACGAACATATTTGTGAATAATGAGTTTTGTTTCTTTCTTGCCAATCCTTACACCTTTTATTTCTTTCTCTTGCCTTACTTCTCTGGCTAGGACCTCCACTACCTTCCCGAATAGAAGTGGTGATAGAGGACATCCTTATCTTGTTCCTGATCACAAAGGGAAAGCTTTCACTGTTTGACCATTAAGTATGATGTTTGCTGTAGTTTTTTGTAGATGCCTATTATCAGATTAAGGAAGTTCCCTTCTGTTTCTGTTGTACTAAGTGAGTTATATCTTGAATGGATGTTATATTTTATTAAATAATTTTATTGCATCTAATGAGATGGTCATAAGTTTTTTTCTTCTTTAATCTGTTAATGTGGTAAATTACATTGATTTACTTTTTAATGTGTAGTAAATCTTGCCTTCTTGTAATTAACCTACTTTTTCATGTCCTACTTGGTAATGGTCTTTGGTTTGCTTTGGTTTGGTCCTGGTCTCTTAAAAAATTGCTGTATTTAGTTTGTTAAAATTTTGATCAAGATTTTTATGTCTTTGTTCTTGAGTGTAATTGATCTTTAATTTTCCTTTCTTATAATGCATTTGTCTGGGTTTTATTTTGAGGTTATGTTGGCTTTATAAAATGAGCTGGAGAATTTTCTTTTTTCTGATCTGGAATAATTTGCATGATAGAGCTACTGTTTCTTAAATGGTGTAATTCTTTAGAAAAACCATCTGGATCTGGAGTTTTCTTTGTGAGAAGGCTTTTGTTTACTAACTCAATTTCTTTATTGGTTATAGGACAATTAGTAACTTCTATATTTTATGAGTTGCCTAATTTGGTAAATTGTGCTTTTTAGCATTTACTGAATTTCATATTTATTGGCATAAAGTTCATGAAATAATCTTATTTTTCTAATATCCTCAGATCTTTGGTGATATTTTCTTTTTGATTTTTAACATATTTATGCCTTCTCTTTTAAAATGTTTTTGATCACTCTTGCCAGTTGTTTCTACTTTTTTTTAACGTGTTTTCAAAGAACAATTTTTGACTTTGATTCTCTGTGGCAGCATTTGTCAAACTTCCTGTTCTCAGAACCCCACTATACTTAAAAATTATTGAGGACTCTGAAGAACTTTATATGGGTTATATATGTTGATATATTTGTAAATTTTCCTCAGATTTTTAAATTTTTATGTTTTATTTTATTTTTGAGAAAGAGAGAGACAGAATGTGAGTGGGGGAGGGGCAGAGAAGGAGGGAGACAGAATCTGAAGCAGGCTCCAGGCTCTGAGCTGTCAGCACAGAGCTCGATGCAAGGCTCAAACTTGTGAACAATGAGATCATGACCTGAGCCGAAGTCAGATGCTTAATCAACTGAGCCACCTAGGCGTCCCAGAAAATTATTTTTTAATGTTTATTTTTTAATTTATTTTGAAAGAGAGAGTGCGTGTGTGTTCTTGAGAGAGAGCAAGTAGGATAGGGGCAGAGAGAAGGAGACATGGAATCTAAAGCAGGCTTTGGGCTCTGAGCTGTCAGCAGAGAGCCTGATGCGGGGCTTGAACTTATATCATGACCTAAGCCAAAGTCAGATGCTTAACCAACTGAGCCACCCAGGTGGCCTCAGAAATTTTTTTATGTTTATTTATTTATTTTGAGAGAGAGTGTGTGTGTGTATGAGAGAAAGCAAGTAGAGTAGGGGCAGAGACAGGGAGAGAGAGAATCCAAAGCAGGCTCTCCACTGACAGGTGGGAGCCCAGTGTGGGTCTCGATCTCATGAAGCATGAGATCATGACCTGAGCTGAAATCAAGAGTGGGCCGCTTAACTGGCTGAGCCACCCAGGTGCCCCAAGACAGAAAAATTTTTAATGTTATCAGTTCATTTGAAGTGAATAATAATAAGTCCACTGCATATTAATGTAAATAACATTCTTTAAAGGAAAAATAACTATTTTTAGAACAGATTTATTGAGCTATGAATCGCAGTTTTTAATAATTTGCAAATTTCTTTTAAATGTCTGACTTAGAAAATAGCTGTATTCTATTAACTACTTTTTTTTAAGTTTTTTTTTAATGTTTATTTATTTATTTGAGAGAGGGAGAGATCATGTGCGCTCTGTGGAGAGGCAGAGAGGGAGAGAGAGAATTCCAAGTAGGTTCCACGCTGCCAGGGCAGAGCCTGATATGGGGTTCAAACTCACGAAGTTGGTGAGATTATGACCTGAGCCAAAATCAAGAGTCTGATGCTTAACCGACTGAACCACCCAGGTACCCCTCTCTTACCTACTTCTGAATTCAATCTAGTGCAATATGTTTTTGTTCAAATAAAATAAAATCTAGTCTCTCACTCAGGTACGGAATCAGAAAAGGGAAGACTGTTTTAATAGCCTTTTCATATTGTTGTACAGTAATCTTCTTTGATAGTACAGAGTTTATCAGTCAACAAGTGTTTTTTCTAAAGGTTGTTTGCAGTATGGAATCTGAAACAATATCGATAGATTTTTCTTATTCTGGTACACTAGAGTTCGTGGGTCTGTCCTATATTTTGCATTTTGGATGGATCTTCTGGTCATGCGTAATTTTGTAACATGCTTTGGTCATTTGGAAAATAAAAGTGCATTGAGTTATGTACAATTCTAAATATCTATATTATTAAATGATACCAAAACCCGTATTTGATATCTCCACCAGTCTCATCAAAACTAATGGGAAGCTGTCAAACTGAAGACAGTAGATAGAAGTTTGCCAAATTCCCATTTCTTTTTTTTCCCCTTAAATCTTCTTTTTAATGTTTGTTTATTATTGAGAGAGAGAGAGAGACTGAGCACGATCAGGGGAGGGGCAGAGAGAGAGGGAGACACAGAATCTGAAGCAGGCTCCAGGCTCTGAGCTGTCAGCACAGAACCTGATGCAAGACTCGAACTCATGGACTGTGAGATCATGACCTGAGTCTAAGTCTGACGCTTAATTGACTGAACCACCCAGGCGCCCTGCCAAATTCCCATTTCTTTCTTGAAAAGTTGCATTTGATCATTGGCAGCAAATGCTGTCAATTGTTTTCCAGGCTCACTGTGTTCAGTTTTGAGCAAATGTCTGCCAGATACCAATCCTGGATAACTCTGGTTTGTCTAGCAGTTTTTCTTTCAAGTAAATTGGTATTCCCTGAAAACTGCCAAGGAAGTTTTCAACTTCCTTGTATCAGCAAGGAAGTCAGTCACAGGGTGCTTTTATCTTACTTTGATTTGCAACAGATGAATTTATTATGTTTTCATTTTGTCACAGAATATTTAACTGACGTGGAGAATTTAATAAATAAGTACTTTTTACTTACTCATCAAGGACATTCTTAAGTGAAAACGACTTTCTTTTTTATTTTAATTGTAGTCTGTGGTAATCAGTAATACAGTGATTTGCTGTAGAGTTTGGTGCCTAGATTTACGTTAAGGCTTTTGCAGTTACAGCACTTTTTGACTTTTGCACCATTGTTGTAAATATCCGCATAGCATAAAAATACTGTTATGGAAATCGTTTTGACCTTTTAGACTCTAAAAGAACCACATTTTGTGAACTGTTGCTCTTTTGTATTTTTTTGATTATGATTAATTTCTGATCTTTATTTCCTTTTACTTTCTTTTGCTGTATTTTGCTTTCTTATTTCTGAGTTTTGAAGGTGAATGCCTAATTCATCAGTTTTCATGCTAACATATGCATTTGAGGGCATACATTTCTAATAGTTCAAATATATAGTATATCCATATTTATTCAGTTCCAAATATCTTCACATTGCCAGTGTTATTTCTTCTTTGTACATGGGTTGACATATTTTTTAGTTTCAAACATATGGACATTTTATTATTTTTTTTTATTAATGATTTCTAGCTTTGTCGCAATGTGGTTACATAACAGTTTGTATGATTTAGTTCTCTAGAATTCTTTGGGATTTGTTTTATGGTGCAGTGTGTGGTCAGTTTTATAAGTGTTCCGTGTATAGTTAAAACAAATGTGCATTCCTTAGTCCCTGAATGCAAAGGCCTGTATATGTTTATTGGGTCAAATGTGGTGATCTTGTTTGAATCTTCTCTAGCCTTAACTGATTTTTTTTTAACTTTCCTGATGCTTTGTTTATTCTATCAGTTATTGAGAGATACACGTTTAAAATGTATAATTGTGGATTGTCTTATTTTCTTTGTAACTCTTCCAAGTTTTTGTTTAACACATTTTGAGATATTGTTAGTAAGTGCATATATATTTTAAAATGTTACAGCTCTGTGGTTCTTTGTAACATTTGTCATTATGAAATAATTTCCTCCTTTGTGTCTAATAATGTGTCTTAATGACCACTTATCTGACATTCATGTAACTCACTTAGTTTTTTTTAGTGTTTGCATGATATATTCACCTTTGCATTCCCTTGTGTTAGAGATAATGTGTTTTATGAATGGCATATAGATTTTAAAAAATGGCCCAGTTTAGCAATCTTTTAATTTGGAACATTAAATCTATCTATTTATGTTGAATGTAATCATTCAGGTATCTGAGTTTAAAGCTACCGTCATTCAGCATACTTTCTGTTTGTCTCATTTGTTGTATATTCCTTTTTTCAGTTCTTTTGTCTTTTAATTATTGTTTTATTCCTTTTTTTCTCTTCTAGGTTGGAAATTATACACTTATATATTTAGTATTCTTTTAGTGGTTACTATACAGTTTGTAATATGCATCCAGATATGTCACGGACCCTTGGATGCTTTATTTCTATTCATTCCTCAAATGACTTATTCATTGTTGTCATGCACTTTAAATCTCTACATGATTACACACAAGTGTTTATTATTACTTTTTTTTTAGTTAGTATTCATTAGAGTTACCGTCATTGTTAACTATTTCTTTTTTTGTTGTTAACCATTTCTAATACTTTTTATTTCTCCCTTCATTTACAACGTTTTTTCTCTGATCATTTTTTTTCCTTTTTCCTCCCTAAATGACATATTTTAGCATTTTCATTAAGGACTGGTTTCCTGGTGACAAATGCCTTCAAGTGTGTTGTTGTTTGGTGATATGAAAATGCCTTTATTTTAATTTCACCAACGTTCTTTGTTTGTTTGTTTGTTTGTTTGTTTTTGAGAGACAGTGAGAGAGAGACAGACTGAGAGCAGGGGAGGGACAGAGAGAGAGGGAGACACAGAATCTGAAGCAGGTTCCAGGCTCTGAGTTGTGAGCATAGAGCCCAACATGGGGCTCAAACTCAGGAATGGCAAGATCATGATCTGAACCAAAGTTGGATGCTTAACCAGCTGAGCCACCCAGGTGCCCCTCATCATCATTCTTAAAGGGTTTTGCCAGGACAGATTATTTTCTGGCTTGTATGTATTGGAAATGTAGTTGTTGGTGTTACTATTTTGAAGGGAATCTATTTTCTCTATGTTGAGGATTTTTTGCTTCATCTGGAGTTTTCTGCAGTTTTACTGTACCATCTGTAGGCATGGATTTCTTTTATTTATCCTGCTTGCTGTGTGTTGAGATTTCTGAAGTCTGTGAGTTGATGTCTTTTTCAGTTTTAGGAAATTATCAGCTGGCTTTGTAGATTGGCTAACATGCCTGTGGCAAATGAATCCCTCCTAAATTTGGTCCCACTTCTCTGGATTTCCTTTCTTCTTCTAAACTTGGCCTAATCATTTTTTACTACTTTGTCTGCTCTTCCATATCTTCAAACATATTTTTAAAATATCCGTCGAGTTTGTTTTCTTTGTCCTCAGTGGAGAGTTGTTTGAATATCCTAGTTTATCATTACCTTAGATGATTCCTTTCAGTATTAGAATTGTATTCTGTTTTGCTGTCCATAGAATAACTAATAGGATATTAGTTTTATGGCTTCTCAAATAGAACTTTGTTTGGAGAGAGAACAGACACTTGCAGAATGACTACTTGCATTGAGTCCTTCAGTACTTTCATTTCATTTTCAGAGAACTTTTGGATATTAGTCCCATTCTATAGCTGAGGAAACAGTCTCAAGTTAATTAACACGCCGAGGGACTCATCGTTGATAAATGGTAGCATGGGATTTGAACATAGGCCTTACTGAAAGCAGTTTGTGCTTTTTGCTATCATGTCTTGTTGCTACTAGGTTGGAATGGTAATAAAATCCTGACTCATTTGCTCTTGTTGGTGTATCAGTGTAGGATTCAGCTAGGTCTTCACAGGGTTTGAATCTGAATTTTATAACCTACAGTGTCTTGATTGTTTTATTTTGGTGTTATGGAAATGAATGCCGTAATCTTTTTTGGGTTGTTTTGTTTTGTTTTTTTGTTTTGGTCTAGCATTCTTACAGTTAGGTATTAGTTTTTAAAAAATGTTATGTGACTGGGTCTGCTTATAGTTTGGGGACTAAATGATAGGTGAAAGTGGCAGGTTAAGAATTTAGCTTTTCATCACCATGGGGACCTGTAATTAAGTGATTCTTAACCTGGTTTCCCTGTTCTAGTATATCTGAAGATATGACAGATTCTCAACATGTTCTCATCACTAACAACTAATTATGGCAGGGATTTGAGTCTCACGGCATTGAAGGTGAAGGTGGGACATTTCCCTCTCGATAGTCTTCTTAGAATCTTGTGGGTGGTTGGGAAGTGGTAGTTTTCACAGTGTCCTCTGCTGATTCTGTATCCTTTCTACCCACCAATTGAAATTCTTTTTGTAACTTATGATTTTGTGCAAACTGTGAATTTTGTCAGTTTGTCTTGATTTGAAATATTGTCTCCATAAAATGTGGAAATATTTTAATGTCTTAAACATTATAGCCTCTTGGATATGTCCCATATTCCCTCTAGCTATTATATAGAACATAAAAATGTTTGGTCAGATCATGTATCTTCAGATTTAGTCACTTATTTCTTTTGCCGTTCTTGAGGAAACTCTTGATTCTTGAGATACTAGTGTGGTAAAAGTGAGCTTACCATAGAAATTCATTATGGTACAACAAAATCTCTCAGAATTTACTATTCTGTTCTCAGCTGTTAAGTTATAAACCCTTAACTGAGTTTTTGCATTTGTTTTTTGCAGAATTGTCCTTTTTCTTTATAGATTAAATAGGACAATAAAAATCATTACCATTATGTTCAGGGACAATATTATATTATTTGTTTACCACCTGGTTAAGAACCATCACAAAGGAAAGAGAAACATCTTATTTCTGTCTACTGATATTTCACTTCTTTAATATGGAGTCCCCATTTTATATCTTCTTTTACTAACAAATAGAAATAGTACCATTCGTATATGTCAGAATAAAATTTTTGCCTCCTAATATTGGTCAAAGTTTCATTAAAATACATGGTCAAATTGTCATTAAAAAATACAAGTTTTTGAAGGTCAAATTGCTTGAGAAGTTGAGTTAACAAAGAATAAATATATTCTTATAGTAGGAGGAATAAGAGAGAATTGAGCTAGGAAAGAAAAGTGGGGCTAGTGAGAGGGGAAAAATCAGCTAGAAGAAAAGTAATTGGATCGGAGGTGAAGTAGAAAGTAAGGTAAATTTGCGAAAACTAGAATAACAGAAAAATAATACAACCAACCATTCTGTCAAAAGGGAGAATATACTAGTTAATAACTAGTTTGAAAAATTTTGACCCAGAAAAAGAGCTATATGTTTTGGGGTAAAAAATGTTTTCCAGAATGGAGTTTTTCACTTTACTTCATTAACTCGCTGTTGGAATTGCAAATGTGCTTATAATTATATATAATTTCAACTTTCAGTTTTTTTCATGTTTCCCCCCAAAAGATGAATTATGTATTTATGATACTATTTCATATATCTGGGACTAGTCTCCATCTAGCAAACTTCTCCTGTTTGAAAGAAATTCAAGAATTCAAAGACCAGGAATAAACAAAGAAGATCTGTAAGGAGAAATATAAATTATAAAGCCAGTGCACTAGCACGTAAGCATTTTACTTTTTCTTGAGCCCTGTGTATTCTTTTCTTACTACAAAAGCATTATAAGTTTGTAACAGAAGTTATTTATTCTTAACCTTATACATATTTTAATAAAGTTGGCTCTTTACTTTTAAGCCTATAGCTGGGAGGCAGCAAGTCAGAAATGGGAGAATAGATTCTATAGGCAGGCATACCTACAAGCAGTATAACCAGACAGCAGAGGTGGCATGGAAAGAGATAGAATTTTTATAAAAAGTTGACGTAATTGAGAATGTACAGTACTCTAGCTTCTTTAGTAGATGTGTGTGGGGCCCTGTGTTCCTTGGTAAACCTTGGAGGCATTTTTGAATATTAGTTCTCACAGTTGGCTTTTACTTTCTGAAATAGCATAAACCATTGACATAATTATTTTCATCGTATGATTCAGGAACATTTTGCCAGTAGAAAATGTGACTGTGCTATGTATAAGTCTTTCCTTCTCAAACATACTTTGAAGAAATAGCATTTTTAACTATTAGCCTAATGTTACTGTTCACTTACCTTTGTCATCTTTTGGTATTAGTATATACAAAGTGGTGGGCACCATCGGTTTTAGGAAAGACGAGAGAAAAATTTAAATCAAGAAAAGTTTTTATTTTTACTGGGGAAAAACTTGGGGAGACAAGAATCTTTGTATTGTAGTTCATTTTAAGGCATACAGTTCAGAAGTATTTCTGCAGAATTAAAAGTTTTAGAGCTGGAAAGAACCTGGACAATCATAGTCTTGTGTTTCTTTACCTTGGCTGCATATTTTAAAAGCTTCTTAGGTGATTCTAATGTGCATCTAAGAATTGAAGACTATATTTCCAGGATTTTTAAATGAAGTATCCAGAGACATTCTGGGGATATCCAAAATAAAGGAAAACATTGCTATTCCTGTACTTGCACTTTCATTTGATGTTGTGTACCGTGAACCATTTTTATGATATGAGAAAGATAATACTTATTCTATAATGTTGTTATGAGGATTAAATAAAACAGTTCATGGTGTCCAGCGTGGCGGGAGGTACACAGGAAATACTGATGAAGGGGGCGCCTGGGTGGCTTAGTCGGTTAAGCGTCCGACTTTCGCTTAGGACATGATCTCGCGGTTCGTGGGATCGAGCCCCGCGTCGGGCTCTGTGCTGACTGCCAGCTCGGAGCCTGGAGCCTGTTTCAGTCTGTGACTCCCTCTCTCTCTGACCCTCCCCTGCTCACTCTCTCTCTCTAGAAATAAACAAAACATTAAAAAAATTAAAAAAAAAAAAAAAGGAAATACTGATGAAGATGAAGGTAGTACACAACTGGAAAGTATAAATGGAAAGAAAAGTCAGATTCAGGAGTATTTGAAGTAAGACTAGCAGGATTCAGTTACTCAGTACATATGAAGAGTAAGGCAGAGAGGGGAAACTTGACCTGTTGTGACATTCACTGAGATGGAGTATATCAGCATGTCTGTTCATTTTAAAAGAAGGTTGAGGGCTGATAGGAATTACTTACCTTGGTTTTCACTTAATTCATTATGAGTATTAAGTTTTTAAAAATTCCTAATTTAACCAGATACACTTCTTGAATTTTAAGCTTTTTAAAGATAATTTTTTTTTTTTAATATTTTTATTTCTAGGAGAGAGAGAGAGAGAGACAGTGTGAGCAGGGGAGGGTCAGAGAGGGAGGGAGATACAGACTCTGAAATAGGCTCCAGGCTCTGAGCTGGCAGTCAGCACAGAGCCCGACGCGGGGTTCGAACCCATGAACCACGAGATCATGACCTAAGTGAAAGTCTGACGCTTAACTGACTAAGCCACCCAGGCGCCCCAAAGATAATTTTTGTTTAATCAGGTGTTCTGTACAAAGAAACAAAGTCTGGACTGTTAATAAAAATGGATTTAGAGTAAGTGGAGTAGTCATACATTTTTGTATTTCCTAAGTTGCCCTTTTTTTTTTTTTTTGGTGATGCACACTCAGTGTTCTCAGCAGCCCTCGGGCAGCACTTGCTGAGCTTTTCATTACACATGCTTCAGTGAGAGTGATTACGCACGGTCTTCAGAGTCAGGGACTGTGCTGGCCGAGCATCTGCTAATAAGGTAAATCAGTGGCTAAAATTCGTTATTACAGAATTCACTGCTTACAAGTTTGGCCCACCTGTGCTCAGCGCTGTGGAGCATCTTACACATGAGCAGAGTGTATTTCGTGTGTAAATTTTACCTTAGCTTTTAGCATAGGTAATACTTTGATATGGTTAGAACGTCAAAAACTACAAAAAGTCATAGAAAATTCCACTCTCATCTCTGTCTTATCCCTTTTGATGCAAATACAAGCCGATGTAAATACTTTTCCTCTCTTCTGTGCATGTAGAACCTTGCAGTAACACACTGTTCTATTTTTTGTAGTTAAATTTTTTAAAAATGAAAGTGTTTACGCTGTGCCTGCGTTGTTCGGTTAAGTGTTCAGCTCTTGGTTTTGGCTCAGGTTCGTGAGTTCGAGCCCTGCGTTGGGCTCCATGCTGACAGCATGGGGCATACCTGGGATTCTTTCTCTCCCTCTCCCTTGCCCCTCCTCTACTCTCTGTGTCTCAAAATAAATAAACTTAAAAAAAATTTTTTTTTAAATGAAAGTGTTTAAATTCTTATTTAGAAGTGTGGAAAGAACTTTCTTAAATATTGGCATCATTTGAAGAATTTTTAAGTTTTGACTGGTAAACATGATGATGTGTATTTAGTCAGTATGATACTGACTTTTTTCTCCTTTGAAACTTTTGTTGTTTGACTTTGTGATAGGTTTTTTGTTGTTGTTGTTTTTTACCTTTCTAGCTATTCAGCTTCTTTAACATTTTTGATGTTCTGTACTTGAACATCTTTTTACGACATACACTCTTTCTGGGAGATTTCATCCATACCCCTGGTTTCTTACATTCTTGACTTCAGGTTCCACGTATACATCGATGGCTCCCAACTATGTATCTTCTTGCGTGAGTGGGAAACCTGAATCCAGCTTTCTGTAGAGATATTCCATTTGGATATTCCACAGGTCTCCCATCACAGTGGGGGAAAGACTCCGTTTCCCTGGGCTCCCCCTCTGTTGTTCCCTGTGCTAAAAGAAAAAAAGCCCACAAGCTTGAATTTTTATATTTCCTGTCTCAAGTGAGTAGCATAAACACGGTTCTTTTACTCAGAAATGTTGTGGTCATCTGTGATTGATTCACCTGCTACAGCTAGTTCCCAAGTCTTCCTCTTGTATATCATTTGGTGCTGCACAGTAAGAAGTGTCTAATTAAAATATTTTAGTAGTAAAGACAGAACCAAGACCACAAGTAAAATGTCTTTTAAATTTTGTATTTTTATGAGATTTTATGAGATAAAGGTATCAATCAGATAAATATCTGATTTTGAGGCGAGGAAGACTTCATTGAGAATAAAAGCAAAGGAGGAAACTATAAAGAAGGTACCAATTTTATCCTTTTAAAAATGTTAAAAATAAAATCTTTCATGTGCCAAAAAGCTCAGTAAATGAAATTAAAGACAGCTCAACAGATGGTAATACCACAGTGTAATATATGTTATTTGAGAAATACTGGACATTTCAAATACATTTTCCATAGTAGAAGTGATTAGTTTTGTTGCTGAGTGTTAGGAAAAGTTTCATAAAGGAGGTAACCTTGTATTTTGTAGAGAACTGAATTATTAGAGCACATTCTCTGGATTAGTATAGGGAGCATTTTGCCAATACTATTGCCTGTCCTGTCTTTTCAAAATCTTAGCAAAAATCATATTAACTCTTTGCTGGACAGTATATATGAAATTTAACCACAGTCTAATTGAGTCCATATATGTATAGCAATTGGTTATATGCTGCTATGAGGAATGCAAAAATTTGTGTGTATGTATGTGTATATGTGTGTGTAAATACTTTTTTTTTTGGCAGAACTGTATTATTAAATCAGTGAAAGTAGCTTCCACATGTACTAAATAATGATTTAAAGACTGTCTCTTTGTCATAATTGAAAATAATGTATCTAGCTCACTTCTAAGGAGAAACATTTCTTTGCCATATAATTAAGAAAAGAACGTAAATGTTGGAAATTAAGTAATTCACTCTTATTTACACGGAATAAGTACAGAAAAATATTCGTACAGGGATGTTAATTTAAGCATTGTTTATACTGGCAAAATAAAAACAAACTAGGGAGCTAGTCTTAGGATTGGGGGTAGGTAAAAATATAGCTTATTGGGGTGCCTGGGTGGCTCAGTCGTTAAACATCTGACTTCAGCTCAGGTCATGATCTTACAGTTTGTGAGTTCAAGTCCCACATCAGGTGAGCCCATGCCCTGCTTTAGGTGAGTACGAATTCTGCTTCAGGTGAGCCCTTCTCTCTCTCTCTCTCTCTCTCTCTCTCTCTCTCTCTCTCTCTCTCTCTCTCTCTGCCCCTTGTGGGATTTTCTCTTTCTCTTTCCCGGTCTCTCTGCTTTTTGCTGCTTGTTCACTTGTGCTCTCATTCCCTCTTTCCAAAAAAAAAGTATATGTATATATGTATGTAGGTGAATTCTACCCTCTTAAAGGAGATTGAATTATATGTTGATCAAGAATAATTCCTACAGGGGCACCTGGGTGTTTCAGTTGTAAGCATCTGACTACAGCTCAGGTCATGATATCAGGATTCATGGGTTCGAGCCTGATGTTGGGCTCTGTGCTGACAGCTCAGAGCCTGGAGTCTGCTTCAGATTCTGTGTCTCTGTCTCTCTCTACTCCTTCCCCACTTATATTCTATGTCTCTCTCAAAAATAAATATTAAAAAAAATTTTTTAAAAAAGAATAACTCCTACAGAAGAATGAAAGAAATCACAGAATAGTGTGACTCTACTTGTAAAAACTAAATATATTTTTATATATATGAATTTTTAAGAAGTTTTGGAAGTACGTATATCAGTTTTTTAGCAATGTTTCTTATTTGTATTGTTTCTTAGTGATTACACATTAGTTTTATAATTTATCCAGATTGGTATAAGTGTGAAAATAATAAATTCAAGATTAAACAAATATATACATTCCTGTTTCTCAGCAGATGGTATATTACAACCTTAAGAAAGGCTTAGAGTCCTAAATTCCCATGTTTTGGGAGTGGATTAGTTGTTTTTTTTTGAAGTATATTCCAGAGAATTCTGGTCTGAGAAGAAGGAAATTACTTTATTCTCTAAGATTATATGGGTCTGGAGTGATGGCTCAGCAATTAACCTCATTAAGGTTAGGTGGGCTTAGTTTTTCATAGTGGAGATAGTCCAGTGTTGGGTTTGTTATGGTGGGAATGTTTGCTGTTTCATAAAATAAAGGTTGAGTTTCTGGGGAACCTATTACTGACTGGGGAGTATATTGTTAGTGAGTATATTGTATAATGAGTGAGTCATTCTGGGGCTTAACTCCTTAGGAAGTTTGGAGAATCATCATGCTATGAAAATAAGTGGAAGGCATTATTAGTTATGAAAGTTCAACTGGTCAGATTTTATAATCGGACGAAATTCTGTATGAACTCTCTTATTTGGAGGACAAGATGAGATGACGACTGGTAAGATTATTAAATTGAGGAAATCATTTGGTAAGTTCAAAAGCCCGCATCAGCTCAAGGCTACCCATGATGGTATCCTGACATTTCTTGTGTGAATCATTGAGGAATCAAGGAGATCTTTCTGAACTGTTTCAGATAATGTATAGAGCTCATTTTTGGCGAGACTGACTGACATAGGACTAGGAAGTAAGGCAAATGTTAATACTGATGAGGCTTTTGGATCCATTCTTGGTTGACCAGTCCGACTCTTTCATTTGTGTGTATTGGTCATCGATCAGCTTTTGGCAGTATTTTATACATATGTTTCCTGTTTTTGCATAATTATTTTTAGATCTCCTATTTCTCTGTCATTTTAGTGCCTCCTTGTGGGGAACCATAGTAATGACAGTTATAGAAATGATAGTTATACGGATGAAGGATTATTAACCTAAAAATTGTATCTTACAGTGACATTTTTTATATTTTAAAGAAACAACATAATTTTATAGTCAGAATTGTTTTTAATTTTATAGTAAATCATTTAAGTTTGAGAATTCATTTATTTACTAAATATTAAGTGGCTACTACTGTGTCAGGCAATAGTTAGGTATTTTTTGAAGCATCAGTTAACAAAATGGACAAATATTCCTATTCTCTTGAGTTTTACATTCTAGCAAGCAAGGCAGGCATAATAAATGATTAACTCGTATAGCTCCTTAGAAGATCAGAGCTATGGAAAAGGAAGACATAGGGCAGGGAGAGATGAATGAGGAATGCTGGAGGTGTGGGGTGGAACTTGCAGTATGAGGCAGAGTGGTCAGGAGAACCTCACTCAGAAAGTGACATTTGAGCAAAGACTTTAGGAAGAATGTTTTAGGCAGAGAAAATAAACAGTGGAAAGGTCCTGAAGTGAAACTTGGCCTGGCTTGTTCAAGGAACAACATGAAGTTTATGACTAAAACAGAATAATGTAAGGAAGTTGTTTGGACAAATCCTAATTTGCAAGCTGTTGTAAGGACTTCAGTTTTTCCCTTGAAGTTGGAAACTCTTGGAGGATTTTGAGCAGAAGAGTGAACAGCTATATTTTAATAAGTTCATTCTGCTTACTGTTTAGAAAATTTATGACAGAGGAGCATGGATCAAAGCATGACATCCAGTTAGGAGGCTTTTGCAGTAATCAACATGAGAGATGTGATGGTGGGTCATACCAGGGTGGTAGAGGAGGAGGGGGTAGAAATGCTCAAATTGTAGGTGTGTTTTAAAGGTAGAGTCTAAGGAATATGCCGAAAAATGAATGTGGGGGCCAGAGGATGAGAATAAGAGAGGTGTGAGGGATGACTGCGTGGTTTGCAACAGAGCAGCTGGAATGATGGAATTGCAATCAACTGAGACTCCTGAGTAGAGGGATTTGGGTGAGCGGTGTAGTGGAGATACCCGGGATTTGGTGTTGTAGAATTCAAGTGTGAGATGTCTGATAGACCTCCAAATGGAGATGAGTGTAGAGAGTTAAGCAGTGTTGACAATAAAAATTATTGTGAAAGTTACACAAAAATATTGGTTCCTAATCAAATTTGAAATCCCGCTTATTTCAGAGTAAGTTTTTCATTTAGTGAATATTCTTGAGTACCTCTATTTGATACTAGATGTTTGGGGGCTACATCGATAAGCAAGTATAATCATGGACCCAGTCCTTACAGAACTCAACATGCAGTGTAATAGATGTTAAGTAATGGCACAAACATTTTATTTTTTTAAATTTATTTTTTAAATGTTTTTGTTTTTTGAGAGACTATGAGTGAGGGAGGGGCAGAGAGAGTGGGGGGCAGAGAACTAAAGCAGGCTCTGCGGTGACATCAGAGAGCCTGTTGTGGGACTCACACTCATGAACCATGTGATCATGACCTGAGCCAAAGTCAGATGCTTAACCAACTGGGCCACCGGGGAGCCCCCACAAACATTTTAGACGATAGTTGTAGTAGATGCTATGAAAGAAGGGAATCTAGGACTATAGGAGCAGATAATGAGACCTGACTATTCTGATAGTCAGGGAAGGCTTTCTTGCAAAAGTGACATTTCAGGATAATTCACATAAAATAAGGTTGATTCATTTTAATTGTATAGATAGATGAATTTTGACAAATCTGTGTAATTATCACTACAGTCAGGATAGATGACAGGGGTGCCTGGGTGGCTCAGTTGGTTAAACAAATTTCGGCTCAGGTCATGATCTCATGGTTCATGAGTTGGAGGCCTGCATTGGGCTCTGCACTGTCAGTGGGGTTCTCTCTCTCTTCTTTCTCTGCCCATATCCCTCTTGTGTTCCATCTCTCTCGCTCTCTCAAAGTAAATAAACGTTTAAAAAAAAAGATATATTGGGGCGCCTGGGTGGCTCAGGTGGTTAAGTGTCTGACTTTAGCTCAGGTCATGATCTCAAGCCTTGTGCATTCGAGCCCCATGTTGGGTTCTGTGCTGACACCTCAGAGCCTGGAGCCTGCTTTGGATTCTGTGTCTCCCTCTCTCTCTGCCCCTCCCTCTCTCACATTCTGTCTCTTTCAAAAATAAATAAACTTTAAAAAAAATTTAAAAGATATAGAAGAATGCTATCATCCCAAAAAAGTTTTCTTTTTTGTTCATTTTTTATTGGGTTGTCTTTTTAAAATTATCATTACTGATTTATAGGAGTTCTTTATATATATTCTAGATATAGATCTTTTGTTGGCTATGTACTATTTTCTCCCATTTTTTTAAGTTTTTATTTTATTTTTTATTAAAAATTTTTTTAACATTTATTCATTTTTGAGAGAGATAGAGAGGTAGAGCATGAGTGGGGGAGGGGCAGAAAGAGGGAGACACAGAATCCAAAGCAGGCTCCAGGATCTGAGCTGTAGCACAAAGCCTGATGCAGGGCTTGAATCCACGGACCACAAAATGACCTGAACTGAAGTCAGATGCTTAACCAATGGAGCCACCTAGGTACCTCTTAAGTTTTTATTTTCATACCAGTTAGTTAACATACAGTGTAATACTAGTTTCAAGTATACAATATAGTGATTCCACGACTCCATACCACACCTGGCGCCCACTGCAAGTGCAGCCTTTAACCCTCATCACCTATGTAACCCATCCTCTCACCCACCTCTCTCTGGTAACCATCAGTTTGTTCTCTGTAATTAAGAGTCTGTTTCTAGGTTTGTTTTCTCTCCCCGCCCCCACCCCCCGTGCTCATTTGTTTTGTTTCTTAAATTCCACATATGAGTGAAATCATATTGGGTATTTGTCTTTCTCTGACTGACTTATCTCGCTTACCATTATACTGTCCCAACTCCACCACTGTCGTTGCAATTGGCGAGATTTCTTTCATTTTTTTTTATGGCTGAATAATATTTCATTGTATGTATACACTGCATCTTCTTTATCCATGCATCAATTGATGGACACTTGGGCTGCTTCTGTATCTTGGCTATTGTAAATAAGGCTGTAAACATCAGGGTGCATGTATGTCTGAATTAGTGTTTCTGTATTCTTTGGGTAAATACCCATAGTATTGCAAGATCATAGGGTAGTTCCATTTTTAACCTTTTGGGCAACCTCCATACTCCTTTCCAAAGTGGCTGCACCAGTTTGCATTCCCACTCACAGTACAAGAAGGTTCATTTTCCTCTACATCCTCGCCAACACCTGTTGTTTCTTGTGTTGCTGGTTTTAGCCATTCTGACAGGTGTGAGGTGATACTGCATTGTAGTTTTGATGTGCATTTTCCCCATGATGAGTGATTTTGAGCATCTTTTCATGTGTCTCTTGCCATCTATATATCTTCTTTGGAGAAATGTCTGTTCAGATCTTCTCATTTTTTCATTGGATTATTTGTTTTTTGGGTGTTGAGTTTTATAAATTCCTTATGTATTTTGGATACTAAACCTTCATCAGGTATGTGATTTGCAAATGGCTTCTCTCATTCCATAAGTTGCCTTTTAGTTCTGTTAATTGTTTCCTTCACTTTGCTGTTTTCTCTAATTTTGAAAATTGTCTTTTTATTCTCTTTATAGTTTGTTTATATACCAATTTCTAATTGAAATGAAATTCAATTTATCAACCTTTGTTTTCTTTCTGTATCTTGAGAAATAATTTGATGTGTCAAGGTCATGAAGATACGCTTATGTTTTCTTCTAAAACCATGATCCATTGCAAATTAAATTTGTGTATGATCTGAGCCTAAGAGTCAAAGTTCATTTTTGTTCATATAATACTCAATTGATACAGTACCATTTATTGAAAATATCCTTTTTTACCCATTGAATATAAGTTGTTTTGTTGTAAGTAAGGTGACTGTATGTGTGGATCTATTTCTCACTTCTGTTGGTGTATTTATCCTTACACCAACAACATACCTCAATTAGTATAGTAGTTTGTGGAGTGTCCTGACTATTCTAATTCCTCTGCATTTCCATATAAATTCTAGTATCAGCTTGTGAATTTTCTTCAAAAATCCTGGGATTTTTTAATGAGATTGCATGGAATTTCTAGGTCAGCATTGGGGAAACTGGTATCTTCGCTATATTGAGCCTTCTAGTCAATAAAAATGGTATATCCCTCCATTTAGTAAGTTGTTTAATTTCTTTCAGCAGTGTTGTAGTGTAGAGCTATTGCACATCTTGTTAGATTCCTTCCTAGTTATTCAGTTTTTTGATGCTGTTATATATGTTGTTATTTTTTTAAAGGTCATTTTCCAGTTGTTTTTTGGAAATATATAGAAATACAGTTGATTTTTTATATATTATTCTTGTGTACAGTTCTCTCTAATAATTTGTTATAGATTCTCGTGGTTTTCTGTGCACTCAAACATGTCATATGCAAATAATGACTATGCTTTTCCCAATTTTTTTTACTTTTTTTCTTTTTACTTTATTTCTATTCATAATACTCTTGTTTTGTTTATGGGTTTATTTAGTATGTTGAACAGATATGGTGTTAATGGAAAGTCTTGTCTTATTCCTGAATTCAAAGAGAAAGAATCCAATATTTCATCAGTAAGATAGTATTAGCTATAAGTTTTTTGTAAAAATTAAACTTAATTGGATTAAGGATGCTCCTCTACTCTTAATTTTTAAAAGTTTATATTATGAGTAGGTGTTGATGTTATCAAATAATATTCCTTTATATATTGAGATAATTATATAGAATTTATTTTGGTAATTTGGTGAGTACAGAGATTAAATTCCAGAAGTTAAATCAGCTTGTACTCTTGGAATAAACTCCATTGGTTATATAGTATATCATCTTTTTAATACAGTCTGATTTAGCTTGCTAAAATTTCGTTAGGATTTTTGTTCATGAGAAAGCTTGGCTTGTAGATGTCTTTCTAATAATGTCCCTGTTGGGTTTTGATATCAGAGTTTTGGGTTTGGTGACCTCATAAAAGAATTGGGAATTGTTCTCCTTTTTGTGTTCTCTGGAAGAATGCATATGATTTGTTTAGTTTTGTACCCATTTGTGTTATTTCCCTCATTGTACTACTTTGGGTTTGATATGCTGTGTTTTCCTAGCTGATTGAAGTGGAAGCTTATATCGTTAATTTTTTACTTTTCTTAAGTAAGCATTATAAATATGTATTTTAAAGCTATAAATTGTCTCTTTAGGATAGCCTTAGCTGCATCTCATAGATTTTGATGTTGTATTTTCATTATTGTTCCGTTAAATATATTTTTAAATTTTTATTGTGATTTCTTCATCGGGTAATAGGTTATTAGATTTCTGTTACTGATTTCTGGTTCATTTCCACTGTGCTCAGAAAACATACTCTATATTGTTTCAGTTCTTTGTTATTTGTTGACTTGCTCTATGGCCCACGATATGGTCTAGTTTGGTCGATGTTATGAGTACTGGGAAGAATGTGTGTTATGCAGTTGCCGTGTGTGTTAGTGTACGTATACTGGTTACATTGAGTTATTAACAGTGATTTCACATCTTTTATATTTTTAGGGTTTTTCGTTTTTGTTTTAGTTTCATTGTTCTACCAATTACTAGAAGTGTATTAAAATCAAACCATTATTATGGGTTATTCTGTTATTCCTTTTGGTTCTGTTAACTTTTGCTTTATAGACTTTGAAACTGTGTTATGAGATGTATACAGATGTATGATTGTTACATATTTCTGTTGGACTGATCATCTTATAATAAAGTATTCCTCTAGTGTTTCTAGTAGTGTTTTTTGATTTAAGTCAACTGTCTGATATAAATATAGTGACATCACCATACTTTTACTAGTGTTTGCATAGTATCTTTTTCTTTTAACATGTATATGTCCTTAAAGTGGATCTTTTGTAAACAGAATATAGTTGGGTGTTTTAAAAATTCAGTCTGATGATATTTGTTATCTAAGTGAAATGTTGGATCCAGATACATGTAATGCAGAACATGATATAATAGGATTTGAGAATATCAGCCTGGTATTAACTTTCTATTCGTCTCTTCTTGCCTCTCTTTGAACTAATCAGGCATTATTTTTCCCTCTCCACTAGTTTTTTAGCTGTACTTTCTTATGTGTGTATGCATTTTTAAGTAGTTGCATACGAGATTACAATGTACATTTTTTGTTTATTAGGTTCCAGTCTAAATTTGTACTTTTAGCACTTGCTGAAAATGCAAGAGACTTATAACAGTGTACTTGATTTATTCCTTTTTGTGTTTGTCTTTTGTGTCCTGTCATATATTTTATACTTTTATGTCTGTTTAAACCATGTCAGTCATTGTTGCAATTATTCTAAATATCAATATTAATTTATATTTGTCTAAACATTTACCTTTCTGGTTCTCTGCATTAAGTCCTCTAGTTCTGTGCTTCCATATGAGGTTATTTTCCTGTAGCTTGATGAATTTCCTTCATTTGTAAAAAGTTCTCTCAGGTTTTGTTTATTTGAAACTCTTATTAATGCATCTTCATGTCAAGATATTTTCTCTTATAGAACTCTAGGTTGGTTGCTGTATTTTATTTTCTTGCTTTGTCTTAGCAATCTACAGATGTCATTTTATTATCATCTATTTGTTATTTCTGATTTTAAAAAAACCAAAAACTTTGTTAGTCTTATCCTTCTTTCCCCTGAAGATTATGTGTCTTATTTTTTCTGACAACTTTTAAGATTTTCTCTGCCTTTGGTTTTTAAGACTTTGACTCAGGTATAGTTTTCTTCATACTCTGGTGAGGTTTATAGAATTTTGTATGTTTGCCTAGAGACTCATGTGTTAGGGGTGCCTGGGTGGCTCAGTAGGTTAAGTGTCCAACTTCAGCTCAGGTCATGATCACACGGTTTGTGAGTTTGAGCCCTGCGTCGGGCTCTGTGCTGACAGCTAGCTCAGAGGCTGTAGCCTGCTTCAGATTCCGTATCTCCCTCTCTCTCTGACCCTCCCCTGCTCACACACTCTCTCTCTCAGAAATAAAACATTATGAAAAAAAATTAAAAAAGAAAAAAGAGACTCAAGTTAGCTTTGGAAAATTTTTGATGAGTATTTTTCAAATATTGCCTATGATTCATCTACTCTGCTTTCCTAACTCTAGTTAGATGTGTATTAAACCTTTGTAGCATGTTGTACATGTCTTTATGCTTTTATTTTTTTAATGTTCTTTATGTTTCTTGGTGTGTCATTTTTGCTGTTTCTAAACTAGTGAGTTCTTAATTTCATTGATTGTATATTCCAGTTCTGGAATTTCCATTTGACTCTTCCAAGAATTCTGGTACTTTGCTGAAATTCTGCATCTATCCTTTTTATTTTTTTAACCGCTGAACATTTCAATCAGTTAATTTAAGGTCTTTCAGATAACTCGAAAATATGAATAACCTGAGTGTTTTTGTCTGTGTTCTGTTATTTCTTTTAATAGTTCTTTATTTATAAACATTTGAGCTAAAATTCACATAACATGAAATTCACTATTTTAACCTTTTAGAGTTTACAATTCATAGGTTTTTAGTATATTCATAGTGCTTTCCGACTAATCACCACTATCTAATTCCAAAAACATTTCCATCAACTCAAAAAGAAACCTCATAATTACGTGCATTCAATCCCAGTTTTCCCTCTGTCCATTCCCTCGTAATATCTAATTAGTCTATATTCTTTCTCTCTGGATTTACCTATTCTGGATATCTCATATAAATGAAATTATACAACGTGTGGCCTTTTGAGTCTGACCCCTTTGACTTAGTATAATGTTTTCAAGATTCATCTATGTCATACTATGTTGAAATATTGATTACTTCATTTCATTTGTGGCTGATTAATATTCCATTGTATGAATGTTTTTATTTATCCATCGGTTGATAGACGTTTGAGGACTTTTTTCCCTGGTTTTTGGCTGTTATGAATAATGCTACCATGACATTTGTGTGCAAGTTATGTGTGAATGCATGTCGTCAGTTCTCTTGGGTCTGTACCTCTGGTACAGAGCAATTGCTATGTCATACGGTAACTCTATGTTTAACTTTTTGAGGAACTGCCAAATTGTGTTCCACAGTGGCTGCGCCCCTTACAGTCCTGCCAGCATGTATGAGTTTCCTTTTTTCCACAGTCTTGCCAACCCTTGTTACTTTCTGTAGTTTTTAGAAAATTATTATAGCCATCCTAATGAGTATTGTCTGTTTATTCTTGTTCTTGGAATGCTTTGTAACTTTTCACTGAATGGCAGACTTAATGAATGAACAATTGTACAGGCTCACCTTGGTGGTTATTTTCCTCCAAAGAGAGTTAAGTTTTCCTTTGGAAGGTGAAATACTAGAGTACCTTGAGAGGGTACCTTGAGTACTCAACGTTGACTATAAGATTTGTTAGGGCTGAAAAATTTCTCTTTTGACCTTAATCTAAGAAAAGCCTTTTGTGAAGTCTCAACAGAGAGCTTCAGTTGTTTGTTTCAAAGGCCTTTGTAACTTGGTAGGGACTACTTCCAGTCTTTGTTTCCCTAGCCCTGTGCAGGAGCAGAAATTTCTGCTCAGTTCTTCAGCCTCTTAACTGCTGTTTTATGCTAGTTTTTGTGAGTTTTCATCCTTTCTGTGGTTCCTCTACTCGGGGATTTTGTTCTTCAGGTTCTAGCTTTCTGATAGTGTGGAATGCTGCCTTCTCCTCAGGCCAGGAGGGCTGCTGCTTCTGCTCAGGCTGTTTTCTTGTTACACAGCTAAGTTAAGGAAAAAGCCACGGTGTTTAGGGAGCTGATTTTCTGTGCTTCACTTCTCTCAAGAGTCGTAGCCCTTACTGTTTCTCTCTGTGCAGATTGCTCTTCAGTGCTTTTGAACAATTATTACATTTGTGTAGATTTTATAATTTTTATTGGCAGATGGGTTAGTTTGATACAAGCCACTCTATTATGATGGGAGCCATGAATACTGATGTTGCACTGGGTGTATCACAAGAAAGTGAAAAAGCTGATTGAGAGTGAGAACATAAATTTTCAGCAAAAAATTTGAAGAATATAGAAGGCAGGATTTTTATTTTTAAATGAGAAGAGGGTCATAGTCAGCCATGTGTGAAGGATAGTAAAGGATCATTTCAAAGTAAGAGGTGACACTGAGTTGATGCTTGGTAATTTTGTAAAATACTGAACAAGGTCATTAGTGTTTAAAGAATCCAAAGTGGATAAAGAATTTAAAATGAGTGTTGAAGAAAAATATTTAATAAAGAGCAGTTATTTTCTGGATTTGATAGTAAAGGGACTAAGACTGTGAATTCTATTTATTTGTTTGTTTAAATTTTTTTTTTAAATTTTTATTTATTTTAGGAAGAGAGAGAGGGAGCATGAATGGGGGAGAGGAGCAGAAGGAGAGAATCTTAGGCAGGTTCCGTGCTCAGCACTAAGCCTGATGTGGGGCCCCATCCTGGGCCTGATCCCACAACCCTGGGATCATGACCTAAGCTGAAATTAAGAGTTGGTTGCTCAACTGACTGAGCCATCCAGATGCCCCAAGATTGTGAATTTTATTTTATTTTATTTTATTTTTTTAATGTTTTTTATTTATTTCTGAGAGAGAGACGGCGTGAGTAAGGGAGGATGAGAGAGAGAGGGAGACACCGATTTCGAAACAGGCTCCAGGCTCTGAGCTAGCTGTCCACTGTTAGCTAGCTGTCAGCACAGAGCTTGATGTTCGAACCCAGGAACTGTGAGATCATGACTTGAGCTGAAGTCAGACGCCCAACCGACTGAGCCACCCAGGCGCCCCAAGACTGAATTTTAAATGGGTGCTATTAGAGTTGTACTTGGTTATTTGTGTAAATGTTAGTGATTATTAAATGGTTGGCAATATGAGTATTTACATGTGATGACTAAAAGACAATGTTTATTTATTAAGGGTATCAAAGAGGATAGTGGTCACAAAACCGAGATGGTACAGAAACAGTAACTAACTAGCCATGTAAAAATGTGGGAGGAAAGGGCACCTAGTTGTTAGTTATTGAATGTCCAACTCTTGGTATGGGCTTAGGTCATGATCTCACGGTTTGTGGGATCAAGCGCTGTGTTGGGCTCTGTGCTAACTGTACGGAGCCTGCTTGGGATTCTGTGTCTCTCTTTCTTTCTGCCCCTCCCCGCTTGCACTCTCTCTCAAAATAAATCAGTAATCTTAAAAAAAGTGGGAGGAAGAGAATGACTGAAATTATAGGAGTCGACCTTATGTTTTTGGAACATGGAGAGATAGAGAAGGATGGCAGAAGTAGATCTGCAAAGCATAGTGTCTCCTTCTCCTCCTGTAGGGTTAACAATGGGGATTGGGAAAGAAACTAACCATTTACTTTCTTCACCAATGTATCCCCAAGAAGGGAACCAGGTGTTGCAGACCACCTTGTATCTGTGTTGTTCCTTTCGCCCTTTTGTGAACTCTCAAGGTTAGTCAGTGATTTTCTTCACACTTTCATTAGGAAATTTGCCAAAGGCATCCTTTTGAGGCAGCTGTCTCTGTACCCTTGGAGGCCATCAGTAATGTTTCTGATCTATAGGAGTCGTCGGCCAAAAACGTTGGACTGAACTGAGTCTTTGCGGCTTATAACATTCCTTTGCCAAAATGTATTTCCCCCTCAAACAGTACAAAGTATATCATATTTTAGGGCTTCTTGTCCTTTTATAATTTTTGTTACTGTATCTTTTCAGGTAAAATCCATCATTAATAGTAAATATGTCTAAATGTATTAATAATGAAAGAATACTTAATTTTTAAACCATCGTTTAAATAACAACAGTGGACACATTAAAATCCTTGTATATAAAAAATGTGAATTTTTGTATATAATGTTTAAAAAACTTATTTTCATTATTGAGGTTTTATAAAGTAAAATATACTTTAATTGTGGAGTTCTTTTGGTCTGAGGTGGTCAGAAGATATCTTTACACTAATGATCTTATTATTAGGTTTGGGGGTCATATTAAATTGGATGTAAATAATTAGTCCATGATTAAAATGCATTAGAATAAGTTGAGATGTATTTGTGTTTTGGTTCCTATTTAGTTTAATAATACAGGCAACTGTTACATGCATCTTTAATATATTAGTCTAACTGTTTCTCTTGTTTTACTAAACTGTCTTCTTTCAGCCACCCACACAGAATATGCCTATGGGTCCTGGAGGGATGAATCAGAGCGGCCCTCCCCCACCTCCACGCTCTCACAACATGCCTTCAGATGGAATGGTAGGTGGGGGTCCTCCTGCACCACACATGCAGAACCAGATGAACGGCCAGATGCCTGGTAAGTTTTTCTCCTCTAAGACATTAACACCAGAGTTGCTTAGCAACTGAAACGACATGGGGGCTCAAGGGATACTAGATTGTTGATGACAAAACTGCTTTGAATGCCCCCGAGTACAAGCTCTCTTAGAGTTTGTTAGCTACAGAGCTACGTGACCTGTATTCAGTGTTTATCAGGCTGCCCTTGGGCTTTGATGTAGCTGACACACAGCATTCCTCTGATGAACAGAACTGGCTAAATTTAGTCTGTCTGAAACTATGCAATACAGCTGGCTTTAGAAGCTTTTTGGAAAAAAAGGCATTGCGCCATGACTTAAGAATTAAAATCTCTTTATAGATTATAAAGGTATTATAACATTTCCTTGGGTTTGGTATTTACCTAAAAATTTACTGGTCTCAGAAACAGTATTGCTGGAAAAAACACACAAGGAAAAGAAAGAAAACAATCTGTAAAGTGCTAATGTAATATATTTAGTATTTCCTCATTGATAGTGTTGAAGCTGAGTATAAATTTTTATGGATATATATATTTATAGTATAATATAAATATAGAAATTGATAATAAAGCAAATTTAAAGGAAAAATAATTTCAGATGTTTTAGGTAATGAGTCATTCCTTTTACTATTTTTCCATTTTAAGTTTGGAGCCATTTAGAATATCTTCCAGGCCATTGGATGCTTAATTAAAAGTTACCTTTTGTTGGTTTGAGCTTTTAATCTGAAAAGTATTAAACTCTTTTGTCTTTGCAACAACAGCTACAACCCATACCCATAATTCTTGGTGGGTTGTTTTCTTCATTTAATTTGAGAATATTTTTACTTTCTGAAGACAAAGGCTATTTCATTAACAAAGTATTGTACAGATAGCAATAATGAAAGTAAGTGAAATAGCAGAGCAATTCATTTTTAAAATAGGTAATTAGCATTTTTAGGATAGTGTTGTCTTAACTGATTGTGTTGATTGGTAGCACTGGTGTCTAGGGATGATGGGTGTAGAAAGTGAAGTAAAGGAGAACACAGAGCCAGAGAAGCCAGATAGGCTGGTTTATACAAGATGGATGTGCGAGTGATCGATTGTGTAGAAGGGTGATGCTGTTTCGGTGGCTGTCTTCTCTTTCCTTCAGGGGCTTGCCACAATCCACAGCCCCCATGACCCACACCCTGAGGGGGTGGGAATAAAGACCTAACTACATGTTAGGCTGTAGTCAAGAGGAAGCTTCTGGTGAATCCACATTTAGTTCATCAGAACCTGTTTTTAGAACTGGAAGGGCAGTGCGAGTTAGGAGTTTTGTGACTTTTTATGGTCGTACTGTTAATTAGAATTTTGACTTCTCGATATAAATTCAAGCTTAAGAGCAGAGAAGCACTTGAGCAGCAGTGTAATTATTGTTAACATGACATTTGGGTTTTTGTATATGGCTATCAGGAGTAGTTATATTCTTTATTAACCAGAGATTTTTCACTTAGTTATGACATAGGTTGTCCAGAACACTGTAGAGCTTCCAAAACAGGTCTCTTATAGAGAGTTCGAGTTAGATGTAGGAGAAATTGAAGTCCAGTTACTTTTGTTTCCTTTATTTCCTTAATAGAGCTTAGCCAACCTTTTTACAAACACAAATTTGTATCTAGGCTTTCAGTTTTCCTATTTTTGTTTTGTTTTTTATTATTTTGTAAATCTAAGTCATAGAGCTACGTAAATGCTCTTTGATCTTGGTCAGATAACCTGTTTCAGATTCCTTTTTAAAAATGTTTAACTGATTTGAAAAAAATCAGATAATGTATGTCTCTGGTACCAAAATCAAAAGGTCCCAAAGGATATACAGCCCCTACCTCCATATTCTTTGTTCCAGAGACTCACTGTGTCTAACACATACGCATATGCACATTCCTTTTTCTTTTGTCTTATTCTCTTAAAAAAATACAAGTGATGGCATATATTATGTAGTATTATATATAATATTTTTCCCTCTTAAAAGATATATCTTAGAGGCTATAAGTATATAAAGATATTTTGGAGACCGCTCAGTACCTAAAGAGCTGCCTCATGCTTTTGGTGGCTGTTATTTCATTTGTTTTCATGGATGCCCCTAATTTATTTGAACTGTTCCCTTATAATGAAATACAGCCTATGTCTAATCTTCTGGTATTAAAAATTATGCTGATATGAATATGCCTGTAAAATGGAAGTAAATAAGTAAACAAGTGAATAAACACATACGCAGTTTTACATTCATGTACAGATACACACGAAAACTTGTATATTTACAGGATAAAGTCCTAGAAGTGCATTTGCTGTGTAAAAGATATATGCATTTTAAAATATGGCAGTTATTGCCTGGGTGGCTCAGTCTCAGTTGAACATTCGGTTTTGGCTCAGGTCATGATCCCAAGGCCTGTGAGTTCTGAGTTCAAGCCCTACGTTGGGCTCTGTGCTGACAGCTTAGAGCCTGGAGCCTGCTTCAGATTCTATGTTTCCTTCTCTCTCTGCCCCTTCCCATTCACAATCTGTCTCTGTCTCAATCTCAAAAGTAAATAAACATTTAAAAAAGTTAAATAAAATATGGTAGTTATTGCCAAGTTGACCTATGTAAAAATAGTACTTATTTATATATTTATATACCACAACAATGTATGAAATTACTTTTCTTCATAGATCAAAATTTTGGGTCTTTGGAACTTAAAAAGTGAAACAAAAGGTCTCATAATTTTTATTTGCCTTTTTATAAATGAAGCAGGCAGTCCTCTCATATTTATGTCCCTTTGGTAGTTTTTGTGTGTACTGATCATTCCTGTCCCTTGCCATTTCTTTTACTGCTGGTGGTCTTTTACTTACTTTGTATGTTAACGTAATTAGTTTAGTCTGTGATATGTCTTGTAAATAATTTTTTCCTACTTTTTATTACTTAATTTAGTTTTGTCTGGTTTGGTCATACTTAGTCTAGTTTATCAGTTTTTTATGGCTTTGGGTTTTCTGGCATATAAGAAGGCCCTTCCACTTCAAGAATATTTTTAAAGTTCTTTTTAAACATTTTTATGTTTTTTCCCCATTTTCTTTTTTAATGTTTAATTTTTTTATTCATCTGGAACTACTTTTGGAGGAAGGAATGTGGTAGGACTTTTCCAGATGGCTACTAATTTGCCACACTTCTTATTGAATTATCTTTCTTCTCCCCACTGATATTTAATTTCACCACTATTAGCATTTACAAAATTAGAAATTTGGGTGTGTCTTTAGACTCTGCTCTGGGTCCATTGATCTGTTAATTCATTTATATGCCAGTAGTAAACACTTTTCATTACTCCAGCTTTAGGGACACCTGGGTGGCTCAGTCTGCTAAGTGTCTTGATGCTTGATTTTGGCTCAGGTTATGATTTCACGATTCATGAGCTTGAGCCCTGCATCGAGCTCTGTGCTCTTAGGGCAGAGCCTGCGTGGGATTCCCTCTCTCTCTGCCCCTACCCCGCTCATGCACACATGCTCTCTCTCAAAATAAACTAAAAAATAAATAAATAAAAATAAAAAAAATTACTTAAGCCTTGTATGTTTTGCTCTCATAAAGCTCTTTGTTTTGCTCTCTTAAAAGCATCATTGCTTTTCTTTTTCAGAATATTGCTGGCTTTTAAAAGCATTAGTTTCTTAATCTATAAAGTGGGAATACGCTCTGCCTCACAGTATTTGCCCTCATTCATGTAATGCATTTACTTCGTTTACTATTGATTAAATAACTCAAGTTTTTGTTTGGTATTATTATGGTATGCAAGAGAAAATATAAAGCTCTTTAAAATACTTTTTAATAGACCATCTGTTTAACTTTCATATTTGGTTTTAACCACTTTTCTTCAAAGGGCCTAACCATATGCCTATTCAGGGACCAGGACCCAATCAACTCAATATGACAAACAGTTCCATGAACATGCCTTCAAGTAGCCATGGATCCATGGGAGGTTACAACCATTCTGTGCCATCATCACAGAGTGTGCCAGTACAGAATCAGATGACGATGAGTCAAGGGCAACCAATAGGAAGCTATGGCCCCAGACCAAATATGAATATGCAACCAAACCAAGGTAAATAAGCTTGATGTCCTTCTCTACTAGAATGCTGTGTTAGCCTTTGAAAGTAAAATAGTTTTTTCAAGTTGGTAGCTGATTCATGAAAATAAAAGTTGAAAGTAAATAGTAGTCATTCTCATAAAAAAGGAACGTTGAACTTGAAACCCGTTTAAAATATTTTTTTTGCATTTAGAAGTTAAATTGCTTAATTTAGCTTTTAAGCTTATTTATTGTTTTTGTCTTTTGGACAGTTCACTTGAGATTCTTGTGTTTTAATTTAAAAAAATTTTTTAAGTTAATAATGAATAACTAAACATTTGAATTACAGCTAGAAGGTTGAGAAAATATAATTTTATCTTAGCAAATATAAGCTCTTAAAAAACTTTTACTCTGGTTTATTTTACTTATCAAGGATTCATTATTAATTTATATGAATTTCTCTTGATTTTTATGAATGTTTTCAGATGTGTGTTTTAGCATTAAGAGGTAATTTTAACATTATTATATAACATATTTATAACATATTGTTAGAGTGTTCACTAGAGATAGTGTTGTATTCTTCTATTTTTAGAATGGGGTGAAGTCTATTAAAGTTTATTACCAATCTCAGAGAATGAAATTATTATCATGTTTCTTTTTTAAGTATTCTTATGAATAATAACTAAAAAACCAGTAAGTGGCGCTCTGTTCTGCTAGTTGCCTGTTAAAACATTTGGCATATTGCCAGCCTAAAGTTATTTCAGTTGTTGCAAAATGTGAGGTTAAGAGTATAAGATAGAATTCATATTTGCAATAAAATTTTCTAGATTTGGATTTTGAAAAACAAATTACTAAAGTGCAGCCAGATAAAGGGAGTTAAGGTTAATTTGTTGATAATGATTTATGATGAAATAACATATTCTAACATTTATTCTAACATTTAAATAGTAATAGAGAAATTTTTATATTTTTGATGAGATACACTGGAAAACAGAGAGCCAATACAATAAATTGTTAGTGTAGCTTCACGAAGGAGGCACTTGCTCCATTCCCCCCTACTCCAAGTTGTTTAGTGCCCATGATAGAATTTCTATTTTATAAAATTAGGCCAATTAAAGGTTCAGAGTAACAGCAAGATCCAGTCAGTGGAAGCTCAGAAGGGATTTCAGAGGTTTCTCTATGCATTTTGGTTACCAGGAGAGAGCATTCTCACAGCAACTACAGTGATGATGGCACACCACTTAGAAACTGCAATTAAGAAAAGGGTAGGGTGTGTGCAGGAATGGATGTTGCTGTAAGATTTGAAGAACAAAAAAGTAATATATGCAGCAATGTGCATGTAGAAAATAGTAACATTTTTGGAGAAAGAAATTGAGGTGTTTATAGGAATTTTCTGTTCTAAACTTAGGGACCATTATTTATTTGTTAATTTATTTAAAAATTTTTTTAGTGTTTATTTTTGAGAGAAAGACAGAGAGACATCATGCGAGTTGAGGAGGGGCAGAGAGAGAAGGAGATACAGAATCTGAAGCAGGCTCCCTCCAGGCTCTGAGCTGTGTGCATAGAGCCCAGTGCGGGGCTCAAACTCCTGAACTGTGAGACCATGACCTGAGCTGAAGTCAGATGCTCAACCAACTGAACCATTCAGGCACCCCTTTTATTTATTTTTTTGAGACTGAGAGGGCGCAAGTGAGCGAGGGGCACAGAGAGAATAGTGGGGCTCACCCGGGGCTCATGTTTTACCCAAAGTGGGGCTCGAGCTCATCCGACGTGGGACTCCAACTCACGAACTGTGAGATTGAGACCTGAGCCAAAGTCAGATGCTTAACAACTGAGCCATCCAGGCACCTGGGGCCAACTATTCTTTTTAAAAATGTCACATTCTGAATTTGTATTACTAATGTATAGTTTTTACTATAGTAGTTCTGTTGCTTTGTGTTTTGTTCGCCTAATCTATGAATTTCTCAATAATTTTCTGTATAGTCTATTTTCTCCGTAGGAATCTGACTTAAATAAGAGTAACTTTTCAAAAAACAATATGATGGAAATCTGTGAGGAACTTTTCAGGATTTAAAAAATCTCTTCAGGACAAATAAACCTATCAGTTAAATTTTGATATTTCAGACATAAAAAATACCAAAGAAAATTACAGTTGCCAAAAAAAGAGAGAAAGTTATATGAGCTTGCAGCAGCATCTGCTTTCTTAATCATATGAGTTCCCTGTACATTTTAATTCTATGATATGTATTGGATGAAAAAAATTTACACAGTTTTACCTAAAGTTTTAATATTCATTGCACATAAAACATTTTCTTGGCTTTAAAAATAAGCTACATGTTTTACATTAAAAGTTTTGATAAATGAGTAGAAGAAATCAGAAGGGACCACTTTTTAAATAGTTCTTTGAGAAATGCTTAGAAAACACCAACATTCTATAAAAGGAAACATTTTCAACTTTCAAAACTCTTAACATTTGTTGAGATGTTGTTAGCTCTTCTTTGAGTTAAAATCAAAATAGTGATATCTTTTGGCAATCCCTGTATTTCTACATAACATATCTGTCGGTATCAAGAGATCTTAAAAAAACTGTTAAATTTACTTACCAGTTTTTAATAATGAGGCTAATTTGTCAAGGAAAAGAAACATTTGTGGGATTTCTTAATTTAAACTTCTGTCAAGTGATAAAAAATGGAAGAAGACTAATCGAGAATTTTAGTTATATTTTAAAAAGGCATAATTAAAAGGTAATTACTTAATTATTACATTAATTATTATTTAAGTGACATATTTGGGAACTTTAACGGATAATGTGGCAGTAGTTTTCTAAACAGAACGTGACAGATCAAAGTCTAGATGCAATTATTCTGATAGCTTTGAAGTGGCTTTAGTTTTTACCCTCTCTCTTCCCTTCCTTCTTTCTCTCTATGCTTTGAAAATTAAACTAAGTGTGGGGGGGGAAGTAACTTGTTTAAAAATGTTGTCATTGTAATTTGGGAATCTGATTGAAATTAATACAAAGGACAGATAGACATTTACAGTTTATTATTTTGATTGTTTACAAAAGCAGAGAAGGATTCTGTTAATTGATAACTATTAGCTCTAGTAAAATAAGACACTTTGTGTACTAGTGTTATAGTAAAAGTATTATTTCTAGGAATGAAATTGTGGAATCTTTTGAGCTTCATTAGTTCTCTAAAAGCTGTTTTTAGCTTTTATAACAAAAACTTGCAGACCTACCACACAAAGTATGTCTTTTCAAAAAGCTGCACAAAAAGTTGACCCCATTAAATTTACTAATCATTACTGCTAAAAGGAATTTCAGTAGTAAATGTTTTTTTGAACTTAAAAAGTGCATGTATAATAATGCCATTGATATTGATGATTTGTAGTTGATTTGTAGTTTTACACATACCTATGAATTGAGAAGACTGAAATATTTTTTTAATTTAGCAACTAGGTTTATTATAGCACAGTATTTTTCTCTGTGTTCTCTACTGCTTCCAGATAAAATGAAAAGTTTAGGAAGTTTTTGTTGTTCCTTATACTGCTGGCAAAATGTTGTAAATAGACAATCCAGCATAAACTTTCCTGTGTTATTTTCACTATGATCCGGATAAAAGTTTAGGGATTATCACTTTGAACTTTAAGAATGAGACTTGTGTTCAGAGCAAATCACTACCTTCTTAAATAATTGGGTCTGCCCTTTCCTATATACAGCATAAACTTCACTGGAATTCAAATGCTTGAATTCACTAGAATTAAAAATAAAAAATGGAGGAAGTGTATCTGTTTCGTTCTAGTGCCTAGAACAATGCCTCATAGTAGGCATACAATGTCATATGATGACCTGGAAATACAGAGTTAGTACCTTAAAGGTGTTTCTTCAGTAAAGCAAGAGGTGTATTCATTAGAGCATTAAAAGTCAAATTAGAATAGCAGGGCTTTCTGAAAATGACTAACATTTGATAGAATCTGCACATTTTTTATTCCCAAGCATGATTGTAGCTTTTCTCATTTTACTAATTACACATTCAAATATAAGTTTTCACAAATTACTATGTTTGTGCTACAACATGTAATTTACAAGTTCCATGTGTTTAATTCTTCAGACTTGGATCCAAATCTTGGCCCAGAAGATATTGTATGTGGGACCTTTGACTAAATTACTTAATACGGAAGGTTAAGTGAAACGATGCATATAAAAATACTGATTCAGAATTGTTTGCCCAATTTATATGAAATTGGTCAGAATAAAAAGCTTTTTAAAAAAATATGTTTATTTTTGAGAGAGAGAGGGAGAATGTGAGCAAGGGAGGGGCAGAGAGAGTGGGGGAGAGAGAAAGAATCTCCAGCAGGCCCCTTGCTGTCAGTGCAGTGCCTGACACAGGGCTAAATATCACAGACTGCGAGATCATGTCCTGAGCCGGAATCAAGAGTCAGATGCTTAACTAGCTGAGCCACCCAGGTGCTCCTAAAAAGCATTTTTTTAATAACAACAACAACAACAACAAAAAAACTGAGATAAGTTTATCAGGTGTCTCTTTTAAGCATATCAAATTTATTTTTGGTTTTAGTTTTGTTTGAATAATACTAAAGCTCTGATTCGTTTAGGTAATAAGTTACAAATAATAATGGTCTGATCTGGAGGCTTGATGTTAGCATAGTAGGAAATTTTTCTTTCAGTACTTTTATTATGGTAAATATGAAGGGCAAAGAGTCTGTATTCATAGCTGGGAGTGTTATATTTATCTTATTATATAATGGATTATTGTCTGATAAGAGCTGTACCAAGCAAATGTGCTTAAGATAAGCCTAGAACTTAATTGTGTATGTAGATCATAGTGGTATATTTCCTTGCACCTCTTTATTACCAGTATTTATAGATCTACCTCATTTGAAAAATAGCATTCATGATATGGATCTCACATAATTTATTTAATGAAACCATATCCCCCCCTTTTTATAAAAATGGTGGTTTTGTTGATTTCTTATTTTATTATTAATTTATTTATTTTGAGATAGAGCGCAAGCAGGGAAGGGGCAGAGAGAGAAAGGGAGAGAGAGAATCCTAAGCCGTCAGCACAGAGCCCAGTGATGGTGGAGCTCGATCTCACAAACCATGAGATCATGACCTGAACCAAAACCAAGAGTCAGATCCTTAAATGACTGAGCCATCTAGGTGTCCTACTGTACCCTCTTTTGATAATACTTCTAGTCTTTTATTATTAGAACTACTTTTGGAACAAACATTTTTGTATATAGATCTTTGAGTACTTAAACAAGAATTTTATAGAATAAATTTTAGAAATAAAATTGCTAAAAAAAAAGAAATAAAATTGCTAGGTAAAATACATAAATACTTAAAATATTTAAGAGACAAAAATATTCAGACCATAGCATTTGCTATTTGCATTTTTTTCTGTGAATTGCTGTGTTCTATATTCTGTGATTTGTCTATTATTAATTTGAAGAGTTGTTTGTAGATTAAAGCTAGTCATCCTTTATTTAGTATATGTAAAACATTTTGGAAGTTTTAGAACAATAGGAATTTAACTTTTTTATTTTTATTTTTTAAAAAAATTTAGTGTTTTTATTTATTTCTGAGAGAGAGAGACAGCATGAACAGGGGAGGGTCAAAGAGAGAGGGAGACACAGAATCCAAAAACAGGCTCCAGGCTCTGAGCTGGCTGTCAGCACAAATCCTGACACGGGGCTCGAACCCATGAACCGTGAGATCATGACCTGAGCTGAAGTCAGACGCTTAACCGACTGAGCCACCCAGGCACCTCGGAATTTAACTTTTTAAATGACTTGTTCTAGTAATAGGATTCTGAAATAGTAATGTTACTTTTATGGAAAAACGTAGTTAATTGTTAATTATGTCAGGATTTTTGTTCAGCATTTGTTAAATTCTGGTCCAAATAGACTTAGATAATAATTATTAATAAAATGTTTTGGAGGACTCAGCGTGCTTACTACTTGGTTAAAATGTCTCAGAAGTCCTACAGTAAAGAAACTGATTTGATTTTGGTTAACACAAGTGTATTATAAGTATAACACAGTGGTAAGAAAAGTATTTTTTGAGGGGTGCTTATTACTAATCAAAAATATGAGCTAATATTCAGTGTGTGCCAGGTACATGCATATCTTGTTTAATTTAATCCTCACAACATCCTTGAGGTAGTAGTACTATTATTATCTTCATTCCATGCATGAGAAAACACTTTCGATGGAAATAGAGGCAGGCCTCGTTTGTGCAGTTCTGGTATGCATGAATTTCAGTTACCACAGTTTGGTTAAATGACATCTTTTACCCAACAGCGAAGTTCAGATTTCAGTTATGGTAGGTAAACTGTGAGTCCTTTCATGAAGTACAAACTTAGCTTCTGTCTCTTCAGTTTATGAATCACTGCATAAATAACAGATGAATGTCATGATCAGTGACTATTCATGTCACTTTTAGATGCTGCCAGTAATTGATCACTGTGTATCTATCAGTTTATGTACATAAAGCAGAGTACATAGTTGTATTTTTTCCTTGGCTCCCAGTTATAAACCTTCGTGATATTTTATGAGAGAGAAAAGTGTAGTAGGGAAATAAGAAGTAATAATACTGCTGGAAATGAAACCAAACCCTTTGTAAATAGAGAAAAAATTGCTGACTGGGATTTGGACACTGGTGCCATTTGAGAGACTCTAGATGTGCACTGCAGGGACTTTAGTCAAGGTGAACTCATTGACATAACGTGAGAGCCCTGGTTGTGATGAAAAGAACGAAGCTGTCCCAAAAAAGGTAAGACTGACAAAATACTTCGTGTTGCAATTCTTGGAGGCATTTCATAACATTGAAGGTAGAAAGGATAAACTGTTGGAAGCTGACCTGTACTTAGAAAGGAAGATGACAGTTGGCCAAACTGTAAAAAAGATGCTAGCTCTGAGAAGTTAGCCAACTGCAAAATTATAGGGAATGGTTCCTAAGACTGGCCTGTCTTCTGACACTGACTACAAGTTCTGGAATTCCCAGAAGCACCCTCAGGTTCAGTAATTTACTGGAAAGATGCACAGAACTCCCTGAAAACTGTGGTACTCAGTTATGATTTATTACAGTGAAAGCATACAGATTAACATCAACTAAGGGAAAAAGTGCATAGGGAGAAGTCCAGAAGAGATGCCAAACATGGAGTGTCTCTTTCTATGGGACTCAGGATGCATTACTGTCCTGGTCCCAGTGTGTAACACTATGCACAGAGTGTTGCCAGCCAGGGGGGTTCACCTGAGCTTCAGTGTTCAGAGTTTATATTGGGGCTCCATTATGTAGATTTGATTGACTGCCCAAGTTATTAATCTTAGTCTGTATTATGTAGTTCTTCTGGGCATGCCTCAAAGTCCCTACCCAGGCTCAGGAGCTTTAGGAGTCCTCAATGTAAGAGACACAGTAAGTCTTCAATATGAAAAACGCTATAATACAACTTTTTTCCTTTTAAATGCAGCACAGAAAATCTATAAATGAAATTATTTCAAATATTTTATCCCATGGAAATGGCATGCTTGACTTCTAGTTGATTTGAATGTATGAGAATTGTGTGTATACTCATCTCTCTTCACTGTTAAATTGGTAAATCTTTGTGATATTGCTAATATTGAAGGTTTCTGTTTATTACAGTTTTAGGTGTATGCAGTCATTACGTTGTAGTTCAGATTAGACTAGATATTTGTTTATAATTTGATCATTATTGCTGTATTGGATGAGTTTTTCAAGGTCGTAATTTTTTCTTTAATGATGACATTTTTTCTGGTTATGAAAATAATATTTAATATGAAATATCTGGAAAATACAGAAAAGAATAAAGTCTAAAAATCACGTATAATCTTACTCTACAAATTTTAAGTTACTTTACAGACAAGGTACAGTCCACTTAGGTATAGTAAGTAGGCTCTACTTAGGCTCTTTGTAACAGATGTTTGAGCATTTATAATTATATAATTACTTGTAATATCTATTTAATTATTTTTTCCTAAACTCTAGGTTCTATGAAATCAGGAGCTGTGTCTTGTTCACTACTTTATCTTACTTGTTGACTGATAGATAAGCTAGGTTTCCTCGTGCCATAACAAATTAGAAAGCTAGCATTCTTCTCTGTGCTATCGTCATCCATCAAGTGTCATTCCAGAAATTAACCAAAGAAAGTAGTGTCAGTTACTGTCAGATAAAACAGATGATCTTCAGTTTTACCAAAACCTTTTGGGTTTAGGGGACAAAATCCAGATGAGTTTCTTCAATAGATTATAAACTCAGTTTTATTACAATACATTTATTTAAAAACATTTTTCTAATGTTTACTTTTGAGAGAGAGAGAGCATGCTTGAATGGGAGAGGAGCAAAGGCGGGGGAGAGAGAGGATCCCAAGTAGGCTATGGGCAGTCAGCCCAGAGCCAGACACGGAGCTCAGTCCCATGAACCAGGAGATCGTGAGCTGAGACTAAATCAAGAGTCGGGCGCTTAACTGACTGATCTACCCAGGCGCCCCTCCAGTACATTGTTTAAAACTTTATTTTGAACTAACTACAGATTTATAGGAAGTTACGAAGGTAATAACAGAGAGAGCCTATGTGTCTTCCCCGAAGGCATCTCTAATCCCTCGAAACCTCTGTTACTCTTTCATTTTTATACTTTTATCATTTTCACAATGTTATATAAATGGAATCACACAGTATGAGACCTTTTGAGATTAACTTTTTTTACTTAACATAATTAATATTTTTCCAAGTTGTTGCTTTTATTAGTTGTTCCTGTGTTTGTATTGCTGAGTTAGACTTCCATGGTATGGATATACTGGTTTGTTTAACCCTTGAGGGATATTTTAGCTGTTTTCAGTTTTTGGCTTTTTCACGTAAAGGTGCGATGTAAATTTGGTACAATTTCGTGTTTTTATTTGGACAAAAGTTTTCCCTTTTTTTGAGATAAATACCAGCAGTGTAATTGCTGGGTCATATTAATGTGTTTAGTTTTTTCAGACACTACCAAATGGATTACTAAAGTAGCCATACCGTTTTACATTCCCCCCCAGCAATGTATGAGAGACCTGCTTTCTCTTTTCTTTTTCATTTTTAATTTTGAGAGAGAGGGAGCATGTGTGTATGCACAAATGGGGCAGAAGGAGAGGGAGAGAGAGAATCCCAAGAAGGCTCCACACCCAACACAGAGCCTGACACTGGGCTCAATTCCAGCACCCTAGGATCAAGATTTGAACCGAAACCAAGAGTCAGACACTTAACCAACTGAGCCACCCTGATGCCCGGAAAGATCTGCTTTCTCCAAATTCTTGTCAACATTTGGTATTGTCAATATATATTTTTTAATCTTAACTTTTCTAAAAATGTGTAGTGATATCTCATTGTGGTCTTAATTTGCATTTCCCTAACAGCTGCTGATACTGAACATCTTTTCTTGCGCTTATTTGCCATCTGTATGTCCTCTTCAGTGAAAAGTCTCTTCAAGTCTTTTGCCCATGTTCTAGCTGGATTGTTTGGGATTTTTACTGCTGAGAAGTCTTTATATATTCTTCTAGGCTTAATTGTAAAAATTTCTCCCAATATTTTATTACATAAAATTCAAACATGCAGGAAACTTGACGAATTGTACCTGTGTAGTTGCCACCTGCATTCTACAGTTAGTATTTAACTAAATTTGTTTATTATCTGTCTATCCTTACACTAATTCACCATGTGTCTTATTTTTCAAAATGCATTTCAGAGTAATCTGCAGATACCAGTATACTTTGCCCATGAACACTTTAGTCTTCGTATCATGAGGAGTTAACATCTTAAAATTGTATTTATTTTTAAAATAGTATTTTTTAGGTAACATTTACCTACAGTGAAATGCATAGATCTTAAATGTATCATTTGAGGAGTTTTGATGTATTTATAACACAAATCCCTTACGTTTTTTTTTATAGCTAACACCTTAAGTACTCTATGGGATGCGAGTACTTCAACTTCAACATTTTATATGAACCATAATCTAGCTTCTTTTATGGTGAAAGTGGATTATTGGTTATTCTTCCTCTTAGAACTCTAGCTCATTGTGTGGTCTTCAGACTGTGTGGGTCAGAATCATCTGGGGTAAAGGTTTGTGCGCCCTATCTCAATACCTGCTAAACCAGAACCTCTAGGAATAAATTTTAGAAATTAGATTTTAACAGATATTCTAAGTCATGTTTATTCAGTCCCTCAGAATTTTTCTGGGCGGAACAGTCTCATCTGTGCCAGATGGTTTGTAATTTTCCAGCTTTCATGCTAAGTGACAGAGAGCTTATCTGTTCTAACGTCGCCGATCTCCATGGCTTTCTACTTTGGCTTGTTAGAGTTCCTTCCTGTCAGTTATGATAGGTGTTAGCACTGACTTTGTTTTTGAATTAATTTTATTATATATTATGTATGGAGTCCAACTCTTAAAAAATAGCCTAATCTTTTATTTTTCTGGATTTATTAAGCAACAGTACATCCCTTTTCTAATTTTCAATCACCAGAAAGCTAAATATATACTCTCATTCCCAGACTAGTTTGTAGAGATGCCTATGATTTAAAATTATGCTCTTGAGAATCCTGGATTTCTTGACTCAACATGTTGATATTTTGAACTGCATAATTTGTTGTGGGGGCCTATCCTGTGCCTTGTTGAGAGAGTTAGCAGTAGATCTGTCCTCTGTCCACTAGGTGGCAGTAGCACCACCACTCATATCAGTCCTGACCACCTCAAATGTCTCCTGTGGGACAAAGTCACGCATGGTTGAAAATCACAGCTTTAAGAAATGGTTAATATAAGGAACTACATATAAGGGTGGTCTGTGTTACTAAAGAAACAGCAACAAAAGTTATTGGTACTAGTATGTTTTAATACTTTCATGAAAATTACTTTAAAATTTCATGTTATGTAAAAGTTTATATCTCTTAGAGAACTGTTTTTTTAGATGGAATCTGTCATGCTTCTGTTTTTTTCATTGGCTGCTAGGAAACTCAGCTAAGTTTGCATTAGTTATGGTGACTTTACTTGGGGGATTTTATTAGTTACTTGGCTGTTCTTTGATATTGTATATATCAATATCGTTGTTGTATCTAAATGCCTTATTATGAACTATTGAAAAGAACAGATGTACATTGTAGGTATGTAAAAAAAAAATCCTGTTCATTTTAAATGGCTATTTAATAGGTAGTGGGTTAGCTAATTGAGTTTGCTAGAATGCTGGAATTTTTTTTTCTTGCAAATTATTAGTAATACCTTCAAATGGGAGCTAAAAATGGTTTAGTTTGAGGTTGAAAAGTTAAGGAGTAGTAAAATATGGTGAAATATGAATGGGAAAATATGCTTGGAGGGTATTACGCAGTTTCATAGTCTAATGCTTATAACATAGAAAGAGGTGGGGTGAAGAAATTTCATGCATTTCCCTCTCCCTCTCTGACCCTCCCCTGCTCATGCTGTCTCTCTCTCTCTCTCTCAAAAGTAAATATATATATATATAAAAGGGGGCGCCTGGGTGGCTCAGTCGGTTAAGCGTCCGACTTCAGCTCAGGTCATGATCTCACGGTTCGTGGGTTTGAGCCCCACATGGGGCCCTGTGCTGACAGCTCATAGCCTGGAGCCTGCTTCAGATTCTGTGTCTCCCTCTCTCTCTCTGACCCTCCCCTGCTCATGCTGTCTCTTTCTCTCTCTCAGAAGTAAATAAAATATTTAAAAAAAAAAAAAGAAATTTCATGCATTTTAGGATTTTTATATTACAGTAATATTAGTACATATGGTATATTATTTATTAGTGTATTATTAATATAGTAACATGTTTATATGCTGTAGTGGATATATATGTATTATATATAGTATATTATAGATAATGTTGCCCAGAACTGTTATCCTGGGATATATTACATGGGAGAAGTATGATTAGACTTTGGAGAGGAGATACCCATAGTGGCTTTAAAGTTGTCATCACTTACTAGCTGGGCAACTCTAGGTAAGATTCTAAATGCTTGTAAACCTTAAATTAAAATTTCTTACCTGTAAAGTGAAGTTAATAATAGTATTGCCTGTTTCAGAGAGTTTAGGAGAATAAACAGTGTACATAAAGCTCTTAGCTCAGTACCTGGCCTGTACTAAGTTAACTGTTAGCTGTCATTTAACCTTTATTTAAAATCGTTCATAGATTAATGAGCGTTAGTGTATCGGTTTCCATTTGGAGATGTGAATATATGTATGTGTGTATGTATACAGAGTTTTAAAAATCACATAATCCTAAATTTTTCACAGATTAATTAAAACTTAAAATTATCTTTATAATTGAGTCTCAAGAAATTCTTTTTTTTGACCAGTAGCTTAAGATAAAACTAAGCATTAACCGGGGCGCCTGGGTGGCTTAGTCGGTTAAGCAGCCGACTTTCGCTTAGGTCATAATCTCGTGGTTCATGGGTTCGAGCCCCACGTCGGGCTCTGTGCTGACTGCCAGCTCGGAGCCTGGAGCCTATTTCAGAGTCTGTGTCTCCTTCTCTCTCTCTAACCCTCCCCTGTTCACGTTCTCTCTCTCTCCTAGAAATAAATTAAAAAAAAAAAACTAAGCATTAACCGTCTCATTGGAACAAAGAATTCCAATAATATAAAACGTGGTGATTTGGGAATATTTTACATGTTTAAGATATAGTGCATTATTTCCATAGGATATCTGTTACATATAAAACTCAAAATTGAAAGAAATAATGTGAGGAACATTTGTTACACGTTCTCTTAAAAACACTTTTACAAAACATGTTACAAAATTAAGACAATAAGGGGTGCCTGGGTGGCTCAGTCGATTAAGTGTGACTTTGGCTCAGGTCATGATCTCACAGTTCGTGGGTTTGAGCCCTGTGTTGGGCTCTGTGCTGACAGCTAGCTCAGAGCCTGGAACCTGTTTCAGATTCTGTATCTCCCTCTCTGACCCTCCACTGCTCACGCTGTCTCTCTCCTCTCTCTCAAAAATAAATGAACATTAAAAAAATTTAAAAAAAATTCAGACATTAAAATCTTTGTGTATGTAATATCACACTTTGTAGTGCATCTTAGCATCAAAATGATTTATGTAAGAGGAAGAATAATTTTTAATCCATGTAGTAATGTGTTGTGTCACTGTTTGTAGAAAATGGTTATACTGGACTCATCTTGTAATCTTCCCTCTGTGGTACAGATTTTTTAGAAGTTATTTTGGGGTAAACTTACAAGATTCAACTCTCATTTCTGTTAGTGTGTCAAGGGATAATAGACATTTGCCAGTGTAGCCTATTGCATTATCACAAGGAAAATAATACTATTCTTAAACAATCAGAGTTGAAGTCATAATTCTTTTTTTTAATGGGTAAGGCTTCAAGGAAAAAGATGAAAAACCAGGTTTTAGCAATGCTATCCTCCTCCATTCTCTGTGGTTTTAGGTTTGATCCTGACTGATGTTGAGGATCCTCGGAGGGAGGGAAGGGACAGAGAATAAAGTGTTGGTGGTAATTGAGCTCTTTGGGATTGGTGCTGCTGACAGTCCCTAAAGATAAAGCACAAGGCCATGGTCTTTTCTGTTTGGGGCTTAAGCTAGATTACTTTTCTCCTTTAGAGCAAAGCTAAGAAGTTTTCTGTTACTATATCCTTTTGGATCCCCCCCACCATGATGTTTTTGTTTTCTTCCTCCTCTATTTTAAGTTTCGGTTCCAATGCATATGCTATGCATTAGTTGTATAGCCTTCTGTAAGACAAGAGGCCTTTAATTAGTGTCGGAGAAGAGAGTCATGAAATGAAAAATCATTTACTGAAAATGAGTTACAGAAATGCCTAACCATACTGCTTATTAGATTATACATGCTAGTATTCAATACTTTATTATATATAAAATATATTTAAAAAATTTTAACTTCAGTTAAACTAGTTTCAAACTTCTGTTTTGTCTGGTTCCCAGTTGATTATCTTGATCTTTGGATTCCTTAGCTAAAACCTTGAAAATTTGTTAATGGTTTACATGAAATGAATATGAAAGTGTGTCTGACAGTGTTAAGTGCATTTAGTGTTAAGTTCTCTTCCCTTCCGTTCTCCACTGAGCCATCTTATTCCTACTTATTCCTATTTATTTCCTTGTTGAAAGAAAAGTCCTAGAGTAACATTTGAAAGGCTTATATTTATGATAAAATTAGACAGAAAGAGGAATTTGAAATGATGTAGAAGAGCAAAAGATGGCAAGTAGAAGAAAAAGAGCTCTGATAAAGTACCTTAGATAGTACAGTTCTTGATAGTGGAAGGAAGAGAGTTAAATTCTTTCTGCTAGTGTTGTTGCTGCTTTTGTAGGCCAGTATTATGTTGAAAGAGGTGTGTTTTGGTTTTGGTTTTGGTTTTAACTTTTATTTAAATAAATGAAAAACTTTTGGCTCATCTGTGTAATTTTGACTGTAAAAGTTTCTCAACCCTCTAATCCTTTCCTTTTGTCCTTAAATTGTCCATAAGTCAGTAAAGGAGAGTACGTAGCTGTTTAGGCAGTAAACTGGGGAATGACTCATACGTACTTCTGAGACAGTAATGGTTATGATGGTAAAATGATGAGCTCTCCATAAGATCACTTGACCCAGTGAACCTCTGAGGAGCTGTTTACATTGTTAGGTGGCAACACAGAACTTTATGGTCATTGTTGATTATTTCATGTGATATATTTTTAGTGTTGCCGATGTTATACTATATATAGCATTGGTAGTTAGGCTACCTTGCTTTGGAAATCGTAGTTCTTTTTGTTGTTGTTTGTTTTGATTTTTTAAATATTTATTATTTATTTTTAAGAGAGGGAGACAGAGACAGAGCATGAGCAGGGGAAGAGCAGAAAGAGAGGGAGATAACTAATACGAAACAGGCTCCAGGCTCTGAGCTGTCAGCACAGAGCCTCACATGGGGCTCGAACTCCCAAGCCATGAGATCATGACTTGAGCCAAAGTCAGATGCTTAACCTTCCCACCCAGGCGCCCCTGGAAACTGTAGTTCTGATACTGTACTCTGTGGCTTATTACCGTTTTCTACTTAGGTATTTTTGATGGTGTTGTGTTCGAACTTATTAAGAAGCACTACAGTCCTTTGATTTCAGGAAGACCTTTTTCATTTATAAATCTTATAGTTAGAAAAGGGAAAGAAGACTCTTTCAAAATTTTGTCCTAAATTTAAAGTTTATGAAATTCCACCAATGTAAATGTTTATAAATGTGCAGTTTCCCTATCTACCATTATATAACGAAATGAGTGGGCATTGAAACAGGGGGAAATGGATGTCCAGAGATTAGATTTCTTTCCCTTGGTTTGACCATTCATTTGCTGTGTGATTTTGTGAAGTTTGTTGTGGTATATTTTCTTGTATAGCTTAAAGATTCTATTTTTCCCAGAAGAATTGTGTAGATAAATATTACATAGTATGTAATGAAAAAATACATATATTTAGGATGTTTATATATTACAATTGCTTTGTTTTTTTTTAAAAAAAATTACTAGAACACTCCTTCAGTGGATTTCAAATGAACTACCATGTATTAGTTGTTTTCCCTTGTTTACAGATTATTTTTAGTCTGTGATCTTCAGTTGAAAGCTTTATTTTTATAGAAAGAAGTTAGTTTTCATTATAATACCTTGTATATATTGGCGATTATATGATAAAATACTTTGCATTTCTCTTAAGGTGTCAAAATTATTTATTAAAAACAAAAACGTGTGCATGATATTTTGTCTCTTTTCAGCTCCAATGATGCATCAGCAGCCTCCTTCTCAACAATACAATATGCCACAGGGAGGTGGGCAGCATTATCAAGGTCAGCAGCCTCCTATGGGAATGATGGGTCAAGTTAACCAAGGCAATCATATGATGGGTCAGAGACAGATTCCTCCGTATAGACCACCTCAACAGGGTAAGTTTACATTTGGGGAATTTCCTGCTTAATATAAATAAAACAGTGGTTGGAAGTCTTTACGTTTTAATTAACTTTTCATATAGGCAACAGGGTTTTGTGTTTCTTGATTTTTAGTAGTATTATTACGTATTTTTTTCTAAAAGGTGGTGGCTATAGTAGGTACAAAGGGTCATGAAGTAGATAGGAACTTCCTGTTACACAGCTTTCTTTTATCTATTTTTTTCTGGGAAAAGGTTATATCATAAAATTTTATATCAAAAGCTCACTAATTTATAGCAGAAAATACAATTTTAGTTTTGAGAAGTTACTTAATATACGGTCATAAACAAGTCCTAGTTTATTCCAAACTGCTCTAATCTCAAAAAGAGAATTAAATTTCTACTAGTTTGAACCTTTTTTAAAGAAGTATTTGTTTTTTTAAGTTGGTATTGTTAAATCCTGCATGTACGGTCATAATAATTTTTGTGAAATGTGGTGTCGCTATGTGTTTATGGATGTGTGTGTATAAGAATAATTCAAAGTATCTCGATTGCCAAAACAAATACAGGTGAGAAATAATTTCTTTCATATATCAGATTAGAAAGAAAGCCTTTGATGACGTAGAGAACAAATTATTTACTTGTTGACTGGTTGTGGTTTTTCAGGCCCACCACAGCAGTACTCAGGCCAGGAAGACTATTATGGGGACCAATACAGTCATGGTGGACAAGGTCCTCCAGAAGGCATGAACCAGCAATATTACCCTGATGGTAAACTCTCCTAATGTTAATTTTCCCATTTTCTATCCCTGCCCAATATTAATGTAGATAGCTGTTCAAAACATTTTAATGAGGATGAAGAAACTAACATTATGTTTCTTCTAAGTTTAGAAACACTTTAACAACCTAAAGCACCAGTGATTGCATTAATGTATAATCTATTTCAAAGTGTATTTTGTTTAAATAGTCCATATTAGTACCATCAGGAATGACATTCTGTCATTGGAATCCTTTCTTACATAAAAGAGGATCCTTTTCTATTTGGAATTGTTCATTTGAACCAGAGCAAATGTTACTGATTCACTTTTTTTAAAAGCAGCTTTATTGAGATAATTCATACACTGTAAAGTTCACCCATTGGTTTACTTTTTTGCATTGTATAAATACATAGAAGAAAGAGTTCTTGAATATTTTTCCAAGTTTTATCATTTTAGTTAATGTTGAATACTGCTCAAAGAACTGTGGTTTATATACATTTGCATTTGAAAAAATTTGGAGGCTAAATTATATCCATAATATAATTTTGTATAGAATTAGTAGAATAGGAAAAGCATTTGGAAACCAGATTTTAGTTATTTAGCTCAATGATTTTTTTTTTTTTTTTTTTTTTAGCGAGAAGGTGGCTTGTGAAAAAGTGGTCACTCAAGATGCATTGTACTTAGTAATGATCCAAGCAGAAGTAGGCTTTCACTGTACAGTGCTTTCAGTTTTTCTGTATGTTTGAAAATTTTATGATAACAGTGTTGAGGAAAAAAATAATCCAAACATATACAACTGTGATAAATTAGAGGTAGCTATTCACGTTACAGTATGATTTGTCTTGTTATGCAAGGATTTGTCAAAACTTCATTTATCCAGTAAGCTCCCTTGGTATATTTAGGTAAACTAATTAACAGAGAAACTTGGAGAAACTAAAAATTAAAAAGCTAAAGTCCTGGGACTGGTGATTTGAACCTAATGTAAACTAGTAAGAAAACAGAATGTGGTGTATTTAAAGAATCATTTAGCCTGCCATTTTTTGGTTCATATTATAAATCATAAAGGTACATCGGTATAAGGACACTGGTTTTTATGCAGAGGCAGAGCAAACACTCTCACCTGTAGAATTTTGCATATGATAAATGTTTGCCAGTGATAGTGAGGGTGTGTACGGATATTTCTTGTTAGAAAATGACAAATTTTTTTAAATCTCAGGTTTTCTTGCCCTGAATATTCATAATGTTGAGTTATTTTCTTTTTTCTTTCACATGTAGATATTACATTAAGATTTTTTTTTTTTGATAAAAAACTTCAGAATGTTTACAGACTGGATATTTTAAAGAAGTGAAATCTAGTTAAATTTTGTGTATTAGGAAGTTTGAAATTAAACATTTGTTTTAATTTTTAAAATACGTTTTACGTAACTGAGTTGAATTTGACGCTATTATTTTGGTTCTGAGTATTTCCAGAAATGTGAAAGGTATATTGTTATAAATATGACCTTTCTGTTCAAAACAGATAGATATATTATTTTTGTATTCAGAACTGTAAATTTATTACATCAGAGAATTAAAAAATCTAAATGGTATCAGTTTTGCATAGGTGTGTATTAATACATTTTTCTGACATTTATGTAGAGTATTCCATTTATAACAACAATTTTCTTATACAGCATTGGATGTTTTCTTACCAGATATTTATGCCAGTAAATATGTAGATTAGGAGTTGGCAAACTTTTTTCTCTAAAGAGGCAGAGAGTAAGAATTTTAGTCTTTGTGGGCCATATGGTCTTAGTCTTAACTACTGAACCCTTGTTGTAGCATGAAAATAGCTGTATAAAATGTGAATGGGCATGCCAGTGTTCCAGTAAAACTTTATTTACAAAAACAGGCCACTGGTCATATTTATACTGCAGGCCATAGTTTGCCAACCCTTAATGTGGATATTTATGAGGTAGTTTGGGAATGTTGGAATCCTAGAACACTTAGTATAACATTTATTCATAACTATTCTGTCTTAATTAGGCATTCTTTGAAAATTTTGATTTTTAGCTAACTGAAGCGTTATGGAAATTTTCTTAGTGCTACTTAGTTAAAAGAACTAGACTATTGATTTTCATTAAAGTCCAGTCATAAAATTTATCGAGCCTTAAAACTAAAGGTGTACTCTAGCACTTAACACAGTATTAATTTTATGAAGGTATATGTTTATGATACTCTAGAAATAGTTTCTAAAGACTTCTATAATGGCACTGTTAAGCAATAATATTCTTATAATATCTGAAGATACTTTATTAGATACATATACTTTATGCAAGTAAATAGAATGTGAAAAATGTGTTTCAGTTTCTTTCAGGGATAAAAACTTGTGGAGCTTTTTTATATTTTGCATTGTTTTAGCATATGCTGTGGAATTGGCGACCAGCAGAACAGGTGTTTGACAAAATATGATAATTGCTTCCTTTGTTCATTCTAATTTAATTCAAGTTATTTACATGTGAAAGGCCTAAATGCTTTCATTCTTTCTTTTTTTAAAAAATTGAAGATGAGGTTTTTCTCCCCCTCCCCCTTGATGAGGATTATCAGTTAAGACTAAGTGTAATGTTTCTAAAACTACTGTTTTTTGCTTTTAAAAATTTGCACGTTATCTCAATATGAAAACAATCACATTGGTAAATATTTGGCTAATGCAATTGAAATTATTTTTTATGTATTTCCATTTCTTTTTCTTTTTTTTCAGTTTTATCTGAAAGTTTAAATATATTTAGGGTTTTCACTCAGTGGCCATTAACGTTTCTTCCTGTCTCTTGTCGAATTGATGTAGGTCATAATGATTACGGTTATCAGCAACCGTCGTATCCTGAACAAGGCTACGATAGGCCTTATGAGGATTCCTCACAACATTACTACGAAGGAGGTATCTATATACCTTCACACACATACACATATATATCCCCTTCTACAGGAATGAAAATTCTTGCATAAACAACTTCTACCCATGCAAAGCTCTTGTAGAATACTAGTTGCTGGCTGTCTTGAAAGTTATAGGGAGCCCAGAACAATTAAAATAATTTCCTTATAAATATTTAAAATGTGTAACCGTGACTTGCCATTTCTAACAACAATAAAAAGACTAAAACATTTAAAAATAAATTTTTCCTCAGTGGAAATTTTCTATTTGAACGTAAATCCATCGGTCCAATTTTTTTTTCTTGTGTGTGTTTACATATGTATAATTTTACATATAAGTATAGTGCCTTTAGGAAACAGCTTGCTGATCTTGTGTAGCTAGTGTGTGCTCTTGTAGCTGTCTTTAATTTTGTCTTTTTTATTTTATTTAGCATAGTCATGATCTTATGACTGTGATGTTCCAGTAAATGTAATGCTCGTATGGCAGAGACGCTGAAAATGCTGCAGTTCAACCTTGCAAAATTGGCTTTAACTGCAGTTTGTTTGGCCGAAATCCTTCTGTTTGGTTTGAGTTTTTTCTTTGTTTTGTTAACTTTCAAAAATCAATATGGCATTTCATTTTGTTCTTGTGTTGTTGGCTATGCATCTTAGAGTAAAAAAAATTAATTAAGCAAACTTCTCAGTGTTTTCTTTTTTCCTCTTCTCCAATTATCCTGTAGGAAATTCACAGTATGGCCAACAGCAAGATGCTTACCAAGGACCACCTCCCCAGCAGGGGTACCCGCCCCAGCAACAGCAGTACCCAGGCCAGCAGGGCTATCCAGGCCAGCAGCAGGGCTACGGTAATTGCTCTTTTGCAGCTTTGTTTTGAAATACTGAAGTGTATATTTAATGTTTATTTTTCTAAGAATTCTCATTTTTGAACATTTACAATTTTATTTAACTGAATCTGTTACTGACTTGAGTAATTTAAAATGTTTTTCTGATAAACTGGTAATCCATTTAAAAAGAAACGTAAACTAGAGATGGTTCATTTGCCAGAGGTAAGGTATGTAATCATTTAAACTGAGTTCTTTAAATGAATTCTTAAACCTCTTTGACATTCATGACCAGCCAGTAGGTTTGTGTGTGCTTGGAAAACTGATGAATTGGGTTGTTATTGACCATATCTATATAATTCACTTAGCAAACTTATTTCTAAAACTAATGACCGTTACTATGAAAAATAACATTGATTTTTGGAGTACAAATGAGATTTATTTGGAATGCATAAAGAAAATGCTTTTGTCATTCTTTGGTTAAATAGCAATATACACAGCCATAGAGGTGTATTTATTGCTGTTGTGTATCCTACAGAGTTTGGGGAAGCATAGCTATATTTTCTTATTAGAAACTCACACTAAGAGTTATAGTAGCTGGATATCTGGGTTTAAATAACTTTATTAGATAGGGAGTGGGGAATGATAAAGACCTGATATCTCATTCTTAAATTTTAGGTTACTGTCACTATATATATAGGAAAATACGGTTCTGATGTTAGAGAAGTAACTGCTTACTAATCTGACATCATCTTTTGCTAACATAGTCTTTTTTTTACATCAGTAATATCTTATTTTTATTCATTATTTTCATCTCTGAGATTTCTATGGGCACCTTTCTCTACTCATTATAGCAAATCTCAGAACAAAAATCAGGTTGAAATTAGCTTGTTTCTTTAACTTATGCATTGAAATTTAGTCAGTTTTGGGAGCCAGGCATTTGATAAGTTCTAACTGATAAGTTCTAGTTCTTTAATTGAGATATGACTGTAGAAATATTCCATGGATGGGGATGCCTGGGTGCCTCAGGCAGTTAAGCATCCTACTTCAGCCCACTTCATGATCTCACAGTGTTTGAGCCCCACATCGAACTCTGTGCTGACAGCTCAGAGCCTGGAACCTGCTTCAGATTCTGTATCTCCCTCTCTCTCTGCCCCTGTCCCACTTGCACTCTCATTCACTCAAAAATAAACATTAAAAAAAATTTTTTTTTAGAAATACTCCACGGATTTCTTGTTTGTTTTTGTTGTTGTTGTTGTTTTTTAAGTGGGCTCCAGCATGGCTTAAACTCACTACCCTGAGATCAACACCTAAGCTGAGATTAAGAGTTAATCAACTTAACCAACAGAGCCACCCAAGTGTCCCGCCGGGATTTCTTGTTTTTACAAAGGAACTTTCTTACTCTTCTCAAATGGTATTTTCATTTCATGACCATTGAATATTTGTGTTTTGAATAAGTATTCTGGTTTTATTGTGTTTATGGGAAAACAAATATGTGGTTGAATTAGGCAAATTCATTTATTTGAGACAAATATTATTTTCCATGGGAAGAGAGAGTAAATGAGATGTAGTATTTTTGGTTAGAATAGTTAACTGCCGTTTTGTTTAACCTTGGGAATCCCAAAGGAGAAGTTCTCATTTTGCTTATTTGTAGCCTTCTGTTGTCATACTTTCTTCTAATAGAAGAGTTAGATTTTTAATAATTGAATGTATAATAATTAAATAAATAATAGACCAATAGAATTTATTTAAGCTTGAAAATTTATTCTCTTTTGACACTTTCCTCTGCCATCAGTGTTTTTATGGCAGATTTTGAATGGCTATGATAGAAAACATTTAAGTGTCAAAGCTTTTCAGCTTATGCTTTATAAAGCATTCTTTACAATAGGCAGTAGTGGAATTTATGAAACAGACATATTTGTTTGGCAAGCCAAATTAGTCCCTTGCTATCTCTGGAATTGGAAATCATTCATTTTTATGGGTTAAGTTTTAAAGGTGATTGGTACACAGAGTGTAACTTTTGAGTGAAGTTTTTTCACATGCAACCTGTGGCTTTTCAAGTATTCTTCAGTTTTGATTTGAAAATGTTGTGATAGTAAGCTTATTAGTGCAGAGAATAAAGCATTCTTTTGGTGGTTGCAAATGTTAATCTAGAATTTCATGGAAAATTACTCTTTTTGATTCTTTGGTGATTACAAGTGTAAATCTAGAGTCATGCGGCTGTAAATACCACTGATTCCCAAACTTTATTCAGAAGTTATTTTAATATTTTAATTTGAATCTGCTGCTTGCTTTTTCTTTGATTTTTTTTTTTACTTTTATTTTTAAAGTTTATTTATTTTGAGAGAGAGAGTGCATGCACATCTGCAGGGGATGGGAAGAGAGAATGGGAGAGAGTCTGACACTGGGCTCGTGAGGCGCTCAGACTCATGAACCATGAGATCATGACCTGAGCTGAAACCAAGAGTTGGACACTTAACTGACTGAGCCACCTAGGGTCCTTCTTGCTTTTCCTTTTACCTGTTGCTTATAGCAGTTAACTTTCTAGTAGAGGTATAGATGAATTTTATTGATACCATGGAATTAACCTGCTTAACAACTCCTGAGTCTCTTTTACATATTTGGGGAAAAAGAAAAAATTAATGACTGACACATAGCTGACTAGTTACACCGAATCAAAACATTTTGTACATGGCAGTATTCTTACAAGATTTTCATTCTTACAACCTTTGGAATTTATTTCAAAAAGCATTGGAGAAGATCAAGATACCGAACTATCCTTTTTTGTTTAGATATAAAAACATAATAGCATCTAGTTCTAAACCCTTGGGAGAGTTCTGTTTTTATCTGTTTTGTTTGTGTTCATTATTTTGCAGGTCCTTCACAGGGTGGTCCAGGTCCTCAGTATCCTAACTACCCACAAGGACAAGGTCAGCAGTATGGGGGTTATAGACCAACACAGCCTGGACCACCACAGCCACCACAGCAGAGGCCTTATGGATATGACCAGGTAAATTATTTGGCCAACTGTGTGATGGCCCCATTATTTGTTCACTTTTGATAAGGTTGTTTTTCACTTGAAGGCTCATTTTTCCCTCCTCCTGTTCATAGTATGAGTTAACAAAAAAATTTACTTTTAAGTCTTTTTCATAGAATGCAAGCACAGTTGATCATAGTTACTGTCACATGTAAAACATGTCTTATCTTTGTACCCCAGCATTCATTGATACTCATTCATATTCTCTTTCTCTCTCTGATCTCTACCCAGGCATACTTCCTGTAGGCATTCCAGACGTCATTCCCTCTCCTTTTTTTTTTACTTTAATCTTTATTTTTGAAGAGAGAGAGCCAGAGCACAAACAGGGAAAGGACAGAGAGAGAGGGAGACACAGAATCCAAAGCAGGCTCTGGGGTCTGAGCTGTCAGCACAGAGCCCGACGCAGGGCTTGAACTCACAGACCGTGAGATCATGACCTGAGCCGAAGTCTGCCACTTAACTGACAGAGCCACCCAGTCGCCCTTGATTTCTCTCATCTCCATCACATTTGTTGCTGAAGACTGTGCATTGATTGACATACAGGAATATGGAATCCATCTGTCAATGTTCTTAGTAGCTCTTGTCTTTGCTTCAGCATACCCATTACCTTCTGCCACATTTGTGGCGTCCTGTGTCTTTAAATTCATACTCACTTCTGCCTCTTTTGCCTCCTTTCATACACATATCCATTATCTCAAGTATTAAAAATCTTTATCTCCGGTTACCTGTCCTTCTACATATATATAGAGCTGTATCTCATCCTAAGAGGACTATATCCTCTTGAACCCTTTAAGTTCCTTCTTTTCATTAGTAAACTTTTTAGACTTCCTAATCTGTGCCACAGTCATTGTTTTCTGAATCTTGCTATTATACAAACTAAATTATAGTGAAAATGATGTATTATGTTGGCAGTTTCTTTAGATTGATTTCAGATTTGTCTAATGACCTACTAGTGGGGATAATCTGGTCTGCTCACTACTGAAGCTACCTAAAACAGGTGATTTTTTTGTTTGTTTGTTTTGTTAGTTGTGGTTCCAGGGCCAGTGTAGGTGACCTGGTTTGAGGAACCACTCAGTGTAGTAGTAACTAGAACTTGAGGTATGAGCAGTTCTTCTATCAGTGCTCTCTCAAGCCTATAGCCCCTTGTCCTGATACTTCCTATGTAAGTGATAAAGGTAAAGATAAAAGAGACTTAAACTAAAAGGGTAAAAACAAATGAGTAATATTTTTAAAAATATAGTCACTAGATCAAAGGGTTAGGCAGAAATTTTATTTAAAAAGTAAAATAAGTCTTGGCTAATGAATGTTTAAAGGGAAGATTTCTGAGCGAAGATTTAGGCTCATTCTAATCCACAAGTTAACTTTTTACTTTTTTTTCTTTAATGTTTTATTTATTTCTGAGAGAGAGAGAGAGAGTGTGAGAGAGCGAGTGAGTGAGCCTGAGCAGGGGAGGGTCAGAGAGAGAGGGAGACACAGAATCTGAAACAGGCTCCAGACTCTGAGCTGTCAGCATAGAGCCCAACGCGGGGCTCGAACCCACAAACCGGGAGATCATGACCTGAGCCGAAGTCAGACGTTTAACCGACTGAGCCACCCAGGTGCCCCACAAGTTAACTTTTTAATTTTTATCTATTTTTAATTAATTAATTAATTGATTGATTTTTTGAAGTAGGCTCAACACCTGATGTGGGGCTTGAACTCATGATCAAAGAATCAGATGCTTTATTGACTGAGCCACCTAGGCACCCCCCACAAGTTAACTTTTTAAAAAATGAGCTTCAGATCATTTATTGTCTCAGTCAGCAAATGTTTATTAATTATCTACATGTGCTGGACACTGTATTAGGTCCTGGAGGAGTTAAAACAGACATAGTTCCTGTGGCTGGTGGAAAAACTGTCTTGGTCTTTGTTAACTTTACTTTTGAATGTTTATTATTTATTGAGAGAGAGAGAGAGAATGTGTGTGTATGTGTGTGTGCGCGCGCACGTGGGTGCGTGCGCGCACGAGCAGGTGAGGGACAGAGAGAGGGAGAGAGAATCCCGAGCAGGTCCACGCTCAGCACAGAGCCCCGGGGCTCAATCCCACGACCATGAGATTCTGACCTGAGCCAAAAATAAGAGTTGGACGCTCAACTGACTGAGCCACCCAGGCGCCCTTCTTGACTTCACTATTGACACATTTGACACATGTTCCTGTTTTTGTTCTTAAATGGTCTTCTTTGCTTATTACTGTGCTTTTTTATTTCTCTTGGATTTCTAGTGATTCCTTCTTTATTTTTTTACTTGTTTCTTATCTTTCTTTTAACTAAATATCCATGCTTGGCTCAGTGCTTTTCTTGGTCTCTCTACTTGCCCTGTGTTTATTTTTAGTATCCTTAGCCCCATCCTCTGCAACCCCACTTCAGCTCCATTTTTTTCATCTTGTACAGAACATCTCTCTTTTGGATGTCTTGCCACTTCCATCAACTTCAGAATGTTGTGGACTAGACTAACCATTTTCTCTCTAAATGGTGTTATTTCTAAATCCCCTAAGCTTAACGTCAGTGATTAAGTAAATGTTTCTTGAGCAATATTTATATGCCAACTATCCACGATCAGGGTACATTGGGAAATAAGACAGACATAACCTCTGCCTTTATGAACTTAAATCTAGGTGAGATCCAGAAAAATAAACAGATGATATATTATAGTGTGAGAAGTACTTAACGGCAAGATTTTTGTGGAAGGGGGCTCCTAATCTAGATCACAGAAAAAATGTTCTTTGGGAAGTATTATAATAGTGTCAGGGCCCAAGGATGAGTGGGTATAGACAAGTAGACATAGAAAAGGGAAGTGTATTCTGGTCAGAAAGGAAAGTGCATCACAAAGGACTAATGTTGAGGGGTGTGGATGAGTGAAGCAGAGGCATGAGGAAGGAGAGGCAAGATTGGAGAGAGAAGTGAGGTTCAGATTGGCAAGATTCTCACAAGCCATGTTAGGGGACTTGGACTTTATCCTGACATTTGGAGCCTTTATGAAACGTTTTAAACGATGTATATAATGTGTTAACTGTGCCTGGCACTTGGCGAACATGATACATGAAATTATGTATTGTGATAATATAACATATATGATAGATTTATGATACACTACCTCTTTCATTATAATTATTCCATTCCCTAAAGTTCTTGGGAATTTGGGACGGCACTACAGATAAAGACTCATGATGTTTGTGCCAGCCACATCTCCATCCCCGTTAGAAAAGGCAATGAAGAGGGGACCATTTTAATTACTCTAGTGTTAGTAGTCTGCCCATATTTATCATAGATTTCACCTTATCTGTGTCCCCCAATCCAAACACTTGTTGGTATTTTTATTTTAGGGAAAGTAGTTCAACTCTTCAAGATAATGAAGGGAATAGAAAACTAATACAGATTCTTAAATCCAATAGTAATGTGCTTATAGTGGTGGTTGAGGCAGATGACTCAATGGCAGTGTGCAGGATGAAGTAAAAGGGGGAAAATTGAGAGAGAAAGTCTTGCTAGGGGCTGCTGTTTTGATTCTTTCAGTTCCTCAGGCTAAAAACCTGGAGTCATCTTGGCTTTCCTCTTTTTTTTCCAAATCAAACATCTTGTGAGCCAGCAAATTTTCATCACCTTTTCAAAATAAATCCAGTATCTGACCCAGTTTTTACAACCTCCTGCTCTTACCCAAGTCAAAGTTACAACTGTCACTCACCTGGACCATTGCAGTACCCTCCTCCCTGGTCTTCTGCTCCTGTCGTAGCTCTGCTATAGGATACGCTCCACATAGGACCCAGGGTGATCTTTTAAAAACATTCATCAGATTATGCCACCCCCTGCGGAAAGCCCTGTGGTGACTTCAGTCTTACGTAAAGTAAAAGCAAGACGTTAGAATAACTTGTAAAGTCCTACATGACTTGTGCCCCCTCTATGTGTCCCACCACTTCATCTCTGTATTTTTAAATTATTTTAATGTTTGTTTATTTACTTTTGAGAGAGAGAAAGAGCAAGCACACAAGTGGGGAAGGGGCAGAGAGAGAGACACAGAATCCAAAGCAGGCTCCAGGCTCTGAGCTGTCAGCACAGAGACTGACGCGGGGCTTGAATTCAGCCAACTGCAAGATTATGATCGGACGCTTAACTGACTGAGCCACTCAGGCGCCCCTCACTTCATCTCTGTATTTATAGCTGCCCTCATTCTCTTTGCTTCAGTCAGTTTACTCTTCCTTAAACACATCAAGCGTATTTCTACCTCAGAACCTTTGTATTTGTTGCATCCTTTCTGCCAGAACTCTTCCCTAAGATGTATAGTTGTCTTCCTCCCTTTCTTCAAATCTCTGCTCTGATATGTCATCATATCATATCAAGGAGTCTTTGTGCCTATGTAAAATAGTAACGACTTGGCATTGCCTCACTTTATGATAGCCCCTGTTTACCCACAAAAAATGTGTTCTAAGACCCTCAGAAACCTCAGATAGTACTGAACCCTATATATATTATATTTGACCTATGCAAATATACCCATGATAAAGTTTAATTCATAAATGAGGCACAGTAAAAAATTAACTACAGTAAAGAAGAGAAGAATAAATGTAACATTATGTTGTAATAAAAGTTATGCAAATGTGTTCTCTCTCAAAATATCTGATTGTACTGTACTCACCCTTCTTGTGATGATGTGAGCTGATAAAATGTCTACATGATAAGGTGAGGTGAGCTGATTGACATAGGCATGTGACATACCGTTGGGCTGCTGTTGGCCTGACGGTATGTCGGTATGTCGGGAGAATCATCTGCTCCTGAACCACAGTTGACCACGGGTAACTTAAACTGTAGAAAGCAAAACTGTGGATGAGGGGGAACTACTGTATTTGCCTATCCTTTTGTATTTAAACAACTTTTTTTTTTGAAGTATTACTGACATACCATAAAGTGCACATATTAAAAGTACACACTTTGATACTTTTTGAGGAGTCAGTCTTTTTCAGTTCTACCTGTTTTGATGTATGTCTGGCGATAGCTTATTGTGCTTTTCATCTTCATGTCCCAAAGGACAAGTGATAATGACTTACCTTCTCATGTGCTTATTTTCCCATCTGTGTATCTTCTCTGAAATGTCTGTTCAAATCTTTTGCTTATTTAAAAAAAATTCAGATCTTTATTTTCTTATTGAATATTGAGAGGTCTTTGTATACTGTACATACAAGTCCTTTATCAGATATATAACGTGCAAATATTTTTCTGCAGTCTGTGGCTTCTCTCTTCATTGTTTCAACATTGTTTTTTGAAGACAAGAACTTTAACATTTTTATGAAGTTGAATTTATCAACTTTTTCTTTTATGTATCCTGCTTTTGATTTTATGTGTGAGAAATCTTTACTTAACCTAGAGTCACAGATATTTTCTCTTAATGCTTTCTTCTAGAAGCCTTATATTTTTTAAAAATTTAATTTAATTTTATAGTTTCTTTTGGGAGACTTGAGTGGGGGAGGGGCAGAGAGAGAGGGAGAGAGAATCCCAAACTGTCAGTGCAGAGCCTGACATGGAACTTAATCTCACAGTGAGATTAGGACCTGGGCCGAAATGAAGAGTTGGATGCTTAACCAACTGAGCCACCCAGGTGCTGCTAGAAACTTTTTATTTTTAGACTTTACATTTAAGTCTATAATCCATTTTGAGTTAATTTTTCTATGAAGCACGAGCTGAAGTTTACATTTTATTTTTTCAAATGGCTAGCTTATTTTCTCAGCACTATTTGTTGAAAAGATTAGCCTTTCTCTACCGAATTGTCTTTGAACCTTTGTTGAAAATCATAAATATGTCTATTTCCAGACTGACCTATTTCTCTGTCTTTATGTCAATACCATGCTGTCTTAGTATAGTTTTATAGTAAGTTTTGAAATCAGGTGTTGTTAGTTTCCCAGCTTTAATCTTTTTCAAAGTTGTTTAGACGTTTTTTGGTTTTTGCATTTACACAGGAATTTTAAAATCAGCTTGTCAATTTCTAAAAAAAAACCGACAGATATTTTGATGGGAGTTACCTTACATGTATAGAATTGGAGAATTATATCTTAACATGAGGTCAGTGAGTATCCATTTTATGAGCATGGCATATGTCCCTTTAATTTTTTTTTCCATCAGTGTTATATAGTTTTCAGCATACAGGTCTTACATAGATTTTTGTCAGATTTATCTCTTAAGTATTTTTATATTTTTGATACTGTTGTAAATTTTTTAAAATTTCAATTTACAGTTGTTAATTGCTGCTTATATAAAAGTACAGTTTGTTTTTGTATATTGACACTTTATCAGAACTATAATATTAACTCACTTATTATTTCTAGTAGATTTTTGGTAGATTGTCAAAATTTCCACATAGAAATCATGTGGAAAAAGACTTTTTTTCTTTACAAAAGAAATTTCTCCCCCTTAATCTATCCTCACCTTAAAACCTCTAACACAATGTTGAATAGAAATAGTGAAAGTGGACATCTTTTGTCTTATTCCTGATCTCAGGGACTTAACAGTCAGCCTTTCAGCCTTCCATAAGATGTGTCAGATTTGTGTAGATATCCTTTATCAGGTAGAGGTTGTTGCCTATATTCTTTTTTTTTTTTTTTTTTAATGTTTTATTTATTTCTAGGAGAGAGAGAGACAGAGTGAGCAGGGGAGGGTCAGAGAGAGAGGGAATCACAGACTGAAACAGGCTCCAGGCTCTGAGCTGGCAGTCAGCACAGAGCCCGATGCGGGGCTCGAACCCACAAACCGCGAGATCATGACCTAAGCGAAAGTCGGACGCTTAACCGACTAAGCCACCCAGGCGCCCCTGTTGCCTATATTCTTAATTTGCTGAGAATTTTTATCAGGAATGAATATTGGAATTTGTCAAATGGTTTTTCCTTATCTTTTGAAGGAATCATAGCTTTCCTTTTTAAATTTAGTATGTTAAATAATATTATTTGATTTTCAAGTTTTAGATCAAGCTTGCATAGGTAGGATAACTTCACTTGGTCATAAGGTATTATTATCCTTTTTATATGTTGTTGGAGCTGATCAGCTAAAATTTTGTTAATTTATGCATTTATACTTATGAGGGATATTGGACTCTAGTTTTCTTTTAATGTGTTTATCTGGTTATCAGAATAGCACAGGTTTCATAAAGTGAGTTGGAAAGAAATCACCTCTCTTAGTTTTCCTGAAGGATGTGTATAAAATTGGTATTATTTCTTCTAAAATGTTTGGTGCAATTCACTAGTGAAGCTGTTTGGACCTGGATTTTCTTTGCAGGAAGGTTTTTAATTACAAATTTATTATCTTTATTAGACATAGGGTGTTCAGGTGTTTGTATTTTCTTCTTGAAGAAGTGTTTGTATTTGTAAATTTGTCCATTTCATTTATTTTGTTGATTGATCTCTTTTTTATCCTTTTAATATCTCTAGTATCAGTAGTGATACTACCTCTTTCATTTCTGATATTGGTAATGTGTATCTTCTCTATCTCTCTTTTTTTTTTTTCCCCAATTAATCTGGCTACCAGTTTTTATGTACTGTACTGATCTTCTCAGAGAGCTGGCTTTTGGTTTTATAGATTCCTCCTCCTACAGCCCCATTTGTTTTTCTGTTTCCCTGAATTCTGCCCTCTTATTATTTCTTTATTTCTGCTTGCTTTGGGTTTCATTTGCTCTTTCCTGGTTTCTTGAGGTAATAGCTGGATTCTCATTGATTTAAGAACTGTCCTACTTTCTAATATAGGTGTTTATTGCTGTAAATTCCCCTCTAAGTACTTCTTATACTGCAGCTCACAAATTTGTATATATTATGTTCTTAATTTCAGTCAGTTGAAGGTATTTTCTGATTTTGCTTTCTTTGATCCAAGTGTTATTTAAAAGTATATAATTTACTTTTCAAATATAGAGATTCTCCAGATATTTTTCTGCAACTGATTTCTCATTTAATTCCATTCTCATAATAGAATATACTTAATGTGACTTCAATTCTTCCACATTTATTGAGACTTACTTTATGGCCCAGAATATGGTATGTGAGGATGTTCTATAAATGTCAGATCAAGTTGGTTGATAGTGTTATTCAAGTCTCTTATATCTTTGCTGATTTCCTTTCTACTGTATTAATTATTGGGAAAAAGATTTTAAATCTCGGGCTATAATTTGCGTTTATCTATTTTTCCTTGCAGTTCTTTTCATTTTTGCTTCATGCATTTTTTTTTTTTTTGAGAGAGAGTAAGCATGAGTGGGGGAGGGACAGAAGGAGAGAGAGAGAAAATTCCATGCCCAGCTTGGAACTGACACAGGCTGTATCTTACAACCCTGAGATCTTGCCCTGAGCCAGAATCAAGAGTTGGACGCTTAACCAACTGAGCCACCCAGGTGCCCCTGCTTTATGTATCTGAATGCTACCTTCTTAAGGTTTACACATTTTTAGGAATTTTAAAATGTTGTATTTTAAAGTTTTTAAATGTGTTGATTAATTTGCTCCTCTTACTATTATGAAATAACTTTCTTTATCCTTGATAATATTTTTTGCTCTAAGGTCTATTTGTCTGATATTAATATAGCCACACCAACTTTCTTTGGGTTAATGATAGAATTATATATATATATTTTCTTATCCTTTAATTTCTTTTTTAAAGATTTTATTTTTAAGTAATGTCTATATCCAATGTGGGGCTAGAACTTACAACCCTGAGATCAAGAGTTGCATGCTTTACCAACTGAGCCAGCCAGGCACTCCTTATCTGTTTTTTTTTTTTCTTTAACGTATTTGTGTTTTTATGTTTAAGTTATATTTCAGGGAGGAAGCATTAGTCAAGTTTTTCTTTTTTATTCAACCTGACAATCTCTGCCTTTTAATGGAGGGGCTTTGAATGTTATGTTTTATGTAATTATTGATGTGGTTATATCCGTTGTTTTGATTTTTCTTATTTTGTTCTTTATTCTCCTTTTCTTTTTCTATTTTATTTTGAATCATTTTTTCTGCCTTTAAAAAAACTTTTTTAAAGATTCTATTATTTATTTATTTATTGAAGTTTATTTTGAGAGAGTGAGCGTGAGTGGAGTAGGGACAGGGGTGGGGAAGGGAGAGAATCCCAAGCAGGCCCTGTGCTGTCGTTCCAGAGCCTGATGCGGGACTCAGTCCCATGAACCATGGGATTATGACCTGAGCCAAAACCAAGAGGGGAACTCTTAACTGATAAAGCCACCAGGCACCCCAGAAAACCATCTTTATTGATATAATTCACATACTTCAGTTCATTTACATTTTAGAGTGTACCCTTCAGTGGGATTTTTTTTTTCCAGTATATTCATTTATCTCCAAACACCCAGCCCTGGAAAACAGGTAGTTTACTTTCAGTTTGTATAGATTTTCCTATTCTGGATGTTTGAGATAAATGGAATCATGCAACATGTAATGTTTTGTGATTGGCTTCTTTCACTTAGCATGTTTTTAAGGTTCATCCATTTTAGCGTATTTCAAGTGATGTTATACCACCTTATGTATAGTATGAACCATTTCAATAGTTTACTTTCATTTCTTTCTACTCAACTTTTGTGTTAGTGTTATAAATTTTACTTGTACATGTGTTAATAAATTTTACTTGTACATATGTTATAAACTATATGTAGTACATGGAATTTTTTGTTTTTAAAAAAGCAGTTATCCTTTAAAGATATTTCAGTAATAAGAAAATATCTTATGTATTTACTCATGTAGTTACTGTGTCTGGTGTGCTTCACTCCTCTGGTAGATTCATAGTTCCATCTGGCATTTTCCTTTGCCTGAAGGACTTTGTTTTAATGTTTATTGTAATGCAGGTCTTCAGCTCATGTATATTTGAGAACGTGTTTATTTCTCTCTCATTATTGGAAAATATTTATTTTGGGTATAGAATTCTAGGTTGACAGGATTTTTTTTTTTTTACTTTCAACACTTTAAACATGTGGCTTTACTGTCTTCTTGCTTATATTATTCCCAAGGAGGCATCTGCTGTTATCTTTCTTTACTGTAGTTCATGTACCTTTTTTTTTTTTTTTTGGCTGTTTCTTAAGATTTTCCCTTTGTGAAATTATTTGACTGTTTTTTTATGGTTCACATAGCTTCTTGGATTTATCACTTCATGGTTTTGATCAAATTTGGGAAAATTCTGACCAAGTATTTTTCCTGTCTCTTACTTCTATATCCCTTTCTCTTCTCCCCAGTTATGTGCATATTTGGCTACTTAAAGCTGTCCCATAGTTCACTGATCCTCTATTTTTTATTTTCTGTTTTTTCTGTTTTATTTTGGTATATTGCTGTATCTTGAAGTTCACTAATATTTTCCTATTCATTTTTTATCTTCATTTAATCCATTCCCAGGTATTTTTCGTCACAGACATTGTATTTTTCATCACTAGAATTTCAGTTTGGGTTTTTTGAATAGAATTTCAGTTTGGGTCCTTTTTATATCTTCCGTGTCTCTAAATTTTTGAACATACAGAATACAAGTGTGATAACTGTTCTAATATCCTTTTCTGATAATTCTTAACATCTGGGCCACTTTTGATCACTTGTTTGTTTTTTTTCCTTCTCATTATGGGTCATTTTCCTCATCCTTTGCATGCATGATTATGTTTGTATGTCAGAAACTGTGAATATCACTTTTACTTTGTTGGGTGATAGATAAGTATGTCTTCTTAGAAATATTCTGGAGCTTTGATTTGGGATACAAGTAAGTAATTTAGACACAGCTTGATCCTAGGAGGATTGCTTTTAAGATTTGTTAGTCAGGACCAGAGCAGTGTTTAGTCCTGGGCTAAGTATTTCTACTACTGAGGTAAAACCTTTTTGAGTACTCCACTCAAGGCTCTTGAATTGCGAGGTTTTTCACTCTGGCTGGTGGGAATAAGCACTATTTCTTTATGAATGCCAAGTATTGTTTCCCCTAATCCTTGTGGTGTGTGTTTTCCTTGCATCCATTTGCATATCAGTACTACACTGAACACTTAAGAGAGTTCCTCTTCAGATCTCCACAGTTTTCTCTCTGTGCATTTCTTTCCTTTCTTGTACTCTATCCTGTGAACTCTAGCTCCTGTTTTCTCTCCAAACTCAGCTTTCTCCCTCACTCAGACTCAGCCTTAGTTCCACTCCACACACCATAGTAGAGAGACTTTCAGTGCAGTAAAATGTGTAATCAGAGGGCTCACCTCATTTGTTTCCAGTTTCTCAGACTGGTGTCCTTTGTACCTTGTGTCCTGAATAGGATTATTTCATTTCATATGTTTTGAGTGGTTTTTGGCTGTTTCATGCTGGAGGGTAAATCCATCTTGACTGGAAACATACTTTAATTCTTGTTTTAAATCTATTTATTATGAGAGAAAGAGAAGAGCATGCATGTGTGTGCATGCTTGAGCTGGGGAGGGGCAGAAAGAGATAGAAAGAATCCATAGCAGGCTCTGTGCCTGATGCGGTGCTTGATCCCATGAACCGTGATGTCATGACCTGAGATGACATCAGGAGTTGGACACTTAACTGACTTAACCATCCAAGTGCCCCATGTTTTAATTTATTTAATAGACTTTATATTTTTGAGGAGTTTAAGGTTCACAGCAAAATGGAGCAGAAAGTACAGAGAGTTTTCATATATGTGTATAGCCTATATATGTGTAGCCTCTCCTGCTATCAATATCCCACACCAAAGTGCTCTATTTGCTATAATCAGTGAACCTACATTAAGAGGTCATTATCACCCCAAGTCCATAGTGTACATTAGAGTTCACTCTTGGTGTTTTACGTCATATGAGTTTTGGTAAATGTATAATGACATGTATCCACCATTATAGTATCCTACAGAATAGTTTCATCACCCTAAAAATCCTCTGTCCCCTCTATTCATCTCTCTCTCCTCCCTAACCCCCCACCGCCAGTGATCTTTTTACTCTCTTCATATTTTTCCCTTTTCTAGAATGTCATGTACTTGGAATCATGTAGTATGTAGCCTTTTCATTTCACTGGCATTTCACTTAACTGTATGCTTTTTAAGGACTTTTCATGGCTTGATAGCATATTTCTTTTTAGTGGTGAGTAATATTCCATTGTCTGGGTGTACCATAGCTATTTATCCATCCATTTATTCAACGGCATCTTGGTTGCTTCTAAATTTTGGCAATTATGAATAAAACTGTAAACTTCCATATGCAGGTTTTTGTGTGGGCATAAATTTCAACTCATTTGGATAAATACCAAGGAGCACGATTGCTGGATTCTATGGTAAGAGTCTGTTTAGTTTTGTGAGAAACTGCACAACTGTCTTCCATTGTCACTGTACCATTTTGCATTCTCAGCAGCGGTAATTGAGAGTTTCTGTCATTCCACATCCTTGCTAGTATTTGGTGGTGTTAGTGTTCCAAGATTGTGGTGACTCTAATAGGTGTGTAGTGGTATCTCATTATTAGAATTTGCATTTCTATAAATGACATGATGTGGAGATCTTTTCATATTCAGTTATTTGCCATCTTTACATCTTTAGTGAGGTGTCAGTTTAGGTCTTGGACCATTTTTTAATTGGGTTGTTTGGTTATTGTTGAGTTTTAAGAATTCTTTGTATATTTTGGATAACAGTCCTTATTAGATGTGTCTTTTGCAAATATTCCTGGCTTGCCTTCTCATTCTCTTGCATTGTCTTCTGTAGAGTAGGAAATTTTACTTTTAATGAAGTCCATCTTATCAGTTATTTCTTTTATGGATTATGCCTTTGGTGTTGTATCTAAAAAGTCATTACCAAATCCCAGAGTCATCTAGATTTTCTTCTGTGTTATCTTCTAGGAGTTTTATTCTTTTGTATTTTACATTTAGGTCTATGATCCAATTTGAGTTCATTTTTGTGAAGGGTTTAAGATCTCTGTCTTGATTCACGCATGTGGATGTCCACTTGTTCTAGTACTATTTGTTGAAAAGACCATATTTTCTCCATTGTGTTACCATTGCTTCTTTATCAAAGATCAGTTTACTGAATTTATATGGGTTTATTTCTGGTCTGTCTTTAATGTTTCATTGATCTATTTTTCTGTTCTTTCACCAGTACCACACTGTCATGATTGCTGTAGCTTTATAGTAAGTCTTGAAGTCGGAAGTTTTAGTCCTCTGGCTTTGTTCTTCTTCAGCACTATTTGGCTGTTCTGGGGCTTCTACTTCTCCCTGTAAACTTTAGAATAAATGTGTCAATAACCACAAGTAACACTGGAATTTTTGATTGGGATTTTGTTGAATCTTTAGCTGAAGTAAGAAAGAACTGACATTTTAATAATATTGATTTTCCTATCCATTTGTGGATAGGAACATTTCTTCCATTTGTTTAGTTCTTTTTTGGTCTTTCTACTTGTTCATTGCTATGAATATAGGTATATAGATAAGTGATTGATTTTTGTATGCTAATCTTGGATCCTATAATGCTTGTTTATTAGTTTCAGAGGATTATTTTGTTGTTGATTCTTTGGGGTTTTCTATCTAGATGATCATGTCATCTGTGTACATTTATTTCTTTTCCTTATGGTATAACTCAGGAATTCCAGTAGAGTGTTGTAAAAGAGTGGTGAGAGGGGACATCCTTGCCTTGTTCTTCATTTTAGTGGGAAAATTTCATTAATTAAGTTAGATGCTTAAATTTTTCAGCATAGTGTGTATCTCTGTTGACAGATTATGTATTGTCATACTCTCTTCCCCTAGAATGTCAGTCCTTTAAAGACAGCACCATGTCTATTTTTTTTTATCACTTTTGAGTTTCCATTACCTAGTAGAACATCTCAAGTAGTCAGTAAATACTGATAAATAAAGTATAAATAAGTGAATAAATAAGACCTTCACTTCCTAAATTTGAATGGTGATCATAAGAATACAGAAAGAGGGCCCCTGGGTGGCTCAGTTGATGAAGCATCCCACTCTTGATCTCAGCTCAGGTCTTGATCTCAGGGTCATGCATTTAAGCCCTGTGTTGGACTCCTTGCTGGACTTGAAGCCTACTGAAAGAAAGGAAAGGAGGGAGGGAGGGAAAGAGAGTGTGAGGGAGAGAAGAATCCCTAAAAAGTACTGTGACAGAATAATTTTAAGACTTATATGGTTAGATGAATAAAAGGAAATTTTGGGGCATCTGGGTCGCTCAGTCTGTTGAGTGTCCGACTTCAGCTCAGGTTATGATTTCACCATTTGTGGGTTCGAGCCCTCAATCGGGCTCTGTGCTGACAGCTCGGAGCCTGGAGCCTGCTCTGGATTCTGTGACTCCCTCTCTCTCTCTGCCTGTGCNAGTGTCCGACTTCAGCTCAGGTTATGATTTCACCATTTGTGGGTTCGAGCCCTCAATCGGGCTCTGTGCTGACAGCTCGGAGCCTGGAGCCTGCTTTGGATTCTGTGTCTCCCTCTCTCTCTCTGCCTGTGCCCAGCTGACACTCTTAGATGTATCATAAGTATATCAATTTAGCATAAGCAAAACAAATTCATGAGTTTTTTCTACCCAGACTTACTCCTCCTCTCTGTATTCTCTATCAAAGAAGAAAGGTATTATCGTTAAGCTAGAATGCCAAGTGCCATACTGGATATTTAAGTTTTTCTCCCTCTCTGCATCTAATACATGACAGAATCTTGTTAACCACCCTCCTCATAACATTCTTAAATCCATCCAGTTATCTGTAACTGTTGTCTTATCTTTAGTAGAGACCATCAACATCTCCCACCGTCATCATGGCAAGGTCCTTCCACTCTGCCATCTTTCTTTCTCATTCATTTTTTACACTCTAGTCAGAGGAATTTTGTAGTTAAGAAAAAAAAATTGAAGAAGCCAACACAGAGAAACTGAGGTTTAGAGAATTGGAGTGATTTACCCAAGATAACAGAGCCAGGAAGTGGTCCTGCCAGGTGGCAAATTCTGAGTGACTAGAACCTCTACTGACTAGAACTCACTTCCTCAAGCTGTCTCCAGTAAACCCCGTGTGTTCTTGAGTAGTTTATAGAGTATTTTCAGGTTTTTCTTCTCTAGTAACTCTTTGGGGTGGAGATTATGATCACTCTTATTTGCCAGGTGAGAAAATCAAGGAAGGGAGGATAGGTAACTTTCTCAAGGACAAGAAGCTGTTAAGTCGTGGAGTTCATACTAGTCCATGTTAAGTAGTAGAAATTGGTTTTTGGCTCCCAAACCCATACTTTTAACCCTAGAATTTGCTAATGATTACAGATATACAGCATACTTCTTTGGGCTTGCTTATGGTTTGATTTGATGCCACCAGTGTGGACAAGTGTGGGCCAACTACTTAATTTCTCAGCACCTCAACAACTTCTTCTATAAAATGGAGATAATATTAACTGTGTAGGTTATAGATGGAGACAAAGCATTTATTAGTGTCTGAGACATAGTAAGATGTTAGTTATTGAGCTATATTAAGAGTTAGCTATTATTAATATTAGCCAGACTTATTTCTGTTACTTCAGGCTCTGTATTGCCAAGTAATTAATGGCTTCTGCTTTTTGTTATTGTATTTTCCTTTTTTAATCCCTACTTGCCTAAGTATTCTATACCCGTGTTTCCAACATGCCTTTGCTTTAGCTATTCCTTTATTTGAAATACCCCTTTTTCTTTTCTTTGCTATTCATATTTTTTATTATTTTCTTAAGGTTTCCACATCCTCTGAAATGTTTTTCTAATTATTTTAGCTGTGTTAATCTTTTCATTTCTTTTTTTTTCTTTTACTTTATTTATTTTGAGAGAGAAAGAGCATGAGTGGTAGAACGGCAGAGAGAGGGGGAGAGAGAGAATCCCAAGCAGGCTCCATGCTGTCAGCACAAAGCCTGATGCGGTGCTTGAACTCACAAATTGTGAGATCATGACCTGAGCTGAAATCAAGAGTTGGATGTTTAACCGACGGAGCCATGCAGGCGCCCCTAATCTTTTCATTTCTGAACTCTATAGAACTTTTATAATTTTACTTTATTCCCTGTTTTTCAAATTTATTATGGTTATGAGCATATAATAGTTGCTCAGTAAATGTTTGTAATTGGTTGAATACAGTATTTGGCATACATATTGAAGAAGTCTTCTGTGTCCATGTCAGGCACTCTTCAGTACTTGGAGTATAAAGATGGATAACCCCTGGTCCCTACCCCACTACTGTCAAGTAATTCATAATTTAGTAGATAAATTATAGCTTATATAGCACATAATTTCTTAACCTCTCTTCTGCTTTCACATCATTCATAATATATGCAAGTCACTTCATCATTAATACCTCATTGCATACATTGACTAGAGGACCATTTTCCTCCAGCATTGAGGCTTGCTTATTTTTAATACTTTATAATTTTTAAAATTTCCTCTCTTAATTTAAGTGCCCTAAAAAACAGATGAGGTAGGAATCGAACCAGGAATGGAAAGAAAATTGAGATCTAGAGAGGGAGATGTTACAGTCCTACCTTTTAAGTGAAGAAACTGAGTCTCAAAAAGCATTTTTAGACTCAGAAAAGTAACAATAGAGTTGGGACTTAGATTACCTAAATACTAAAGCTGAATTAAGCAATTGAATAAGAAGTTCCTAGATGCTAAGCATTGACTCCTATTTCTTATTCTAAACTTTGTGTTATAGGAATCTTTACACAAATACAAAAAAAAAGGAGTATCATGCATCCTGTATACCTACCAACCAGCTTCAGCAATTCTCAACATTTTGCTAATAGTGTTTTATATACCTCCCATGCTACCTTTTTTTTAAAAGAGTATTTTAAAGCCAATTCTATATTTGCTATTCTACCCATAAATATTTCAAGATGAGCACTAACTTTAAATTTTGCTGAATATAACTATAGGAAGTACATTAATATTTTTAAAATACCTTAACTCTCTTTATAGTGTATTATTCCAGTAGATATATAGTGGCATTCAAGAGATTTTCAAATATATCTACTTATTTAGAAATGTAAACTTTTAGGATACTATTCCCTAAGGCATAGAAGTAGTTCAATTCTAGAATACCTTCTTTTTAAAAAATTTATTTTTATTTTATTTATTTATTTTTAATTTTACATCCAAGTTAGTTAGCCTATAGTGCAATAATGATTTCAGGAATAGATTCCAGAGATTCATCCCCTGTGTATAACACCCAGTGCTCATCCCAACAAGTGTCTTCCTTCATGCCCCTGACCCATTTAGCTCTTCCGCCTACCCACAACCCCTCCAGCAACCCTCAGTTTGTTCTCTCTATTTAAGAGTCTCTTATGTTTTGCCCCTTCCCTGCTTTTATATTACATTTTATATAATATTTTGCTTCCTTTCCCTTATGGTTATCTGTTTTGTATCTTAAGTTTCACATATGAGTAAAGTCATAGGATGTTTGTCTTTCTCTGACTAATTTTGCTTAGCATATAATACCCTCTAGTTCCATCCGCTTGTAATTTATTTATGTATTTTGAGACAGAGCAGCATGGGTGGGAGAGGGGCAGAGAGAAAAGGAGAGAGAGAATTCCAAGCAGGCTCTGCACTGTCAACGCACGGAACCTCATGTGGGGCTCGATCTTCTGGACCATGAGATCAGGACCTAAGCCGAAATCAAGAGTCAGACGCTTATCTGACTGAGCCCCTAAAATACTTTCTTGATATAAAATAATTAATGTGACTTGGGGGAGGAAGTTTAGCTGATGGAAAACAATTAGCTGATTATGTGCTTTTTGTGAGTACTGTTTTTGGAGAATAGGTGCTTTTATGAGCACCTCTTTTAAATACAGTTAAGAAATTTTTTAAAAATGGTTTCTTTTTTTCTTCTACCTTTCTTCTTTTTCAGATGAAGAGATGTTTCTTCTCTTGTCAAAAATCGAACCCTACCATGTTTTTTACCTCCCTTGTAGAATCCTGCATCATTTATCACCTCTTTTTCTCTGTGCTCTTCTGTCTTGTCAGCCTACAGGCTCAAATCTACCTTATTAAAAGCCACAAAAACAAAACAAACTTCCCTTGACTTTATGTACCAGCTGCCTTTGCTGACGCTTTGTTGGCCTCAGGGAAAGCCAAGCTTCTTTAGTATGCAGGGAGGTTTCTTTTCCCTTTATCTCCCAGGTACCTTTCCATCCCTACTACTTATTCCAGATGTCATTGATGTTAATTCATAATAGTAATTATAGTAAGGTAAGCAGTCACAAAGTTGTTACAGTACCACATAATTAATACACAGTACATACCACACCAGGATTTAGAACCAGAGCTTCTCTCTCATTCTTGCTCAGTGCATTTCTGGCAAAATTCACTAAACATTTAAATTCCTACAACGTGACAGGTATTATTCTAGGTTCAAAGACTCTGAAATCCATTTGCAATTGAAGGTAATATCAGGAGCAATTAAAGAGATACTCCGTACCTAAATATTTTTGTGTGTTGTTGATAAAGTCGCTTTTGTAGTAGGACAGTGTTAAGATTTATTTATAATTTTCTATGCCAAACTGTTACGGTCAAACTATGGTCAAATCATTATCTAATTGCATTTTTCAATTTATTTTTTAGGGACAGTATGGAAATTACCAGCAGTGAAAAAGTACTTACATTCCAATAGCCAGTATCTATTAGCAGCCATATTGTCACCTCAGCACTGTGGACACATCTGTGTGAAGAGATCCTTCCATTCCATCTAGTTTCTGGGAAAACCTTGTGGATAAGTGGCTGTTTCATCAGTAAGCAGCCTTTGTGGCTTAGTTGTAACAAGGCTTTAGTAGCTAAAAAATACTCTTGATTTCACATTTCTACTCTAGATGGCAACATTGGACAGAAAATACAATGACATAACCAATTTGCAATGATTTGGGAACTGTGTTTCAAATGGACTGTTACAGACTGAAAGGTGTGAACAGCTTTGTATGTTTATGAAGGTTAAGGGAATTTAATACTTTTCCACAGATTCTTTTGTAAGGGGAAGAGGGAAATGTACACTTTTTACAGCAGCAATATTTTGTATATTATGTTTATTTCATGTGAATATGCAAGGCGGTACACTACGCATTGGACAGAATCAGAAATCCTCTGTTGATGTGGATTGGAGCATGGTGGATGCTTGATTGTGTTGGTCTCAAAATGGTGTACTATAAAAGATAAAGGTGAGGGAGAAGACAAAGCACACCATATGTCCACTATTATGTTCTTTAGAGGAAATTCAGATCCCTTTTATCTGTTAGATAATCAAGGGCACTGTGATAGTTTTGAGTAAAAGACATTTTTTAAAAGCTTTCCAGTTTTGTGGATTAAAACCTTTTTATAAAGATCATTTATAATACAGTTTTAAAATGTGAGGCAATAAGAATTACTTCATGTGGGATCTGAAGAATCTCGGTAGCAGTTTCATGTAAAGGAAGTGGAAATTCTCTCCTAAAATAGCAATAACTGAAAATGGAAGTGTTAATTTTACTTCGTTTGAATAATAAGGGAACTTAGTGAATAATATCAAAGCATTTTTTAAATGATATCAAAGAAGAGTCAACATTGATCCAGTAAGTTTATTTTTTAACATTAGAAGGATAATTGGTTTATAAAATAGAGTAGTTCAGAATACTTTACAAACCTTTATTTCAACTTTGTTCACTGGAAATAATGCCATTTATAAAAGGACACATTCAAACTTTCCCCTTTTTTATGTTGGTTCATATAACACAAAGAGATGTTTAGGAAGATGCTCATTGGTGAGGTTTATTCTGATCTGTATTAAAAGCATAGAGGTTGCTTTCTACATCATTTTGTTTATTAGCATGGCATATTTAATCATATTTGAGACTGTCCCATGCCTGATTATTTTAGCTAAATTCAGGGATATTGCATTGGGCAGGAAATCATGCATTGTGAAGTTTATAACCACAATTATTAAAGCATAATCTGAAAACATCTAGCCCAAAGGTAAGTTGCTATTTTCATCACAGTTGCCTATGCCCAGGGAATAAGATGTATTCTTTACAATTGAATTGGTTTTTCCCACTTCTAACTGGAAACAAAACAGAAGGGGTGCCATAAATTTGAATAAGCAAAATGTACTGTTCTCAACATACTGTAATCAAAAGGAATTTTAATATGTTTCTGTGTGTGTATGAGAGAGAGTGTGTGTGTTTTAAGGTCAGCATAGAATTTTTTTCAACTTGGTCAGTAGAAAATGGACATCAAGTTTGAACAGATAAAGCATGGACAGCCTTATTGTGATTGAAAATGCTTATAGGTTCTGTGCCAATTTTCCACCACTGTGTACTTTTGTTGCTATTTAAAACTGTATCAACTCTAACGGAAGAATAAATTATTTGTGATTTTAATTTTCTCATTTGTTTCTTTAAATTAGATCTCTTTGACTCTCTTGTTTTGTCTGGAGACTTTGCTGTGGGTTTTTTATAGAAGTTAGTCTAGTATAAGCAGCCTATATTTGTATTCTAGGACTTTATCAAAATTCTCTTGCCATGCCCAAGTTAATTAGAATTAACTGTTCAGTAATCAGCATGTTGTGTGGGCTGTTTGTTATAGAATTCTTTCTCTGAAAATGAAGTCCATGAGGCTATAATCAAGATGACTGAATTAGATAAATGAGTTGAGGAGACAAAATTGTACTGAACCCAACCTGGTGTAGATCTGTTATCTCATTGGAAATAAGCTCAACTGACATTAAGAAATAATTTGTCTTGCCAGCCCGTCTTCTGTTGTCTTATTCTCCTTTTAATGGAAACTAAAATTGCAATTTTAATAAGCAGAATTTCCTCCAGGACTTTCTTCCTAGAGACTAGTGCATTTGCAAGGTTTAATTGTTTTATAACAGTCCTATTTCGTAAAAGTTTTTAATTGGTGGTGACAAAAATTACAGTACTCCTTTGATACCTAGTAAGAAAAGTAACTTTACCAGGAGCTTTCTACCAAATTTGACATCTCCATATAGACTATATTCCCTAAAACTGAAGTTCTTATTTTAGCGAAATGTATTACAATGAAGTATACCATCCTCTAAAATTCTAGAAGCAAAATATTACTAAGAAAAGAGCATGCCGATTATTGATCAACATTTAAAAATATTCAGTTGCACTAGTTTAAGAATATTATTCAGTAGAGTTGTGATGACACATTGTTTTTGTCACATGTTTTTAACTTTTTTAATGGAATAGTTAAACATATGCCCAAGTAGAGTATGTTACAATGAGCCCCGTGGACCAGTGATCTCACTTAGGTTACTGGTTCACTCAGGAAGCCATGGCTAATCTTTTGTTGTCTCTACTTCAACCCAGAAATGGAAGCAAACACTATATCCTTGAATTACTTCACTAGGTACCTCTAAATAAGTAACAGCTGACCCTTGAGCAACATAGGTTTGAACTGTATGAGTTCGTCTACTTATATGTGGACTTTTTGATAAATACATTATAAAATCATGCTCTAAGTCTGTTTTCTCTTCTTTATGATTTTCTTAATATTTTCTCTAGTCTCCTTTACGGTAAGAATACAGTATATAAGACATACACAAAATATAATCAACTTTTCATGTTATTGGTAAGGCTTCTGGTCAACAGTAGGCTATTAGTTATGTTGTTGGTGAGTCAAAAGTTATTCATGGATCTTTGACTATGTTAGAGGGTTGGTGCCCTTAACCCCTTTGTTGTTCAAGTATCAACTGTACTCTTTTTAAAAACATCTTGGTACCAGGATTCTTTCTGCTTTTGAAATTTTGTAATTTCAGTATTAATTAGAAACCATTTTAAAACTTATGAATAAATCACTGCTTTTTCTTTCACTTAAAATCATTTGTGGGCACCTGGGTGGCTCAGTTGGTTTAGTGTCCCAAGTTTGGCTCAGGTCACAATCTCAAAATTCGTGGGTTCGAGCCCCACATTGGGCTCAGTGCTAACAGCACAGAGCCTGGAATCTACTTTGGATTCTGTGTCTCCCTCCCTCTCTGCTCCTCCCCCACTCACACTCTGTCTGTCTTTCTCAACAATGAATAAACATTAAAAAAAATTAAAAAGTCATTTGTGTTAAGTAATTAAGACAGCAAAAATAGATTACACAAAAAGTAAACATGCGCCATAATTTCATCTCTTAAAAGAAATAGCTGTAAAGGTTTGATAGATTTCTTCCAACTTGGTTTTATACACATAAGCCAACATCTATTATTGTTTTGTCTCTTTCAACAAAAATGGAATTATATACTACCTATACTATTTTGTAACTTCCTTTTTAAAAATAACTTTAGAAATATCTCAAATGCTTTCTATTCTGTGTTGTGCCTAATTTTTTACTATTAGGAAAACAAAGTTTTCATAAACGGTTTGGCAAGGGTTTGGGTTTTTTTTTTTGTATGCTTATTGAGATATTTCTATACAGTAGATTTTGAATATATCAAGGGTAAGGCTATGTACAGTTTAAAAAGTGTTTTCCTAAAAGATAAAGCCTTGCCAGCACCAGATTATTAGCCTTGTTATTTTTTACAATTTTAATAGGCTTTAAAAAGTGTTATCTCAGGATTTAATTTGAATTACATTTGATTTATTTGTACATTTGAGCACCTTTTCAAATGCTTAAAGACACTTTATTTTGTGCTGTGAAATGCCTCTTAATGTCCCTTCATTTTTCTATTGGAATGTTTATTGTGTAAGAGGGGAAACAATATACATAGTTATGCACAAATACATATAATTATATATAGCTCTATACTCAAATATTAATCGTCTGTTTTCTATATATTACACATGTTCTTCAGTCTGTTCATTATTTTTTAACTTGGGTTATGATGTCTTTCACTGTATTAACGGTTTAAGATTTTACATATTCAATTTCATAGCTTCTTGGAATCTCCCTAACTTGCAAATTTATTAAAAAATGCTTTTTTTGCTTCCATTTTTCTAAAATTGTACATTGTAAGGTTTAGAGCTTTCTTTTTATTTTCTATGTGGGTAACTGTTTCAACATTACTTATTGAATAAATCACCTGATTTGAGATGTTACCATATTTTATTTCCTTAAATACTAATTTATAATTGAGACATGTTTGACTTAATGCCATTTCAAAGACTAGTTAGACTCACTTAAGTACATTTTCATTGGCATAAAGTTGTGGGTTCTTTCCCACCTAGCAAGCTATTTTTTATTAGATAAGAATTAACTGCAAGAGCATACACAGTGACCAGCTTCTTAACAGTAAGAGAATTACTAAATTTGTGATTTTATATAGAATGACTAGAACCTCTTGGAGATTTTTGCCTGTTGGAAGTTTTCAAGGTTTTTTATACCCTACTAATTAATTATCTTCATAGCTGCCCCAAAGTATTTCAGTTTGCTTACTACAAAAAAAAATCTTCTTTTACTTTTTTTACTGTCCCAGAAATAGACAATGCAATATAATTGTCATTATCAAGAAAGACCTATAAATAGGGTGATCATAATAACTTATTTCTTAACCTGGGAAACTTCTGATAATGAAAGGAGGATATTATATATACATGCATTTACATGCATACATATACATTGTACACTGGCATAAAGGTATGTGTGGGGGGGTTATATACTTGTACATATGTGGATAAATATGTATATTTTGTATTGTCTTTTTCCTGATACAGATCTATTTTTAAGACCTTGTATCTTGTATCTTAGAGTTATGCGAGTAATAGGTTGTTTAGGCTATCATGTTTAGCTGTGATAACCTACCAGGAGGTTTTTCATGAAACAGTGCATTAAGAATAATTATTTAATGTTAAAATAAATGTTAAATAAAAAATCCCAAATGTTCTGAGAGGCTTTCACCATTTTTGGTCTGCATTATTCCCTAATACCCTTCTCTCTTGTAAAGTAATCCCCAAGTTTTCAGTGGGCACATAACCACCTGCCTGGTGATTACATTTAGCAGCTTCCTTTGCAACTAGGTATGGTCAGTGACTTCAAGTTCAGCCAATGAAATGTGAGTTGGAGTGATGTGGGCAGCTTCTAGATCACATCCCTAAAAATGTGCTGTTTTCTCCTTCCCATTTCTCAAAGGATGGAACATGACATATTACTGGGGAGTTTGGGCCTTATAGATTAGAAAAATACTCTAGAGAATGGTAGTGCAATAGAAACCTCCTGAATGGCCTCATGAAGCCCATTCTATTGCCTATTGCTGTGGATGCTGACATGAGAGAAATAACATTTCTGTCTTACTAAGCTTTTTGTGACAGCAAAGCTTGTAGTCTAATGTAGGGTCCTGTAGTAGAATGCCAGTTCACACTACCCTATAGCATGTTCTGTTTGGAGTCCTAATTTTCAGGAATGACCAGCCTAATATATTGTGTGCATAGTGTACTTCACGATTGTTCAGTGACTAATCATTTTTTTAAGATTACTTATTTTAGAGAGAGAGTAGGGGAGGACAGAGAGGGAGAGAGAAACTCTGAAGCAGGCTCCATGACCAGCATGGAGCTCCATATGGGGCTCAGTCTCACGACTGTGAGATCATGACCTGAGCCAAAATCAAGAGTCAGACACTTAACCAACTGAGCCACCCAGGTGCCCCAGTGACTAATCATCCTTGACTAATGAAGTAGGGCAAACTGTATTTCCTTAAGATCATCCTCTGCTTTCCATCACTTCAATAAATTGAATTCTATATTGGTAATAAGAGGCTTAGTTAATTTTAAAGTATTGGTAAAAATATACTTGATATTTATCATTTGGCATGTGTGTAGTAATAAATTTTATAAATAGTATGTTTTCTAAGTACTTACATTGAGAACTGTGTTAGGTAGGACTTCATAAAATATCTTAGGTTTTCAGCTTTATTTTGACTTCTGCTTCAATTTGTCAAATGCTTTTTTGTAGTTTCCTTAGTCTTCCAACTTTCATTATATGAAGTACGTACTTTGATTCTAGTGTCCCTGCCAACTTTTCTTTTGGAAAAAAAAAAAAAGAGATACACCCAGAGCATTTGATTTTTACACTTATTGTGGCTCTCATTATTTAGATTAGATCAAATATGAAGACTTTATAGGACATGTACCTGTATTACCTGTGGAAGGAGATTTGAGAATAATAATTAATTTTCATATAGTATTTCATACAGATCATCAAATTTTTAAACTTTCAGAATCTTGATATTAGTAGATCAAAATACAGTTTATATCTATGAAGAATTTTATTCTCCTATCAATATGACTATACCAGGGAATTATTTCTGTTAATGCTTAGTAAATTAAGAGCAAGGAAGTGTGGCTGTGGCTTTCTTTTCAGTACTAACATTATTCTATCCATAGAAATCCTATTTTCTGTTCATTAATTTCAGTATTCCATTCTTTCCCAAGATCTCACTTCACAGCAAGCTTTCATACTTCAAGCTCAACATGTTAGTGCTCAGTCCTCATTCCCACATAAACAACCATTTTGAGAACGTGAACTGATATTAATTACCCCCTTGGCACCAAAAAGTCAGGATTTCCTGATGCGGCACGCTAATGTAAAATGCATTAGTGCAAACGCTGGCTCCAAGGGGTAATACTCTCTAAATAAACACAGCAATGTTTTTCTTTATTCACGACTCTCAGGCTATTCTGAAAGTCATTCATCCTCCATACCCCCCCAAAAGCATTTTGAGTTTTAATAAGTTATAACTGGATTTTCATAAGAAGAAATTGAATTCCATGCTGCAAATCCATGGCATTTAACTCTTTGGTTCTTTTAAATAAAATATACTTAAATGTTCCAATGATTAAATAGCATCAAACTGTAATTTGAAGTAGTTTATTGGAAGATAACAGTTCATGTTTATTGATTAGTGCCACTAAAAATGTGTCATTTTGACCTAAAAAATGTCAGTCACTTAAGGCCAGAAAAAATATGTATGTTTTTTTGTGTAGTTTTTTGTATTGGTTTGGTTTGGTTTAGTGCGGGTGTGAGTGTATACGTGAGTTTGAACATTGCATGTAGACTTCTGGTCAAGTAGAAATTATTTCATGCTTTGATGTACCCTCTCCAAACATACTACTACTGCTACTACTACTACTACCACCACGACTACTACTACTGGGTAAAACAAGTGAACCAAACCAAATAGCCAGGCTCAAACAAACTTAAGATCTAATTTGGAACAAAATGGAGCAAAAATGAACATTGGTAAGGCTGAAACCATGGGCTTCCTGCATTTGGAGTCTAGAAGCAATAGTGTCATTTGAGAAATTTGCTCTTATGAAATAGAGATTAAAAGTATTATCAGATCCTGGAGCCAGGTTTACTGCTTGACCTCAGAGGCTAGAATGTGACCCCTCCCTGTTGCTCCTACTTACCAAAGGAGGCTTAAAAAAAAAGCTTGTTGCTGCTGACTACTACATAGAGCCTTGTTTTGAGGAAGCTGAGCATAATGATACTGAAAACTATGTATTTAGCTTCTTGATCTGGAGCTAAATTAAGATATTTTGAAGTGTCGGTCTAAACGACCCAACGTTGGTCTAAAATTATCCTAAGTAATCTTTGTAGGAAGCGTTCTCAAATGTTTGATCCTGGACTTGTCATAGGGTCCTAGAACTATAAGTGCTAGTACAGAGGAGAGGAGGAAAGGAGGGAAAGAGAAAATATTAAAAGACAAAACCTTCTACTTTAAATAAGCCCATGAAACAAAAATTCCAAAATTTGTCCACAAGCCTCTTGGCAGAACATGTATTCCCACTCCACACAAAGTTAACTTTATAGGAGAGTCTGACATTATAAAAAATGAATACTAAGATGCTTGAGGAAATAAATCCGTTCACATAGATCCTCAGATATGAAATTATAACAAAAACTAGGACAAATTAAGCAAGTATATTTAAAAACAGCAATCTTATAAGCAAAAAATATAGCCATTGAAATAAGCACAATTGGCATAAACTGTAGGCTGGACACACAGAAATTTGTGAATTAGGTAATAGTGAACAAATTGTTCCATATTTAAAGAGATATGGAAGGGAATGCAGAGTTTTAGTAAGGCACCTTAAGAAAATAGAGGATTGGTAGAAGAGCTAGATGTAAAAAAATAGAAGCTGACAGTTTTCCACAATTGAATCTATAAATACTCAGACTGTAAATCCACCCTAAGCCTAATCAGGGCAAAGAAAGATGAATCTATGTCCAGGTATATCATGATAGTATTTGAAAGAAAAAAATCTATTACCAGAAAAGGCACAATTTAGAGATGAGAATTCTCAGGGACAATCAAAAGATAGAAGTGTCAACTACTGAGGGAAATAAGTCAGCCTAAATGTTATACCCAGCTAAACTATATAACTCTGTAGTGAGGGTAAAATAAATGTTCAGACTTACAAAGACCAAGAGAGTGCATCATCCAAGTTGTACTTGAGCAAAAAAGAAAACCCAAAAGAAGGTATAAGATGGAAAAAAAAAAGATTACCTAAAATTTGTCAAATATAGTTATTTATGGGAAACATAACTTCTCTTTTCGGGTGTGAAGAAGAGATAAAGTTAAATGTTATAGGTTGATTGCATTCATGACCTCAATTCTTTACCCCTCTTTGAATTCATGCTGCTTTACCATGTGATTTTGCAGTTCCTCTCACTGAAGAGGTACAGTTAAACTTCCTGTCCCCTAGATTCTGAGTTTGGCTATGTGACTTGATTTGTCCAGTAGGATATTAGCTGATAACGACTCAAAGAGCCTTGTAGAAGCATCGATGCAGTTCTGCTTCCACTCTGTACTTATGCCTTTGCCGTGGAAATCTGCCCAGGCTAACCTGCTAAGGAATGTGAGAAACCTATGAGGCTAAACCATGTCAACACTAGCCAACCCCTGACCAAGGTCAGCAGAGCCACCTGTCCAGCCAGCCAACTGACAACAGATGCATAAAAGCAAGTCTAGCCCAGATCAGCTCCACACTGCAGCCTCTTAAGCTAAGTAAATGTTTATTGTGTGTTACTGATTTTGTGTGTGTGTCTTTGTTATGCAACATTTATCAATAGATAGCTGATAGAATAGCAAGATACAAGATAGTAAACATGATGAATGAATAAAGCCCACAAAGGGGCTTTCATGTTGAGAATAATAGGCTGAAAAACTTTGGGCTTTGTTGGAAATTTTTCAGGTAAAACTACAAGAGTAATGTTAAAAGTACTAGTACAAAACATGTAACAGTCATGATGTTGAAAAGAAAATACAATTCAGAAATTTAGGAGCCAGAAAAGAGAAGGAAGAAAAAGCAGGAGGAGAAATAGAGAAAATGGACTAATTCAGTGAAAGGAAAGAATAAAGGGAAAAAAGGGGAAAGGTGTCAAGAAACTCACAAAATTACATGATAGGATTATATCTAAATATATCAGCAATAACAGTAAATATAAATTAAACTTATTTGTTAAAAGACATTAAATTGGGGTGGACCCAGCTATATTACTTTTATTAAGGGATATTACTAAAACTTAACCAAAAATTGGAAAATAAATACAGGTATATTAATACCAAAATAGAATTTAAAGCAAAAACATTAGTAGGAATAAAGGAGGATCCTAAGTAATAATAAATAGGAAAACCATTTAAGATATAATAACATGGGAATATGCAAAGCAAAAACAAGTAAAAGCAAAAATATAAAACTCTGAAATCATAGTGGAAAGATTTCAATCTACTTAGAGCAGAAACTTGGCTCAGACAGACAACAATATGGGTATAGAATGGTTCTATCTAATTGAAATATAACATCAGCCCCATACGTAAGTTAAAATTTTCTAGGTACATTAAAAATTGTAGGAACAGGGAAACTATCTTAATATATTTTATTTAGCCCAATGTATCCAAAATACTCCTTCAACATAAAATTCATGAGACATTTTAATATTTATTTACTTTTGAAAGAGAGAGAGCACAAGCAGGGGAGGGGCAGAGAGAGAGACACGGAATCTGAAGCCGACTCCAGGCTCTGAGCTGTCAGCACAGAGCCCGATGGAGGGCTCAAACTCAAAAACCATGATCATGACCTGAGCCAGAGTCAGACGTTTAACTGACTGAGCCACCCAGGCGCCCCCATTAGACTTTTTATATTCTTCTCTTCATAGAAAGTCTTAGAATCTAGCTTATATTTCAACTATCACATCACATTTCAAGTGCTCAGTGAGAGGCTACTGGTCTGAGCCTACTCTATTGGATAGCCTTGATGCAGAAAACCTAATAGGGAAATCTCAGATCCTGTACCTGACAGTATACATTTTTAAGTACATGTGATATATACAAAATGTGACCTTTTGCTAATTTACAAAAGAAGTCTGATCCAATTTTAAAGAATCAATATTATTTAAGTCACTTTCTCTAAAACAGTACATTTGCTAGGAACTTTCAAAATTTATTAATAAATAACTTGTAATTAAAGAGAAAATTGCAGTGGAAATTTTAAAAAGGTTAGAACTAAGCTCCAATAAAAGTCAATAGCAAAACTTGTGAGATACTGATAAAACAGTTCTCAAAAGTAAATTGACAGCCTTAAATGTCTTTATATAAAAACAAACAAAAAAACATGGAAAATAAATTCAACTCAGGAATATAGACGAAGCTAAAATTAAATGCAGATCAAACAATAAGGAAGGATTTTGAAGGGAATAATAAAGATAAGGGCATAAATAAATGAAATAAGACAATGATAAAGTAAGAGGATCACCAAAAAGAACCAAATATCTTTTTGTAAAATAATAAAAGCTATAAACTGACCCAAAAAAATTAGGTGCAAGTGCACAGTTTTAGAAAGAGGAAGAGAAATATGGTTACAAATGTGCTATATATTCCAAATGTTTGCTAAAAGTGTACCATAAAAGGGCTGGATAGCAAGCCTGGTTATGAACTCCTTACATCTGACATTAATATCACAAAATTTAAATAGATGTGACATAGGATATGGTGTCTGGTACCTTTAGGAACCATGACTATATTTAGGAATCAAATAATTGTTTAATCACGTATATGTCATTTATGGATTTTCTCATTGCCCAAAGGGAGTCACTGTCAGTTCCCTGAAGGCAGGGACTTTTTTTTTTTTTTTTTGGTCTACTGCTGGTCATTTAGTGCCTGGAATAATTTCTAATACATAATGGGAGTTTCACAAGTATTGATGAAAGAAGGTATTGGCAATGTTGGTTACGAATTGGGATGCATGCCAAAATTTAGAACTCATTTATTGTAAACAAAGTAATAAAACAGGTGGGTTAAATTTTTTTTTTTTTATGTTTTATTTATTTCTAGGAGAGAGAGAGAGAGACAGCATGAGCAGGGGAGGGTCAGAGAGAGAGGGAGTCACAGACTGAAACAGGCTCCAGGCTCTGAGCTGGCAGTCAGCACAGAGCCTGACGCGGGGCTCGAACCCACGAACCGCGAGATCACGACCTAAGCGAAAGTCGGACGCTTAACCGACTAAGCCACCCAGGCGCCCCAAAACAGGTGGGTTAAAAGTCAGAGCCTTCACACAGTGCCTATAACACACGATCCACAATGCCTTCTCCTCTGTTCACAGTCCTGCCTTATCCTGAGGTATCTGGCTACAAACCCTGGCCTGACCTCTGGTGAGGTTATTTATAGTCTGTCTTTACCAGACTCAGATGCCCCAGGAGATGCCATGTACTGTACTGTATATGCACACATCTGGTCCTAGGGGGGTTGGATTAGGGAAAGTGAACCTGTGTAAATAACCTATCCTTGAGCCATATAATAGAAGGATACATTTCATTTTTAAATAGGCCAGAGGCGGTTGCCTGGTAGTACTGGTGATTTATAGCATTGCATTATAGCATTGCAATCACTTTATAAATGGTTATAAAATGGTAAGCATAACTAATTTTCTTCTGTTTCCCTCTGTTAATTAAAAAAAGAAGTCTCCTTGGAGGAGTATATTCTTGTGGGAATGCAGACAGAAGAAAAATGGCATTGATGACAGCATTCCTCTAGTTTGGTCTCTGTTATCCTCTGGTCTGTGCCCAGAGCTAAATAAACCACAGGGTTCTGCAACTTGCTAGGAAAACGTGCTGTTTTGCCTCTGCGCCAGTATAGCCAACTATATGATACATATAATGACCTTACCATCGTGAGCTTCCTTGGGCCTCCCCTCTTCACATCTCCTGGTCTTGGCCATATGCCCACTCTGGCTTAACAATGCTCCTTCTGTTTCCCAGGGTTTGTCCCGTTCTCTTCGTCACCCTCCCCAAACACTCCGTCACATTCAAAATGGCTTTCCTTACTGCATAATATTCACTCAACCATGTTCAAGTTGCCTGTTAAACCTGTTTCTTTTATTAACATTTTATGGTTTCTCAGCATTTCCAAGTTCCTCTGGCAGGTGGTTGACTTACATGAGGGGTGATGGGCTTCCGGCCTGGCATGTGTAGTTAGTAGTAATAACTTGTCTTGTATGAAAACTAGATGGCAAGAGCTCCTTGGTGAAGCATGTGTGGGATCTGTACACTCCTGTCTGGACTGACACCTCAATAAGTTTGCCACAAAGGAAGATGAATGAAAATTCAGGCTGAAAAGGATAAGAAGCCGTATCATATCACTTGGTATTTGGAAACTCAGATCTAAAATTATCTTCAAAAAGAAATACTACCTCATTTGAACTGAATATACTGTGTTTCATCTAATCTAAGACCCATTTAGTTCACATTTTAGTACTTCTGAAATATCAATTTTTCCCCCTCTCTTGATAATGCATAAAATGATGTCTTAGTCTTACAATTAATGGTGTTATATACTACATGAATTACAATATAAATGTTTTTAAACTATTTTTTCTTTGAGAGAGAGAGAAAGAGAGCATGAGTGGGGGAGAGGGACAGGAGAAGAAGAGAGGATCCTAAGCAGGCTCCACACTCAGCATGAAGCCTGATGCAGAGCTTGATCTCATGACCCTGGGATCATGACCTGAGCCTAAATCAAGAGTTGGATGCTCAGTTGACCGAGTTACCCAGGTGCCCCACAATATAAATGTTTTTAAAAGTAAGCCATTTATTTTCATCTTTTTCATTTTCTTAATAGACTAAAGTTTCTTAGAACCTATAACTAATTAATAAAAAGCCTTAATAGAAAAGCCATATCTTTTAAAATAAATAAGCATACTACATTATCTGAACTATCTTTTGCTTAATCATTTGTCCTATTGTAAAAGATTTGGCTTTCCTTATGAAAATTTCTATCATCATCACTGCTGAGGTAAACATCTTTGTATGTATGCTTGTTCTCTAAAGGGGCAAGATAGCAGAGTGGGTAAGTAAGGAGTGAGACTGCCTCATTTTGAGTCTTGGTTCCTTGACTTATGAGTTATGAAAACTTGGTCAATGACTGAACCTCTCTGAGCAGCAGGTGCTGCGTCCCTAAACTAGAGATAAAAATATACTTGCCTCAGGGTTGTTGTAAGAATTAAAGGAGTTAATATACGTAGATTATTCAAACGTCCTAATATCATTAGATGTTAATATATTAGATAGAATAGTGCCTGGCACATAGCAAGTGCTATACAGGTGTAAATTGTTATTACTTGGGATTATTTCTTTAGGATAGATTCCAAAAATAGGTATAAACATTTTCTAAGTCTCTGGGTAAGTACTGTGACTTTTCTTTACAATTAGATTATATTAAGTTACACTCCTGGAACAGATTGAGTATATATTATCCCAGTTTTCCTATTTTTTAGCGTTTTTAAAGATAAATCTTTGCTAATGTCATAGATGAGCATGACAGTTTATTCTAATATTTATTTCGTCTGTTATTAGTTTGGTTGAATTGAAGGTTAGCCATTTGTATTTCCTTATTTTTTAAAAACCTAAGTCTTTATATATTACTTAATGATTTTAAAGGGATTCTTATATATTTGGATAAGTTTAATAGATGATAAGTTGTACTTTTATAGTCTATTTGGATAAGTTATATAGTGGGTTATCCTTTTTTACCAGTTTGCTTTTTCATTTTGGTCTTTCATTCATATATAATTTTGATTTTATATGGGAAATATATTTTCTTGCTTAGAAAGTCATTTTTCTTTGTTTTATGATGTTTAGATTTATGTTTTACAAGTAACTTTAGTTAATTTCTAGTATTTTTCAAATATTTTTCTGAAATAGCTATTTCGTTTTCCCAACACATTTATTGCTTAATTTGTTCCTCTTAACTTATCTTTTGAAGTAACACATGCTAATTTTAAAATAATTAGAAAATACAGAAAAGTTCATAAGGAAGGAAACTAAAATTGTCTATAATTCTACTATTTAGTAATAACCATTATTAACATTTTGGAGTCCTTCCCTCTGTTTTTCCCCCTCTGCATGATGTAATGTTATTCTTGCGGTTTCCTTTACCATATATTAGAATCTTTTGGGGAGCTCTTTATCTTGTTTCATTGTTCTATCCTTGCCCTAAATCCCACTACTGTTTTAGGTTTACAGTCTGTTTTAATGTCTCACTTCACTACTGTTCTTGAACATGCCAATGATACTTCTGTCTCAAGACTTTTGCTTTTGCTTTTCCCTCAGATGACCAAATGGCTCACTCCATACTCATTTCTTTAGCTGCACAATGTCACTTTATTAAAATGGTCTTCTCTTCTACCCATTTTCTTTTCTTTTTTTTTCAAAATGTAATTTATTGTCAAATTAGCTAAAATATAGTTTGTTCAGTGTGCTCTTGGTTTTGGGGGTAGATTCCCATGATTCATTGCTTACATACAACACCCAATGCTCATTCCAAGAAGTGCCTTCCTCAATGTCCATCACCCATTTTCCCCTCTCCCCCACTCCCCCAAAAACCCTGAGTTTATTCTCTGTATTTAAGAGTCTCTTATGGGTTTGCCTCCCTCTCTATTTGAAACTATTTTTCCTCTTCCTTTCTCTCATGGTCTTCTATTAAATTTCTCAAGTTCCACATATGAGTGAAAACATATGATATCTTTCCCTGACTGACTTATTTCACCTAGCATAACACCCTCCAATTCCATCCACATTGTTGCAAAGGGCAGGATTTCATTCTTTCTCATTGTCAAGTCATATTCCATTGTATATATAAACCACATCTTCTTCAGCCATTCATCAGCTGATGGACATTTGGACTTTTCCATGATTTGGCTATTGTTGAAAGCGCTGCTATAAACATTGGGGTTTATATGTGCCCCTATGCATCAGCACTCCTGTATCCTTTGGATAAATTCCTAGTAGTGCCGTTGCTGGGTCATAGGGTAGTTCTATTTTTATTTACTTTTTTTTTTTTTTTTTTTTGAGAAATCTCCACAGTGTTTTCCAGAGTGGCTGCACCAGTTTGCAGTCCTACCAACAGTGCAAGAGTGTTCTCATTTCTCCACATCCTCCTCAGCATCTGTTGTTTCCTCGGTTGTTAATTTTAGCCACTCTGACTTCTGTGAGATGGTATCTTACTGTGGTTTTGATTTGAATTTCCCTAATGATGAGTGACATTGAGCATCTTTTCATGTATCTGTTGGATGTCTTCTTTGGAAAAGTGTCTATTTATGTCTTCTGCCCATTTCTCCACTGGATTATTTGTTTTTTAAATGTTGAGTTTGGTAAGTTCTTTATAGAAATTGGATACTAACCCTTTATCTGATATGTCATTTGCAATATCTTCTCCCATTCTGTCAGTTGCCTTTCAGTTGTGTTGATTGTTTCCTTTGCAGTGCAGAAGCTTTTTATCTTGATGAAGTCCCAATAGTTCATTTTTGCTTTTATTTCCCTTGCCTTCGGAGATGTGTTGAGTAAGAAGTTTCTGCAGCTGAGGTCAAAGAAGTTGTTGCCTGTTTTCTCCTCTAGGGTTTTGATGGTTTCCTGTCTCACATTTAGGTCTTTCATCCATCTTCCACCCGTTTTAAAATAGCAACTTCTTACCCCTGGGCACCTCCTACTCCCCTTCTCTATTTTTATTCCAAGTTCATGTGATTAAATCACATACTATGTATACTACTTCTCAAAATAAAAGATTCCTTTCAAAATATTACTGCTCATTGACAATGCCTCTGGTCACCCAAGTGAACTGATGGAGATGTACAATGAGATTAATCTTGTTTTCATTCCTGCTAACACAGAATCTGTTCTGCAGCCAATGGATCAAGGAGTAATTTTGGCTTTCAAGTCTTATCATTGAAGAAATACATTTCATAAGGCTATAGATGCCATAGATAGTGATTTGTGATTCCTCAAATGGATCTGGGCAAGTCAATTGAAAACTTTCTGGAAAGGGATTCACCATTCTAGATGCCATTAAGAACAATTGTGATTCATGAGAAGAGGTCAAAATATCAACCTTTACAGGGATTTGGAAGAAGTTATTTCCAAACCTCATAGATGACTTTGAGGGGTTCAAGACTTCAGTGGAGGAAGTCACTGCAGATGTGGTGGAAATAGCAAGAGAACCAGAATTAAAAGTAGTGCTTGAAGGTGTAACTGAATTGCTGCAATCTCATGATAAAACCTGAGCCAGTGAAGAGTTGCTTCTTGTGAATAAGCACAGGAAGTCATTTTTTATGATGAAACCTACTCCTGGTGAAGATGCTGTGAAGATTTTTGAAATGACAACAAAGGATTTAAAACATTCCGAAACATAGTTGAGAAAGCAGTGGCAGGTTTGAGAGGATTGACTGCAGTTTGGAAAGAAGCTCTTCTGTGGGTAAAATGCTATCAGTTGCATCACATGCTACAAAGAATCTTTTATGAAAGGAAGAGTCGATTGATGTGGCAAACTTGTCTTATTTTAAGAAATTGCCACAGCCACACCAACCTTCAACAACCACCACCCTGATCAGTCAGCAGCCATCAACACAAAGGTAAAAACTCTTCACCAGCAAAGATTGTAATTTATAATTTGCTGAAAGCTCAGATGATGGTTAGGTTTTTTTAGCGGTATTTTTAAATCTTTTTATTTTTTATTTTATTTTTTTTTATAGTGAAATACTAATACTGAGAGGTCTGGGTTATACTGCTCAATGGGTTTTGGTTAATTCATACAGTTGGGAGCCATCACCATAATCCAGTTTTAGAACACTTCATCACTCCAAAACATTTCTCATACCTATTTGTAGATAATGTCTGTTTTTATGCCTGATCCAGCAACCACTGTTCTGCTTTCTATTTTATAATTTTGCCTTTTCTAGAAATCTCATGTAACTGTAGTCTTATAGTACGCTGTCTTCTATTTCTCATGTTTTTCACTTGACCTGATGATTTTGAGATTCATCCCGGTTGTGCATATCAGTATTTTTCCTCTTTTTATTGTTGAGTAGTAAGTATTCTATTGTATGGATATACCACATTTTGCTTTTTCATTTATCAGTTGATGGCCATTTGCACTGTTCCCAACTAGTTGTAGGCACTTAGGAATAATGCTGCCCATCTATTTTCAGTTCTTTTGGGTATATGTTTTGGAATGAAATTTCTGGATTTTATGATAAATGTATCCTTAAGTTTTTAAGAAACTCTCAAACATGCGCAGAGATTTGAGAGGGATGATGAAGGATTTACGTCTGAAGTAATGTGTTGTTGCTTATAGACATTACAAATCTACATACAGAACCAAGGAGACAGGGAGGCGCTGGAGCTAGAGAATCAAGGGTCATAAGGCATAGGGATGATGTCGATGCCATGGAGTGGATGAGTTGACCTGAGGAGTTCATGTAACATAAGGACGACTGAACTCCCAGAGACCTAAGCATTTGTGAGATCAAGAGCATTAGTGAGACAATGTGAGAAATCAGGAAGCAAGAGACCCAGGAGAAATTATGTCACAGAAACTAAGGGAAGAAAAGTTTATACAGTAAGTGTGATCTCTGTATAGAAACACATCTCTAGCCTTTCTGCAGAGGCCGACTAGCTCTCCATCAGAACCCTCTTAGTCAGGGTATGTTTGAAATACCCTGGGCTGAGGTTCCTGTCAGAGGCCATGCTTCTCAGAACATAGTCTGCTACTCCATGGCTGTAGACAACTTCACTCTGCCTTTCAGGTGTACCCTTTCTTCTGGAGTGAGTTAGCCACCTGTCTGCTGTGTTCCCCAAACTCCAGGGGCCTCAGGTGATACATTCATCCCAAAGCAGGTGCGAAGGACATCCTGGGCTTTCTGTGAGGGTAATATGCATGGGGGTATCACTCACAGCCCTTTGAAAACCTCTCTTCAGAGAAATTTCCACCTCACATCACTATAGCTTTATATCTTTTATGCTTTTACGGAAGGTGTCGAGAAAAAAAAAAGGCTTAGCTCCCTCCTTAGCAAAATCCTATCTAGGTGGGCTAGGACCTTATTTGGAGTGGGTTTTGGACCTTAGCCTAAGGTAAGGTCCACCACTTGAGTGCTCCAAAAAAGTTAGAATAAATGTTGAATGAATGAACAGTGATTCCATAAATGATAATTTTCATTCCTTGTGATTGCCTCTTGGGTGTCATTTATTCTGTTGATCACTCCCTGATTCTTGACCACCTGACTGCCCTCTGCTGTGTCTATTTCTACTTTAGCAACTATTTCTTATCTTCTCCCATGCTTACATTTTAATGCCTGCCCTTGAAATCTTGGTTTCCTCCAGGGTTTCATCCTCACTACCTTCTTTTACCTTTTTATTAAATATATTTTCCCAGAGGGAATTCCATCCATATCCCTGGTGTGACTACTACATATATGCACTTTCCATCCTGGACCAGATTGGTCCACTTCACTTTAAAGTAATGGTATGTTGCAGCTGGTTTGTACCAGGTCATGAGAGCCAGTTGTTAAATTTTCCAGAATTTTGTGAGCCGGTTGCTAAACTCAGCCATTATTAAAATTGTATAAACTTACAGTTAAATTATATTAAGAACAGAGGAACTAAATCTTTAAAAACTCACTTTCTGACAATCTTGCTACTTTTTTTATCGATGCTTTTGAGATTTTGAAATCCTATATAAAAGTGTGCTACTGTGCCTCTCTTCCAATTCTTTATTCAGTGATGTCATGTTGGTCCCTTGAAAATGGCCACAGTGGGAGCATTTCCACCATGGACATCAGGAAATGCTGCATATCAGGGCTTAGTCTATTGTTTTATTGATTGTCTAGACTTAAGTGACCGAGAAAATATTAATAATGTAGATTAAGCTTGATAGGGTGTTGCTCTATAGCTGTTAGGTTGTAAGTACACAAAGAATTAAAGAAATATTCTCCTAATATTCAAAAACTATTATCCAATTTAGCAAAAAAAATGTGCTCATATCATTGGTGAGTAAGAGAAGTTTTGACTCATGTTTTCAGTGTTTCAGTTTCTCACACTTCCTAATGTCAACATAACTAACAGCCCTATTTATGTCATAAGTGCACTCCTTCACTGACTACAATCATGGTTGGCTGTGAATACAAGAGTTGGGCAATTGTCAACAAAATCATTCTGTGAGAATTGATTGGTGATAACAAATTTATGCTAAAGAGTATTATATGCTATATTATTATTTGTAAATTAGGAACTACACAGCCTCTGTATCAGTAAATTGTATAAAACTTATGTACATATATATGAATGCATTCCCCCTGTCTGCCAGAGAGCCAGTTAAATATTTACCATCATGTAACTTCTTGAAACCCTCAATATCAATTGCTTATTAGATGTTTTAAGTTTAATATGATAGGCATCTCAGATTTAACATGTCAAAAGCAGAATTCATTTTCTTTCTAATGTCTTCTCCTTTTTGGATTCTCTGTATCTTAGAGCATTACCCTGCCCTAGGAGGTAAAAAGGTGAAAAAAAAAAAAGTGGCTATAGATTGCTTTTTCAATATGTCTCATCTATGAAGACCGGAAAGAAGATAAAGGGTTGATGGAGTTGTTTTGTTCACTTTAGTTTAGTTGTAAGAAAGAATGATCTTGAACATATTCAGATGGGAATGAGACAATGGAGAGGGGAGAATTGGAAGCTCCAGGAAAGAGAAGGAACAGATAACAGGACAGTCTGTGATAAGGAGGGAGAGGGAATGGTCCAGAGCACATTGGCCTTGGACAGAAGAGAGTCACTTCTTCCACACTGACAGGAGGAAGAAAGACAGGGATCAGGGTGTGTCTTAGGTTGGGTTCTCTGGGAGCAGAGCCTGGGACAGGGATTCTTGTACAAGTGATTTTGGGTGAGGCGTTCTCTCAGAAGAAGGAATGAGAGAGGGATGATAGGGCAGAGGAAGAAAGCTAAGTAAAAGTGTGATCTTGACTGGTTACTCACCTTGAGGCCCAGAACTGGCCTTTTCCTCCTGTGCCAGTCACTCTGTTGGTCGAGGTCTGCTCGCCAGAAACGTGGGGCTTAACTTTCCAGACCATGTTGGTTCTGTCTGGCTGAGGGCAGTTCTTCAAAGAAGGCAGTAGCTGTGAATTTTAAACAACCAGCCCTCGGAGAAGCTGAGGGACAGGAGCACCTGCCACAAAAGGGGATCTGGGTGGGGCACCAATAGCATCCACTGTAGTGTGGATACCTATGCATAGATGGGGGACGGATGGAAGTGGAGAAGAGATTAAGACGGTTCCTGGTGAGGGGTCTCTCTCTCTCTAAAATAGTAGTCCAAATTACCTGCTGAGAGGGGGGAGGAATCTGCAGTGGGCATAGAGAGTTTGAGTAGGGTGGGAAGATTTTGAGCAACCGCTATACTTGAGCAGTGGAGGAGAGGCAGCCATTAGGGGTACTCAGAGTCCAGGTACTGCTAGAGACATGGAGTGAGTAGTGACAACACTTTGCATTGTTACTTAGATTCTGCTTCGGTCTCAGTGTGGGAGTGCAAAAGGCAGGTGGTTGGCTTGACCCAGCATTGACATTTTGCTGGATAAGTATAATCCAGGCAGAAAAGGGTCAGTAAAAAACATGAGGATGATGGTGAGAGAGTTACTGAAGGCTCTTACTACCTTTTGGGAAGGCAGAAATGTACACAACAAATTACAGGGCAAGACAGTGTGTTCATAGTGCATCGATAGAAGTACAAAATAGTGGGTAAGATCGCAGAAGAGAGTGACGCATTTTCTGGCCTGAGGATGGAAATTTCTATGACTTCACATAAACAGGACTGCATTTGAACTGCCTCTTGAAGGGCCAGTGGGGGAAAAAGTCTCTCTGGGGGAATATCAAAGGGAATGGTGTAGAGAAAGCCTGGAAAAAATGTATGAAAGCAATCTGGTTACAGACTGATGATTTAGAAGTATGTATGCTAAAGCCTGCAACAAGCCACCTGCAATAAGTAAACGCAGGTGAGTGGCTGGCATGGGCTCTTGTTCTTAGCCCCATTCTCAAATAGGAACAGGCTAAGTTTCTTATACTGGAGGTAAGAGGGTGGCAGTGGGTTTGGATAGAGGCCTGGCTAGGAGAGTAGATGCAATGCCATTTTTGGAAGCAGGGAGGCAAAGAGTATGTTGCCACATCTCGGTAGTCTCTTACTCTTATTTCCATGACTGTGAAATGGGTACCAATTACAAGGAGATAACTGGATTGTTGGCATTGCCTTTGAAATCTTGGCCGGCCATGAGCCCAGAGTTGTCCCTAATGATGTTTAAACCAGAGTGGACATTGCAACTGGTAGGCAAACCAGACCTCAACCAAACCATATTTGGACCCAGCACCTAACCCAGGACTAGTGGTACCTAGCTGCGCAGGCTCCCTTAAACTTAACTTTATAATAACACATTTTACTGAATCAGTATTTTGGTTTCTACACATGTGGGACTTTGATGGAGTTTTATCGTGTATAAGGGGTATGGAGGGCAAGTTGAAAACAGTTGAAAAGGTGTTTTTGAGGACAGCAAGTGGAAATAGTTAAAAAGGCATTTTTTATTAAAAAATGAGAGTAATGCATATTCTTTATAAATGAAATAATGTAGGAGTATAAGAAGAAAAATCAAATTTATTCATCCCCTCATTCTACCAAGAAAACTCTTTCTTCCTAGAGATAATCCTTAACAATTTGGTATATAGCTTTTCATGCAACATAAACACATATGGCATTTATATTTATATATAATATATTATACACGATATTCTGGTCTTTAACCTAGTACTTTTCAGTCAAAATATATCTTGGGTGTTTTAATATGATTAGTGTTGCTTTTTTTCATAGCTACCTAATATTCCCTGATTTTTGAACAAATTCCCCATTGATGAGAATTTAGGTGGGTTCTTTTTTAAAAAAAAAACATTTTTATTTATTTCTAGGAGAGAGAGAGAGAGAGACAGGATGAGCAGGGGAGGGTCAGAGAGAGAGGGAGACGCAGACTCTGAAATAGGCTCCAGGCTCTGAGCTGGCAGTCAGCACAGAGCCCGACGCGGGGCTCGAACCCACGAACTGCGAGATCATGACCTAAGCGAAAGTCGGACGCTTAACCGGCTAAGCCACCCAGGCGCCCCGGGTTCTTCTTTTTTATTATTATAAACAATAGAACAGCGAACATACTTTTTTTTTTGGTACTTAATTACTTTAGATCAATGCCTAGAAGCGGGATTATTGGGCCAAATGGTATTATGGTTAATGTTATCAGTTAACTACCTGATACACATCACCAGACTGCCTTCCAAAAATTTGCATAAATTTACTGCCAGTGTAGAAGAGGGCTTAATTCTTTACCAACACAGAACATTATCAATATTTCTATATGATTGGTTAGTTTTATATGTATGTAAGATATAAATATAAATAAATATTAGTATAAATATATTCACTACAAAAAGCTTTATTGTTTCCATATAGTTTATGGCTTGGAAGAGGGCTCGAAGGTGGTTATAAAGCTGCCTAGTGGCTGCAGGGAGAGGCTCAGTCACAAGCCCTGCAAAAGCGGGATGCCAGAGGGCCCCCTCCAGGGCTGCTGGGCTCCAGGGGTTCCTAGTTGTGCTTGAGGGTGAGCTTTTCCAAGCTTGAGCAGCCCAGCGCGGGGTGGCCAGCCTGTGGAGGAGGAGGTCACCATCTTCCTGGTGAGTTTCACTTCCTCATCCAGGAAGTCAGGAAGTGGAACTCCAGGAAGATGCGGGTCTGCGTGGGCAGAACCCAAGCACGCAGACCCAGACGGGCCTGGTTCCGGTTCTTCTCCAGAACCAGCGTGTCTTTCATGGCGTCGCCGCCGCGCTGGTTTTGCCTTTTCAAGAGACACGCAGCTCCCTCGCGCTCTCAGCCAACAGGCGAAGGAAGTGGCTCAGGGCCTCGGCTCAATTTCTGGCTGAAATAGAAGCCGCGAGAGAGAGGTAGGTGCAGGAGACCTCCAGATGCATGTCGACCGGGTGGTTGGCGGCAGCCTCCACCGCGGTGGAGTGATTCTGAGGAATCTGGGAGCTCATCATTCATCTGTAATAAGGAGATAAGCTCAAAACAGTGTGTTGGCTGGTCCCAGAGGCAGAGGGTGGCGGAGGAGATGGCTCAGAAGCTTGCGACCGGAATACAGGGTAGAGAGTGGCCGGGGGCTGATAGGAGGGGCGTCCCTGGGCCTGTTCTGGACAAACATTGTTGGAACAACAGATAGATTCCCCGGACCGCCAGCCTTCACGCCAGAAGCTCCTCGGTTAAGGTTATGTTTTAAGAAGCTGTTTTTAATAATCGTAGTGGTAAAAGATAAACTTCCACCAGGACAGCTGATACTGCAGATGGAAAATACTCTCTGGGTAGTTGAGTTCAAAAGTATGTTTAGTAGTAAACGTTGCTGAGGTTCTATTATAAAATTGAGTCAGTGAAGACGCTATAGAAATCCTGGGACTGCTGAGTTAGTTTCAGACTCTACCCAAAATTCATGGAGATGGAATTCACCTCTATGGTTAGAGATGGTAACTTGGTAGAATGCCTTTTAAGAGCTAGCCCTGGCTCGCTGACTGGTTCAGGGAAGATGTGAATTTACTTGTGGGGCACGCGTGGGAGGCTCAGCCCATTAAGCGTCAGACTCCTGAACTCAACTAAGGTCTTGATACCTGGGTCATGAGTTAAAGCCCCGCCAAGAAGCCTACTTTAAAAAAACAAAACAAAACAAAACAAAACACCTAAAGAGTTTATTTGTGATATGCAGAAATGACACAATCAGAACCTTTGGGTATGTGGAGAATTCTTCTCAAAGCTAAGCTCTCCATATTACAGGGCCATTTATAAAACACTCTTTAAAAAGAAAAATTTCTTAGATTATTTTATCAGTAAGAAGAGAATAGATTAATGTCAGCCATTAGGATTATCATATGCATAATATATGCATCTGCATATTATGAAAATATGCACATAGATGGAAAGGAAATGATGAAATGAAATATGTAATAATGAAATACATAATAATGAAAAACATCATATAACAAAGGTTTTGTTGAAAGCTTGTGTTTCTGTATCTCAGGTCCATCTTGATCTCTTTATGGACCGTTTTTCAAGACTTTTTTTGATACGTAAGTTTGGAACAAAATGCAATTGGAATTCTTGGGCTTACTCTTCACCCTTCCTTGGGTTCACATCCTTGCTGGATCCTCATGACACGGATGGAGTGAGTTCACTGCTCTTTGGCTTTGGGCTTGTCAGTATTCCTTGCACTGGCTAACAGAATGGAAGTTTTAGTTTTGAGTCTAGAACCATGAGGTGAGCATGCCCTGGCTAGTGACTGGTTCAAGGAAGATATGAGACACAAGCAAATTCAGGGACTTATGTGAGGCAGAACCACACCAAACGATTCATAGGACCATAGGAACAAGGGCTTATTGTTTATGCCACTAGTTTTTATGGTTGTTATGTAGCACTATTTGGCAATAGCTAACTGGTATACAATTTTTTTTAAAAAAATATTCTTAGTGTTCCTATAACGTTTCCATTGATTTTTAAGTTTGGTACACTTATCTCTAGTATGTTTTGAATTTGATGCTTACGATCTTACGATCTTTATTTTGTACGAGGATTTCTTAGTCGAGCCACAGCCCAAGAGAAAATTCACCCAACTTTTTTTTTCCTCAGAAACTAATAAATATAAAAAAGCAAACTCAATTTTATTTTCCTCAAATCCCTATTTAATTCTAAATAAACTTTGCCTGTTCTTTTACAGTTTTTGTTAGGGTCACAACAATGAGAAATGATACCAAAGTTCTTTAAATGTTTACTTTTTGCATTCCGTTTTCAGAATGCTCTTCATGCCAAGCAGGTCTGAAAAGTTATAAATAAATACCTCCGGAGATTTCTTCTTGGGCTGTATTCTTCCTTGGGAACCTCTAAGCTTTTCCCATCCAAACTGGGTCATCATCCTTGCCTAATTTAAAAATCTCCCAGATCCAATGCTCTACAAAAATCAATGAGATCTTTCCCACCAGATAATCCCCACAGCCACACGTTATATTCTCTGGTCTGATTCTGCAGGAGTTTGATTTTATGTACTCTATTGTAATAATTTATTAACTTGATAAAATCTGCTGACTCCTCATGGAAAATATTCTGTTTATATTTTATATTTCCTGTGGCTTTCTTTCTATAGCTTTTATTATTGAGTATTTACATGAGAATAGGGCCTTTGTTTTTTAAAAGTTCATCTGTGCCTGCTGTTTATTGTCTCCCCTGAAGTCAGCAGCCCTCTGTTTGTGACATACATCGTGCTTTTCATATTGAAAGCACTCAATGAATCCCGAATAATTAATCTTCCCATCATGTCTCTGAGTTACCTAGGTGAGTTGAATTAGCCCCATTTTACAGGCAGGGCAACACGGAGAGATATAAAGGGTAATCACTTGATCATGTCTGAGTTCAAGTGTAAAGCCCTTCTATCTCTTGTACTAGATGAAACCCCTTTCCTTGCTTACAGTTAGTTCTGCTGGGTCATTACCATATGTATTATATTATGCTTGCTTTTTCTCTGCACATTTCCAAAGGAAAGATGTATCAGTGGGAAGGGAAAGGTGAACACTGAGTGATGGAACTTCACAAGTAAATAGACATTCCAGGTAATTCTCAGGGGAGTGGTTGCTGGATCATCTGTTGGTAAAGTTGAGGCAGTAGCCTTGTATAAATACCATGTCCATTACATGGACTGAGGGGCAAGTTCTAATTTTGAGCTCTTCTTACACATGGTCTATTCATTGTCAAAGCCTGCAACTCGGGGTCAACTGACAAATAACAAAATAAATCCTGAAAAGAAGATTCAGCATATTCACATTAGCCATTAAATTAGCTTGACTATTCAGATTCTTTTGGTTGTTAAGCCCACATAACATCAAGAATTTGCTTACTGATTGGTGATCAACAGCTGTGATGATTAAAACAAAACAGAATTTTAAGAATCTGTGGTGCAGTTTTAATAATTGATTTTTCCCCCCAGAAAAAAGAGGTCATGCAGTTCTTACAGATTAGTGTTTGGAACCAGGGCAGTCGGGTGGGAGTGTCCCATACTTTCCTGCCTTCTGAGATGTCCACCACTGAGCAGCTTTCTATTCCCCTTTGCTGCCTTGATATATTCCTGTTAAGATGTTTCAGGAACCTCAAATGCATCAATCTCTTTCTCTCAACCCATCCTTTTCTTTTGAATCCACATTGTATTTTCTTGGAGCTTTCTTTCTTATCCTCCCACTAGATTATAAACTTCCTGGGGGCAAGAACTAAAATTAATTCATTTTTATATTTTCTGAAGGGCTAGGATTCTGGTGATATTTTTCTTTTCTTACTATTTGAATAGTGTTCAATTCTACACTACAGTAACTAATGAAATGTAATACTTAACAGGTATGTTTGTCTATATAGGTATACATAATATATATATGTGTGTATATACACACACACACACACACACACACACACACACACACACATACATACCTATTATGCATTATATATAACACAAGTCTCTCCCAGTTGGGTTAGACTTGGATGGAGAACCTATTCTTAGAAGTAAACATCACGAAGAGAAACAAACGTTAACAAATACTTTGTTATAGTTGTTACTAAACTGATAAGAACAGATCCTACACTTGATCTTAGCCAAAAGGCCAAGAAGCGATTTTGTTATAGTTGTTATTAGGAGCTTATATAAATCAAATACAGGATCACAGTTTTGGTGAATTTCACAGTTTTTGTAGCATTTATACAATGGAAACTCCAAAATCTTTTAGTTCCAGTTTTCAAAATCACAGCCTACAAATGGAAGCTCTGTTTGTGTATCATCTGTAAGAAAAAACTATGATGGGATACAGATAGGGGCAGAGCATGTTTTCATAGTTACTCAAGAATTAATTCCACTGCTATTCACCAACTTTAGGAATGTGGAAATAATATGCCTGTTGGCTATTTGTGTTAGAACAGATGTAGCATTAATCAGTCTAGCTAACAGTAGCAGGTCTGCCGTGGCCAGTGTAAGGTTTTAAAGTAGTTCTCTGAAAACAAGAATCATAGAAAAGTCCTCCAAGTCACATGGTTAGTAGGCCCAAATAGTGTCATTGTGTCATATTTACTCAGGTTTTCCTTCTCGTGAATCATTTTTACCATATCCCAGGAGGCACAAGTTCATCTCTCTCCATAGCTTGCGCTTCTTGGAAGGCAGTTTTCTTGTCCATTGCATCAGTGGCTTTTGGAAAGAACATTGCCCCTGACCTGGGCAGCTGGTCCTTCAGCCGTTCTTTCAGAACTAGGAGTCTCTGTACCTGGTGAGACTAGGCAGTGGTGGGTTGCCCTGCTGAATTTCAGAGAACACAAGGCGACCCCTGTTAGCCATGGTATTTGAAGCCATATACCCCCTAATTCTTTTCTTCTTCCCCTGCCCTTTTCCTCCTAACATAAAAATGGAGGTAGATTATTTCAGTAAATATTCTTGATACCTTCCAAATTTGAGCTACACAAGGGTAGTTATTAAATGTTGGGTGGGAATGACATCAACAACTCACGAAATGGATTGAGGAGACTAAGAGCTTTATACCATAAAACACAATGTTAACAGCATTTGACTTAGAGGGAGATGACCTCCGCTTGAGTCCTAGCCTCAACATTTTCAGACCAATTCCACCCAACAGCCAGTAAATATAAATCTTGGAAATGTGAACAGCTCTTCTGTTTTGTGGGAATTGTCTAGATCTCTCTTTGCTTGGTTTATGTCCACATGTTCCCAAGCATCCTATTTTCCTGTCTTGTTCCTCTTTTAACCCCCAACTTTCTTTAAAACCTAGGTTCAAACTCACTTCACTCTTAGCCTCTTTTAACCAAGTTATCCAGCCCAGCACCAGCCCTTGGTGACCTAGTGTCACTCAAGACACTATGAGAAGGGAAGATACACATCACTCCCCAGAGCCTCAGGTTTCCATGTCTATAGAAAGGAGCAGATAATCTGTCTTATATGGGTTTCATGACCTTAAACCACCGTGTTACTTCAATTTTATTCAACAAACTTATTGAGCACAGCTCAGGGTTGCTAGAGTCTACTGATGAATAAGTCACAGTTTTCTGTTGAAGGCAAAGGAGAAGTCAAGGCTCATGGTGAAGGAGAGAAGTTATGGCTGTAAGTAGTTGCCCCGGGGAGTAGCCGTTTATCAGCATGGGAAGGAGAGAAGGCTTCCAAAAGAGTCACACTTGAACTGAGCACAATTCTGCAGCCAAACAGCTGAGGAAGTAGGTTAAGAACCTTCCATGCAAAGGAAGAAGAGAGGTATGAAGAAGCATTGGTAATATCAGAGACAGCTGGCTTCTGTGACCTTGCCAAGTGGTTTACCCTCTTGAACCTTAGTTGTCAGAACTGTAAAAGGGTGGGGGGGGTGGCATTAGTTATTTTTGTTAGTTATTGCTTCCTCTCCCTTTCTTGTTATTAACATATGCTAATTTTTCTTTGTAGACACCACCTAGCTCTCATCTTTGGATGAGCCTCATGAGGTGGAGCCCACTCCTAACACCCAGGGGAGGCATATGTCTTGGGCCTGGACCACTCAGTGCCTTGCATCTTCCCAATGGCAGTAGTTGGTCCATAAGGGCTAGCAAGATTCAATTTTGAGGCTTTTGTTTGAGTTCCCTTTTTTTTCTGGGAAGACTTGAACCTAGAATTATCTTGGACTAGAACTTCTATAGTCACCTGAATCCCACAGGAATGCCAGTATAAGGAAAGTAGAGCTTAGACATTGGAAAAGGAAAAATGGGTCCCAAGAACCTTGCTGTTATCCCAGGGAGGTCAAGTCTGACCACCAGCTTTACTACGGCCCTTTTCTGTCATGAAGCAAATCTCTTTTGTGCATACGATGTTTTCTGCCAGGGTTTCTTGTCCCATGTCATAAAACCAAAAGTTCTGACTAGATAGGTTGTTTTGAGGACTAAACGAGATAATATATTAAAAGTGCCTGAAACTGGGGCACCTGGGTGGCTCAGTTGGTTAAGTGTCCAACTCTTGATTTCGGCTTGGGTCATGATCTCACAGTTCTTGAGTTCGAGCCCCCATATCAGGCTCTGTGCTGACAGCACAGAGCCTGCTTGGGACTCTTTCTCTCTCTCTGCCCCTCTCTTGCTCTCTGCTCTCCCAGACCTGCTCTCTCTGTCTCTCAAAATAAATAAATAAACATTAAAAAAAAATGCCGGGTACTGGGTTTGACCTTAACAGGTCTCAAAAAAGGCTCTCATTATGAGCAAAGGGCCAGAGAGTGGAGAGCATGCCGTGCCTTGGGGGGATCTCTGGTGAGCTGCTCTAGTAGGGATGAGCTGTGTACCTGAGGACGTGTGAACATGTGAGCCAGACCAACCTGCAGTAAAATGCACGTATTCTAGCTCAGTGAAGAATCTGAACTTCATCCATGAGCAGTTTCAAGAGTGACAAGGACCATAATCATGAGAGGCAGGACACGATGAACACCTCTGACCTGGGCACCCAGCCCAGTCTATAAGGTGAGGAAAAGCCGTCCTGAGCATGCGGGATTTCCGCTCTCGCCTAAAGAGTGAGTGTAGAGCTGGGAATATCCTTCTGACATTGTGGACGATGAACTAGAGTGAGGTGAGACCCATTAGCACGAGGGAAGGATTTTGGGGAGTGAGTGGGTCTATTTTTTTATTGTTATATTATCAGACTCTAGAATACTACTTAGCTGGTGAGCACAAAGTAGGAGCTTAAATATTTGTTGAATGAATGCTGAAGAAATGGTAGCAGGAAAGCCTTTTAGAAGAGGTCTCAGTTCAGGCTGTTATCACAGGATACCATATTTTGGATGTTGTATAAACAACAGAAATTTATTTCTCATAGTTTGGGGGACTGGAAAGTCCCACATCAAGGTGTTGGCAGAGTCTATATCTGGTGAGAGCCTGCTTCCTGGTTCAAAGATGGCTGTCTTCTTGCTGTGTCTTGATATGGTGGGAGGGGCCAGGGAGCTCCTGGGGTCTCTCTTACAAGGCCACTAATCCCATTCATAAGGGCTCCACCCTCATGACCTGATCACGTCCCCAAGCCCACACCTCTAAACACCGTCACACTGGGGGTTTGGTTTCAACATATGAATTTGGGAGGGAGGGGGACACAAACATTAATCTATAGCAGAAGGAGAGAAATTCCAACAAAGAAATCAGGCATGAAATAATAAGGGCCTGAACTGAGGTCCAGGAGGTTGGTACAGATAAATATTCATTGTGTAAATTTAAAGTTCTTAGCAACTGGGATAATGATGAAAATAGCTTCCATTTATTGAGCAGCTACTAATTCTGTTCTGGATTCTCCTAGATTCAGGATAAGATGTTTTACATACTTAACTCATAATCTACCACAACATGTGTTCCGGAGAGTAGGCAACTTAATTTGTTTAGTGTTGAGCCCTAGTGGCTAGCATAGCGCCTGGTACGTTTCATCTGTAGAATGATTCAGTGAGCCCTTATGGCAACCCTTAAAGATAAGCATTGTTATTAGATGAAAAATATCTCCATTGTACATTTAAGAAAGTTAAGGCTCAGAGAGTTGAAGTCATCTGTCCAAGGTCACACAAGCCCAGGTTTGCTCTGCCCCTAAAGCGTCTGCTTCCCACTCTGGCCTACTGACTGCTGTCACATGGGAGTACTTTAAGAGTGAGAGGAAGGGCCAAGATTTTTAATTCAGTCGACTAAGCAGTTGGTGATGCCCTTCAGTGAGAGGGAACATGGAAATGAGCAGGTCGGTTCTGGGTGTGTGGCATTTGAGGGGCTGTGAGGCATCAAGTGGAGATGATATGTAAATGAGAAGAAATCACAGTGTGAAATTGGGAGGCCAGAGCTGAGCTGGAGACAGGTATTAGGGAATTACCAGTTGCAGATGGTAGGTTGAGCCCCGAAGGCCTCCGCCTCTAATGGATAAGCACCAGGAGCTGACAGAGGAGCAGCCAGAGAGCGGAGACGGCTAAGCAGTCAACTCTTAGTGAAATGAGCGGTCAGTCCCAGCGAAGGTGGCATGCTGGCGAAGAGAGAAAAGAAGGAAAGGAAGGGAATAAGGAATAAGGGTGTAGGGTGAGAGGGAAGAAAGCAGGAAGGGAGGGAGGAGAGGGAAGGAGAGAGAGACATGAGAAGTTACCCTTTGGGATTTAGCGACTGAGTGGGAAGAGTTTCAGCGGTGTTGTGTGGCTGAGTGGGGTCAGGAGTTAGAGGAGCGACCCTGTTGAGGAAGTAAAGGTGAAGACTAGTCATTTGAGAAGCTTGACTAACTACTTCCAGTAAAGTGTTGAGTTCGGGAAATGCATTTCCCCCTACTTCCAGCCTTCTCAGAGTTGAAAGCAGGTTAACGGGAATTAAAGTGAAGGCTCCATCCCAGGGAGACCGAGTTGAGGGCAGATGTGCATATGGGACATTCCACCGACAGGGCAGTTGAGAGTGTGTTTAGATGCATATTGTTGATGGATTTGTATTCATCTGGTTATTGAACAGATGTTTACAGAGCGTATCTCCTGTGTTACGCACTGTTCTAGGAACTAGGGACACAGGAGTAAACAAAAAAGATAAAAATAAAATCTCTTCCCTCGTGGCATCTGCGTCTTAGCGGGGTGTGTATGTGTGTGCACGCACACAGTGGCTCTGGAGAAAAAGGAAACAGAAAGGGAAGATGGGAGTTTGCGGGGGTGTTGCAGTTTCAAATAGGCTGCAGCGGAGATCCTCCCTCAGAAGGTGGCAACTGAATGACCTGGAAGGGGTGAGGGAGTAGGGCCATGGTGACATCTGCTTGAAGAGTGCTTCAGGCAGAGAGAACACAATCATATGAGCAGCTCAGGATTTTTGCTCCAACATTAGCCATTCCCTTTCTCCTTGAGTCACTTTGTACAACCGATGCTGGGCAGTAAGAGCGTGAAGCACTCTAAAGAGAAATAGGTCTAGGGGCACCTGAGTGACTTAGTCAGTTAAGTGTCTGGCTCTTGATTTCGGCTCAGGTCATGATCTTTTGGTTTATGAGTTTGAGCCCCGCATTGGGCTCTGTGCTGACAATGCATGGAACCTGCTTAGGATTCTCTGACTCTTCTCTCTTTCTCTGCCCCTCCCCTGCTCTTGCTTGATCTCTTTCTGTCTCTCAAAATAAATAAATAAACTTAAAAAAAAAAAAAAGAAATAGTTCTACTGAGAGGAACTTGTCACTGGGGTCACTTAGTCATTGCTTCCCCTAGTCAAGGGTATGGGCCCCTTGGGCTTGTGGGACAACTGACCAATAGAGAAAGGCCTAGTCACTCTGAGAAGTTACGATAGCAACTATAGAGATTAGGGAAATTTAAAATATCAATTTTTCCTTCTACTTTTATCTGTAAATTAACAATTATGTTTCACTAAGTGTAAATGAGTTCATTTTGCCTTTGCTTGGATCCAGCTTATGAGAGAAATGTTACAAATCATCCTTTTTGTATTTGCTAAATCTGGACCTAATTCCATTTTTCAAGAAACTGTGTTTGCAGAAATAAGGCCACATGGAAATGAACAAATAATGAAAAATGGAATATAACAAACCCCTGAAGTCCTAGAGAATTAAAACTCTGCCAGAATTATTTATAAAATGTGTACCAGCCTCCAAAAGTATTTACATTTGCTCCCTGGCTTATCAAATCTGGTGCAATCCAAACATACTTGGTCACTCCAAGAGACCCAAAACATGTTTCTGAAATCCTGTGCCCAACTCCAGTGCGAAGCAAAGAGTCCCATATGGTGGGATCATAATATTGACATGCAAAATTCGTTGTAACTAGAGATCTTCAGGATCATTCAGAATAGAAGTTGCATTCTGCATGTAACTCCGTGTTACTCCTCGGTAAGTCTCCAATTTCCTATAACTCCGTCAAGTTGGTGCACTGTAGGGAGTCAGGAATCCTGAATTTGTGGTTGCTGGGGGTGAAAGGGTCCAGACTGCACAAAGCTCGATGTGGGGGGGAAAGTGAATGAAGATTATAAGGCCCTTTGAAACACAAGGGAGTATCTCAACACTAAACAGCCAAGTGATTTATTAATGTCTGAGCAAAGTCCAATCCAGACCCAGCTTGCAAAGTTCCATCGTATGTCGCAGCATTGGGAGGGACAGTGGTGTTGCAGGGGGGTTTCTGTGCACGCCCTCCGCGGCGCATTTCTTTCTTTCATGACTGATTCAGACAATGGAAACACAATGCCATCCATCTGCACCTCTTTGAAACCAGAATCTCACTTTCGAGAGTCCCTTTTAAAATGGTGGATACGAGAGCCAACTCTTGCTGCTAGCACAAGGTCTCACAAGGCTGTTAATCATCAAGTACTGATAGCTACTGTTCTGCGTTGGATGAATACCAATTAGAGAGATGGGGACGACCCGAGGAACGGAGAAGGGAGAGCAGTGGGGGACTGGCTTTGTTGTTTTGGGGAGGGGTTGCCAAAAAATATTACCTGGGGCGCAGCGCTCTTTCCGCCAACCCTGAGGGGTGACTGATGAAAATGGCAGACTCATTTACAAAGTATAAAGTAAGGGATGTATCGGATGCATCGTATTATTATTAATAGGGTTTGCTTTTCTGGGTAGTGACAGCTGAACCTTAGTGTTTTCAGTTTTAGAATCAGGCGGCATTTGTCTACACTTTATCATCCCATCTGTGTTTTCTCTTACGGTATCTCCTGAAGGAGGTTGTGCGAAGCTCCAGAGAAACTTAGAAAGAAAGGCTCTGGAAACCAAAGACTTACCATCTGCAGAAGAGAGGAATTGACCATGGAACATTTTAGGAAAACAGAATGAAAAGTCCTTCCAAGTTGAAGAGCATCGCAGCTGGAAAAACAGTCCCAGCTGGAGCAGGTAGCTTAAACCGGTAGGGCTTTCGTCAAAACCAGACTATGTTTGCTCATGTCCATCTCTCCCCTGAGCCGGTGCCGTCCAACCCCAGTGTTCAGTGGGGAGACTCGCTCTCTTGAGCCTCACACCGCGCCCCCCGCCGGCTCTGCCCTGTGCCTGTCCTCAGCTAGTACCAGAAGTCTTTCAGCCTTGGGATGCATCGTGGGCACTCTCGCTATGATCAGGCAGTCTCGCTATGGCTTATGACTGGCTGCTATATCCGAAGCACACGTGTTGAGGACCAACTACCTGCTTGGGAATTGGGAAGGAAAAACATATTTCCCCCTAGTTTATTTGAGAGTCATCTTCCACTGTCCCAGAGTGCTGAGAGCACCGCGTGGAGCTGTTCCAAGACTTTGATGAGGTCCCACAGTGCTAAGCGCGGAGAGTTTCAAGAGGCTGGGGAATTGTTACCATTGGGGTTAGTCTGAAAAGTGGTCCATGTGGGGGGGAGGACAGAAATTAAAATGAGATGCCTAAGACACATATTAACTAAAATTATGTTTGATTTGCCATCAATTGCTCTCTCTTCTAGATGCTTGGGAGAGTGCCTCCCATGGGGAACTGAAAAGCGTTCAAGGCCTCTTCTAAATTGATGGTGCTCCCAGGGCTGATGGGAGAGTTTAGGAGTAGAGAGAGCCATAGAGACCTTTCAATTAGCCGGGAGGCCCTTGTGTTGGATTTGAGAAGAAATCAGAAAAAGATCATTTAGCTGTAAGAGTTGTTCCTTTGTTCTTTTGTTCCTTGCATATAGCAGGCACTGAAAAGCTGTGGATTTGAATAAAGGAATGTTTATTCTAACATACTAAAATAATATGCTATTTGAAACCAAGTCGTGGATCTAGCCAGAATTTGTTTCTTAGATTATTATTCTATGACAAGAAACACTCCACTCTGTGTGAAAATAGAGTTAAAAGACAGCTTTGCAGAAATTTCCTTTGGATTTGAGCTTATTGGCTCATTATTTGCTCAAGTGATTCATGATCTAGAGATCGTGGAAGTCATAGCAATACTGAAATTGCCAAGTAGAAATAAAAGCAAACCCTATGTAGCACGTCTTAGATTGAACATAATCATGGAGGTGGCTGACAAGTGAGTATATTTTGGGGAGGAGAAGAATCTACAGAGGTTGCCTTGAGTATAAAGCAGACCTCAGCCTTTTGGTTGATATACTAGTTTCCATAGTGATTGACTGAACTTTGCTATAATTAAATCTTTTTGTATCTGTATAAATACGATGTAGTGGACCTTCTGTAGCTACGTTTGTGTTTGTGTTTTTTCCTTTTTCTGAAAGGTCACTAGAGGGTATATGTCCTCAGGTACTGATGTCCTTTGCAACCTTCCAACAAAGTCATAGAGAATGGGGAACAGCATTCTCTCCTGGTGATGGAGTTAGGTGAAAATGTGGGAGCCTGAGAAGGCCATGGAAGAAGCTTGTGGAATCTCATTCAGGAGGACGCAGTCCGGAAGGGCCATAGATGTAAAGGACAAATGCTACTTCACAAAGAGTTTCTTGCTGAATAAAGACTATGTGGTCAAAACCAGTTGAACCCAGACAGATGAAGGGGTGCCTGGATGGCTCAGTTTGAAGAGTGTGCGACTCCTGATCTCGGGGTCATGAGTCTGAGACCCACATTGGGGAGAGAGATTACTTGAAAAACTAAAAAAAAAATCTAACAAAACAAAACCAAACCCCAGACAGCTGAAGAAGAAAAGCAGAGTGATATCAAGAAGAAAAACTAGAAGAACGGAAAACTTCAGAAACTTCAGCTGCCAGGTCGTAGCAGATTGTGAGATTGGGGAAGACATGTCAGGTGTGGGGAGAAAAGTGACTCATCCTAACAGCAATTAAAGTCCCGAAAGATAAGTCTAACGACATACCTGAAAATGGATAGCATCGATATCTTGGTACCATGTTTGTGAGGAGGTCAGTGAAATCAGCTCTTCTGGAAAGAAGAGAGGAGATTCAATCCTTTAGACTGGTATCTGTGAAGAATTCTTGGAAGCTGCCCAAATGGAGTGTGACTTCTGAGAGATGAGCCAAATTGTGAAAGCCAAGGCAGTGATTGACAAGTGGGGAAATAGACAAATTTTCCGAGGACTGAGAGGCTTTGTGAATTTGAGCAGCCCTGGGTGCCTGAAAATGGAAAGCCAAGAATCTGGATCAGTGGTTCTCAAACTTAAATGTGTGAATGAATCACACATTCTGCTGGGGATCTTGGTGAAACATAGATTCTGATACAGTAGGCCTTGGGTGAGGCTAGGATTCTTCATTTCCAGCAAACTCCCAGACTGTTCTCATGATGATGTTTCAAAGAACATTCCTTAAGTAGCCAAGGGCTACTTCCAAAGACCACACCTGGAGTGGCTGGTGACAAGGGCCCAGACTGTTATGTCTTAGTTTGGGCAAATTGCACTGTTGTTGAAGAGGACTTTTTAGTATAGTCGTATGTCTGAGATTATATGTTTAATTTTATTAGGTAAGTTAGTTAGCATGTGTTTAATTGTTAATATTCTAAATAGATTGGATTTCAGGTTGCGTAAACTGCCTTTGGTGACAACTATTGTATCAATGTCCTCTTCTCACATTGCTGACGATTTGTAATTAATTTGGGTTGTTGGGATTGGATCATCTCTCTCCAGATGGTATTATGCAGGGAAAGCTCAAGAAGTGACATTACCTTCATTTCTTTCTAACTGCAGCAGGATGTACCAGGACTCCTTTCTGCCCCTTTCTCTTAATTTTTCTTTCTTTCGTCCTCTCTTTCTTTTTTTTTTTTTTAACCACTACTGAGTCTGTGGATCTCAGCCAAATCCCTGGAAATAATCCAGACCTACACATTTCTCTTGCCCATTACAAGTGAAACAGTAGTAGCAAAATAGAAATAGCTCTATTTACTAAAACATTTTCCCCCTACAATTTAAGATTACAGCCGGCATGCCAAATCGATATTAGGGACATGTTTAATACACTTCTGTATTTTGGGGGCGGGGAATAGAAATAACACCTTTTATTTCAGAATCCATTTGAAGGGAGCTGACTTCATCCGCTGAATAGAGATCTCAGCCCATAATCTTGGGTTCCTGAGCACACAGCACCAGTTTAGCTTCTAATTTACTCTCGGGTGACTTAATGGTATTGCTTAATTATAACAGTTGCAAATTCCATCCTCCAAAATATATCACAGGCAGCCAAACATCTGTAGGGTTTTGTAGCAGGGAGGATGCCAAAATGAAATGCTCATTTTTTGTATTATTTTGCTTTTATTAGTTTTTAATACATATACGTAATAAACAAGATGAGCAAGACAGCACTTAAATATGCACCAATGGTAATCAAATGTAAGATATTAAGTTGCAAAAATGCCCATTCTATGGAAAGGAATATGCTCCTCGGGAGAATCTGGGCTGTGACAGGGGACATTTTAAAATAACATTAACTTTTCAGTGGTAGAAAAGGAGTAAGAAAACTTCTCAACATGGGAGGTGCAGAGCAGGGCTAGAATAAAACCCAACAAAACCCTGCAGAATGCACCGAACGCGAGCAAGAAATGTTGTTTTTTCTGCGAAGAGGAGGGCCAAGTGCTGACTAATTGAAACACCTCCATTACTCAATACTACCTCTTCAAGACAGGTTCTAGAAATGCCAACTGCTGTCAACAAACCCAGAAAGTTAAAAATGAGGTTGGCTCGGGTTTGTCTCAGGCTTGTGACTGACAAATAATAATGAAAATAATCCAATTTTTTTTTCAGTAAGAGAAACGATATTTTCAAGATAAGAAGAGAATCGTGACTGCTGTTTCTAGAAATTAAACGTACGTCTTCTTTGGCCAAGTAATGAATGATTTTACACATACAATAGTTTGGTAAAATATTTTAGAGCTAGTTTTTCTTTATTTTGCTGTACAAACATAGTCCCCATCGTTAATAAAACTAGATGTATGTATTTCTGAATGGGATGGGTTTAAAAAGAGAAGGGTGTTCTTTAAAAAAATGTTTATTTTTATTTTTTTTTAAGAGAGGAGTATTCTTTTCCACAATGCCTTAAAAATGTCCTAACCAACAAAATTTCCAACTTCACCAGTGACTCATCTCCCTGGTGCAGTAGTATTTGTGTAAATTAAAAAAAAAAAAAAAAAAAAGAGGAAGAAAGAAAAGTACAAAATATATATAAAAAAAATAGCCAATTAAAGCCATTGCTTCTGTACATGCTCTGCAGGGATCTGATAAAAATTAAGCTGGAGCTAATGAAGCTCCAAGCCCCTGCCTAACGCCACAGAGGGAGGAAGGCTGAATATTGCCTGCTATGAGGCAAACTGCTTAAGGAGCTTCGTGAAGGTCTCACTGAAACCAGCTTAGCGAACGTTCCCGTCCCCCAGCCTTTATGAAGATCCTCTCCAAGCAGAAGGTATTGCTGCCGCCGCGGGCCTAGGTGCGACTCCGGCGCATGCTCACCGCATAGTCAGCCTCCGGCAGGTGTTCCCCTGAGAGCCCAGGGAGCTTGCCGAGCGCGTCTTAGACGGAAACGGTCCGGGCGCTGGGCCCTCGTCCATGCACGCGTGGGTCCCAGAGGGCTGAGCCTAAGACTCACCCATTCCCTTTGCTGAACCCAACTTGGTGGGTTTTTTGGGTTTTTCTGTTTTTTAATTTTTTTTTTCGAACCAAGCAGCTTCCAGCAAAACAGTTTTTGGTGCCCTGACTTTTTTTTTTTTTTTTTTTTTTTTTTTTGCCTCTTATGACCACATTCAGGCCCTTCCTAGAAAAATTTTAGAGGGGCGCCTGGCTGGCTCAGTCAGTTATGCCTCTTACTCAGGTCATAATCTCCCGGCCATGAGACTGAGCCTCACTGAGCCCCCCACCCACACCCCACCCCCAGTCTGGCTCCCAGCTGGGTGTGCAGTCTGCTTAAGATTCTCCCCCCACACCCCCAACCTTGAAATAAATAAATAAATAGATAAATAAATAAATAAATAAATTTATTTTTAGAACCCCCTACACTACAAACTCCCCAAGGGCTGGCCTTTTTGAGGCTGGAGCTCCTGCAGAAGAAGCCTCACTGCCACCCGATTTATGCCTCTGTTCTATTCCTTCTAGATCTTTTCTGGAGACTTGTCTGCTCATTTCAGATAGACCACTCAAAGCACTAGTCCTCAGCTCAGTAGCACCACAACACCTGGGAGCTTGTCTGAAATGCAGAAACTCAAGCCTCTCTCCCGACCAACTGAATGAGAAGGAGCTTTTCGCAAAAAGAGTATAAAAACATAGCAGGAGACAAACCATAAGAGACTCTTAAATACGGAGAACAAACTGAGGGTTGCTGGAGGGGTGTTGGGTTGGGGGGATGGCTTAAAGGGTCAGTGGGCATTAAGGAGGACACTTGCTGGGATGCGCACTGGCTGTTATATGTAAGTGGTGAATCACTACATTCTATTCCTGAAATGATTATTCCACTACATTTTAAGTAACTTGGATGTAAATTATTTTTAAAAAAGAAGGAGCTTTTCAACAAGAGCTCCAGCTTTTCAACAAAAGGCTCTGCACAGGCAATCTGAAGCACTGTTCTGATTCATTTTGGAGGGTTTTAAGGAACAGATGAAGTGGCCTACCCAAGAGCATTAGCGTTAGAAAAAGACTTCCAGTGATGCAAAAGTTTGTACTAAAAGGACAAAAGCATATGATAAACAAGAATCTCTATAAAAAGACTTTTGGAAATCGGATCCTCTTGGGTATTGCCATTGCCACTTCCTTCCAAATTCCACCACCCAGGGGACCCTCTATTCTATCTCGACTCAAGGTTGAGTCTTGGGAAAAGCCAAGGTTGCCGCCAAGCTAACCATGGCCCACCATGATGTTCGAACTAAATTTTTTTTTTGATGTATGCATCTATTTTTCTATGGAGCTGGAGATTAGCACAATTATTCAGCATATATTTATAAAACTTAGGGCCATAAGAACTGTAAGCAGTGTGACAATGGCATTGATAACACTGGGCCGGGAACTTGAAGAACAAGTTTCCAGTCCCAGCTTAGCATTAACCAGTTGAGTCATAGGGGGTGAATGAAGTAATTGAACCAACCAACGTTTATGGAGTTCCTATTAGACCAAAGCAATGAGGGCAATAGGAAAGTGAAGGCCATCTAGTGGCTTTTGTAAAGAAGTGTACTGCTTTTGATCAGCGTTTTGTTTCCAAGAGGAACCCTTCAGGAAAAAAAATGAAATGTTTTGTGGAAGGCCAATAAAGAAATAGGAAAAATTTGAGCTATTTGGTTTGAAGCCGAAGCAGAAAGTCCTGAACCTTGTGCTCAGAGTCAGAAAATCAATATCAAAAAGATAAACCCCACTAGAAAAGTAGGCCAGAGAGAGAGAGAGCGCAAGACATCCAGTAATAGACACAAATGGATAAACATTAGTCAACCTCAAATTGAGCAACATTAAGATACCATTTTTAATTTTTCAGATAAAACTTAAGGATGCCAGTTTTTGTTGTTGATAAGCATTGGGGAGAGGGCACACATAAACATTTCTGGCATTTGTTCTTTCTGGAGGACAGTTTGCTTTACAACCTCAAATTCTGCATTCTCTCACGTACAATTCTGTTTCTATGATTTAGTTACTAGAAATCAGAAATACAGGATGCAAAGATGTACAAGTGTATTCACTGCAGTACAGAGATGTTCACTGGCAAGGTAAATAAACCTGAAACGATCTAAATTTCCAACAATTTGAGAATAGTGATATCTACGTTTTGCTAACCTAGTGCAACAAAATAGTACATACTGACTAAAAATGAAGTGAAAGAATAATAATCAGCATGGAAAGAAGTTTTGGAAAAAACAACATATACATTATGATGTCAGTTTTGAAAAACATGGTGTGCACATGTATTTTGTAATTTTACAAATATAAAAAAAAAATCACAGAGCCATTGTTTTGAAGGGGGCCACATCCGGCAGGGACCAAGACGTTTATGTTCCTGTGTTGACTTTACTTCTAACTAGTTGCATGATTTGGGGGACAGGATCTCTTCTCTTAGTTTTGGTTTCCTCATTTCTAAAACGGGCTATGTAGTAGGCTGAATAATGGCGTTTAGAGAGATCAAGTCCTAATCTGTGGAGCCTGTAAATGTTACCTTATGTGGAAAAAAAAGTCATTTATTTAAAGTTTATTTACCTACTTTGAGAGAGAGAGAGAGGGAGTGCAAGTGGGTGGGGAGGGGCAGAGAGAGAGAGAGAGAGAGAGAGAGTCCCAGCAGGCTCCACGCTGTCAGTATAGGAGCCCGACGTGAGGCTTCAACTCCTGAACCTTGACATCATGACCCGAGCTGAAGTTGACGCTTAACTGACTGAACCACCCAGGCACCCCTGGAAAAAGAATTCGTGATAGATGTGACTAAATTAAAGATTTTGAGAAGGGAGGTTGTCCTGGATGACGTTAAAAGGAATCACACGTGTCCTTGTAAGAGGGAGGCAGAGGGGGGTGTCACACAGAAGGGGAAGAGGCACTGTGACCCTGGAGACAGGCTGCAGTGACATGGCTACAGCTACAGAGAGCTGGCAGGCCCCGGAGGCTGCAAGAAGCATGTACGGACTCTGCCCTGCACCTTTGGAGGGGGCTCAGGCCTGCCAGCACCTTGACTTTGGTCCAGTGATACTCATTTCAGATGTGCGGCCTCCAGAACTGTGAGAAAGAGAATTTCGTTGGTTGTAAGCCTCAGAGGGTGTGGTCATGTGTTATAGCAACGATCAGAGACTTACACGGGCAGCTTGGAGCAAATTATTCCTAAAGTCTGTTTTGTTCCCCAAGTATGAGAATCCTATAATTTGCTTTGTTAGATGGAAAGAAATTAAGAGATAAATAGTGCCACGCAGTAATGTTGGGAGAATAGATTCTTCCCCTGTCATATGTATTCTCTTTCCTTTACAACGTAAGTGAAGGAAACTAAATAATAACAAATACAAAGTTCCAAATAGCTTAATTTTATAGAGAACCAAATTGTGTGATGTTATTATAATTAATTGTCAGGTCAACTTTATTTGCAGTTACTTGTAGACCACATTTAGTTATTTCTAGACAAATTGGAGAAGAGCGAGAAAACATAAAAGGTAGAGTGGTTTTCTGGGGTCTATGCTCATTTCCCACATCTCTGGTGGCAAGGAAATTCTTTACTCAGTACCACGTGGGGGTCTGCGAGTCCTTCGGAAGTGGAGCTTTGTGGCAGAATGTGAAGGCATCTGGTCACCCAGTAATGGTAGATGGAAGTCATTCACATGGATACACCACTTTTAATAGGTTCACTAGAATTTTGTGTAGTAATAGGAACTCTCAGGCCTGTTAATATGTGTATCAAAATGTACTATGTATTTTCCCCTCCTTCTAGATTTACCACATGTAACACTGTAATATCGCATCTCAAAATATTATATTAGAACAGTATAAGCTGAATGCTTACTACCACATTTTCCAATCCTGGCTTTGTTACATTCCAGTGTAATTGTAATTATCTCAACAGATATTGCAAAACTATTAAGAACAAGATGTTCAAAATGTGATCAGTTCTGGCTCAGGTCATAAGAAAGTAGGTGCCAGCTACTCCCGAGTTCCAGACTACCAGCTTGGGAATCATGAAGGGGCTGTCTGCAAACTGGTTTCATAACTTTTAGCTGTTCTGGTCTATCCGAGCTGTTGGAGAGACTAACAGGAAAGTTGGGTGGGGGTGGGGGGGGGGAAGGAACTTTGGGGAAAGTTTAGGATATATTCTACAATTTCAAAGGGTAAAGAGGAAGGAGTGTTCACTGCCATCTCATGCCTAGGGAAATACATTCAGCGGGGCTGACACTGGTCTCTTGCTCTGACAGAATGGGGAATATTGGTTACCGGGTAGGGGATGGCCCTCGCACTCCGGACTTGTGGAGCAACAAATGCCTGATGGTTTCTCTGGAACCAGTGTGGGCCACTAAAGCGTGAGAGCTGGTGTGGGATTGTCCAAGGTCCCGAGATCCAGCTGGAGGGATAGGGAGACCTTGACAGAAAGAGGCTAGAGGAATACAGCCAGATGGCAGAGACTGAGGGAGGAGGTGGAAGCTCCCAGCCTAAAATCATCCTTTCTCTGAGGTGTGAGGATTGCAGGGAGGAGGTCTTTCATTGCCCAAGATCCCACTGAAGAGCCTAATGGGTGAAAGAGTCAGCTGTAAGTCTTCTGGAAGACAGTTTCCCACTGTATTGCTGCTGCTGCCTTTTTCCCCTTCCTCTCCCCTCCGCGCTGAAGCGTTGGCCGGAGCTGAGTTGAGTATGGTCAGGAGGTGGCAACAGTGCTGGTTGAGTACACGATGAAGCCTCCCCTGCTCACCTTCCCCATTGTCGATATCCAGCCGAGTGGTGCCTCGCTGCAGAAGAGAAGGAAACGTAACTTTAAGTATAGTTGGAGAATCTGGCGGGTGTCAGGATTGAACATTTTATTAATGAACTGAGACTGTTTGGGGGACTAGAGTCACCAGAAGAATTTTTGTTGCCTGAGTATCCAGAAAGGCTATTGGAACTGTCCTACTTTTCATCCAACGAGGTAGGAAAAACTCGCTCCAGACAGGGCTGATTTAAAGAACCACAGGAAAAAAAAAATAAAGAACCACAGGAAACAAATATAGTTGCTTTATGACTACGGGTCCTATTTGTTTAACTGAACAGTTTTACTTTAAAAATTAATTTATTAATACATTAATAGATTCTTCTTTTTAAGTCTAGAAGAGGTATGGCAAAATCAAATAATTGTGTGAAATTAAAAAATTTTGTAATGTTTATTTTTAAGAGAGAGAAAGACAGAGACAGAGCACGAGTGGGGGAGAGGCAGAGAGAGAGGGAGAGAGACACAGAATCCAAAGCAAGCTCCAGGCTCTGAGCTGTCAGCACAGAACCTGATGTGGGGCTCGAACCCACGAACTGTGAGATTGTGACCTAAGCCAAAGTTGGACGCTTAACCGACTGAGCCACTCAGGGGTCCCTGTGTGAAATTCTTAAATCTCATCAGTTTAAGACTTTGTAAGTATAATAAATAGTTGCATATGTTACTATAGAACATGTAATCTAGGTAACTTAAGAGCATGCTACTGAAAATTCTCATTTTCAGTTATGGATTCCATTGTCTCAAGTTAAAACTTTCCAAACCACTCATAGGTGAGTCTATTTTAAAGCTTCAGCTGGGTCACTTTAGTCATATTTGAGTCATGGGAGGAAAAAAATACCTTTTTTCTTTAAAATAAGTGATCTGACCTTTTTGGGCTTATATAACTCAAGAGCTAACGCCATAAACTTCAAACTGAATGTGAGTAGAGTTTTCATTGAGCAAGGAAAATGAAGTCAAATTAGAAAAAAAATGGTTTCTTATTTTTTAGATGGACTATTAAAAATTTAGACCTGTGTTCTTGACAATTCACAAGGATTTTTAGAGATATTCAGGGCTAAAACAAGCTACCACTTGATTAACTTTTAAATTTGCTTTGTTCTCTACTGAGGAGTTTTTGTACTCATAAAATTAAAGGCAAATATATATGTTAATAAAATGTTTAGATTGGGAAATGAAGCACTTTGGTTTGAAATTTTACTGAAATTGAAAAAAAAAGATAGGATTGGTAATGTGGCCATATTATTCATGTTTAATAATGAGTTCCTCTTATTTTAGTCTGGAGAACTTTGAGGGGACCAACCCATTCTTCTAGACATTAATGTGAAAGTTATGGACATTTCAGAAAGTGATGTTATTAAGTTTATGACCAAACTATTAATATTAAATACAGAAAACATAACCTGGGATGTATATGCTCTTCTTGGTTTTGCCACTGGATTTTGCAGACTGTCCAGGCCATTACTTGATTTCTTTGTTCCAGTGAAATCATTTGCAGGATGTTTTTCTTTATTATGTGGTTTAGAGTTAAAAGGGAGAGTGACTCTCATCCTTTAGAAGGAGGGATCCACTGCCTGGGGTAAAGGAGATTGAGGAACTATTCCGTGTTCCTTAAAAACCATTTGTTAAAGCAATCACTCAGGGAACCCAGGTCTAAAATCCAGTTGAAGGCATTTTTGTGCTGGGACTTCTATCAGCGATGGGTGTGGCTACTTCCATTCCCATCAATTTCTTGTCCCCAAATTTCTTCTTTGTTTACCATGGTAGGGAGTGGGGAGAAATTTTTCTCCTTTAAAAGGTATTGATATTTTGGAGGGATGATTCTTTCCTTTGATAATAATGTTTCCCCCTTTAAAAAAAATTTTTTTTAAACATTTTGTTTATTTCTGAGAGAGAGAGAGGCAACATGAGCAGGGAAGGGTCAGAGAGAGAGCAGAGACACAGAATCGGAAGCAGGCTCCAGGCTCTGAGCTAGCTGTCAGCACAGAGCCCAATGCAGGGCTCGAACCCACAAACCGTGGGATCATGACCTGAGCCGAAGTCGGACGCTTAACTGACTGAGTCACCCAGGCACCCGTAACTGACTGAGTCACCCAGGCACCCGTTTCCCCTTTTCTAAAATGAGTAAGCTTTAGATTTTAAAATATATTTCTTGCTAACCTGTAAGGAACTTGTATCCATGCAAAAGCCTTTATCCAGATATCAGTCTGTGACTGTAATGATTTGTTTCTTTCTTTTTTTAAAAAAATTTTTATTGTTAGCCATTTTCTTCTTGAAATAGAGCTCCTTCACACATAATTTTAGGATGAATTACCCTAGTAGAGTCTTGACCTTTTTAATATATTCTTCTTATTAGATATTGCTAAATGCCATGTAGGAATATAGGTAGTTAAATTTAATCTTACATATTTTTATTTAAAAATAGTTTTATTTGCTCTTTATTTTGACATAGTTACAGGTTTATGGACACCTTGTGAGCATAGTACAAAAGGATTCCCATATACCCTATAGTTAGATTCTCTATGTTTTTATGTTATACCACATTTGTTGTATACTTCCCCATTCCATGTACATGTGTATGTAATACATGTCTACACACATATATGCATTTTGTTAATTTTTTCCGAAATGGGTTTTTTTGTTTTAATTTTTTTAAATATTTATTTATTTTTGAGAGACCGAGAAAGTACAAGCTGGGGAGGATCAGAGACCGAGAGAGGCACAGAATCTGAAGCAGGCTTCAGGCTCTGAGCTGTCAGCACAGAGCCTGACACGGGCTCAAACCCAGGAATCTTGAGATCATGATCTGAGCTGAAGTCGGACGCTTAACCAACTGAGCCACCCAGGTGGCCCTTCTGAACTGTGTTTTGGAGAGAAAGTTGCAGACGTGATGCTCCTGTACCTTAAATACTTCAGTGTATGTTTCCTAAAGCAAGGACATTCTCTTACATATCCATAGCCAATCATCAAAATTATACAGTTAGCACTGATGTAATACTATTATCTAATCTACCTTATTCAACTTGCTGATTTTCCCAATAATTTCCTTTATACCAAAAGAAAATCCTAGATGATGCATAGCATTCAACTATCAAGTGTCTTTAATCTCCTTCAGTCTGGACCAATCTCCAGTCTGTCTTTGTCATGACCTTGACATTTTGATGAGTGCAAACCAGTTATTTTGTAGAATGTCTCTCAATTTGGTTTTGCATGTATATTTTTAAAAGTATAAAGTATTCGCTGTGGAGGAGTTGCAAAATTCTTGTTGCTCTAGAAACCCATAACTTCAAAGTTTGTTGACTACGTGAGCTCAAATATGTGAAACACCAAAGGGAGTTAATCTCTGAATTTATACATATGCTTCCTGAGCCATTTGCACATACGAACATTCTGCAGATTCTGTACATTTTGTTCTTAAATAAAAATAACAAATGGCCAGACTTATGATTTGAAAGATGTATGACTCATTTTTAAGGGAAAAGTTCTAAGTTCTTGATTTTAGTAAGTGTTGCTGTCCAATTTTTTTCCCATTTTGGCTATTTGTCTCATTTTGTATTAAGTAACAGTGATGAGTGAAAAGTTGTTCGTGAAAAGTTCAGCAGAGATTTAATAGATAATTGAACTAGTTTACTGAGAAAGTCTGCAAAAACGTGCCATCAACTGAAGGCCTTTTTTGAGGGACAGCTGGCCCATTGCTATCCAGGGATTCTTTGCCTCCCTTGAAATAAAGACTTCTCTTCTTCCGTCACGTCTTTGTTTTTTTATGAGTCCTTAACATTCAGGCCTGTTCGGTAGACATGACCTTCCACATACAACGTTGCAGGATTTTTTTTAATCATCAAATGAAGTTTTGGAATCTTGAGATTTCCTAGAAGTACAGTGAGGGCTTGAGCACGTTCAGCGTTCTCCTTTGCCACAATAAATAAATGGAAGGCCTGACAAATGTCTCAGGAATCATGTCTCTTTCTGAACAATAGATTTTTAGTGTGGACTTGAGCCGGGGGCTGCTTGGGTAATACAGATGTTATTATTGTTATTGTCAAAATATATGAGCATAAAGCTCTTTCCCACTGAGATTAAAAATACCCTCTTGAGATGCAAGAAGTTGACCGACCCTCCCCCTCCCCGCTCTCCTCCTTCTCCCTCTCTCCTTCCTCTCTCTTTATTTCTTCCATTTTTTATAAGTGCAAAAAGAAATTATGATAAATAAATTTAAAAAACACAAATAACAAGGGACGTTCAAGCACCAGGTGGCTGTTGACTTTGGTAGAACTCTGTCAACCAGACATAAGCAAGGTTTTTGCGTTGGAACTTCTGCAGGTCTTATACCTCTGCGACCATCAATTCCCTCTTTCCAAAGATTTTCCCCATAACAACAAACAGTGTAAGAATTATCGGATATCTGTCTTGCAAAAACAATTGTAGCTCGCTCTCTCTGCCATTAAAAAACGTGACCAAACACTTAAAATGCTGTGTTTCTGATTAAAAAAAAAAAAAAAAGAACAATAAGCCTATTGTACACACCTTTCTTTTGGATTTATTCTTCTTTGCAAGTGAAGCGATTAACATCAGAATTCTTTTAATTGGACTCCAGCGCTGCAGTGCTTTTTCTCGCAGAAAAATCAATGCAGAAAAACCCAAACCCCGCTCCTTTGTTCTTCTGTTAATTGTTACCACCTGCTTTCTAGAGGTGCCGGAATTATTTTGTTTTTTGGTGGTCTTAATATTTACCTGCTTTTGAGCAACAGTAAGTTATTTTGCCACTAATTTTGTTCCCGCCACCTCATGCCATTCCAGAATTTTCTTGCTGAATCAACTCTTTGTGCTCTCAACTTTTCTTTTCAATCCTCTCACCTCTGCTGCTGATCTGTCAGGCTCAGGGACTGGGCTTTGTTGCACCAATGCACACTTCAAAGATGTTTTAGAATTCACACTTCAAAATTAAAATATACATTTTCTTTTCAGTGACTGAGCCATGAAACAGAGTCACATGGGATAAGGAAGTGGTAGAGTAGAACAGAAAAAAAAAAAAGAAAAAACTACAACATAGAAGCAAGTACTTCCCAGGGAATTAACTTTCTCAAACATGTGTTTCCCAGAGCTCAGAAAACACTAATTTCTGTGTTGTTGGTATTGTTTCTTTGTTCTACTCTGCCACTTCCTGATCCCACATGATTCCATTTTATGCCTCAGTCACCAAGTAAAAAAATGTATATTTTAGGTTAGATTTTAACTTCAAGCACATTTTTGAAGTGAACCCCCCTCGCCCCCACCAGTCCTAACAATGGTAACACTTGGAGTATGAGCTGGACGCTGGGTGAGAGTATCTGAGGGATTCCTCACAATCAGAAAAACAGGAGGCAACTGCGTTGCCTGGGGACAGACTGTGGCTCCTTCCTCGAGCCATAGATGATTTAACTGGAGTCCTGGAGGGACCAGTGCAAGCTTGGTGCTGAGTTGTCTGATGTCTAATACGGGAAGGTTCAGTATTTCATAACACTGCGGAATTGTGAGGCTGTTGTCACGGGGATGCTGTGTGCCACAGCTGTGTTGATGGGTGGCCGATTTTTGAATGATTCCATATGGTCCCTGCCTGTTAGGAGGATTTCCCTTTTCGCCATCACCCTGAAGGTGATGATTCACATTCACTCCCTGTTCTGAGAGGAGCTTGCTAACGTCCCGGACATCCGTGGGACAAGGGTTGTTTAAAAAGATGGGTGGAGAAGGAAGATAGGCAAAATTCTCATGCCTTTGTGAGATCACGTCAACCCACACAATGCCTGGGTGCGCTGTCTGCTGCTGTCAGCTGGGGGTCCTCGAACACAGGAGCAAGAGGGTGGGCTCAGTGCCTTTGGATCCAGCGATTTTCTCTAATGCTCCCCCACCCCCGCCCCGGTGTGGTTGCTTTTCTCCCATTCCTGGCTGAGAAAGGAACATTTCCTCTTTCTTTTCCTTTCCTTTCGTTTCCTTCCCTTCCCTTCCCTTTTAATTAGAGAGAGAGAGAGAGAGAGAGAGAGAGATTGGGAGGGAGAATCCCAAGCAGGTTCCATGCTCAGCGCTGAGCCCAATGCAGGGCTCGATCCCACGATCCTGGGATCATGACCTGAACTAAAATCAAGAGTCGGACACTGAACCAACTGAGCCAGGCACCCCACATTGTCTTCTTTCTTCGAACAGAGAAACCCATTTTTGCACATACACATTTGAATCTTTCTCCTTGGATTGGTTGCCAGATGTTCTTTTTTCCCAAAGTAGTTCAGTGCCTTCATGAAGCTTTTCCTCCTGGTTCTCTTAAAGAAAACAAATAGTCAGTGATAACTTGTAAAAGATGGCCACTCAGACTATATTCTGGACCATCATTGTAGGTGTACGTCCACTGCACTGGCATTTCGCTGTTGGGGAGAGAGATTGGGCTCAACTTTAAAAAAAATTTTTTTATTATTGTTTATTGTCAAGTTGGTTTCCATATAACATCCAGTGCTCATCCCAACAAGTGCCCTCAGCTTTGAATGCAGCACGGGCAAGGGGAGTTAATAGCCAAAGAAGAGGCTGGGGGGCAGTGAATGGGAAGTTACTGAGAGGAAACGCAGGGCAAAGGGAAGTTCTGGGTAACCTGACCTAGCAGAATGCTTGCTACAGTCAGGCCAGGGCGATCAGCCATCACCTGGTAGGTGGTGGAGGGTGGGGAACTCAATCAGATGTCAAGGGTGATCAGATATCAAGGGTGTAGGGTTCTTGCTTAAACTAGATTTCACAAGAAGGAGCACAGATGGACCCAGGAGAAGATTCAGGAGCCTGACTGAAGTTAGGTCACGCAAAGAGTCTTTGTCAGTTCCTACTGAGAGACTTTTTACCATGGGCTGAGAAGAAAAGAGGCTCTCAGAAATATAAAGGTGGAAGAATTCAGTGGGCCTGGGGTGAGAATGGGGAGAAGAAAGGAACAACAGAGAAAGTATTTCAAAACACTTTCCTTCTCCAAGTTCTGAAACATCAGTGAGCATACAATCCCTCCTTATCCTGACTTGTCACCAGCACAGGTCTTGAATTATGAAAGATCAGCTCTCACAACTCTTAAGAATCTAATCTGAAATACAGTAGACTCCATTGAAAGTATGAAAACCTTACCCAGGCCATCTGGGAACCCAGCAAACCCTGAATATGACACTCAGAATTTGTAATCATGCTTGAAACTCTTGGTCAGGTAGTTCAACAAACCCTACTTGGGCTTCTTGAAAATGGTAAGCCTCTGCTAGCACTGAGGATTACAAAGAAGGGTAAACACCTCTTCCCTTGAGGAGTTTAGAGTTGAACATGAGAAATACATACATGAAATGATTGAGGCAATCATGGAGTCTGTACAAAGTGAAGAAAAAGGGTAGAGCTGGGAGTGATTTATTCTCATAGAGGGAATTGTCAGGGATGTGTTTCCAGAAGTGATCATTTCTGCCGAGTTTTGAAGGATGAATAAGATTTTGACAGATGAATAAGAGAGAGGCAGGTCCATCCAACTAGAAGGGGCACATAGAGAAACACAACTTTTCATCCCGCACTCCTCTGCTGGCTGTCCTTTGGATCTTTGGAACCCAGAGCGATTTAGGGAAAGAAGTTTAAAACCCTCTGGAGCTTTCTGCATGTGATTTGTGGATCTAGGGCAATCTGGGGATTCAGGATAAGAAGTAGGTTTTACATCCTCCAGAAAGCTCTTGGGAAGCCAAGTTTGGCCAGCAGTTGCTGGAATCCTGCCTTACTCTGGAAGGTTTGCTTTTGGTCCCTGGAGTCCCTGTTCCTTGAATAGCATTGGGGGCTGAGCACTGTTGCTCCTTTCCTAGTGATGAGAAGTGAGTTAGCCCCTGGGAAGATGTCTGATGATCAAGGTTGGACCAAACCTGAGATGTCAGAGGGACAAACCAGCATCCATTGGAGGACAAGAGGAATCTGTGTTCTTGAACTTTTGGACAGAGAATGAGGAAGGATCTGCAGCCCTGTCTGTCCAGCGGCATTGTGGAAATGCACCTGGTCCATTTGCAAGGCTATCCAGTGCTGCCAGTGGTGTTCAGTGGAATTCAGGGCACTCAGAGTTTGGGATGAGCTGGCTGAGAATTCTTTGTGATCCTCTGTATCAGCACTTGGTGGGCTGGTTTGTTCTTGGTCAAGTGGGCAGCAATTGTTGACTGAGAATTCAGAGAACCCCTCACAGTCCTGTTGCAAAGTTCCAGGCCACACAGAAGTATAATCTGTGCAAAGTGACAATAGGCAATTAAGCTAAGGATATTTAGTTTTACAAGAGTCTCTAGCACTGGACTTTCATTCCTTCCAAAAATAGGTTTCTGTAGTTAGCAGCCACATTATATTATGTAGTCCTACCCAGATCATAGCTTGATTCTGTGCCTTAGTGTTTTATTAAGCACCGATTTAAAGTGTTTATAAGCCTGCTCTTGAACATATTCTCTAAGTGTTCAAGGTCCTTTTCATAAAGCTCTATTCAATAAATACTCCTCAAAATTTAAAAAGAGGTCGTTTTAAAATGGGTGGAAGACCTGAATAGACATTTTTCTGGAGAAGACATACAGACGGCCTATAGGTACACAAAAAGATGCTCAACATCATTAAAGACCAGGGAAATGCAAGCCAAAGCCACAATGAGATACTGCATCATGCCAATTAGAATGCTGTCATCGAAAAGACAAGAAGTAACAAGTGTTGGCCAAGATATGGAGAGAGGGGATCCCTTTCTGCAGCACTGCTGGTGGAAATGTAAATTGGTGCAGCCACTGTGGAAGAGAGCATGGAGGTTCCTTGAAAAATTAAAAATAGAACTACCATATGATTCGGAGATTCCACTTCTAGGTATTTATCCAAAGAAAATAAAAACATTAATTCAGAAAGGTACATGTGCCCCCATGTTCATTGCAATATTATTGACAGTAGTAAAGATACAGAAACAACCTAAGAGTTCATCGATGGATGATTGGATAAAGAAATTGTGGTGTGTGTGTGTGTGTGTGTGTGTTAAAATGGAATATTATTCAGCCACAAACAAAGAACGAAATCTTGCTATTTGTGACAGTGTGGATGGACCTTAAGGGCATTATGCTAAGTGAAATAAATGAGAGAAAGACAAATACTGTATGACCTCTCTTATATTTGGAACCTAAAAAACAAAAACAACCTACTCCCAACCCCCAAAACAAAAAAGCCCATAGATACAGAGAACAGATTGGCAGTTAACAGAGGCAGCGAGGGAAAAGGAGTTCCTAATAAATGGATATCCTTCTTTTTATCAGTTAATGAGAGCTCTGTAATCTAGGATGTTTTGCCTTAGCTGCTACCAGGAAGCTCAGTGGTAAATATTCAGTCAGTTAAGTCATTCTGATTTAGTCTTCTGTTACAAGTTACTTGCTCCCATCCTTTAAAAAATCCTGTTTTTCATTGTAAGTGGTTTCAAATCCATTTTTAGAAACGGGAGGTGTATAGAAGATAAATATGTGCAATGAAACCATAATATTGTATTAACCAGTGTTGTCTTATTTTCTAATGATACGTGGTAACTTTTTCGTATTAAGCGTTGCAAGGGTTCTGATAGTGGCGTTCTTCACCTGAAAGTATTATTGACAGGAACGTGCTTTCATTCCTACTGGAATGTTCTGTGGGTGGTTCGTCGGTGAAACCCTCTTAGATTAACTCACTCATCTCCAGACACGCCTAACACTCTAAGCACCTCTAAGCACTCATATATATATGTGCCTGGGTAGCTGTAACTGTCATTAGTTATGTATTTCATAGAACATAGAAGTTTAGAGCTGGAAGGAATATAATCACCCACGTCCCATTTAGCTAAAACGATAGATGGCATTTTGCAACCACTAAGAGATGATAACAGAAGTTAGCATGCTGTAGGTTATTGCATCGGCTCTAGGGGACCCTCTTCTGAATGTGTAGACTGGGCCTAAGAGTTTCTGGGTCGTGTTTGCATTGTTCTTCCGTGAATGGCAAGCTTGGGGACTTTCTTCTTGAAAATAAATTTTCATCTAGTTATTTGTTTCTGGTTTCCATTTATCCATGACGATCTTCTCCCCTAGAAGGGGTAGTCCTTGAGGGTAGGGGCAGTGTCTCAGTCACCGCTCTGTCTTTTGGCACCAGCTCAGCTCCCGGCTCAAAACAAACAAGGAATAAAAGTTGCGTGACTGAATGAACGAATGGCATACTGTCTCTTTTGTAGGACAGTGCATTCATCGGAGGAAAGCTTGAACCCTGCCATTTCTTTTCGGCCTTGTCAGAGGCACTCTCACTACCAATCAGATAACTGCTCAGGCAGAGCCAGACCAGGAGGGAAGAGTCAAATCAGGCAGCGATGCAAGGATCAGAAAGATATGGTGAAGGATGTGCTATCTGGTGACAAATAGGGGAGCTGAAGATGATGCCAAAGTATGAGTGCTTTTGTTGTCTGGGAAGGTAGCAATGCTACACGTGGAGACTGGGAAAGCCAAGATGAGAGAATTTGGGGGGAAACCAAAATCATATATGGGTGGCGGTACCGAATTCTCAGGAGTCCTCTTCCCTAAGGAGTGGCCTTTGTCTGTATAATCCAAAATGGCTGCTTTCACTCCAGCTGCCACACTGGAGTCAGACATCACACTGGAGGAGGGGCAAAAAGGGGGAAGGAAAAGGCCATGGGCGAAGGCCAGCTTGTAAAGAGGCTTCCTGAAAGGCATACACTTGTTCTTAAATGTTATTGGCCAGAACTTTGTCACATGGCTGTATCTATCTACAAGGAAGTTTGGGGAAAGCAGTGTTTTAATTAAGCACATGCCCTAAATAAATTGGGTCTTTTACTATGGAAAAAGTGAGGCCGAATATTGAGGGGCTGCTAATGGCCTGTGTAAAACAGAGCTAGGCATAAACTTGGTCACAGACACCTAATCCCACTGCACAGCTGACGGTGGGAACTCTCTATCGTGAAGGTGGAACGGGGAGCTGGGAAGTGCCTGAGGCTTCGTGGTCAGTGTCCTGGCTCTGCCGGTTATGGTGTCTTGGAGGTGGCATATAATTTCTCTGAATCCTCGCCTCTGTAAAACTGTTTATTGGATAAAATTTTCTCTAAATTTCTATCAGGTAAAGTATCTTATGATTTAAAACAAAATTACGGTAGCAAATACTGAGTGAGTGATTGAGTCTGCTCTTCGCGAATAGCCATTCTGGCTTGCGATCCATAATGGAGCCCCATGTTGAGCACGGATCACAAACATCCCTCTTCTCCACAGAGATGATTTAACCAAATGAAAGCTGAAATGGTTGCCTAGTCAATGCCTATTTTCCCACCTTTTCCTTTTCAACAGGATCCCAGTTTTATTTGGATACTAGTCAGAAATCCAGTGGTAACTTGACTCCAAATATGGTTGTCATAAATTCCTTCCCTCTCTGTGCACACCTGTCATTCTCCCACTGAAAAGTTAGAGCCACTAGAATCTGGGCTGGACTGATTTGGTCTATAGAATATTGCTAGTTTCAGATTTAGTATTAGAAAGGACTGGCTGTCCTGCTCCCTGTCTTTTGTGGGTGCCATGTAAGAAGTTTGGGCTACTCTGCTTGACAGAGAGGCCTGAAGGACCAGATATGTGAGCAGGGAAGCCATCGTGGAGAACATCCAGCCAGTTGAGCCTTCAGAAGACTCCAACCCCAGTGATTTTCTGACTGTAGCCACATGAGAGCCCCCAGAAATGCCCAGCCGAGTCCAGTCAGTTCACAAAACTAGGAGAGATAATAGTACATTGTTTTAAGTCATCAAATTTTTGAATGGATTGTCATGTAATAGTTGATAACCAGAACAAGTGTGCTTAGGAAATAGCCCCTTCTCAGTCCCAGGAGCCACATCATGATGGGTTTAAGCCTGTTCTGATAATTCAGTTCTTTTGCCGAAATATTTTAGAGGGATCCATGTGACCAGTTCCAGCCAATGAGATGCCAGATGGCATTTCCTAATAGATAAAAAGAGACTTATGGAAGAAAATGTGAGTTTTGCAGCCTGACGTTGTTGTGTCTACATTTGACTTCTGGAACTATGGCAGCTATATTGTGCCCATAAGGAGACAGCTCTAAGGACCAAGCCAGTAAGCTGAGGATGACAGGGCAAAAAAGATGGAGGGGCTTGTGCCCTTGAAGTTAATCCCTAGACTTCTTGATACATGATATAAGAAATCCTTTTTGTTTAAATCATTTTGAATTGAGCTTTCGGTTACTTGCAGCTGAAATCATCCTAATTGATACAGTGGGGGGAGAAATCTCTGTGTTACTCCCTTCCCCTGGTGGAGAAAGAAGAACATGAAGTTATGAAGTCTCTTCTTTCTGTCCTGTATGCCACCCACATAATCCTTCTGGTCTTGGACACACACACAGATGACTTGTGGGTGACACCTAAGGTGCTTTGCATAAGGAAATGAAAGGAATTGAGTTTTGAGAGAAGGGGCAAATAACAGAGAATCAGGAGGGGAGGATGAGAGTCTTGAGCCTGGGTGTGTGTGTGTGTGTGTGTGTGTGTGTGTGTGTATGCATGTTTGCATGTATGATGAACAGGGAAATGAGAAATAGGACGGGGAGCTGAATTTCAAGGAGGAAGGTGACCGTCCGTGAAGTCCAGTAGCATGAAGCCTTCATGAGCATGAGGATGAATTCCATGATTAGTTCGGTGCGGGGCAGGCGAAGTGCAGTGCAGGCAAGGTGGTGAGTTAGCGGAAGAGGAAGTCAGAGCCACAGCGGCTCGGGGAAGCATGAGCCTTCAGGATTTATAGGAATCTTGGAGCTGCCGTAGGGGTGGGAGGCGGACATGTGAGTTTTAAAAAATCTTTAGTTCTGGAAGTGCCAAGTGACCTCTTCTGACCTATTGATTGAGGACCAGCTTCTTAGACAACAATTATGTGCTAAAAACATGTTTTTCAAAATTTTGAGTATTCAAATGCAGCATGAAGGTTTTTTCAGGTCCTTGCTGCTGTTTAGCTCTTAGGCTCGATCAAGATGTATTACGGCATGTCAAGACAGCCTGGAGTCACACTCAATGGTCTGGGTGAATGGGAGGTAGCATGGCTCAGTGGAAATTGGTTGAAGCCTTACCAGGAGGACTGGTTAGCTCTCTTACTAACTTCCTGCATCACCCTGACTAAGTTGCTCAACCTTACCAGTTTTTTTTTAATTCAAAAAGTCATTTTAAAATGACCGAAGTAATACATTATTGTTATTAGAAAAAAATTACAAGCAATAGACTGGAAGACTTGATTCTCATATTTGCAGGTCCTGACAAGAAAATAAATAGAGCTCCACGTGAACTATCTGTGAATATCTAAAGATTTTATTTACTAATGTTTTAATTTTTTTGAATGTTCATTTACTTTGGGGGGAGGTGGGCAGAAAGAGGTAAATAGAGGATCTGGAGCAGGCTCCATGCAGTGAGTGCAGAGCCCGATGTGGGGCTTGAATTCACGAACCCTGTGAAATCATGACCTGAGCCGAAATCAAGAGTTGGCTCCTGAACCAAATGAGCCACCCAGGTGTCCCAAGATTTTAAAGTAGCAAACCACTGAGTAAAACATGTTCTATTGTAAGGACAAATGTTAAAAATAAGGGGTTTGATTCTTCCTGTTAAAAATAAAGCAGAGAGGGGCACCTGGGTAGCTCAGTCAGTTAAGTGTCTGACTTGATGTCGGCTCAGGTCATGATCTCATGGTTCATGGGTTCAATCCCTGTGTGGGGCTCTGTGCTGACAGAGCCTACTTGGGATTCTCTCTCCCCCTCTCTCCCTGCCCCTCCCCTGATCTCCCTCGGTCACAAAAATAAATAAACTTAAAAAAAATAAGGAATAGATTTCCCTTCTCTTTTTCTTAGAGAATTTACTTCAGAGAACTCATTATTGAAGTTCTTTCTCTGTCTTTTTAAAATGGGCATAAATCTTTTTAAAAGCTCAATAACTCTCCTTTGAGTATCCTTATGACCCAGGAATGTCATGTCAGGGATGGAGAAGCCTTCTCTTTGAAATGTGATCATCCCTGGGGGGCTCAGTCAGTTAAGTGTCTGACTCTCGATTTCAGCTCAGGTGATGATCTCATGCTTCACGAGTCCGAGTCCTGTGTGTTGGCCTTCTCGCTGTCAACTTGGAATTCTCTGTCTCTCTGTTTCTCTCTCTGCCCCTCCCCCGCTTGCACCCTCTCTCTCAAAATAAATAAATAAACTTAAAAAAATGTGATCATCCAGGAAATAGCCCCCCACTGTCTCTGTGGGAGGTTAGGCACCTGACTCTGGTGGCCGCCTTGCTCCCTGTTGCAAAGCCGTCTTTTATCATGAAGATAGAAGTTTACTTTTCCTTTGTGTCTTACCAATTAGCCAACACAGCTGGTTACCCCAGTTACCAGGTGAATTTAGGATGAACTATGTGTAATAAATGGTGCTGTCAAGTCTTCTGACCTGAGGAGTAGGTGCTGTTTATCTTGAGAACATGTAGGTAGTGAGTTGCGTCTGCCTGGCTCTATAAATGGGTGAGATTTCCTTCTGTCCCTTAGTTTCTTGGCCCGTTGCCTGTGATGCATATCCCATTCTGATTTAATACTTATTCAGCATAAAACCCTTTTCTTTCTCTACTACCTTTGTGGAAAGGTGCTGGGTTGGGAGAAGAGCTGGTTTTAAGTTACATTTCCCGTTGACAGATGTGTCACTCTAACGAATGGAAGATGGGGTTCAAGTGGACTCCTCAGGGTTCTCCGAAGGGGACAGAGCTGGCCCTTTGCTCCACCCATCTTCTCTTCCCACTGCAAGGGGCCCCGGGCACATGTGCAGCAACACCATCTGCACATCTGACTCAGCCCTCGACTCCCATCCGTTAGCCCCCTCCCCCCCCACCTGCCCCTTTCACCTCTCAATGGTAGGGGAGCACACACCTGGCCTGGAGAGAGCAGACTTGTGAAGGAGACCCAGCCAGGGCATTCCAGAACCCCAGGTGCCTGAAACGCAGTGTGATATTATAAGCAAGGCCGCTGGGTAGGCATATATCCTTGGCCTGGAAAGTACCTAACCCTGGAAAAGGGCTCAGCCAGAGAAGGTTCAGAGTGTCATTGCCTGTAATGTGGGAGCAGGAGGAGGACACTTTCCTCTTTACTCATGTCTGGGGGTGAAGAGTGTACACTGATAGAGTAAGATGTGAAAATCCTGCCTGATTTCCTTTCCTATTTGCTCCTTGCCCCAGAGGTACCCACTCACTATCAGTAGTGTGTATCGTTCTTAGATGGTTAATTTTGTGTGTCAACTTGGCTGGGCCATGGTGCCCAGATAGATATTTGGTCAAACATTATTCTGAATGTTTCTATGAAGGTGTCTTTCGGATGAGAGTAACTTTTATCTTGGTGGACTTTGAATAGAGCAGATTACCCTCCCTGATGTAGGTGGGCCTCATCCTATCAGTTGAAGGTCTTAATTAGAACAAAGACTGACATCCTCTAAGCAACAAGGAATTCTGCCAGCAGATGACCTTTGGACTCCAACTGCAACTCTTCCTTGAGTCTCTGGCCTGGCAGCTTCTCCTCATCAGATTTTGGATTTACCGGACTCCACAACTCCACAATAGCATAAGACAATTCCTTAAAATACATCTCTTTCTCTGTCTACACACACACACACACACACACACACACACTGCTTGTTTTATTTTTAATTTAAATGGGATCTTATTGTCCTGTAGTTCCTTTATCAACTTGGTGTCTTATTTCTCTGACAGCATCTATAGTTTAAGTGATAAAAAAAATGCAGTGAAGTGTTCAGCACGGTGCTGGGCAAAATTAGCCCTTGATAAATGTTAATGCGTCTGTTCATGGAGCACACAGGGCTGTATCACAAAGCAATTTGCTCATTAGATCCTGACCACTTGAACTTTATTCAGTGGGGGATGTTGTTTCCCCTGCCACTGGAGGAAAGTTCTGGGAGTCCACATCTCTTTGACCATCCTTAGGTAATAAAAGATCCTGAAGGCATTTAGGGGCCACCCGGGTGGCTCAGTCTGCTAGACGTCTGACTTCGGCTCAGGTCACGATCTCACGGTTCATGAGTTTGAGCCCCACATCGGGGTCTGTGCTGACAGCTTAGAACCTGGAGCCTGCTTTGGATTCTGTGTGTGTGTGTCTCTCTCTCTGCCACCCCCGCTTGTGCTCTGTCTCTCAAAAATGAGTAAACGTTAAAAAAAATATAAAAAAGATCCTGAAGTCATTTAAAGTTGTAAACACAGTGTCAGTTCAGAAGTTAGAACGTCAGGACCTTGTGAGAAATAAACTTGCCTTACTTGCTTGACTTCTAGCTAAACAGTAAACCCCGCCCCCATGCAGCTAGGTAGGACCTGCTGTGGGTGGGAAGCCACTCCTGGGGAAGGTGGGTTGAATTCAGGTTCTTCTTTCTCCATCTTACTCTCCTACTCCTCTTCTGGTATCTTCTGTGATCTCTGACATTTCCAGAATTGAGGCAGGGAGAAGGAGAGGCAATAAGGAGATAGGAAAGCTATTTCATGGGTGGATTTTTTTTTTTAATTTATTTTTGAGAGAGAGAGAGAGAGACAGCATGAGCAGGGGAGGGTCAGAGAGAGAGGGAGACACAGAATCCGAAACGGGCTCCAGGCTCTGAGCTGTCAGCACAGAGCCCGATGCGGGGCTCGAACCCACAAACCGTGAGATCGTGACCTGAGCCGAAGTCGGACGCTTAACCGACTGAGCCACCCAGGTGCCCCCATGGGTGGATGGTTTTGTGCTTTCTGAATCTGACAGCTTTTCACAATGGACTCTTTTTCTTCTGGATGTTTGCATGGGCTCTTTGGTGCTGTCCCCAGCCACTGGGGGCTCTCCACCTGTCTCTGATGAACTGGCTTTCAACCTGGCCGCTTTCCCACACACGGTCCTAAGAAATACATCGCTACCTTCCGCTTCTCTGTGCTGAGGCCTAGCCGCCCATCCTCTCTTTGGGCGCAGTTAGACAGGCCCCCAAAAGACATCAGGACGGTTGTTTCTCCCTCACAGCGCACATCTGGCCCTTGGGAATCACTTAAGTCTTCCTGCTTCCGTAAACTCTGCCGGAAGCCAACATCCGCCTCTCCCTCAATTCTTCTCTCAGCAGCTAGACAGCCTGCCTCTCCTTTTTGATTTCTCAGATGGGATCAGACCCCTCATCACTGTGTCCTCCATCCCGCTAACCTCAGATGTTTCTTTTATTCTCGGAGTAGTCTCTCTGGAGCCCCTCTCTCTTAATTTGAGATATACAGTGAGCACCTCAGACCCTCTTCCCCCCTGGGTGGTATTCATTATATACTAGTGGATTTCAAAAAAGAAGTATTCTTCAAATCCTCTTAATTTCCCATAAATTGATCCCCTTGTATCTTTGAATAGGGTGAGATGTTTGAAAGTTGAGTAAAAGGTTTTTAAAATTATGTTTTATTGAGGGGCATCTGGATGGCTCAGTTGGTTAAGCATCTAACTTTTGCTTTCAGCTCAGGTCACGATCTCGTGGTTTGTGAGACTGAGCCCCCTGAAAGGCTCTTTGCTGACAAGAGTGGAGTTTGCTTGGGATTCTCTGTCTCCCCTTCTCTCTGTCCCTCTCCTGCTTGCTCCCTCTCTCAAAAGAAATAAATCAATAAACATTAAAAAATTATTTTTATTGAAAATTCAATTGGTACTGACTTTGGTATGCTACATTTACTGATTCTTGGTGCCTTGGTTAAAACTTCCAGTTTAACATTCCACCCACCCTAACAGCTATTACTTTTATTGTTTTTATTATCTACCACTTAAAAACTGATTTCATAATGTTCTATGGTGAGACTATTATGATTTATTTAAATCTTCTACTGATAGTCATTGAGGTTCTTGCTGAAGTTTTTTTAAATTAAAAATAATGCACAAAAATAGATGAAGAAAGAGAAATACCACATAATTTCACTTATATGTGAAATCTAAAAAGAAAAAAAAATGCACAAACAAAACAGACTCTTAATCACAGAGAGCAAACTGGTGATTGCCAGAGGGGTGGTGGGTGGAGAGATGGGAGAAACAGGTGAAGGGGATTAAGAGGTACAAACTTCCAGTTACAAAAAAAGTCACAAAGATGAAAAGTACAGCATAGGGAATATAGTGAATAATATTGTAATAACACTGTATGGTGACAGATGGTGAATGCACCTATCATGGTGAGTGCTGAGTACTTTACAGAACTGTTGAATCACTATGTTGTGCATCTGAAACTAATAACACATTGTATGTCAACCATTCTTCAATAATACATTTAAAAATAAAAAAGAAAGAGTGCTGGGGCGCCTGGGTGACTCAGTCAGTTAGGCATCTGACTTTGGCTCAGGTCATGATCGCATAGCTCTGAGTTTCAGCCCCGCATCGGGCTCTGTGCTGACAGCTCAGAGCCTGGAGCCTGCTTTGGATTCTGTGTCTCCCTCTCTCTCTGCGCCTCCCCTACTCACACTCTGTCTCTCAAAAATGAATAAACATTAAAAAAACTTAAAAACAAAGAAAGAGTGCTACCAAGTATGCCTATAACAAAAAATGTTTTAAATTGGATGTGAAGTGCAGTTTGAAAATTATGTCTGATGGCAGTGGTATGATGAAGAACTGTTCTAAAACACATTTATCTGACTTGCTTGAAAGATTTTATATCATGTTAAATATGAAAATTGTTGAGGTCTAAGTTTTTCTTTTGTTTTAAAGTGTTTATGTACATGTACCTGACAGATACCACATAATTTTAGTTTTGGGAGAAATAAACTGATACATGTTTCAATAAATAGGTTTTAATATTATAAGAAAATAATTGGTTAAATATAAACATATCTTATTTTTAAGTTAGAACTTACTGACTATAAGGAAAATGATTTTTTAAATGTTTATTTATTTTTGAGAAAAAAATGAGTGGAGGAGGAGAAGAGAGAGAGGGAGACAGAGAATCCCAAGGAAGCCCTGCACTGTCAGCGTAGAGCCTGACATGGGGTTCAAACTCACAAACTGTGAGATCATGACTTGAGCCAAAATCCAGAGCCGGATGCTTACCAGACTTAGTTGCCCAGTGCCCTGGAAAAAGTTGTTCTAAATTTGGCCTTTTGCTTATATTCCCTTTTGCCCACACTTTTTTTGTGTGTGCAAACTTTTGCAACAAGATATACAACAAAGGTTGAAATTTGCATCTAAAGATAAAAGCACAAAGATGTGTTCAAGGATGTTTATCTATGTACATGTTTGGAATGTCTATAGAATGGATTCTTAGAAGTAATTTTTCTGGGTCAAAGGCCAAATACAAGTTAAGATAGGAATTACTGCTCAATTTCTACCTCCATAACAGTGCTTTTTTTTTTTTTAACCTTCTTGATCATATAAATATTTGCACCTTACTAGTATTATGGGTAAAGTGTTTTTTCTTGTCATCTCAACCTACATTTTCCTGATTAGTAGAGAGGCTCATCATCTTTGCATATTTTTTCTGGTAAGTTACTTTTTCATAAACTTTGCATGCTTCCCCCCCCCCCCACCCAATTGGTTAACTTGTCATTTTTCTTGGGACTTTTCAGGTGCTTTTAGTATATTGTGGATATAAATGCAGTCTCATGGTTTTCAAATTGTCCTCCATTGAGTCCCAACTTCCTGTGGAGCTGTGTTAGGTGTGTGTGGGTGCACTTTCTTGAAAATGAGAGGCGGAACAGACAGGGCTCTGGTGTTCTCAACTTCTGTTTCAACCAGAGCAGCTCTACTTTACCTCACTAGAAATTAGTGTCCTTTGAAGATTATGTTTTGAGAAAAAAAATCTTTTGCTAAAAATAAGTGTTTAGTCCAAATCATCTGTAAGTATCACTGTTGCTTCGAAGTACTATGATCTTTGATACTGCAAATTAAAAAAATAATGCTGTAATCTGTCAGAAACAGGAGACAGAATGAGGATTGATAGATGATCACATTTTTCAGAGCTTTATGTATTTATTCACTTACTATTATTGGGTACCTACTTTATGCTAGACACTATGCAAAATATTGACACAGTTGTATACCAGAGAGCCATGGTTCTTAGTCTCTTGGACTATTGGTTGGTGGGGAAGACAGACAATAAATAAATAGCTGCAATAAAGGATGTCAAGGTTTATAAAAATCTCATATGGCGTGTTATCCCAACCCAGTTTAAAGGGCAGGGATGGCAAAGTGATGTTTAGCTGTATCCTGATCATGAACTTTAGCTAGACAGGTGTAGGGAAAGGGGCTAGAGATTGGGGACTGGTAGGCAAAACACTGAACAATCAATAATGTAAGTAAATTTAAATTTTCTTGGAGTATTGTCTTGATTAATGAAATGACCAGCTCTTCAAAGGAACAAATCTAGAGGAATTTTTATTTACTTCCCTGTATATATGAAGTGAGTTGCTATTCCCTCTCTGTTCTTCTCACCTTCTTCTCTTCCCTCTTCTTAGCCTTTTTTTAAAAATGAAACTTTTTCTAAGTTAACAAATTAAAATTCTATTTCTAAGATGGAATATACCTAAATCGACAGCCTTTTCAATAACAAAATGGAAATTTGAATGAGAGATGAGATTTTTGACAAAATTCCAGCAACACAAAGAACCACTTGACTTGAATTCAAGTGAAACAATTGGTCCAGAATTTACAATCACTGAGAGACTTCAAACAGAAGTTAACATGCTGCAGGTTATTATATGGGCTCTGTTGGGCTCTCTCCAAAATGAATGGACAGAGCCCAAGAGAATCAGGTGGCTTTCACATGGTTCTTAACTAGATAGAGAAAGTGAATTTGGCTTTAGAATTTTGCTATTGGAAATATGTTTTCTGCACAGGGTTGGGTCATCTCCCCCCCTCCTCCCCAACCCTCCAGCACCCTTGTCTTTCTCCTCCCTTTTATTATCAAACATTTGCAAGAGAATAGAGTTTCTCCTTCCGTGTTTCTACTTTCACATCACCACTCACTAACTTACCTTCTTGCAACGTAGCTTTACCTCCCAGTAAATGTTGATGTTCACTGGTAACTTCCAGATTGCTAGTTCTGTAGTTTGGCCTTAAGTCTTCTCATACTGGGGCTTCCTGTAGTGTCTGGTCCATTGTTCTTCTGTTTTCTCTAAACTCTCTTGAACGTCTTGTTTTGGTGATAATGCATGATTTCCCTCCTTGTTTATCTCTGAACCTCCTCCCCCCCTTATTGATCCCTTCAGTGACTACCCTTCCTTTTCTTCTCCTACAGAAGTGTATTCCCAAGACTGTCTTTCTTTGTCTTCTGTCCCCTCCCTCCTTATTGAGATGAGTCCCATATTTCTATCTGCTGACCTGGTCAGGTTTTAATCTAGCATTTGTTGTTTGCGCCACACCTCATCTACCTGGTTACCTCCTCCCCTGCCCGGCACCCACGTATGTCCCGTTTCTGTGAATGTGCCAGGATTCCCCAAATTATCTAGAGGTCAGCATTATGTTTTATTCTTCCTTCTCTCTTGACTTCTCGAATCTGAGAATTCACTAAGCTTTTGCTTTTTTTCTTCACATTTCTCTTTCATCTCTCTTCCTTTGCCTTCCCAGTGGCTAGAGTGGCCATACATCCCAGTGTGCTCAGGACAGTTGAATTTTACACCAAGCACCCCCCTTCTGCTACTACTCTCTTTCACCCACAAAAATATCCTGGTTAGGACCGTAAATTAGTTGCCCTACAGCTTACATGACAGTAGTTCAGATCGTGAGTGGCTCATTCATTACCTCTTACCTGGTCTCTTCTCTCTAGGCTCTGCCTGAGCGTGTGCAACCGGAAAGACTCATCTTTTTAAAGTACTTTTTTTTTTTTTTTTATAAATTTACTTGTCTGCTTTAAATTCTTAGTCAACTCATCACTGTCTTTTACATAAAGTAAATGCCTTTTGGTCTTCGTTTATGACCCTCTGCAACTTAACTCCCACATTGTGCTTTCAGCCTTATTTCCGGCTTCTCTCTGAAAGGAAATTATGGGGCAGCAAAGTGCAAAGCACATTTGGGCCAGAATTGCAACATGGTTGCCAGTGTGGACCTACAGAAGATATTTTCTGGACTGCCAGAATTAGGAATGAGTCCTCTTTCTGCAATAAGCCCAACTTTGGTTCTTTCAGCAGTGAGAGAGACATTTCAGGACTTCACGATCCCCCATGCCTGGTTTTTTTCTGTCTCTTTATTCCCAGTTCAAGGCAATAGGAAGGTACTGTTGGAGGAATGCCAAAGATGGAATGCTTCACTGTAGGAGCGGCCCTGTACCCCTGACCCAACGTGCTCCTGGAGAGTTGCCCGCAACCCACAGCTGAGTCTTGTGGGCACAACCAGGCAGACGCTTCCAAGCATGGGGATGTTCTGACCTCTTAAGACAGATATAGAGTCTGAGGTGACCCCCCCCCATAACAACCTTTTCTTTTTTTTTACCTCATATAAGACTGCCTTTTATTTATTTATTTGTAATTTTTTTTAACATTTATTTATTTTTGAGAGACAGAGAGAGAGAGAGAGAGAGAGAGAGATTGTCAACGGGGGAGGGGTAGAGAGAGAGGGAGACACAGAATCCAAAGCAGGCTCCAGGGTCTGAGCTAGCTGTCAGCACAGAGCCCGACGTGGGGCTCGAACTCACAAACTGCGAGATCATGACCTGAGCTGAAGTCAGATGCTTAACTGGCTGAACCACCCAGGTGCCCCAAGACTACCTTTTAAATTCTCTAATGGAAACATTACCCAGGAAGCAAATATAATTTCAGCACCAGGATGCACTTGGCTTCCCCCCATGAATTTTGGGTATCTTCCCTTGCTGCTGTGAGTGATTTTTTCATGTCCTGAGTGGGGCTTTTGTGCATAGAAAGAAGTACTTGTAATACTTGAGTTTTTAAGTAAACAGTGTAAAGATTTTAAAAAGTTTAGTCTGTTATTAAACTTTTAATTTTAACTTACAACTCCTGTATTCTACATAAAAATTGACTTAAATAAAAGCAAATAACTCCATTGTTTCTTAGATTATTATTATTTAATTTACTCAATTTCAAAGACCAGAAGTCCTTAAACAACCAGTCCTATACACAAATCTAATTTAATTAAATTCTTTAAGCACTTAAAAATTACCAATAGATTTAATATTTAATAGATTTTATATCTTTTATATAGTTTTGGATGCCCGACAGGGCAAATTATTGGCTCTAACAAGGAGACCTCTCCCAAACCCTTAAAAATCTCTCGTAAACCTACTATGTTAAGTTTGCAAACATAGCAAGACAAATAATAAACATAAAACATTCTCTGAATTGTCACAATATCATTTACCATGTTTTCTCTTAATCCTTTCAAAACAATTCTGAAATGATTTGTACATTTTCTGTTAGAATCATAAGAAATAACCTGTCTGATTCCCTAATATGCCAGATTCTCTTAAAAATACTCTAATACTGGATACATGCTGATTATCCTAATAATAAAACTTTCTCCTGAATATTAGTTTAGACACAGTATTGTTAATACTCTGGTCTTGATTTATTTCATTATATTTATATTTTATTCAGCCTTTCCCGATCTGGAAAACACACATAACCATAAGAAGATTCTCTCTAGTGGGTGAGCTGAGGTTGGTTATTCGGTTGACAATTCATGGCCAGGATGTGGTCAGGGGTAGGAGATGGGCTATGGGGCTTAAGGGCTACATGCCTCTGTGATGATTCCATGTTAGCAACCTAAGGCTTAGCTAATCTTCCAAGTTTCTGTGTCACGTGGAGAACTGCATATCCATATTTTGACCAAATTCTGTAATTTTATGTGAACCTTTGCCTCTATCCAGATTATAGTTAAGTTCATTCAATTAATTTCTTTACTGCTCAGTTTAAATCAGCATCCTTTTCACTTGGGCTCTGAAAGTATCTAGGGCAACATTGTCCAGTAGAAATACGATGTAAGCCACAGATGTGAGCCATGTGTTACATTTTTTAGATACCATAAAAAACTAAAGAGAAACAGGTGACATTGATTTTAAAAATATATGTTACTTAACTCAGTACATCCAAGATTTTATCATTTCAACACGTATTTAATACAAATACTACTTTTGGTCTAAATCATTTTACTCTACTACCGAAATCATGAGAAACGCAGTTAGGATCAAGATAGGAGCTGAGTGGCTATAAACAGAGTGTGTTTCAGGATATATTTTAATAGAAAGTTCAGAGATTACTGCCAGCATCTGTGTGACCAGACATTTCTCTTCTCTAGAATACTAAGTATCTGGAAGGCAGGAGCCGTTTTCTTGCTGCCTCCCAACACCCAATTGGTTGTCTAATAAACTTTAAATAATTATGTTTTGAATAAATAAGGGAAAGAAAGTAAGAAACAGATGGCTCTTCCATCACAAAGTGGATGGACCTCATCAAACCTGAGAGTAAGGATGCCCAAGGACAGGAAACTGCACATTACTTGTGGGACCTGGGACCCGGGTCTCTCTATTGGGATCAGAGGATCAAATTGTGGGTCTTAAGGAAGTTCCAGCAAAGGGTTCTCCTCTGGCGCACTGATTTCTTAAATATCACATTCTGATTCACTGAAGAAGAGTCTTTGAAGACTATAGGAACCATTCAGATAATTGTTACACAATGGCTAATCATGTAACTTCATTTCTTGGGGCTGTTGACTGTTGAGAAGATAGACTGCTTATCAGTCAGTGAATAGTCATTGTAGTTGCTCTTTGACATCATTAATTCATTTCTGGGAAAGTGACACAAAGAAGTACAGAAAAAGGGATACCTGGATGGCTCAATTGGTTACACGTCTTACTCTTGATTTCGGGTCAGGTCATGATCTTGAGGTTTGTGAGCCAGCCCTGAGTTTGGCTCCATGCTGTCAGCCTGGGATTCTCTCTCTCTTTCTCTCTCTCTCTCCCCCTCTCTTTCTCTCTCTCTCTCTCTCCCTCTCTTTCTCTCTCTCTCTCTCTCTCTCTCCCTCTTTTCTCCACTTGCACTCCCTCTCTCTCTCAAACTAAATAAATAAACTTAAAAAAATGTCCAAACCACTCCAAAATGAAGAAGCTTGAAATAATCACCATTTATTTGGCTCAGGATTCTGTGGATCACTAGTGTTTCTTCTTGCCTGGACCAGCTCTGCTGATTTCAACAAGGCTTTTGCTCCAGTCTCCGTGTTCGGTTAGTGAGGTGGCTGGGTGACCCAGGATGGCCCTACTCACATGTCTGGTAGTTGGCAGGTCGGCAGAAAGAATGGGAGCATCCGGGTCGGGTAGCGTGTCTATCAACCAGACACGCTAGCCTGGGCTCATTGATATGGAGATCTGATTCCCAGGAGAGTGAGGGAGCAGGCTCTAACGTGCAAGCACTTGCATGCCTCAAGGTTGTTAATATACTACCTGCCAAGCAAGTCTCATGGCTGATTCTGGAGTCAGAGTAGACACTCACAGTTACATGGCAGGAGGGCAGGGACACTGAGAGCAGAGCTGCTGGCATTTTTGCAGTCAGTCAACATAGGCAGTTAAAACCTTATGCATTAGGATGTTCGTCACAGTGGTTTTCCTAGTGTAGCGATACATAAGTATAATTCAGATGTCCAGCAAAATAAAAAATAACAATAAATAAAAAATAAAATTAAAAAATCATAATATACTGGGGCTACTATTTGGTAGCTGTCATGCAGTCATATTAAAATGCTTCTGAGAGGGACATCTGGGTGGCTCAGTCGGTTAAGCATCCGACTCTCAATTTTGGCCCAGGTCATGATCTCACGGTTCTTGAATTCGAGCCCCGCATTGGGCTCTGTGCTGATGGTTCAGAATCCGCTTGTGATTCTGTCTCTCCTCCCTCTATCTCTTCCCCTTCAGCCCTCTCTCTCTCTCTCTCTCTCAAAATAAATAAATAAATAAACTTTAAAAAATGCTTCTGATATACTATTAAATGGAAAAAGGACACACAATTCTATGTACCCTGTGATAACAGCTATTTAATAAACGTTAATTCAAATAAAAAATGTTAGAAAAGAATATACAAAAATTTTAATAATTGTATTGGGGAATTGCATCATGGTTCAGTCTGCTCTTCACTAACCAAAACGTCTCAATTAAATCACCTTCCCATGTTTATTAAGAAGAAATCACTTTGCACATCTCCAAATTACTAATATGTCATACCATAGACACTCAGAAAATGTGTTTCAGCGACATTTTCTCTTGGTATGAAGGAAAATTTTTACAATTTCTTCTGAAAGACTAATATGAGCCTGCAAGAGCAAGAAGTAATTTAAATATGTTCAGGGACCATTTTCATCTTCAGAATTAAGGATTATTTTAATTTTACATCATTGCCTTTTCTCTTTTACTTTCCTTTTTAGTTTTATCATTTTAGGATTCCCTATTTTTAATTTTCATACAGAGATTTCTTTAATTGATCATTATAATTAAGCATAAAGTCGTAAGTTACAAAGTCACATTTTGCTGGATTCTAGAGTTCTAAATTATTCATTCCACTTACTGTTTTTAGATTAGTTGATCTGGAAATTCCGTTTATTGCTTTTGGTTTTCTTATTTTGTATAGATAGGAAGGCAGAAAAAAAAAAGGAAGGACATTATAAAATAGATCTTCAAGTCTGTTGATCTGAAAGTTTATATTGTTCAATGCTCTTGTGTCCTTACCAGACATCAGTTTTCTCTCAGAAGCTCCTAATTTTATTTTCTACAAACCTTGATGCACTCACTGTATTCCAGCAAACCCTCACCATTTCTTCTTGAACCTTAACCTCTTAACTAACGCCATTTATTGATATACTACTTTTTTTTTCAGTGAAGTAGCAAATCAATAAATTAAAGATTAGTTCAGTAACTTAATACGTACTAGGATTGCTAGTTAAAACGAATTATTTTCAGTACATCTCACTTTATATTACCCTACCAGGCTCAGATCCAGTTTCAGGATAATTCTTTGGGGAGATGGTCGGTTCATTACATAAAGCAAGCCCAAGCCACTGCCATGGCCTGACACAGGCTGTATGTTATTTTTTTCTTTCTTCGTTTTTTTTTTTTTTTTTTTAGGGCGCACATTTCCGTAGGCTCTCTTCCACAATCCTATTTATATAACTATGTGGGTGGGATATATTAGCGCTACACTGGATTTCATCAATCTTATCTCTTGGAATCTGTACAGTCTATTTACTCTGATATTGTTCTGTTCACTTCTGCTAGCTTTTACCCAGCTTTCATCCCTCAGAGGTCCGTTCAAGGATCTGAGCTGTTTACTCTTTAGATCTTCCTGTTAGCATCACAGTCATTGCCGAGAACTCTCCCCCTCGACTGAGAGTTTTACAATTCAAAAGCTCATTACATTTTATAGAACCATATTTGGAATCTGTATCCCCAACTGTTTGAAATTGCCTTTATTTTTACTTAAGAGCATTTAGATATCTGATCAGAAACATTTTATGTGAATGAAAAAGAACAGATTAGCCATAGAAAGTGAGGATGTGGGAACCACATTGGAATAGTGTTCAGTGATCAGATTTAATGTGTTGACGGCCAGTTTTGCCTGACAGGTTTACGAAAGACATCGTGGGAACATGTTTAACTCTAATCTTTCTGTTCATTTACTGCCTTGAAGACAAGGGTTAGAAGAAGTTCTATTCCAAAAAGACGGAATGTCAAAATAATGGGAAACCTGGTGTTGGAAAATGGGGAAAGATGTCCTTTGAAATACCACTGGTAGGAATGTAAATTGGTATAATCTTTTTGAAAAGCAATTTTACAATATGGAGAAAGCCTCAATAATTGCCCAATCCCGATGACTCAGCAACTCAATTTACAAGATTTTTCCCAAAGGAAATAATTCTGGATTTAAGCAAGGATAAAAGGATGTTCAACGTAATTTGGCTAATAATAACAAAATGTTGGCAACAACTTAAATACCCAACAATAGGGGGTGGTTGAATCACATTAGGTATATGCATTGTGTGGCGTATTATGTAACTTTGGAAAATTATGCTTGGAAGGATATTTAATGGTATAGAAAAATGTGTGTGACATATTAAGTGAAAAAAGCTGTTTATAAAAAAGCTGTATATAGTGTAATGCAATTTTGGAGGCAAAAAGTATATTTAGGCATAGAACACCAGATTAGAAGTATATGCACCAAAATGATGAGTGTTTATCTCTGGGTTGGGGCTTATGAATGATTTTTATTTTCTTCTTTGTGCTTTCCTTTCCTTTCTAAATTTTCTGTGATAAACACATATTCCATTTGCAAGTAGGGAAAATATTATTTTGGAAAATGATGGGAATCAGGAGGGCAAAAATCACTCAAAACCGATACATAGTGCATATATATATATATATATATATATATATATATATATACACACACACACCCACCCACTAAAGGAATTCCCATTAACAAAGAGACATTAACATTTGCGAAGGAGTGCACGCAGGCTGCTAAAATGTGATGTGTGTGTGCGTGTGCAGAACCAGTGGTCTGAAAACCCAATGATCTTTATGCAAAAAGGCATAAACAGAATTAATAATCCATATAATTTTCTTTTTTCCTAGACAGATTGACTTAAGCATGGTTTAAAAGCAGAATTTGGGGGTTGGCAAAGCAAACAATGCAAGGCAATGTGGGACTTTAGACCTCCCAAATTATGATTTATTCCACCCACATCCTTTCTGCTTAGCCTCTGGTTGAGAAGAGCTGTCAGGATTTCTGGGTGTGTCCTTGTGTGTCTGTGGCCTATGGGGAGGGGAGGGGCGCTCAGGAACATGGGCTGGTGGGGGGGTATCTCGAGGAACTGACACTGCCCCCCGCACAGCCCTGTGTCGTAAGAGTGGAGACCAAGCAGGAGACAAATACTGACTCACTTTAGCAGGTAAAATAAAAACAAGTAAAAGACCTGTAAAAGTAATTGGCATCACTTGCTCACTTCTGTTTAAGTTCTGTCACAAGGGATCATCAACACGGAGAGGGGGCATGCTGGCATTTCCCTCCTCTGTGCTCTGCTCCCCTCAGGACACCCTGGGTGACTTTCCTAAGAGGTCAAATAGGGTAAAATGCTCTCCCCTATCCCCAATTTAGCATTTATTTAGCTTGGTAAACCTATTATCATTGAACGGTGGGCTGAACATGCTACTTGCCCGGCTGCTTTGTGAGCCGTGGCATTGGGGCTGCTTCTGTTCCTAAACACCTATTTTCAAATCTGGTTCATTTAGAGGAATTAGGATTAACCTTCTAATAGGCCAAGCCAAGAGGCCCTGTGATAATTTGGAGAGGCTGCAGCTCTCTCTGTAGGCCTCCTCACCCTGAGTCTTTTACGACATAACCTTGCCCAGTGGTCTGTGGGGAGATGCCCTTTGGAAAGTTGAGGCGACTGGAGATTTTCCAGGGACGAAGCCTCCCCTCAAAGCATTCATCCTAGAAATTCAACAGTAAACTTTCTTCATTTTAGAGATCTGCATCTCTCTCCGTGAAATATTTGAGGGCACTTTTTTAAAAAAAAATTTTATTATTATTATTATTTTTACAAATAGTTTATTGTCAGGTTGGTTTCCATATAACACCCAGTGCTCATCCCCACAAGTGCCCCCTTGAGGGCACTTTTTGAGGAATTTACTGGAAGTCATTTGCATCACGTACTACATTTTACTTGCTCATTCTAATTCTGCTTTACTTAATTAATTAAAATGCCATCAAGAATTATATCAGTTTTGCCAAAGGGAGATGAACTGAGGCAGCCTATCCTTTATTGCTTTCTTAAGTATTTATACACCCTTCCTCATGCTTCCTGTAACTTCCACAAACCCATAGCCAGGAAACCCCTCCTCATTTTCCAGGGGCGCCTACAAGGGGAAACGGAGGCTAATGCTCATCTCAGAACTTCGTTTATCATCAGGAACATCTGCAATGCTTTGGCAGTAGAGGCAATTGGTGTGTATGCAAACATCATTCTAGACTGTTCTTCAGGTCACTCTGGGTAAGGCTTCTCATCATGACATGCTGGAAAACTGTTTCATTTCTTATTTTCTTGGCCTGGATTGGAATATCTTATTTTTGTTTCCCTCATCTCTTTTTTCCTGAACATGTTGATGTTGTGCCTGACTCTGCGCTGGTGGGTTTTAGGGGTGCTAGAAAACCATGGCAGCTTTTTCTCTACTTATTACTTCTTATGAAGTATTTCCTAGATTATACCTTTTTACTGTATCAATTCATTCATTTTCCCCCCTGTATCTTTAATTTTTCCCTTCCTCTGGGTCCTTCCCTAAAACATATCATGTTCCCAGATCTCTCCTATTTTAAATAATTCTGTCTTTGGCCAGGACACTGCTGTCCCTCACTGGAGCTCCTTATAGCCCTATTTCTGGAAAAGGTATGCTGTCTGGCTCTTGTCTCTTTCCCCCTACACTCGTTCTTTAAAATCTACAACATTCTGGCTTCTGCCCAACAAAACTACCAAACCACTTGCAATTGGGTTTTTAAGTGCTCCTAATTGCTCACTTTCAGTTTCCGTACTATGAGACCTCTCTGTAGCATAAGCTACGTTGTTCACTCCTTGTTTCCTGAAACTCTGCTTTCTGGGTGCCTGAGACACCACATACCCCAGGTCTCCTGCTCCTGACCACTGTCGTTGGCTTCGCTTTTGTATTCTCCAGTGTGGTTTCCTTGCCCTCACTGCTCTAGTCTACATGATCTTCCCCTGTAGGTCATCTCTTGCAAATCTGTGGCTTTGAACACCATCTCTGCATGCCTTCCAAGTCAGTAACACTAGCTCTACCATGTCCTGGTGTTCAGAAAGATCTCCTGCAGCCTCTGCCTATTTCCTTGACTCCAGTTTCTCTCAAGTGAAACCTGCCGTTGATGTTCCCGTCTTGGTTGCAAACATCTAATGGCTTCCCGTTGCCTTGAAGTGACACTCAGACTCTGCAGACTGGCCCCCAGGGACTTCACGAGCCATCCACCATACTCCGAGAGCCAGATCTCTCCTGCAGCCCTGAATGGTGGTGGCGCGTGCAATTTAGCCAGTCTGCTGGTAGTCACGGTGGCGCTCTTGAGTGTGTCTGCCTCTCGTCTTCACGCATGAGCCTCTCGTCTTCACCCATGAACTTGTGTTTTTCACCACAAGTTATAAGTGAATGAATGGTGTCTGCTATGGGGGAATCTTCTCACTCTTCTCTGCCTAGTTCTTGTTCTGTGTCTCCTCCATGAAGTCTTTCCTGATCCTTTCTCTGGAAGCCTTCTCTCCTCCTTTGAGCTCTGGTGCCTTTGTTTTATTATATTAATCCTATGCCACTTTTGTACATTTTTATAGGCTCTCTAATGACTATCACAGTCCCTTATACCTACCTGGTGCTTATTAATGGGTGGAAAACTTCATGCAGCCTCTTTAAGACTGTGTAACATGAAGCTCAAACTTTTGCCCAAACCTCACAATAAATAATTTAAATAAAATTAAAACTAAAATAAAAAAATAGTTCTATTTCATGGTCCCCCCCCCCTTTTACCACAGAAGTATCCCTAGAACCTACACAGAACAGATCAGTATGTAAGTCTGCCAAAGGAATTTCAGGGTATAAAAGTAAAACTGAATAAGGCTAAGATACTGCGGTAGTTTCCCATATATTAGCAGTTGGTAATTCTCAACATAATCTGCCATTTCAACCATGTATGTGACAATTTAATTTTTTAACTTAACAACAGTCACTGTAATGTGTTAGGCTAATGGAACCCTAATACAGTTAAAGGTATTATGGCCAGATTAATTGAGGATTAAAAAATCATATTTGACTACTATGTAATAAGCTTGGTTAGTAAAAGATGTTAACCAATCAGGATCATCTGATCCTGTATTGATAGGTATGTAATTGTGGCTGCTACTGACCTTGTTTATATCGGTCACATGAACATGGCAGCCATTGAGTAGAATTCTCTTTGCTGCTTAGCATGAGACACATTTCTAAGAGTTGGTTTACTGTATTTTCAATGCACATGTAATTGATCTTCATGTCAGGGAGTGACTTGGCATAAAGCCAAAGGTGAGCTGTCATCACATAGGCAAAGTGGGGCTTGTGGACCTGGAATAGATACAGGGCAATTTGGAGAGTAAGCTGTCATGGAAGAATTGGGAAGATGGTTTTTAATCTTGGACTTTCCCTAGATTTCTGATGGCCACGAATACAGAAAAACCTGCTAATGAGTAGGCCACTTGTGTAATTTTTTTTTACTTAAAGTAAAATGTAAAATGTCAGGCAACTATCCATGACTTACTCTAGGGAAAGGGAACAGCTAATGATTAGTCTTCTGTTTACAATTAAAGTCTGATTTCTTTTTGTAATTTTGGTTGACTTGCTATTGGTTCTCTGGACTCCTAATAGGCCTTGTGGATTCTAAATAGATTCTGCTTTGACTCCCAATTACCATGCAATTAAAGGACTTCCAAATGCTGCCCTTTAATTGTGTTTGTGTTCATTTTGTTAAAAAAAAGCAGACCCAAAATGGAGTCACTTATGCTAAGCCTCATGTCACAAAACCAACAATTGATGCTTAATTACAGTTTAACCTCTCCCAGGAATGGAATCTTTAACCAGTCAATCAGGAACTACCTGACGAGCACTAGTGAGGTAATGTATCTGATAGACCCTCCAACCCTCCTATACCTCTGTGCCCTAAAGGAAGGTGACCTTGCCCCAGCCAATCTGCCTTTTGCTAGTGTAACTTCCTTGTCCCACTCCCTTCTGCCTATAAAAGCATTCCACTCTGTATAGCTTCTCAGAACTCCTTTTTGTCTACTTGATGCGATGCTGCCCAATTCGTGAATTGTTAAATAAAACCAATCAGATATTTAAAATTTACTCAGCTGAATTTTTTAAAAACCAATTCCCTCTAGGCTTTTATTCTGTAATCTACTTTCAGTTGCCATATCAGTTCCTTATAAATTTGTATATGTTTTTTAATGATATACCACCTCAGTTTCCCCATATAACCCTTCTTTATTAAAAAAAAAAAACAAACCCTAAGAAAATCACCAAATGACAGCATAGACTTTGGTGGAAACAAGTGATATGGAAACGGACTAAATCAGGAGAGGACTGGCTTAAGAATACAGATTTGGTGACTAGTTCCTGCCCTGGAAAGAGTAGATAAATGCCTCAATCCCTTTGTGCTTAGCCTCCTAGGTTTAACTGAGGAGACATTTTGTTCATTTTTTAAAGTAAGGGCCTTTTTTGTACATTCTTGGGAGTCTATGCATGAAAAATGGGTGAATTCAGTCCGTGGCTGAACAAATGGATAGTCAACCCTACCCTTTCACTCATAGGAGTAATAGGAGTATAGTCCCGAAGTTATTTACAAAAACTCCCCCATTGAAGGGCCAGATCCTCTAAGTCTTCCCAGGTGATGGTTGGCTAAGCTGCTAATGGGAGGGAATTAGGGGAGACTCTCTGCGGCATGCTGGCCACAAACATACATTCTACCAGTGACCTTTACAGGGCCGTGCCCCAAGCACCACCCCCCCACCCCACCCCCCCACCCCCGTTCCCTGCCAAATCCCTCATATAGTGAATAATTAAGACTTCTTCTGGAAGCAGCGACTTTAGTATTGAGGATTGCAGGAGGGTAGAGCACCTAATAACTGGTAGGCTCTCACAAATCACACTTGATCTTCTCTGGCTCCGTAGAGTGGTGGCCCTAGACCTAAAGATCTTGGAAGGTCTGAAAGGCTGCAGGCGGAAGCCAGGGTGCGAGCCCTTAATGAAGGTCTGTTCAGCACGGTAAGCAGTAATCACCATCAGGCCTTGCAAAAAGTGCTGAGTTACTTTTCTTTCTGCTTTCTCTTGATGATTCGGGAGGGTAGAGGGGAAAAGTCAATGATATGGGTTACCCCAACCCATAAATAATTGAAAGAATATGTAATGCAAATTCAAATTCATTTCATTTCATAACAACCCCACTTAAACAGCTCATTCAACTGTGTATGCCAGGAAATGGAGTGGAATCGGAATGGACAGGAGGGGTTTCTCTTGGCTGTGCTTGAACACACCAGCTGAGATGCAGAGATGCTTTTCGGTGCAAAACAAAGAAATCAGCAAATGAAGGTAGTCCTTTTGAGCTCCCCCACTTCTTTCTTCTCTTCCTGATGAAGCACCTAATGAAATGTGAAGCGGTTCAGGAGCCACGGGCAGAAGAATGCCTGTGTGGAATAATGGGGACAGAGATAGCTGCTATAAAGATGGGTCCAGGCTTATCGGTGATAGTGTGAAACATGCTTCCTAGATGGAGATAAGCAGAGAGCCAGGCCCATGATCCGAGAACACAGGAAAAGAGCCTGCAGGGAAGGCATCTTTCAGTCACTAATGTCTTCTGAGATTTACAAATAAGACAGTTCCAGATCAGGTAATAGCCGATGAAAATGTGATGGCATTTACAAATATTAACGGATGTTTTTCTTTCTCTCCTGTTATGATTCTCCTGTTTCCCTCTACTGCCCCCACCCAGTTATGTGGGTCCTATAGAGTCATTGCCTTAAGGGAAGTTGTGACAAGGTGTCAGAGAGAAAGAGGACTTGCCTTTGGTTTCTAAAACTTAAGCCCTGGGAATAATCGAGAAGATTTGGGGTATAGGTAGAGTTGGAGAAAATAAAGTTTGAGGAGAGAGGGCTTTCTCTTGAACTAGGGGAAGATTTCTTTGCACCAGGGAGTAGAAGGGAGGGTTAGGGGAAGGCATGGGAGCAGATGCATTGGTGGGTGCTGGAGGGAGTGCTCAGTACCCCGCTTCCCGGGTGGCACTGGGGGAAGTGGCAAGACTGTCGGCCCTCACAGACTATACGCAGCTTTGCAGAGATTCCTGAGCCACAGGATGACACCTAAAAGAGCAAAGGGTTTCTGTGCCCCAGCAACAGGGCAGCTGTGGAGGGAGCCAAGGGCCCAAGAGGTCACAAAGAAATAAAGAACAAACACTTCCTATGAGGACTCAACGCGTTAGCACTGTCCGAGGTCTCCTTAGAATTTAAGCACAACCCTGAGGAGAGGGTCGTTTCCATACTGAGCGGGGCTGAGTTTCTCCCAGCCTGGAAGAATGTGGAATCAATATGGAAATTAAGTGAGTTAATATAAAAATAAAGGGTTTATGAAGATGAAGAGTCATAAACCACGGTTTGTACCTGCGTTGACTGGGGCCCGATGGAGGATTTCTAAGTTTCCCAAGCGAGTGTGTGGGAGACTGATTATAATCCCTCAGGCTAGAGGGAAGCCATTTTGAGGCAAAGGCCATGACTCAGGTAGGGAACTGGTGGGCACAGAAGTAACCATGGAGTTTGGAGACCCAGGTGGACTGTGAAGGAGCCAAATTTGCGAGAGACAGGCTGCTTCACACCCCAGGGCCAGACCCAGAAAAGGTAGCAAGGGGTAGAAGGAAAGTGGGAGCTGCCGTGGGTAGAAAGTAGAAGGAGGGAGCTTTATTTGGAGCCACAGCAAAGATTCAATTATTTCTTCTCAGGAGAATCTACCAGAGAAAGGGTAGAGTGAACTTACAACTCTAGCCCAGTTAGTTGTGACAGGGCTGGTGGGGACAACTGGTAAGAAGCCCCAGGGGATGCTTCTCAGGCTCAGGGGGAAGGAGGAAGAATCTCCTTTCCCCAGAGCCGGCCCTACACACAACACACGCAGAAGCCTGGGGCCTGGGAGCTGGGAGGTATGTGCCATGAAGCAGAAAAAACTCTGGAGGAAGTCTGCAGAATGTTGACTCAGAGGGCAGTATTTTTTTTTTTTTTAATATTTGTTTACTTTTTTTTTCAAATGTTTTTTATTTATTTCTGAGAGAGAGAGACAGCATGAGCAGGGGAGGGTCAGAGAGAGAGGGAGATATAGAATCTGAAACAGGCTCCAGGCTCTGAGCTAGCTGTCAGCACAGAGCCCAATGCGGGGCTCGAACCCACGAAATGTGAGATCATGACCTGAGCCAGAGTCGGATGCTTAACCTGCTGAGCCACCCAGGTGCCCCAGAGGGGCAGTATTTTAAAGGTACTTCCAAGAAGATGGGGAAAACACAAATCCCTCTCTTTTTCATTTTCTTGTAGAAAAACAAGTGACCTTTTCCTGGTAGGCTGTAGAGAACCAGCAATGACAAACTTCAGGATTGAGGAAGTCTTGGGAAGGGGGAGATGGATTCTCATCTTGACTCTTGGCGTCTTGACTTAAGAGACCCGAGAATTACCTCTTACCTCAACGCTCACGCTGGGCACCACCCAGCCACAGCCGAGGAGGAAGGTTGCAGTTTGGGCTGGGACCTCACCACCCACAGGACCCATCATCCTGAAGCCAAACGCTGATGGGAAGGAAGCCCAGGGAGGCTTACCTGCTTGTGGCCAGACTGACTCCTTCCGGTGGATGGGGCTCTAAATGCTGAAGGGAGAAGCTGAGAGTCTCCTAGATTAAGTGACCCCCAGATAAGTGAGGCAGGAAGTTTGCTCTAAAAAGGGGCTCAACTCCTGGAGCCTGGGGGGAAGCTGGCACCTGCATTAGCACGGGACATTTTGCTTGAGAGAATTACTATTCTGATAGGCTCGATTTGGAACAGAGAGACACAGTTTGCGGAGGGCACTTGCGAGAAGTTTCCTTTGCTTGCGGGAATGCAAACATTACACTAGCACAACAAATCTGGTGAGAAAATAATTTTGTGCCAATGTTTATTTCTCTGTCTTTGTCTTACTCGCACTGGCAGTCCCTCCACATCTGCCATAGATTCTGGCCTCCGGTTTTTGTGTTTCCAAAGCCTAAATCTGTGCTAACCCTGTCATGAGCAAGGCTCCTCTAAGAGTCTCATGAAGTAATGCTGTTGATGAAGTTGGAGGAGAATTTCCTCCAAGAGGGTCAGTAAAGGAACCCCCCAGGCCCCCCAACCCCCCCAGGGTCGGGTAGCAAGGAAGAAAGGGGAGTACAAAAAGAGAAAGCCTAATTTTGCAGGGAGAGGGTATCTTGTGAGACCCAAAGAAGAGAATGAAGGATGCCCCGAATGTTTTACCCATTGTCTTGGAAGTGAGACGTGGGTAACAATGGGTTCAGTTCTTCAGGGTTTGAACTGGACCCGATGTGGGCAATGCCAGTGTCTCTGTGGATCCTTTCTGGTGTCATGGAGCGTGGGCTGCCGGTTGATGTTCCGAATGATCCCATTGCCTTTGGCTTTAGACTTTTGGAGCTCCCTTACTGGTAAGTGGAATAGTTCCCTTTTGTTGTATCCCATTTATTTGCAAGGTTCTAAGCAGCGCCTAGGGGATGCTGAAGATGCATGGACTTCCCCTCTTTCCGCTTGCATGGGAGTGTGTCCCTGTCATCCCTTCCTGCAAAGAGCAGTTATTGAGGGACCTCCATGAGCACTAGGCACTTGTTTGGTGCTAAAAGTCAGATGGGCGTCCCCTCACTGCCTCATGGGGAAGACTGTCTTGGAAACTAAGAACAGGTCAGTGTGACAAGCGTGACAATAAGTGAGCACTGAGGGCTCCAGGAGATATTCCGCCTTTAGGGGGCGTCCCGGCTGACGAAGCTTCGCAGCTGCTTTGGATCTCCTTTCTAAGGAAGTGATTCTTGCAAGAGAATCCTAGAGACAGCGACTTAACACGTTGACATCAGTGAGAGACTGAAACAGTCTCTAGAATCTCCTATCACTTATCATATGAAGTAATTAAACGTATTTATTGCTTAGACGACGTTGGGTTTTTTAGTAGCTTTCCACCAAGAGAAATCCTGACCGATAACGATGTTCCTTGCCAAATTTCCCATTAAAGCGCATGGAGGACAAAATTGAAATGCATTGCTTTGGCTGTAATTACCATTCTTTTTTACTTGCATTGTAATTGTAATTTATGAAGGGAGAAAAAGAGGTGGTTATCCACTGCAGGAAAATTAGAACAAACTTTCCTTCTTTTTTTTTTCTTTTTTCAGTTCCTTCTCCTCACTCTCCCTCCTTCCCTCCCTTTCTTTTTTTTTGCTATTTGAAATATTTAAAATAATGTCAATAAAGTAAAAATCACTGGGTTAAATATTACATTGTTGGATTAATTTAAATTCATGTCCATAGCAAATGAACAATGAATAAAGTTTCCTGTAACAAGCAAATAAGCATAATCTCAAAATGAAAGGTTATGTAACAATAAAATATTATTTATGAACTAGAACCTGATAGGATACCTTCTTGCAAATGACCCACCCGGGGTTCGATTTAATAATGACAAGACACTGATTAAGTATAAAGATGATAAGAAAGAACTTTCACTCCAACCTGGGTAGTATTTATATTCTTAATTTCTTTGAGTTTTAAATATGTTCTAGTTTCTTCCTTATCTTTACCTAAGTTTTGAATATAAGCACCTGAGTTTTACATGTAAGTATCTGAGTTTTAAATATAAGTATCTGAGTTTTAAATATAAGTATCTGAGTTTTAAATATCCTGCAGTTTCTTTCTTATCTCTATCTGAGTTTTAAATATAAGCACCTGAGTTTTAAATATAAGTATCTAAGTTTTAAACATCCTGTGGTTTCTTCCTTATCTTTATAATAAAATGTTCAAGCCTTGCTCAGTGATTTGTTTTCTCAATTTTCTCTCAGTATTCTTATTATTAAAGCTTGTGACTTCTGATTTTAATTTAATTTTGAATAAGGTTAAGTTTGAGAAATCGGGGTTTATCACTTTTGGGATCAACTGGTAGTTAGCTTTTTCTCAGTGATTTGCAAGGAGGATTTATACATTAAAATGTTAGCTCTCTGTCATATATGATGGGAACATTTTCTTCTGCATATTGTTTGTATTTTAACCTTGCGATGACCATTGCTTTAGAGAATTTTTCTGTTGTCAAACAAAAAAGATTTGTCAGACAAAAGATTACAGTCTTTTGATTGTAAATAAAATCTTTGGATTTTATCATTTCTGGTTAAAAAAAACAAGTTTAAAGACGCTTCCTTCAAACCAAAATAATAAAAATGGTCATCCATATTTTCTTATGTTATTTTCACGGCTTCATGCATAACTTTTAAGTCTTTGATCATCTGGAATTTATTTTGGTATGAAAATAAGCTAGGAATGCAAGTGTATTTATTTGGGAATAGCTAATCTAATTGCTTTAATAAAATTTACTGGTTTTATCTTGTTCCACTGCTTTGAAATGCCACCTTAATTCTATACCGCCTTTTCATATCTTCTTAAGTCTATGCGCAGCATTTACTTGCGATTTCAGTCATCTACATGCCTATATACCCATGCCACCATCTCATTTTAAAAATGACTACAGCTTTAAGGACATTATAATAATTGGTAAGACAACTGCTCACACATTATTCTACCTTTTAAAGAATGTCTTGGCTCTTCTTGCATTTTATTCTTTCAGACTGATTTTTAAAAATAGCACTCAGTGTACCAGGCATTTTATTTATTTATTTTTTTCTGTATTGATTTTTCTGGAAAACAAATTACAAAAATAACGTGTGCTTGCTATCACAAAGTCCAGTGAAGCAGACAGGAAGAGAACGAGCCCACAGCCTTCTCTTCTCCCCTTTAATAGTACATCCCAGCGGTGACTGCTATGGCCGTTTGTTGGGCATCTATCCTTCTGAACATTCTCCCATTCTTTTTTTTTCTAATTTTTAATTATGTTTATTTATTTTGAGAGAGAGAGAGAGACAGACAGAATGTGAGTGGGAGACGAGCAGAGAGAGAAGGAGACACAGAATCCAAAGCAGGCTCTGAACTGTCAGTGCAGAGCCCAACATGGGGCTCGAACCTGAGAACTGTGAGATCATGACCTGAGCCGAAGTCGGACGCTTAACCAGCTGAGCCACCCAGGCTTTCCTGTTCTAACGCATAAACACATTTCGTGAAGAAGTGCCCTCAAAATACCAGTCATGTTTTCACTATGATGTCCCAATAAATATTTGGAGAGACATATTTTCTTTCACATTTCTGGCTTTCAAATCATGTAATGCCTTTCAGGGTGTTTTGTTTTGTTATTTTAATTTTTTTTTAAATGTTTTATTTATTTCTAGGGGAGAGAGAGAGAGACAGCGTGAGCAAGGGAGGGTCAGAGAGAGAGGGAGACACAGACTCTGAAACAGCCTCCAGGCTCTGAGCTGGCAGTCAGCACAGAGCCCGACGCGGGGCTCGAACCCACGAACCGTGAGATCATGACCTAAGCAAAAGTCGGACGCTTAACCGACTAAGCCACCCAGGCGCCCCTGTTTTGTTATTTTAATATGTATGCTGATATAACATGACTCATCTACATCACCTGAGACATTGTGATAATAAAGCACATTTCAAATAGATCTCATCTTACACCATTTCTCAAAGCATGTTCTACGGTACATAGATTCTGCAAGATACCCTGCAAAGGTTTTGCAAGGGTTCCCTGGGCAAATGAGTTTGGGAAACACTGGGTGGTATATTTTCTTTTTGCATATTTGTAATGCAAAACAGCATATTAGAAACTCTGTTAAGTCCCATAATAAAGGTTTAGTTTTGTCTGACTTAGTGTCTTTGAGACTTATTTGACCAGGGATATTATTCTGCCTCTTGGACAGGACATGCCTAGGACACAGTTTGGGAAATGGGGAGTTACAGGCTTTCACCCAGTTTCTGGCTGGGGTGAGTAGTAGCAGAGCCTGGAAGAGCTCCCAGGTCTCTGGGTTTGATAAATGGATGGTTGCTCTTGTCACTGACTGAGATAAAGAATAGAAGTGCAGGATCAATTTTGGACATATTGAGTTTTGATGCCTCTGGGAGGTTCAAGTGGAGATGTTTAGTAAGCTGAGAATTTACAGGTCTGGAATTCAGGTGAGAGGTCAGAGCTAAGGAACGGTGGCTCGGAAAGTTTGCTTTGGATTAAAGCGTGTTGTCTAAAAAGGCCCATTTTAAAATGCACATATATTACCTAGGAAGGGTAAGCATTAAATTATTAATACGTATTATATTATCATATTAGCTTACTATCATTTTAAAGCAGAGATCAGGCCCCTGAAGGAATGGAAATCAGAACTGGTGAATTCTGAGTGGAGGGTCGGTGAAGAAATAGTCTGAAGTGGTGATTTCCAACCCTTTAGAATCTGGGGCCTCTTTTTAGTGCTAAATTTTTTTTTCAAACCTTCCACTGCCCTCCCCCCCCCATTCTACTTTTATATTCTTTGATTGAAAAAATATGCCCTGACCAGAACTAGTACGAATTAACTTTGAAAGAGATCAGTGCAAATGTAGGAAGACATTTCTTTATTCAGTGTGCGGACCATGGCCCCGCACGTAAGGATTTCTGATCTTCCTGCTGCCCCTGTGTTTCCCAGCAAAGACAGATTTAAGGACCCTGACTTTCAGTTTTGAACAAACATTGTGTTCTCTTGCTTACCCAGGCTTGTGTCAAATTAAAACAGGAAGATGAGGGAGAGGAAGGTGCCAGTACAATTTTTAGGTCACTCATCTGCTGTCTTTCTGACCTGGGTCCATTTTAACCAAGACTGAGCTCTTAGCCTGGAGTCTCCCATTGCTAACCAGGTGACCTCGGAGAAACCTCGCTGCCTCCTTTGCCTTAACTATCAAAACGGGATGATAGCAATAGCTTTTCTTGCCTCCCCGGGGCCCTCGACCTGAAGTCAGTAAGATAAATAGTTGTGAAAGTGAGTGGGAAGGTTAAAAGTGCTCTAAAATGTGAGGTATTTTCATGGCTGCATTTTAATATGGCTCCGCACCAGGTATCCTGAAGGTAGCAATTCCCTGGGAGGGGGTTTAATCATCCGGGCTCACCATAGGGTGGACTCCATTTAACCTGTGTGTTCTGGTTGATTAGGTTATTGTGTGTAGATTGCAGGAACCTCAAGCTCTCCTCCATCTTTTTCTTTTTGATATAATTTTAATGAGATTTCCCTCATTCTTTTATTGCATGGCAGGCTACTGCTAGAATAAATATAAAGAAGTTTTTTAAAAATGGAGAAAACAGGAGGGCTGGGGAGATGGAAAAATGCAGGGGGTAAGGCAGAGGATGAGAGTGGAAAGGCTGTTCAAGATCTGTACGGGTCTCCTGGTGGCTTTAGAATTCCTGAGGGCACTTCCTTCTGTGCCAGGCACTGAAAGATAAGAGAGGGGACCCAGCAAAGGCCACAGAGAGAAAGGTCTTTTTAAAAAGAAATTTTTTTTTACCATTATTTTTTGAGAGACAGAGATAGAGCACAAGTGGTGGAGGGGCAGAGAGAGAAGGAGACACAGAATCTGAAACAGGATTCAGGCTCTGAGCTGTCAGCACAGAGCCCGATGTGGGGCTCGAACTCACAAACCGTGAGATCATGACCTGAGCCGAAGTCAGACCCTTAACCGACTGAGCCACCCAGGTGCCCCAAGAAAGGTCTTTTTAAATCATTCCTTCCAAGGAGCTTCATCGCCAGGCCGAGGAATCCAGTACTTTTCCCTGTACTGTACGAGCAAAGTTGGCACGGTATGTATGGCCTCTTCCCACACCGTGGCCTCTAGCGTGTTTCTCTGAATGGGCAGGTGTGTGGAATACACCAGGACATGTAAACTGATACAGGCATTGGAAGAGCATGTTTTTCATTAGAGCTAGCCAGGTAACACTTAAAAGCCATTTACCCTGAGTTGAGATTGTTGTTTTTCATTAATTGAGTTTCTTTTATTGAATAGTCATAACTGTCACTAACCAGTCGCTATCACTAAGTAGCAAGTCATTTTTTCCCTAAGGCTTTGTCTATTTTCCTCTCCTGAGGGGAGTGTGGATGTGTGTGCCTGTGTGTGCATGCACGTGCATGTATGTTTGCACGTGTGTGTATACATGTGCATGCTGAGGTGGGGAGCAAGAGCAATGCGTGTACCCGATACATGCAATGCACACTCGGGGGTGGGTCATTGAGATGATTTAACCCAATAAGCCGGGGAGGTATTAGTTCCTGCATTTCACAAGACTCCAAGAGATGCAGAGATTTAATCCCTGATACCTGTGGCACGTAATGAAGGGGGAGTGGGTCACATAAGCCGTGTACATGCCCTTCCCTGTTTAGAAGATCTCCTCCAAAAGCTTTCCAATTTACTGTCCTAGAGTTCTTTCTGGGTGAGTCCTGGGTCATTGAAAGAAGGAAGCGAGGGAGCAAAACATTTGTGGAGCACAGAGAGGACGACCTGTAAGCCTGGCGTCTGAGCGTAGGAGGGCCCACAAATGACCTAGACTGTCCCAACACTTCATAAAGTCTCTCATCACCAGTTGATTTTTAGGGATTTATTTCTCTGTAGTAGTATTTTTTTGGCAGAGTATTCTGGAAAGTAGAGTCCCTTTTGTTAAAGCACAGCAGCTTGTCCTTGAGACAAAGGCTCCGTATTCTCTGGCCTTTGGGAATTAATGCCTCTGTAAAGGCAGCGTCTGATCCTATCATGCCAAGAATAGTGTGGAGTAGAGGGTGACCCAACGAATGGGCAAAGCCTGCCATTGTAGATGCTGTCATGACACAAAGGGACATAAGTGGCCCGGCTTGAATAAACTGTATCGATTAGGACTGATAGGTGGGAGTGTGGAAACTGTCTTCACAGTGTCATGGTCACGTTTCTTTATTATTTGAAGACAACCTCAGCCATTTCTGTCAGGACAGAAATTATGTCCTGTAATTTGACTGACTTTGCCAATTTTACTCACTATTTACTCAGAGCATTTTATAGCTGCCGGTGCTGGAACCCCATCATCTGCTTACATCCTCTTGAGGTGTTTGGGCACAAAGAATCCCATTCCCCTGGCTCCAGGCTCTAGATCGGTGCTTCTCAATCTTGATTGTACATTAGAACACCCTGAGGGGCTGTTAAAAATACTGAAGGCTGGGCCCCGTCCTAAGAGACTTTGATTTAATTGGTCTAGGTGGGACCCTCGCATTGGTATTTTTCAACAGCTCCCTAAGTGATCCTAATGAACAGTCAAAATTGGGCACTGTTGCTCTGGATGGTTGACTCATCCTACATAACCCGTCAACTGAAGTCTCTGTAGCTTCTGTGTGTAGCATTGGTGCCTCTGTGTGATTTAGAAAAAGATGTCCCTCTTCCTGGACGCGTATCCTGTGAGGAAGATGTCCTACTTCTTCTGGGTTGACACAGCCCCATGGGCGTATGGCTTGGTGAGCAGAGTGTGGTCTCCCCAGCTCTGCTAGGCAGTCATGGTGGCTTCCTCAGCCTTAGGTCTCTCTCTGAGTCTCCTGGTTTGGCACAGTTTCTCTCTAAGCATCTCTTGGCCGTAAGCAGATTTCGGTTAAAGAAACACAGAAGTAACTCTTCTAAAGTGACAGTTTGAGGAGCTCCATTGATCTCAGTTCCCCAGCTCTAACTCATGAAAAATGTGAAAAACAACCATTGAAAGTTTCTGTAAATTGGGATGGTTCAACATTCGCAAATCAATCAATGTGATACATCATATCAATAAAAGAAAAGATAAAAACCATATGATCCTGTCAATAGATGCAGAAAAAGCATTTGACAAAATACAGCATCCCTTCTTAATAAAGACTCTCGAGAAAGTTGGGATAGAAGGAACCTACTTAAACATCATCAAAGCCATCTATGAGAAGCCTTCAGCTAACATCATCCTCAACGGGGAAAAACTGAGAGCTTTCCCCCTGAGATCAGGAACACGACAGGGATGCCCACTCTCACCACTGTTGTTTAACATAGTGCTGGAAGTCCTAGCATCAGCCATCAGACACCAAAAGGAAATCAAAGGCATCAGAATTGGCAAAGAGGAAGTCAAACTTTCACTCTTCGCAGATGACATGATACTCTACATCGAAAACCCGACAGACTCCACCAGAAGCCTACTAGAACTGATCCAAGAATTCAGCCAAGTTGCAGGGTACAAAATCAACGTACAGAAATCGGTTGCATTTTTATACACCAACAATGAAGCAACAGAAAGAGAAATCAAGAAACTGATCCCATTCACCATTGCACAAAAAACCATAAAATACCTCGTAATAAACCTAACCAAGGATACAAGAGATCTGTATGATGAAAACTATAGAAAACTTATGAAGGAAATTGAAGAAGACACAAAGAAATGGAAAAACATTCCATGCTCATGGATAGGAAGAATAAATATAGTTAAGATGTCATTACTACCTAAAGCACTCTACACATTCAATGCAATTCCCTCAAAATTGCACCAGCATACTTCTCAAAACTAGAATAAACTATCCAAAAATTTGTATGGAACCACAAAAGACCCCGAATAGCCAAAGTAATACTGAAAAATAAAACCAAAACGGGAGGGATCACCATCCCAGACTTTAGCCTCTACTCCAAAGCTGTCATCATCAAGACAGTATGGTATTGGCACAAAAACAGACACAGAGACCAATGGAACAGAATTGAGAACTCAGAAGTGGACCCAAAAGTATACAGCCAACTAATCTTTGACAAAGCAGGAAAGAACATCCAATGGAAAAAAGACAGCCTTTTTAACAGATGGTGTTGGGAGAACTGGACAGCAACATGCAGAAGAATGAAACTAGATCATTTTCTCACACCATGCACAAAAATCAACTCAAAATGGATAAAGGACCTGAACGTGAGACAGGAAACTATCAACACCCTAGAGGAGAAAGCAGGAAACAACCTCCTTGACCTCCACCGCAGCAACTTCTTACCTGACACATCCCCAAAAGCAAGGGAATCAAGAGCAAAAATAAACTGTTGGGACCTCATCAAGATTAAAAGCTTCTGCACAGCCAAGGAAACAACCCAGAAAATTAATAGGCAACCAACGGAATGGGAAAAGATAGTTGCAAATGACATATCAGATAAAGGGTTAATATCCAGAATCTATAAGGAACTCACCAAACTACACGCCCGAAAAACAAACAACCCAGTGAAGAAATGGGCAGAAGATATGAACAGACACTTCTCCAAAGAGGACATCCAGATGGCCAACAGACACATGAAACGATGCTCAGCATCGCTCCTCATCAGGGAAATACAAATCAAAACCACACTGAGATACCACCTCACGCCAGTCAGAGTGGCTAAAATGAGCAAATCAGAGAACTCTAGATGCTGGCGAGGATGTGGAGAAACGGAAACCCTCATACACTGTTGGTGGGAATGTAAACTGGTACAGCCCCTCTGGAAAACAGTGTGGAGGTTCCTCAGGAAACTAACACTAGAACTCCCCTATGACCCAGCAATAGCACTGCTAGGAATTTACCCAAGGGATACAGAAATGCTGAGGCATAGGAGCACATGTACCCCAATGTTCATAGCAGCACTCTCCACAATAACTAAAACATGGAAAGAGCCTAAGTGTCCATCAACAGATGAATGGATCAAGAAGATGTGGTTTATCTATACCATGGAATACTACATGGCAATGAGAAACAATGAAATCTGGCCATGTGTAGCAACATGGATGGACCTTGAGGGTGTTATGCTGAGCGAAATAAGTCAGGCAGAGAAGGACAAATACCATATGGGTGCACGTATAGGAGGATTAGGAGGAACTTAACAGAGGACCAACCGGGAGAAGAAGGGGAGAAATGGTGGGGGAAAGGGAGAGAGGCAAACCATGAGAGACTCTTGAATGCTGACAAAAACTGAGGACTGATGGATGTGGGGGGGAGGAGGGATGGGCATGGAGGAGGGCACTTGTGGGGATGAGCACTGGGTGTTATGTGGAAACTAATCTGACAATAAACTATTTGTAAAAAAAAAATAAATAAATAAATAAATAAATAAATAGGGAGGAAAAAAAAAAGAAAGTTTCTGTAAATTGTCCTAAGGGCATATAGCAAATATTTACTTAAGGAAATCTACTAAATCTCCATAAGAAGGAGTCTGTGACATTTGAGCCACAGGTCATCCCTCCCCTCACAGCTCAGTGTGATAGAACTCTACTCCGAGTGGGTGTGGCCAAGAAGGGCTTCCACCGCCCAGTTCTCAGCCAAGGGCTACAGTTTTTCCTTGGAGGAGCAAGCTGTCAACATGTCTTAACGCTCACCCCCAGATCCAGGTCGCAGAAGCTCAGTCTCCGGCAGGTGTAGAATACCAGAGCCTTCATTCATAAGGTCAGCGTTCTAGGTCAGGAGAGAAGCAAGTCAAGAACACCAGAGCCGCTGTTCTCTTCCAGTGCCCCCCTCACCGAACAGGGACGTCAGTCCAGCGGAAGCAGGACTTTGTCCCTCCCTTCAGCTCCAGAGCAGCGGCACAGAAGCTTTGCCAGAGAGAGGCAGGCTGTGAGAACAGACAACCCGCAGCTCTTCCTAAGGGTGTTGGTTTTATTTGGAAGAGAATGTGGTCAAGTTCAAATGTAAGGGTGCTACCAAAACCAAGGGAAAGTTTGGTAGTAAGCAGTCGTGAGGGGGTGGATAACTCCGTGGCAGCAACAAGCTAACCTGACGGACATACAAGTGAAAAATTCAGAGAAAAAGACAGCTAAAAAGAGCTCTTCTGGGACTGGAACAGTCTTCAAAGACTGGCCTCCAAAGCTGTCTCTGCACAGAGGTCTGGTGCAACTGGATCGGATTGTGGAATAAATGGTGACAAAGGGCATTGTCGAAAACAGCACAGACCCCGGCTAGCGATTTGTGGAGGCTAATGGCTGGCTGTGATGGAAATCGAGGCAGACGCACGGGAAGCCAAAAAAGAGACCAAGAAATGACACAGGGAGGGTCCTGAGAAAACATCTGTCACTTCCGGGTGACTGTGTCACTAACAGTGTGCCTTCTGAGAAGTGACATTAGAGGCTGTGCACTGTAGGCGAGAGGAACTTCATAGGAATAGGCCACTAAACAAATAAATAGCAATAAAAACAAAACAGACGCAGAGAGGTGGTGGTGGGAAATCAATATGCACAGCTGCTCCGGTCTGTTGTCCAAAATGTCCAGTTTTCAACAAAAAATCCTGGAACATCCAAAGAAACAGGACAATGTGATTTGTATGCAGGAAAAAGAGCAGGCAACAGAAATAGCCTTTGAGAGGACCCAGATGTTGGACTTGGCAAAGACTTTAAATCAACATAAATATGTTTAAAGAACTAAAGGAAATGATCCTAAAAGAAGTAATGGAAGGTGTGATGACAAGGTCTTAGCAAAAAGTGGACACATACAAGGCGCCTGGGTGGCTCAGTCGGTTGGGTGTCCGACTTCGGCTCAGGTCATGATCTTGCGGCTCGTGAGCTCCAGTCCCGCATCGGGCTCTGTGCTGACAGCTCAGAGCCTGGAACCTGCTTCAGATTCTGTGTCCTCTTCTCTCTGCCCCTCCCCCAATCATGCTCTCTTTCTTTCAAAAATAAACATTAAAAAAAGTACATACACACATATTTGTATGTATGTTTACTTATACACACACACACACACATACACACACACACACACACACACACACACACACTTGAGTCCCTGAGTATGTAAAGCAAAAACTGACAAAACTGAAGGGAGAATTGACAATTCAACAATAATAGTTGAAATCTTCGGCTCCCCACTTTCAGTGGTGGGCAGGACAACAAGCAGAAAATCAGTAATGAAATGGAAGCCTTGAATAACACCATAAGCCACCTGCTCCGAATAGCCATCTACCCAACAACAGTAGGATGCACATTGTTCTCAGGTGCACGTGGAATATTTTTTAAGTTTGTTTGTTTGTTTGTTTGTTTGTTTATTTATTTATTTATTTATAGAGAAAGAGATTGTGCATATTCATGCACAAGCAAGGGAGGAGCAGAGAGAGAGGAAGAGAGAATCCCAAGCAGACTCTGAGCTCCACGTTGACTATGACATGCAGCTCAATCTCATGTGAGTTCGAGCCCCCCATCAGGCACTGCACTGAAAACATGGAGCCAGCTTGGGATATTCTCTCTCCCTTTCTCTGCTCCTCCCCTGCTCACACACTCACTCTTTCTCTCAAAATAAATAACATAAACTTAAAAAAAGAAAATATATAGAAAAACCATAAGGTTCTTTGAGAAGATCGATAAAATTGGCAAAGCTCTAGCTAGAGCGACCAAGAAAAAGGGAGAAGACTCACATGATTAAATCTGGAGTGAAAGATAGAACTTCACTTCAACCTAAATGAATAAAAAAGGATTATAAAGCAATACTATGAACAACTGTATGTCAATAAATTAGGTAATTTAGGTGAAATGTATGTATTCCTGGAAAGACATACACTACTGAAAGTGACCTGAGAAAAAAATAGATAATCTGAATATAACTATGACAAGTAATGAATTACGGCAAATAGATCTGTGGCAAAAATTTCCCCTGAATTTCCGAGTAGTATGCCCTGATACAAAAAGCAAACAGAAAAAGAAAACACTATAGAGCAGTATTTATACTGAATATAGGAACAACAAAATCTTAAAATACTAGCAACCCCAATTCAGCAATATAAAAAAAAAAAAGATTATATACGATCAATTCCATGAAAGGACAATGTAACATATTATATAAATAGAATAAAGGGGGAAAAATCCAAGTGGTTATCTTATTAGATACAAAAAATAATTTGAGGGGTGCCTGGGTGGCTGAGTCAGTTAAGTATCCAACTTCGGCTCAGGTCATGATCTCACGGTCCATGATTTCGAGCCCCATGTCAGGCTCTGTGCTGACAGCTCATGTCCTGGAGCCTGCTTCAGATTCTGTGCCCCTCTCCTGCTCGCACTCTCTCCCTCTCAAAAATAAATAAACATTTTAAAAACGTTAAAAAAAAAAACCAACAGTGGTTTCTGAACCCAATGCCAAGTTAAATAATAATAATAACAATTTGATAAAATTTGACACATTTCCATGATAAAAATACTCAACTAGGAATGGAAGACAACTTCCCCAACCTGATAAAGAGTATCTATGAAAAACTTATAACTAACATATTCAGTGATAAAAAGACTGAAGGCCAGGATGTCGCTCTTGCCATTTACATATATGTGTGTGTGTGTGTTTGTGTGTGTATATGTGTCTATATATAGAGAGAGAGAGACAGAGAGGGAGGGAGAGGGAGAGATGGAGGAGAGGGGAGCATGCTTAATCTCTGGTGTTTATCTTATAAGGACATTAATCTTATTGAATCAGGGTGCTACCCGTATGCTCCCATTTAACCTTAATTTTTCTCAGACTCCAAATACAGCCACATTGGGGACTAGGGCTTCCACGTATGAGTTTTGGGGGGGATACAAGCATTCAGTGTAAATTTCGGTAAAAAACTAATGATCACAATTTTGCAGCTTAAAACACACCCATTTATTACCCCACAGTTTTCAAAATAAGAAGTACAAACAGGTTTGACTGGATTCTCTGCTCAGGGCCTCGCAAGGCTGAAGTCTACAGTGTTCTCCTATGGGCCTCTCATCTGGAGGCTGTGGGGAGGAGTCTATTCAGATTCAGGTCTGTGTGGCCATAAAATGGAGGGCTTCCCTTTCTTTCTGGCTGTTGCATGAGAGTAACTCGCAGCCCCTACAGGACACTCCTATTCCTTGACATGTGGCCCCTTCTATATGTAAAGCTGGCAGTCACTCCTGGGCTTCAAATCCCTCACTTCCTCATCTGCTACCAGCCAGAGAAAACTGCTTTTATTAAAAAAAATTTCTTAATGTTTATTTATTTTTGAAAGAGAGAGGCAGAGCATGAGCAGGGGAAGGGGTAGAGAGAGAGGGAGACACAGAATCCAAAAGAGGGTCCAGGCCCTGAGCTGTCAGCATAGATCCCAAAGCAGGGCTTGAACTCCCAAACTGTGAGATCATGACTGGAGCCAAAGTTGGATGCTCAACCAACTGAGCCACCTAGGTGCCCCGAGAAAACTACTTTTAAAGGTCTCACATGATTAGGTCAGGCCCACCCAAACACTCTTCCCTTTGCCATATTCGATAACATCTCATCATCAAGGGAACGATATCTCCTTACATTCGCAGATTCCCTGCATCCTCAAAAGGGAAGTGACTGTACCAGGGTGAAGGTCATTCTTAGAATTCTGCCTACTGTGCTCTCACAGAAGAGATTGTACATTTGGGTGAAGCGTCAGCCCATGCCAATGAGGTTCTATCTTCTTGTGACCTTCCCTTCCTGCCTGCCAGTTGCTGAGAACTTCCGTCTGCGCCCACAAATTTATGAGTCTGCCCATGAACTTCCCTTCCCCACAGCCTGTGGATCTCAGACTTGCTTAGCCAACCCCCACATTTGTGAAAGTCAGTTTCTTATAATGAATCTCTTAGTATCTCTATAGTTCTCTGTTTGAATCCTGGCTGATAGACTGACTTTTAGGGGTATGACGATGAAAAGAGTTAATATAGAGAAGAATATTAGAAAAGTCCCTGATTCATGGGGCTTCTAGGAAGTCCCATGTAAGTGTTCCTTGATACTATTATTATGATAATGATTGTTATCCCTCAAATATGTTAAGATTTATCCATTTTGTTGTACCTACGTACATCTAGACTGTAGCTTCTATCTTATTCTTCACAACGTGCTTATCTGTTCCTTTAGTGAGGGATGTCCAGACTCTAAGGTCCCACTCCTACCCATGTCTGTGCACATATTCCCTGGGCTTGCAGTTTGTGCTGGGCTTTCTGGGGTTTTCCTTGAGCATGTGTGCATTAGCCCTTAATGAATGGAGACTTTATCTCTGCCTTTCTAAGCTTCTCTCACTTCTAATAGTGCCTCCTTCTGGGTTGTCTGCCCATCCTGAACCCAGACCACCGCTTCCAGTGGGTAAAGCTGAAGGTTTTCTCACCTGACCTGGGGATGGCATGGAATCACCAAACTTACCCAACTCAGCGGAAGTTTTCAGGAGTAAACACTTCTCAAGTTTTTGTCTACCTTAGGTTATTTTCAGGTGACTTGAAATGGTTGTTTTGATGAGGTGGTTCAGTTTTACACTGATTTTTGTGACGGGCACTCCCCTGACCTTCTCACGCCGCCATTACTGGAAGGTGAGTCTTGGACACTTGCTCCTGGAACCCAATCTCTGTGCCATAAAGCCTGGGGACCATGCTTTGCCGCTGAATCGCCCCAGCGTCTGAGTCTTCCCCGTAGAGGTCCCAGACATGGCGGAGAAGAGACCAGAAACCTCTGTTGTACCCCTGACACACTCCTGCATTGGGCGTGTAATAAAATGGTCTTTGTCACTAAGTCTGAGGTGACTGGTCATGAAGCACTAGAGTGAGTAGCTTAGTATGACACTTGGCACATTTTTCATAAAACGATGGGCATCTGAAGATAGGGTTGCAGGCTCCTTTTCCTTTCATAAGGAAATCAGACGCCATCTGCATGTGTCTGTCACCACGTTGTCCTCAGTAGAGAACCGACTTGTCTGAATGCTGTGGAGAGTTGTGTTGCCGCTCTGAATGTTTGATTTGTAATACAAATCCTACTTGTTCTCAATAATCTAAAGGAAGAAAACATGTTTTCAATTATTTGTGAAACGTCTTCATTTTGCTGGAAAGAATTGCTCCAGAATCCAAGTCTAATTTTTGCCCCAGAAGATCTGTTGTAGTAGAGAACATCCTGGGCTGGGAAACCAAAAAACCCTGGGCTGGAGTTTGATTGCATGACCCTGGGCCAGTCACATCAATTCCATATGTCTCAGTATTGTACTAAAGTACAAAGGTTTTTGACTGGGCAGTTTTAAGAATCCTTCCAGTGCTAGCATTTAGGATGAGCTCTCAAAGGTCTGATAACTTTTTAAAGATTTTTGTCTTTTTGACAGAATTTGGCACCATCTTCCAAAATTTAATATCAGCACAGTCTTTGGCTTAGGAGTTTCTCCTCTAGGTATCTAGCCAACAGAAATTCTTGCCTGTGTTCAAAAGGTAGTTCATGGTGTTCATTGCAGGATTGTTTGCAAGAGGAACATGTTAAAGATGCCTTAAATCAATAGGGAAATGACCCAATAAATGGTGATACATCCAATTGTTCACTGCCATGGAACAATTAAAAAAGGGCAAAAGAGGTCAATAGATTCCAACACAGACATCTTGTCAGTATAGAATGTGATGTGAAATAATTTCAGGACAGCACATTTAGAAGGGTCTCATTTTTGTAAAGTGAAACAAGATTGAGCCGTTTGTTTGTGTATATAATGAGGGGTTGGAAGGAAACCTAACAAATGTCAGGAGTTGTTTTTTTGTCTTTGACCACTTTCCAGTGATCTGAAGCCGTTGTTTTTAGTAAAGCTGTCCAGTTTGACATTTAATTCTGGGGAGAGGATGCCCCCAATTTCTCCATGCTTGGCGGGGGGGTGGGAACGTGCGGTGGGGGGGAGGGGGAGAAGAAGGTGTTCACGATTTATGCAGTTCTGTATTGTTTAAAATTTTTATAGGATTGGATCCGTGTATTTCTTATGCAATTAAACCCATGTATAAAAGTGTATCATCTGTTGTGAATTTCATTGTTACTTTCTGAAACCAAAGTTTGGTTCGGAAGAAAGAATTTCTAAACATTCGTGAAGTTCCTATTTGCCTGGAAGGAATAACAAAGCGAGAGCAGCTGCCAGGGTCGAGAACGCATTGCCGGCTGAGTAAAGCAGCAGGGGACCGGCTGGTGACCAGATTTGCCCACTCCAGTGCAGGTGCCACTGCCGGTAATAAGAATTACTATTTACTTTTTTTTAAAAAAGAAAGTTGGGAGATGGGGGACTAATATAGATTGTCGGTAGTAAAAAGGAAATGAATATGACCCAGTTCTTGAAACGAAACATAGAACACCCTTCCTCTGGCCATCCCTTTTGTTGTTTGGCTTCAAGATCCAAGACCTAAACATTGCAGGGTAGGAAGAGGGAGCGATCCCAGTGAAGCTCCTGTCTGGTGTTTAATTAAATTGTAATAACGTAGTAAAATAAATTAAACATCAGTGAAATTACAAGTAACACCGAGTCCAGTGGACTGGGATGTTTTAAAATGATGGATTCATGAGAGTATTTTACCAAGACAGACTGAAAGTGTCCCAGCCTCACCATTTTTAATCCTTTCTTGAAAACACTCCAGTGCAAGCGATCTTTGTCGAAGGTATGTTGTCAAAGACTGAGAGAGTTTAATTAAGAGTTATGGGAGCCAAAGACAGTAAATGAAAGAAAGTATAAAAACATACTTTAGAATCGGCTCTCAAATTTTATAGTCTAATATGGTATGCTAATATATTTAATATATCATATTAAAATTATATTAATCATTTAAACATGTGAAATATCTTTTACACTTTGCTACTCTCCCTTTGTGTTTTATTTCATAGTGACCTCCTTAATTAATACAGCTGTAACTACAACATCGCGACTTATTTTACTGCCCACCTACTGTAAACACACCATCGTGTTTGTACTGGTACTAATATCCAGATACTTACCGCTGGCGCCCACTAGGGGTCATGCTGCTTACACGGGGAAGTACCGATTCTAGTACGGGTATTGTTACTGTGGCCGGAAGCAGAAAGGATCCCTCTGCGTCACTGTCATTCACATTCCTCTATAGAAGAAAAAGATACCACTTTTTTTTTTTTTTCCCTCGGTTGGAACTCAAGGCTTCTGTCCTCTGAAGAGGGGAAATTACTTGAGGAATCATGAAAATATAGATTTGAGAAAGATGTCACTGGAGCCAGAAGCCTTCTGTTTGTAGGGAGGCAGGGGAAAAACGGAGTCCTGAGAGCCAATATTAAACAGGCCAGTAGAAGCAAAGATGAGATGGTGCAGTGTTTAAGAGCGCCACCTTCTGGTTGCGTTGAAATCCTGCTTCTTCTACTTGCTGGCCATTGTCTCCCTCTGGGTCCTCATTTGTACGATGGGAACCATGATGCCTCCTTCCCCGCAGGTGTCAGAATTAACTGCTTGTCCGGTGTCTGGCACATAATCAGGATTCAAATAATGCGAGCCGTTGTTATGACCCAAAATAATTGCCTTCTCCTTGTAATTTCAAAGTAGCCAAATTTCTTTCTTTTTCTTTTTTTTTTAAAGTAGTCAAATTTCTAAGAAAGTTTTCTTATCATTTAGTTTCTTTTCGGTGTTCTTAAGATGAATAGATAGAAACATTTATCTTTATCCTTTTCTTTTGAAAAAATTTCCCTTTGAAAGATAGTGTGTGAATTAAATATTTGAGCAAGAAACTTACTGTGCAAGGGACTGGGGCACAAAGATGAATACAGTTCGCTTCTTTTCTTCTCCTAACAACAAGACAGTAATGCAAACGTCTGCTCCAGTAAGGAAGGAAAGAAATATTTGCAAAAAACTAGATTCAAGGCAATACGTCATCAATATTCTAAGAGGTGTATAGATATGAGTAATGTGACATAGATTTGTTTGGGGGGCAGCAGGCGTCTTTGATCCTGACAGCAAAGGTTTCATTGAAACCAGCTCTCTGAGGAAGGAGCCCTCATGCACTATGGGTGGGAATCCAAACTGGTGCAGCCACTCTGGGAAACAGTATGGAGGCTCCTCAAACAATTAAAAACGGAAGCACCATATAATCCAACTTCTAGGACTTTTATCTAAAGGAAATGAAATCACTATCTTGAAGAGATATCTGTACCCTCATGTTTTTTGCATCATTATTCTCAATAGCCAAGATATGAAACACCTGCATGTCTCTGGATGGATGAATGGATAAAGATGTGATATATATATACCATGGAATATTATTCAGCCCTAAAGGAGAAAGAAATCCTGCCACCCGTGACAGCAGGGATGAGCCTCGAGGACGTTACGCTGAGTGAACTAAGCCAGACACAAAAAGACAACTACTGTATAATCTCACTTCTATGTGAGATCTAAAAAGTCAAACTCGTAGAACCAGAGAGTAGGCTGATGGTTAACAGGGGCTGGAGGCTAGAGCAAACAGGGAGATGTTGATTAAAGGGTGCAAACTTTCGGTTAGAAGATGACTGAGTTCCGGAACCTAAGGTAGAGCATGGTGACTATAGTTAATAATAATGTATCGAATACTTGAAATTTGCTAAGAAAGTACATCTCAAGAGTTCTCCCCACAAACACAAAAAATAATAAATATGTCAGATGATGGATATGTTAATGAGCCAGATTGTGGTAATCATTACACAGTATACATAAAAATAAAAATATTATATCGTATACCTTGAATACATACAACTTATATTTGTCCACCCATGCCTCAGTAAAGCTGAGGGAAAAAAAGAAATTTTGTCAGCCTCAGTTTCATCATCTATTAAATGAGGATATAATACCTGCCTTGTGGGACTGGCTGGGGATTAAATGAAACAGTTGTAAAGCAGCGAACAGGGCTATAGTCTGTTTCCTTTCTTCATCTGAATGTCAAGGTGTGTTTTTCTCTGACTTTCTTCAAAGAGAAGGAAATGTCTTTGAGAGAGGCGTTGTTCCTCTTACTATGGGAGTTTGGGAAGAAAATGCCTAGTCAGTAAATTAGGAAATGCTTCACCAACTCGGTGTATTTGAATTGTGTCTTAAAGTTGTGTAGGATTTTAACGGGAAAAGCTAGAAGGAAGACTATCGTAGGTGTGCTTATTACATGTAAAGACTTGGAAACCTCTTGGTTTCCCTTAGAGCCCAGAATGGTGCAGGGTGACTGGAATTATGATACATATAGGGCAAGGGTTGGATGGAGTTGAATCGAAACTTAGGGACATATCATGGAAGGTCTTAAGTGTCAGGCTAAGGAGTTACTTCACCTCTTGCTGAAGAAAGGAAAACAGACATCAACTCTAGAGAACAGAGACTTGGGACTTTGAAAGAAAATCTTTGCAGGTGGGATTAGGATGGGAATCGAATTACTCTTGTGCATGTGTGTACACTATATAGTAGATTTAAGTTTCATATATATTTATGTATTTTTCCCCATTAGTTGCACAGAACATCTTTCACCCGCATCCTGACCCTACAGGATTCCCAGAAACTAGACTCTGTTACCTATATGTAGTTCATATGCCAACATGTTGCCTTCTTAGGGTAAAGATGATATAGGTTCTAGGGAGTCAGAAGCGTCAGGGGGTCACACCGGAGAAAACAGCAAGCTATTCAGCTTCCACACACCTGTTCAAACTTGACCAAGGTTACATAAGTTCTTACTGTGATACAATGTTGCTTACACTACCACACCATAAATGACTCTTCCTATCAGTTGAAATCAAGTTAAAATGATGTTTCAGGGGCACCTGGGTGGCTCAGTTGGTTAAGCGTCTGACCTCGGCTCAGGTCATGATCTCATGGTTCAGGAGTTTGAGCCCCGCATCAGGCTCTCTGCTGTCAGCACAGATCCTACTTCGGATCCTCTGTCTCCCTCTTTCTCTGTGCCTCCCCCGCTTATTCTCTCTCTCTCTCGCCAAGCAAATAAATAAACTTTTTAAAAAAATGACAAATGAGAGACAAAAATGCACACACGGCCCTCCAGTCACTCGGATGTGAAAGAGGGTTGTTTACCAAAAGAAAGAGACTTCCTAGTCATGTGGTTTGGGGATGAATTTCAAAATCCCATTTGCACTTATTCTGCCCTGCTCTCTATTTATTCTGGAGAGAAAGGAGAATGAAATTCTTGGAAGAAACTTTTTAAAATCCCACTCTGGGTAGCTGGTAGATCACAGCGCTGGAAATACCGACAAAAGTAATACGTTGATTCATAATGATTTATTCTCTGTAGTTTTGGGGGCCAGTTCTGTCATCTCAAACCTCAAGAAAGGACCAGCAGAAGTTAGTTATAAGACAAGGAATTCCCATACTCATTACTTCTGCCCACTGCTTTCAGCTGTATTCATAGGGACAGCTTTGCGAGGTAAAACTGTGCAATCAAAGTGGAAAACAGCTTTGGAGGCAATTAAAGCAGGAGACCAGGTAAAAATAAAGACTTTTTTTTTTTTAAACACCAGATATTGAATGCCTGCTTTCAAATTATTAGGGTTTTCTTTTTGAGAGAAGGTATGCACTTGTGTGTGTCTATGTGTGCGCTTTCTTCAAGGTAAATGAGTATCACCGCAGACGGGTATGTTATTACTTTATAACCCCCAGTGAATATTACTCAGACAGGCTATATTCCGTTGCTGTAGGCGTGAATGCAGTATTGCGGTTGCGGGTGGGATACAGGCATGTGAAGCTGATGGGCTTGAAAGGCCCCTTAATATGTGCAGCTCTTACTGGACATTGGGTGGCATTTGGAACGGAGGCTATAGCAAAGTGGGAATATTAACAACAATGTCAATGGTATGTAAGGATTTGGAGAGTTTATAAAATCCCTTCACGTGCATTACCTTAACAGCTGTACCCTTCAGTGGAGCACACTGAAGCAGGACAAAAAAAAAAAAAAAAAAAAAAAGACGTTAAGACACCTTGCAAGGATACCCACTAACCCGATGGCCCACTTGGGATTTTAACAATAGCTGAAGGTGTTCTCTTACTTTGAAAAAGAACAAAAGGATTTGTTGAGATCGGCAGAATCTATTCTCTGGAGTGTGCAATTTACAGTTTACCAAATAGTTCATTTGAAATTAAGTACGTGTACCACAGATGAAAATTATGAGAGAGTGCCTGTGAGATCGACGCCAGCCTCTCTTCACTAGGGAGCTGGCAAAACTCTCTGTGGAATAGAGCTCTGGCCAGATTCCCTCCTCTGCATCATTTGCTGATCATTTGTGTCTCCCATTTCCTGCATCCCGATCAGTTCATCTGTTTGGATGAGGGGAGATGTAAAGAGGAGAACTCAGATTTTCTGATGCCAACCACTCAAAGTTCAGAACACGTGGAGAGCTTTCATAATTATGGAATTATGAGTCTAGTGATTGTACTTCCTGGTTGGCTGGAGCGTTGGTTCATGCAACACCTCAGTAAATTCACAAGATCTCTTAACTGGAAATCTGGTGATCAGAGTTTCACATCTTCCCCCACCCACGGCACTGAAATCATTTTCTACCCAGCCATCATGGTACTCCACAGCACCAAAAGCTATGATGATGTATTTTGCAGGGATACTAACAAGGTGGTCCAAAGCCATGGCATTCTGCAACATCATTTTTACTACCTTAATCTTGATCATTTCCAGATAGGACAATAATCCTATTTAGCTTCCCTACAAAAAAATGGTCTGTTTGTGCCGGGCCCCTCGGCCACAGTAGGAAGTAACTTAAGTGTTGCTGCAGTCTGTCTGTTGCTGTTTACATTGAGTTTTGTTTGAATCGAGGAAGGCTTGGCCCAGGCTGGCCCTTCACATTCAATGAAAGTGTTAACAGTTGTCTTGAGCCTTATGAATTTAGGAAACTTGCTTGAATAATTGGATTTTTAGCAAGGAAGAGTTTTAGGTAATCTAGTCTTAGGTGTTTTATTTTTAAAGTGAAAGTTCAGAAACAAATCTTATTTGTTTTGGAGAGTTAAATGCATTATTGAGAACAGAGATACTTCTGAAAGCCAGTGGGTTTACTTTCCTTCTTGGGCAGTAGACTAATCCCTCCACTCCACTAACTATTTGCTATAGAAAAACTAATTTCGCTTCTGCCAGTAAAGTTCTTGGAGAAGTTTGATTTTCTCTTGATGGAAATTAATATTCTCTCTGTTTGCCCCTACTCTTTTCTTTGCTAAGATACAGTAGAGGCTTAGATTCCCGCACCCAGCTCATGATCAAGCCATATTTATCCACAAAGAAACTGGAAACTCCAGGTGGGCTGACCTTTCCATGCTATTATGCCACGGGTGGGTTTAAAGTATGTATTTTGAATGCCTTATATTTAATAGGTGAGATGTTTTGAAGATGGATTTTTAGAGACACGTAAAGATGCACTGAACAACAAAATACTAACCTTTGCTTCATTTCCCCACCCCCCCAGTCTTTGTGCTAGAATTTTTTTTTTTTTTTGCCCTTGGCATAGGGAAAGAGTATTTTAACAGAANAAAAAAAAAAAAAAAAAAAAAAAAAAAAAAAAAAAAAAAAAAAAAAGGTTGGGGGACTCCTCAGGAGACTGAGGTTTAAATTGTACTCACATTCTTGTTTTCTCTTTTTACAAGAAAATAAATTGATGTTACCTGTACTTATTGGTGTCTGGGGCTCCAAAAATTTCCAGGGATAGTTATTCCATTTCATTTATGGGCTGAGGTTTTTGCTTTTGTTTTTGAAAGTCATCACAACTGAAGAAGGTTTAAGTTTATGCACAAGCAAAAACCAGTTGTGTTGAACAATTACCAGTAAGCAGATTTTATTTGACTCACGATAGGCTACCAACTGTTTACCAAAGGCTTACCAGAGGCTTACCCATTAGGGTATTTGGGGGTTGTTGGCAGAGTAATACTGGGCAACGTTTTCAGTTGGGATACTCTTTTTTATTCTTCTTTCCTTCCTTCCTTCCTTCCTTCCTTCCTTCCTTCCTTCCTTCCTCTTTCTTTCTTTTTTTTCTATGTTTCTTTTTGAGAGAGCACAGGAGCCAGGGCCAGGCAGAGAGAGAGGGAGACAGAGGATCCAAAGCAGGCTCTGCACTAACAGCAGTGAGCTCCATGCAGGGCTCAAACTCATGAACCGTGAGATCATGACCTGAGCCGGTTAGATGCTTAGCCGACTGAACCACCAAGGCACCCCAAAAAGATGCACTTTTTAGAGAGGCAGTACCACACAGGGGAGCAGTATGGTGAGGTGAGAGTAGACCTGAGTCTGATCCTAGCTCAGGCACCTGCTGGCTGTGTGATCTTGACATATTTTTTATTGCCTCTCACTTGCTATCCTCACTTGCTATCCTTTCTCTGCTTTAATTTTCTTCTTAGCACTTATCACCATCTGCTATACTGTACATTCATTTTTAAAATACATGTTGTCTATTTCCCCTACATTCCGAATTAGCTCCACGAGAGCAGGGACTTTGCCTGTTTTGATTTTTGCAGCATTTCCAGGAACTATGAGAGTGCCGCGCATACATAGCACATGTTAAATAAACATTTGTTGAATGAATGACTGTCACTTGGCAATAATAATCGTGCTTTGCTGGGGTGGTGGGGTTAAATACAGGGTACATACAGCAACTAGTCAAGCGGCCAATACACAGAAGTATTTGTGAAATATTTATTCCCTTTATCATTTCTCCCAAGTCTCACCCAGTCTGGGTCCCCTTGTCTTGAAAATCTCTAACTTTTAGAGATCCAGCATTCAGATGGCCCTTCAAATCCTTTTCTCAGGGGAGTATTTGATAAGAAATCGGACGCCTAGGGTGAATTTAAACCAAGAGATTACCACCCTCAGGGATATATACTTTTAAAGCCTTGTTTCTAATTGTGGAATAAAGTGAGCTGATCCTTGTTAAAAGAATCCCGGGTAGTAGCTAAAAGGTGGAAGAGGGCGGAAGTTGGATGGAAATGCTCAGTATCCCTGAAATCAGGAGGCCTGGTCTCCTCCTCTGCCTGTGAGCAAGGATGGCCCAGAGGGATTCTCAAAACTGTTGGCTGGTCTCAGAGTCCACGATAAGATCAGGTGAGCATGCCTTGTGCTGAGATGGATTCAGTACCGTGGGAAAAGCTCTTGTGTGTGAATTGGGAGACTTGAGTTCTAGTCTTAAGTCTTCCATGAATTAGCCTAGAAACATGCACATACTTCATTTGGCAAAACGTGTCTGTAAGGAAAAAAGCAGTGATAATCCTCAAGGCCTTCAGCTAAAGCATGACGGCATGACTGTGTGCTTGATTTATTTCCAGTGGGTTATACGGTTTAGTCATGACTTGACCCAAATGTAGATGGTGTTTTGCTGCAGGTAAACTGATTTAAAATATTTAAAATATAATTTATTGTCAGATTGGTTTCTGTACAACACCCAGTGCTCATCCCAACAAGTACCCTCCTCAGTACCCATCACCCACTTTCCCCTCTCCCCACCCCCCAACAACCCTCAGTCTGATTAAAATCATTGTTTTTAATGACTTTTTGGTGTGGTGATAATTAGTAAGACCTGTTTATTTGAGGAGATTTGGAAAATAAAGAGAAGTATAGCGAAAATAATAAAAATTACTACAATCCCACCAAGTTATAACCATTATGAACATTTTGGTGTCTTTCGGTCCACTTTTCCCCTCTATTTCTATCTCTTATCTATCTAGTCTCTATCTATACCTATATTTATGTAGATCAGAAATATCAATGTGCTTTTTTCCCCACTTAACATATTATGAATATTTTCTTGTATAATAATTGTTCTTCAGAACCATGATTTTCATGGAGAGCATAACTTGTTTATACCATTATTTACTTAATCATTGCAATTGCTGTATAGTTTTTAAAGTTTGTTTCTGATGTTTGCTATGACAAATAATGTTAATGCAGAATCCTGGATTTATCACCAAATCAGGACTTCCTTAGTAAATGATATCATCATTTATTCAGCTGCTCAAGTCAGACATCCTTTCCTTTATTTAAACTCCATTTCCTACACATCACTAGTTATCACCAGTTCCAGCTCCAAAATATATCATCAGCCCATCCCCTCCCTGTCTCCATGGACCCAACCCCTGGCTTGCACCTGCTCTACTGCAGCAATTGCTTACCGGCTCTCTCAACTGCTCCCCGTGTCTCTTCCCGTCCATTTTCCATGTGGTCTTTGAAACACATGCTCGTTCCCTGCTTTGCAACCTTCAGTGGCTTCTTACTGCAGTTGCATAGAATTCAAAGTCTTCCAAGCCCTCTAGGTCCTGCATGACCTGATTCCTGGTCCCCTTTCCAACCTGACTTGACTGTGTGCCATTCTATTTCTCTTTACTGTTTCCTAGCCATATTGGCCTTCTGTCATTTCCCAGGCATGACACGGGCTGCTCTTCATTCTTCAAGGGTATTGCACCTGGCTTCCCTTGAAGGCCCTCAGCCTTGCTCTTTCCTTGACTAGCTCCCTCTTATATGTCATGTTTGGATGCCGCTGTCATTTCCTGAGGTGGAACTCGCCTAACTCACATGGTCTCCAGCACTATACTTTATCACAACACAATGCTGCTTTCCTTCATAGACCTTTTTGCAACTGATATTTACTTATTTATTTTTCATCATCCCAGTCTCCAATAGAATTAATAAGCTACACGAGGACAGGGACCATATCTGTTTTATGCACTTTTATGGGCATGCCAGGATGCCTGAGGACTGATAGGCTCTCAAATACTTACAAATGCATGACCTCATTAATAATCCCCCAGACCAGAAGTTAAAAAACCAGAACAGGTAATGACAGATACTCCCAGTGTTGGTAAGGGTGTAGGGAAATGCACATTTTAATAAATAGGTTTGAGGTGAAAATTGCTGCATGATTTCTGGAAGGTAATCATGTAATACATACCAAAATTTTAAAGATTCACAATTGCCTGCGCGAGGATATTTACTAGTAGTGTTTCTGGTAATGAAGAAAGAGAAATGATTGACAGCTCCAAAAAAGGACAAAATCATGATGGTAAAGCCATGATGGTATGTCCATGTAGGAGAACCCTGTACTGCTCTTCAAAATGAGGGTGTAAATCTGTCCTCGCTGACTTTGCAGGAACTCTCCACCATATTGTTAAGGGGGAGAAGTAGGGGACAGGAGCTTCATTCCATTTGGGCACCAGGTGAATATGTATTATAGATAGGCATAGCGAGTCTTAATGGCCGTTATCACTGAAATGCAACAATGGGCATACGTGGCTGGTGGACTTCCTGGCAGTCCTGATTTTTTCTTTAAATTTTGCTTCCTCTTTTTTTTTTTAACTGTGAGAATTTATTGTAAGATATGAATACAATAAGAAAAAGATAAAGCTGTTTTTTGTTTCGGGGTGGGGGGAAGAAAAAGAAAAAACCTTCACCCTAACTCTCTATTTCCGGTCCTGAACTAGTGCTGAGGATACAGAGGCAAGAAAGCCATTGCTCTGGCCTCCTGTGAGCTCCGTCTGGAGGAGACGGCAGAGAATTAAGAATCCCGGGATGGGGAGTGGGGCAGGGGATGATGGAGGCAGAAGGGTGTGTGTGCAGCACCCAGAAGGTGGAGCTTTGGGCTCAGGGCTTCTCCCTTTAGGTTGCGATTTTTTTTTTAATGTTTTATTTATTTCTAGGAGAGAGAGAGAGAGAGACAGCGTGAGCAGGGGAGGGTCAGAGAGAGAGGGAGTCACAGACTGAAATAGGCTCCAGGCTCTGAGCTGGCAGTCAGCACAGAGCCCGACGCGGGGCTCGAACCCACGAACCGCGAGATCATGACCTAAGCGAAAGTCGGACGCTTAACCGACTAAGCCACCCAGGCGCCCCTGTTGCGATTTTCTTAGTTGAGAAATACGAGTAGCCCCCTGGATCATCTCTAAACATCTTTAAGCTTTAAAATTCTTCCATCGTTTTAAGGTTTAAATTTGAAGAGCAGCTACACCTTTCCAAAGCCCATGTTCTACCTCTGCCAGCAAACTCCCGGACCACACTTAATCTATTGTTCTGTTCACTTGAAACTAGACCCATAGACACCACCTCTCACCAACATTCCTCCCGGGGAGGGGGGGGGGGGGAAGGATTGCCGATTAAAACAACATCTATCTGACAGAGATGAAAAATCCCGGGAAGAACCCAGCCACGTGGCATCCTTTGCTTCCTAGGAGCTCATTTGAAGCCGTTATAGGGTAGCTTAGGTGTGTGAGTTCAGTGCTGGAGACCAGACTGGGGAGGTGAAGTTTTTACTAACAAGGGTTTATGAAATCTATGAGATACTTGCAAGGCTCAGGATGTTTCGAACCTAATGGGACATCAGTGCAATTGAACTCCCAAACAGCTGCCATTCATTTTGGGGTAAAACTTGCAAATTAATCCCTTGATGTCTTTTTCTTCACTCAGTTTCCTCTTGGACTGGAAGAAGCGTGCCTCAGCTAAAGGTTAAACTTTCATAACGATTTGGGAGGCAAGTCCTTTCAACGCTTTGCATGGAAAATATTCTTTTAATTCAGATTTGGTGAGAGTTGCCAGGGTAGCAAATTAAAGATTTATTGTCTGGGAATTTTTGGATCACAACCTAACATAGGTCTGGTTGTTTCATTCTATAATGTTTGGAGATTTTCCAGCCTCTGGGCTTTCTACTCGGGCCAGGTATTGGAAGTGTAGCCAATGTATTGATTGATTAATCAAAGCAATGCATGCCGTGAATTCTGTTTCTGTGGTAGACACCCATGAAAGGAAGATGTAGGCAGAGCTGTTTAATGATTTTTCCTGCCAGATCATTGCATGCTGGTAAAAATTTGGTATCAGGTAAGTATACCAAGGCACCTTCGAGTTAGGCAGATAAAGCCTTGGGATATCCATTTTTCAAGAGGATGAAACTCATGAAACAGCAGCACAACCAGATCACAAACACAAACAAAAACGTAGCGCCGGGTGACTGTGCCATGGAGCTACTGAACTCAGATCAAATGCAGTAAAGTGAAAAGGTATTTTAAACTTCAGAAACTTCAGGAGAAATGGAATGTTACTGATCTGAACTCCCACAAGGCTCCCAAATGGATGCACTTTTACTCTGTTTTGAAATTAATTCCAAGTCCAGGGAACAGAATACATAATGTCTGTAATAATTTCAGAGTGAATCCCAGGGAAATTAAACATTAAATCTGGCTGAGATTTCACATTATAGGAATTATCGAATGTGTGCCATTAGCAAACATCATTCAGCAACTTACTGTATCTGAAGCTGCGAGGTTTAAACAAATACTCCAGTGTAACATTTCACTTATTAGGAGGCGTGACCAAACAATCAAATTGCCACGAATAAAATGGGAGTTCTAAACAGCCTGCTGGTGTAAATAAAACTACTCTCTGCTCTGCACTAGGTGTTGCTCTCTTTTGGGTACCTTACGATCCAAAAGCCAGGGGAATGGTGTAAAAAATAAGTTTAAGACTCTCTTTCAGCGGAAATAAGGATTTCTTTTTTAAACTACATCTCCCTTCTTTCCTCTTGTTGCCACTCTTCCATTCTGCTTCAAAGTGCTCGCTCTCTCTTGCTCCTTACAAATAGTTTCTCTTTCTTGAAAACCTTATTGGAGAACCGAAAGGACTGGTAACTTGTAGCTTGCTGGCTGAGATGGATAGTTATTTGTAAGTGGGTTTTATGAACTTAGATGACTGACAGATTGCCAGTTCTTTGTTTACACTCGCTACTGAATTCACCTTGCTCGGCTTCCCGCATTTTAACACCAGGTCAAGGACCTGCTTTGTGCACACGACCCCCTTGTCTGTAACTGTCTTTGACAAAACTCCAAGGTTGAGCGATACCCAGAGGCTGCCGGCAGTCCACACCGAGTACCAGCTCCAAACTGTCCTGGGGAAGATATACCGGTGGTGAATGAGCAGTTTCTAGCTTCTGTGGTGTTTCTGGGGGTGTCGATGATCCCTGGCCTCCCACAGAGTTCCTTGGCTCCCCTCCCCCAAGGAGCTACTGTATAGCTAGTGTAAGACCCAGAATAATAAAAGCATGTCCAGCCTCAAGCGGCATGACAAGCCCCCAGACATGCCATGTTTACGTGGAGCCATTCGCTCAAGTTGTGAGCACATGGCCAGCGTTAGGGCTTTGGTCTGGGATCTGACAGCACCCATCTTGGTGGCAGCAGCTAGACAGGCATGCTGTTGGCGTCAGGGGGGACCAGGGCACTGAGGACGGACCCCAGGAGTCCAACACCCTTCCTAAAAAAAAGAGAACATAAAGCAGCTCCAAGCTTACAGGCACCTAATACATAAATATGATGAGTATGTTTCTGGAATGAACCCCCCAATCAGTCCGTGCCATTGGACGAAAACTTTCTTAGTTGTGCTTTTAATACATGGCCCTTATTGAAAGGAATGTAGTGACAAGCAGTTGGAGCCGTTGCCAAAGCCTGGGCTGCGTGGTTGATATAGGCAAGAAGGCGGTGGTCGTTTCCAGCTCTTCCCTCTTGGGCTGTAGCTCTCTTTGTATGGCGTGTGAAGGGATCCTTTCCCTTTTTAAAGCCCCTGAGTCTTTAATGCACACAGGTATATTGTAACTTGCAGCCTGACAGCAAAATAAAAGTCACGATGTACGGTGCACTGCCTCAGTATATTTTTTCCATGTATGACAATGTGGAGATGAAAACCCTTTTAAACTAAGCAGAGAGCACCCAGGAGCTAAATCCAAAGCCCATAAAACAAAAATCCCAATTTAACAAGTAGAAGGAAATATCACATTCTGGCTATACTATACATAGCATTAAGAATTGTATTTTCTGCTTTTCCGGGCAAACCTCCCTGAACTTTAACCCTCTGTGACTCATGGAACCACGAAGACCGCCTTTGTCCCCCAACCCCGGGCCCCTTTCCCGGATGCAGACTGAGCCCCGCGCCTCGTGTGACGACCTGCCAACCTTACCCGCTCAGTAATCACCAGCCCTTCTTTCCCTTTCCCCGGGACGGAATGTTTTTTCAGCTGCTGTCATTCCTCTCCAGGGTTTAGCGAGGGGGGGGAGGGGGGGGAGCTTGTGCAACGTGGAGAAAAGGGCTTCAGGAAAACAAACTATCTGGGTTGCCTGAAGGAGTAAGTTAGTTGGAAATAATGACACCACTTGGAGATAAAATTCAACAGCATCTTTTCCTTTTCATTTAACACATCGCTGGGTTACCCAGAGTCTGACTTCAGTGCATTGCAGATTAATCTTTTCCCCCGTTGTACTTCACCTTTAAGGAAGTGTCCACATCTGGACGCACTAACTGCTTTGCTGACACTCCTCCAGGGCAGAGCTCTTGATGCATAGAGCAGCCTAATTAGCAGAAGGGGTGAGGGGTAGAACTTCCAAGATGCTTTCTAAGAGTGTCTAGCCAGATGGAAAGGATCAGCATTTGCTCAAATGCAAATATCCCTTATATATCATTGCACTTTTCCTGGGAGATTTTCCTAGGAGAGTGGCTTGCTCAGAAACTCTCTATTTGTGACCTTTCTTGTGGGACATAAAGAGTTTGAATGGCTAACATTTTGCATCTGCCTCTCAGTACACTCTAAAGAGTCTTATTTCAGCTCATCCTCTCTTCAGGTTTGGTTAATATTCATCCAATTTTTCCATAATAAGGATCAAGAGCCAAAGCTCTTCAGGACACTTCCACCTTACCTCCAGATCAGAATATTCCCCTTAAGGGCAAGGGAAGGCAAAGGCTTTGTTTGGATTCAAAGCAGAGTGTAAGCTTTGGCCATTCTTCTTGTTACTCTGTTTCTAGCCTGGCCTAGTCCAAGTCCCTAGAGCTATAATTAACTTGGCCCCTTGCCATTTATATATTTAATTGGGCCAAGTGACATTAGGGCTTGAGAAGCTCTTTTGTGGAAATGAGTAAAAGCGAGTACCTTTTCTTTATAGCTACCCCGAACCAATAACTAATGATCCCTTTTTTATTTGCAGGATGCTTTCATTACAAGGGCTTCCAAGTTCAGGAACGGAACAATGTAAAATGCATAACTTTAGCTACAGCAGTTATTCCAGAGTTCTGAAGAGCAGCCAGCAGGAATTGGTCAAGGTACATTTTGGACATTTGACCGCTTTTTGAAGCATTACTTAGACTACCCGTTTCCAAGTGAATCCGATCCCCCAGATATTTTGTGGATGGGTGGAGGGCTGAGGGGCGTATAACAACCTTAGAGTCTACTTACTCTCTGTCCCCAAATGATCCCCGCCAAAGGTTAAATGTCTTGGGAACTGGTGAGGAAGCCAGCATCATAGATGGTTTATCAATCACAATTATATTTGTGTCCTTCCTTTGATAATGTGGAATTGTCACTGTATAGCTGCTCTTGCATCCACGAGTGGCCATGTGACTTGTTCTATCCAATAAAACATGAGTAAAAGAGGATATATAGTCACCTTCAGGCTGAGACTTTCAAGGAGATAGGGTTTTCTCAATTATCTTTTCTTCCTCCCCTGGCTGGAGGCAGAGGCCTCCAAAGCCCTAGGGGATGATGGCAACACAGATGCAAGGGCCTGGATCCCTAAACACCTTGTGGCAGTAAACCCCCGGAACAGCCAAGAAAACCCTCACCGGACTGTTAGGTAGATGAAAAATGAATTCTACTGTGTCAAGTTCACTAACATTTCGGAGCTTATTTGTCATGATAAACAGCATGCCTTGAGTACACTAATAAGATGGTGTCTGGTTTTTATATTTCAAATGAATCAATCATTCATGCAGGAAAAAAGCATATGTTGTTACTGGGAACATTCATAGCGCAAGATGGTGGAGAACCTCCTAGAAGGCCATCGAGACCACCAGACCTCGAACCAAGGGGCCATTTCTATCTGATTCACCTTTGCTCTTACACGTGAGACCCATCTTGCCAGAAAAATGGCATATAAAAATTGGCAAGTGGAGTCCCTCCTTGTGGTATGAATCTGTATTTTAAAATCTGAGAGCATCAGTCCATTTTCTCTTCTGTTTGTCTTGTTAATGAGGTTATAGAGGGTGGTGCTGTGAGTCTAAGTGCTTAATGTTCATATGGAATAAATTTGGCGTGAGGCTAAATTTCATGAATTGAGGCTTTTGCTTTTGTCTTATGAAGGGCTGCTACAATGTCCAGTTAATTTGGATCCACCGTTTCCAGATTTAGCTAGTACGTACTAGGTAGTTACTTAGAGGTAGTACTTAGAGGCCTGATATCACAGGAATTTGCTTTTGTGAGGAAAATCTTAACCTAGGTATAAAACAGTAAAAATAATAGCTGAAATGAGTCACATGGCTTACTAATAGAAACCCACGCGTGGTCACTGGTGTGGTTTCCACAATCACTCTAATTCTCAGGAGCACAGATGTTAAACTGCCTTGCACCTCCAGATGTGTCACACAGGGGTCCATCAAAATGGAGCAATATGTAGTCTGAAGCACACTACCCCCTCAGAGAACAGAGAGGGACTTACTTATTTCAGTTGTCCAACATCTTTGTTTTTCCTCCAACAAAGACCAGAGCAGAGCTCTTAATAGGTGTTTGGTTTAAATTTAGCGACATACAGTATTTTACTCCCGTCAGCCATTGCTCTCACTTGTGGAGGTAAACTGTGTCATTCCACTAATATCTGTTTACTGTGTGATGGTCACCAAGTCCTGGGAACATTTCATGCAGAGTGATAATACACTGAATTTTGTATTTGCTCCTTTTCATTCAGCTTGTGTTAACATCTTCTTAAAATAAATACAAATCCTTGGGGTGCCTGGGTGGCTCAGTCGATTGAGCGTCCAACTTCGGCCCAGGTCATGATCTCATGTTTCGTGGGTTTGAGCCCCTTGTCGGGCTCTGTGCTGACAGCTAGCTGAGAGCCTGTAGCCTGTTTCAGATTCTGTATCCCCCTCTCTGTCTGACCCTCACTTGCTCACGCTCTCTCTCTCTCTTTCTCTCCAAAATAAATGAAAAACATTAATAAAAAAAAGAATTTTAAAAATAAATACAAATCCATTGAAGAATAACCTCGACCAGATTGAGCCTTCAATATTGTTAAACTAACTAAAACAAGGAAAGTTTCATGAAACTCCATAATTGCTTAGAATACCCATTTTTTCATGTTTAATGTTGTTTTTCTGTATCAACTCTAATAAAAAAGTGTAGATTTTTAGGAACCATTCTGATTTTTATACAAAATATATTTTGAGTGCTCTCCTTTTTTTGTGTGTGTGTTTATGAGGGCTAATAATTCTTGTGATGGAGACTTTTATGGGATGATGGGCTCAGAGCTCAGAGTCCCTTTTATGAAAGAAAAGGAAGAGAAGTCAACATTCATGCATTGACTTAATTTAATTAACAAAGGCTTATAGGGGGCACTGAAAGTGCCAAACAGAATGCAGGTGTCCCTCTCCCTCTGGGAGTAGAGAAAACACACATAGTATGTATTACAATAGGACTTAATAGGTAGTAAGAACAAATCATTTTTAATGTGATGAGTGTTGTAAAAGGGGCAGTACCGAACTGTAGGGACTCCTGGGCTATCTGTTGCTTCATTTGGAGATGAATTCCTCAGATTAGGAGAACCCAGGAATATTATAAAATTAACATGCCATTAGAGTATTTTTGAAGTATACTGAGTGATAAACCAAATATAATATGTAGACTAAGTTGGTTTTCATATATTAAAGAATCTCAAATTGGGATAAAGCTGAATTTTCTTTCTGTCTTGGTGGAGTAGGGTGAAATGCAGAACCAGAGTGGTACAATAGCATAACAAAATTATGACAAACTTGAAATAATAATAATGATGATGATGATGTAATTATCAAGAAGAAGCTTGCCAGGGGTTAAGTGCATTTTACTCTTTATAAGGTGTCCTTCTCTCCCTTCCTCTCTTACTGACTCTTTTTGTATAAAACAACAGTCCTTAAAAATGGAATAATAGGCTTAATTATGTGCTCACCACTTAAAACAAAACAAACAAAAGAAAAAAAAAAAAGGAACAAAATGAAGGAGGAAATAACTTGCCCTTGCTTTCCTCTATCGTTTTTAACTGGACAACACAGATGGTGATTATTTGAGTGTGAAAATTGGGTTGTAAAATGAATATCTCCAAAAATGTCAAGAGTAAATGCCCTTTTGCAGGCAAACATGGTACTGAATGAATTCCAACAGCACGCTGCCCAAGGCGCTTCATTCCATGTAAATTGAGCTTAAAGGAAAATTTGTCTCTAAGAGAGAGCTTTCAGTAGGACCAAAGTACACTTCACTGAGAAGAAAGGGAGCTTAGGTTTCTTGAGTAGTTTATGGTTTATAATTGAGAAAGGGGAGCAGGTTCTGAGTTTTGAGATGTAAAGAATCTGCCACAACACACATGCTCCACACAGCCAGAATGGAGCCCTGTGTGGGGCTGAAACTCACAAACCCTGAGATCATGACCTAAGCTGAAACCAAGAGTCAGATGCTTAACTGACTGAGCCACCCAGGCGCCCTTCATCTTCTTCTGAATGAGATTAGGAAAAGGTAGAAACCTTGGTAAGAAAAGTGGCTTCAGCTATACCAACATAACTATCTCATTTTAAAATAACCATACCACCTGGTTATGAGATACAAATTTTATGAATAAATCCTTGGAAGGCACAGAGTTCATTTAGATATACAAAAGATGGAGTAAATGCAAGGGAGGCAATTTTATAATTAAATGTCATGCAGATTCCATGCCACATGGGTAGTTTCTCATGTGTGCTGCTGCAGAGAGCTCTGTAGATGCAAATAAGCATGATGGGGAGGGGTTCAGAAGAAGAACTTTGAGTCAAAATCTAGAAGGAAGTAAGTTTCTTCCTTGCCCCAAATGACCTTTTCTTCTTGGGGATTGGCAGAAAAAAACTGGATAAAGAAGCTAGGGCTAACTAATACTCTTTTATTTTAATGATACCTGAGGAGATTCCCTCGCATTAAGCTATCTTCATGCTCTGTAGGGTTTCTAAACAGATTTCTCCCTCTGAAATGGTGCAACATTTTTTCATCTTGGCCACATAGAAGTGCATGAATTGAGAACTGCTAGAACCAATGCAGACAAGAAGCCAGGGGAAATCTTCTTGGAGCCAATCCCAACTTTCTTACTAGGGAAGGACTGACTGCCTAGCATACTGGATCCCAATGGATTGAACATATTTAAGTCTTAGCAAATGTATGTAAAAGTCCAAGGTAAAGGAGAGGGTATAATGGGAAAAGAAGGACTTCTGGGAGATGGTGGCTCTTACCATCTGTTGGGGGCCGGTCTAGGTTATCCAGAAGTAGATCAGAGATAATGTGCAAGAATGAAGATGAAGACCAGCTCCAGGCCTTAAGAACCCAGTGAGAGGGCAGGCTTTAGCCTCCTCACTGTGCTGCAGGGATAGATTGTAGCTCCTCCTTGAGACTAGAGGAAAAACTGGACACCAGAAACCAGTGAAAAGGGCTAGCCTAGCTAGGGCTTACACAAGGGTTAATAAGCAAGGGGAATCCTGACCAGATGTACCCAAAAGTGCCTGGTTGCCTAAAGCCATCTCCAAGGTACATAGATGATGAGCCCAGAGCTACAGACTATGTCCATACTTCATTTGCTGGTGAGGAAGACCCCAAACATAACATCACAACTGGCTTCTTGGGTCAGGCAGGGGCCAAGGGAAGCTTAGTCTGCAGGTGATAGATGCCGTTGAAAGCGTGTGTGCAAATGCATGTCTTTTGGGGGGTGGATAGTAGAACTCTGGGCAGACCCTCTAAATTAATAACTGCTTAAGAACCACTGGACTTTCAAAGAAAGATTATTTCTAAGCAATACTATCTGAAATACTAGTGTTGATCATTCCACAAAAGGAAGGTTACAAGACTGATTTACAGGTAGGGAAAATAAGAGGAAAAAGCTAGAAGTGATCATTTCAGTTGTAGTGAAAATTGTTTTCAGATTTGGTATCCCAAATTTGCATTTCTATGTGACCTCTGTTTATTATGCATCAAAATATTTTATTTACTTTATTCCTATATCTGCAGATCTTTTAAGTGGGAAAATATTTTAAAGGCTTTGTGTTTCTGAGAAATGCTTTGGTGTGTATCTTTTCCAGAATTTCTCATTATTAGTAGTTCTGTACCAGATTAATGCTTCATAGAGCTTGATTATTTGGGTAACAGCCTTTTTACTTTTAATAATCAGCTATTCATTCATTTCTGTTAGGCATAGGGAAGGATTGTGAAAAGAAGTAGGTTATAAGGGTTGACTCTTACGTTGCAGTTGACATTGTTTCTCTTCTGATTTGTTCAACCCATTAGAGTTTATTTCAGGGAGTTCTGTAGAAAACAAACAAAACGCTAATACAGGGCCAAAAGAAACAAAACAAAACAAAACAAAACAAAACAAAACCCAAGCTAAGAAGGCAAAGGCTCAGGGAGATAAAGACAGCTTCACTAATGAGTCCCCAACTGATTAAAAGTAAATACACTTCTATTCCTAGAAAAGTATAAGTAACATTTGTTGCCACAAACTGTTTAACTTTAGCGAAAATAAAGAGTTGCCCTCCAATTTTTTATGGGAGGACAGCAACACTGAAGCTAATTATTTCCCAGGTGCCTCTGGTCTGAATTCAGAAATGAGCTACTAATGGCAACATGTGGGATGGGCCCATCTTGACAGAAACTCATTATTGTTATCTTTAAGGGGACACTGTATCACTGTTGAGCATTGACTCTGCCCATGGTACTGAAGAGATTCATGGGAGTTTCACAGTATAACATGGGGTTAAGCTGTTAGACTCTAGACTAAAAACCATCTGGGTTTGATTCTTAGTCCTCCCTGTACGACTCTGGGCAAAGTGTTTGTGTCAGTTAGCTTTGACCGTGTAACAAACTATCCAAATTTAGTAGCTTAAAAAAATCATGTATTGGTCATGATTTCATGGGTTGACAATTTTCCCGGGTTCAGCTGGGGCAATTTAGTTTTGTTCTTCCTAGTATTGGCTGGCTCACACATAGGTCTGGGGCCTGAGATGGGGCCCTCTCCCCTTTTATTTCTTTTCGTCTAACAAACTAGCCTGGGTTTCTTTATATGGTGGCTGAAAGCTCCCAGCAGCAAGAATGGTAAGACCTGACGAGCAAGCATCTTTCAAACCTTAACTTGTATTGCATTTGCTATTTATTATCTCACTGACTAAAGCAAGTCATGTGACCAAGCCCAGATTTAAGAGATATAGACTCTACATCTTGAAGAGGCATGCATATAGGGAGTTGTGGCCAAGTTTGGGACCGTAATAGCAACAATTTGTCACACCACTTCTAGATTCTCATTGGTAATGTGAGGATATCACATGGGACCTATGCACAGGGTTCTTGAGACTAACTGAAGCAATCCATGTAATGTGCCCAGCACAAGGATCAATAAATGTTGGCTGTAATTACTGCCATTAAGAAAGGAAGACAGTGGGGCTCCTGGGTGGCTTAGTCGGTTGAGCATCCGACTTTCGCTTAGGTCATGATCTTGCGGTTCATGGGTTCGAGCCCCGCGTCGGGCTCTGTGCTGACTGCCAGCTCAGAGCCTGGAGCCTGTTTCAGAGTCTGTGACTCCCTCTCTCTCTGATCCTCCCCTGCTCACGCTGTCTCTCTCTCTCTCTCCTAGAAATAAATAAAACATTAAAAAAAAATTAAAAAAAAAAAGAAAGGAAGACAGAAAGAAATCAGAGAGAAGGAATAGAACAGAAGAAAGGGATGGGAGTGGACCTTGAAGGCTGAGGTAGGAGAGGGCTCCATGGAGGCCATGTTGATAATGCTGTGAGGAGCTAATACTTAGTTGGGTCCTGGTTATTGTTATCACTGACCTTTGAGGTTTTATTAGCTCTTTCAACAATTTAGAAACAGGTCTTTCTATAACAGAAAAACAAATTCTTTCCAATTTGAAATTTCAAGAGTTTTCTCTCTTTAGTAACAGTGATTGTGTTAGGATGGTGGGATCATGGGTAGGTTTTCTTTACTATTTGTGTATTTTCTATAATGGGGTCATGTAGCTTTTACAGTAAAAAGAAAACATTAAAAATACCTTAGTTTTGGAACCAAAGTTCTTTTTAGAAAGACTCTGGAATTCTAAACAATTTTGCATTGCTTATAAAGTTGACAGTTTTCAAAATTTCCTTTGTTGCCTCAGAGGTATCAGTCAATTTTCTCAACATAGCCTGAAAATTCCCTTGCTGTGTGCACACTATCTGCCCATCTGCTCTTTTGAGAGATTAGAACTTCCTAATTCCAGAATTCCTGAAGGTTCCATTTGGAACAAGCATTTGTTTATACAATGGTACAAGTTAAAACTCCATTTAGCTTTCTGGTCTTTTGGAAGTTGGGCTCTATAAATTGAAAATTATCTTTACAAGTATGGAGCTGGAATATTAGCAGTATAAATTTGGAGAAGAATGTTAAATGAGGAATCACACACATTCTAGGCTAAATTAATTAATGTAGCCTGGAAGTTTACATTTATCCTCCAACTCCCCTGCTGAATTTGTTAGAAAGGACAAAAAAGTCATAGCTGCAATTATGGGGTTTAGACCAGATTTTAAAAAAATATAATTTACTGTCAAGTTGGCTAACATACAGTGTATACGGTGTGCTCTTGGTTTTGTAGGTAGATTCTCATGATTCATTGCTTACATGCAACAACCAGTGCTCATCCCAACAAGTGCCCTCCTCAATGCCCGTTACCCATTTTCCCCTCCCCATCCCCCCATCAACCCTCAATTTGTTCTCTGTATTTAAGAATCTTTTATGGTTTGCCTCCCTCCTTCTCTGTTTGTAACTATATTTCCCCTTTCCCTTCCCCCATGGTCTTCTGTTAAGTTTCTCAAGTTCCACATATGAGTGAAAACATATGGTATCTGTCTTTCTCTGACTGACTAATTTCACTTAGCATAAAACCTTCCATTCACATTGCTGCAAATGGCAGGATTTCATTCTTTCTCAGTGTCAAGTCATATTCCATTGTATATATAAACCACATCTTCTTTATCCATTCATCAGTTGATGGACATTTAGGCTCTTTCCATAATTTGGCTCTTGTTGAAAGCGCTGCTATAAACATTGGGGTACATGTGCCTCTATGAATAAGCTCTTCTGTATCCTTGGGATAAATTCCTAGTAGTGCTATTGCTGGGTCATAGGGTAGTTCTATTTTTATTTTTTTGAGGAACCTCCATACTGTTTTCCAGAGTGGTTGCACCAGTGGCATTCCCACCAACAGTGCAAGAGAGTTCCTGTTTCTCTACATCCTCGCAGCATCTGTAGTTCTCCTGAATTCTTAATTTTAGCCACTCTGACCAGTGTGAGATGGTATCTCAGTGTGGTTTTGATTTGTATTTCCCTAATGATGAGTGATGCTGAACATCTTTTCATGTGTCTGTTGGCCATCTGGATGTCTTTGCAAAAGTGTCTATTCATGTCTTCTGCCCACTTCTTCACTGGATTATTTGTTTTTCAGTGTTGAGTTTAGTTAAATTCTTTATAGATTTTGGATACGAACCCTTTATCTGATCTGTCATTTATTTGCAAATCTCTTTTCCCATTCTGTCAGTTGTCTTTTAGTTTTGTTGGTTGTTTCCTTTGCAGTGCAGAAGGTTTTTATCTTGATGAAGTCCCAATAGTTCATTTTTGCTTTTAATTCCCTTGCCTTTGGAGATGTGTTGAGCAAGAAATTGCTGTGGCTGAGGTCAAAGTGGTTGTTGCCTGTTTTCTCCTCTACGGTTTTGATAGCTTTCTGTCTTACATTTAGGTCTTTCATCCATTTTGAGTTTATTTTTGTGTATGGTGTCAGAAAGTGGTCTAGTTTCATCACTTTGCATGTTGCTGTCCAGTTCTCCCAGCACCATTTGCTAAAGAGACTGTTTTTTTTTTTTTCCCCCACTGGATACTCTTTCTTGCTTTGTCAAAGACGAGTTGGCCATACATTTGTGGGTTCAATTCTGGGTTCTCTATTCTGTTCCATTTAGACCAGATTTTTATTTGATGAACTTTGTAAGAGCATCAGGATGCTTATATCTTTGTACATCTGGAAAGCCAAGTCATTCCTCATTTCTCAAAGTGTGTTCTGTGGAGTACTTTGTGCAGAATCATTAGAAAGCCTTTTTATAAGTCAGACTCTCTTTTGGGGGCCTTGCACCTTCTGTAGATTCAGGCCTGGACTTCTCAGACACCAGAACACTGCGCTTTCCTGACAGAGACCCTTTTTGCTTTGTCCCTAAAGCCTCTGCTCCTCCCAGCTCAGAACCCCATACCTGCCACCTCTCCTTCTGAGTTCCTATTCATCGTGAACTGATTGTGTATCTAGATCAGTGGTCTGAAAATGTTTTCTGGAAAGAGTCAAAGAGTAAATGTTAAAGTCTTTGCAGACCACTGGGTCTCTGTCACAACTCTTCAACTTTGTTACTGTAGCACGAAAGTAGCCCTCAGATATTAGGTAATGAATGAGTGTGATTGTGCTCCAATAAAACTTTATTTACAAAAATAGGCGGCCAGCCAGGTCTGGCCAACTCTTGATCTAGATGACTGTTGTCGGGAACCTTTTAGTTTTTTCCATCCCCAAGCCCAGGGCAAGTTAAGAAAACAAAACAAAACAACTATGTGCTGTTCATTTCCTCAGATGACCTAGATTTATACAAAATGAGGTCACAGTTCATGATGGCACTGCCAGAGCCTCTGCAGAAGAAACAAAGGGTTCAGCATAGTTTGTTCTGATTATGTAGCCAGGGGTGTGGGTGAGGCAGCAGGTGTAGACCATAGTGGTTAAAATGAGAACCATTTTCTGAATGGAATAGGATGAAAAGACAGCAAGATTAAGAGACTTCTGTAAGGTCATCAGTTGAGTGGGTGGCTCTGTACTCTCCAGAGCAAATGGCTGACTTGAGCTGGCATCAGAATCACCCAGGCACTGCTCAGAAACGGATTGCTGCACCCCACCGCCACTGTTTTGGGATCAGTAGGTCTAGGCGGGGGCCAGCGAGTCTGCATTTCTAACAAGTGTGTGGGTGATGTCGATGCTCCCGGCCTCACCACACCTTGAGAACCACACTGAGAGCCAGCCGCTCTGACATGTGGCAGGATGAGCCTGCATGCTTGTTTTAGCAGCTTCTGTTTCTGATTCTGAGAAATTTAAAGTGCTTTCCAGATTCAAGACTATAGAATCATTATTTTCCTTCCAGGCAACACGCCTTAGCCCATCTCAGGTCGGCAATCCACACTGGCATTATTAATTTTTGACATGAAGTTAGTCCAAACCGGGCCAACACTCCAGGAATCATCATGGGAAACAGCCTACTTGTGATGGAGCTCTGGCCCCAGTGCTTCCTGCTCCCCAGAATGAATGCACGGTCACCTGGCCGTTTTCTGGAGCGAGTTCTTTCCCAGCTCCCCATGGCATCCGCACATAGCGCCTCAACCCCTCCTGCTTTCCTCATATGTCCAGTCACATTTTAATGGCTGAAATGGCTTTGAAGCTTTCCCCACGGAACCAATTTTCACCCTCAGCACAGGGCAGCTCTTGTCCCTCAGCAAGGAGTCTACTTCAGTGATAAGTTTTCACACGGCTCCAGAACTCAAATGAATTTTGACTGTGGTCCTGATGGCTGTGCTTTAACATCGGCACCAGGAGTAGATTTGTCATGGAGCTTTTCTGATGAGACAGGCTCTCCAAACTAATCGAGGCCGATGGCAGATTTTGTCAGCGAGATGAGTTGTTGCCCACAGCTAGTCAGTCTGCTGGAATTTTTGGTGCTAATGGCAGAGTTTCATTGAGAGATGTGTTTAGGGGAGTCACAACTAATATGATTCTAGATCCTCCCAGGAAAATGGTGAACTTATAAATCACAGGGCACTGATATTAAGGCAGCTGTTTTACACCAGCCCCAAATCCATGACTAAGATTGCTTAATGAATTTTTTGGGGCAGGGGGAATAAAAGCCAGCCAACCAAACTGTTCAACTGAAATATCAAGAGCTTGAAAACAATCTTTAAAAGTCTTTAAACGTATTACACTTATCTCCGGAATTCTGAACAATACCCTCATCAGTTTAAGGCTTCTGTTGATTGTAATCCAACAGAAATATCACACCTCTTTGCTTTGCCCTGGGCAAACTTTGCACTGAAGTCATTCGTTTTGCTTTTTGTTGTGGTTACCTAACCTCAGTCAGAGTGCAGCAAGCTACCAGAACTGCGAAGTAGAGACTTTTCCAGGACCCAAGACTTCTTTGGAAATAGGAATGGACTCTACTGACTTTTTCTGAATTTGGTCTTTATTTTGAAGCTGTAAGACAGGCATGATTAGACATGGGAGGGGACTCGGATGTCTGTCTGAGAAACGACAGTCTCACGACACACGCACAAGCCTGGGATTGCTAACTTGGCTGGCCTCCTGGAAATACTTGCACCACTGTCTGCTTCTCCCATTTTCTCAGAGGAAAACCCGAGGACAGTGCATCTCAGCAACAATGCCTGATCCCAACCGGAAACTCTTCACGTCTTCCAGTTCCAGAATCAGAATATTATATTGTTTTAAACTTTACAGGGTATACTATAATCATGTGGCTCTTCTAGATGTTTTCCACTTTAATAAACTTGGTCCACGGGCGCCTGGGTAGCTCAGTCAGTTAAGCGTCCGACTTCTGCTCAGGGCATGATTTCACGGTTTGTGGGTTCGAGCCCCACATCGAGCTCTGTGCTGACAGCTAGCTCAGAGCTTGGAGCCTGTTTCAGATTCTGTATCTCCCTCTTTCTCTCTGACCTTCCCCTGTTCATGATGTCTCTCTCTCCCTCAGAAATAAATAAAACATTTAAAAAAACCTTGGTCCAGAAATCATCCTTACTGAGAGCTCCTTTACCATAAGAGGTTCATCCTTAACTAGTAATTCAGACCCATGAATGAGAACTCATGGGAAAGTCAGCCCTCTTTGCTTTTTTGTTTCCATGGGCAAACCCTTCTAGAGCGTTGTTGGTGAATTCATTCATTCATTCATATATCAAATATGTGCTGTGTGTTAATAGGAACCTCACATGGTGCTGGGAAGTAAGAAGTTACTGATGAAAAAGGTATGCTTCTTGTCTTCTGAATTGGAGTTAGATGTGCAGGCAAATAATTGTAAACTGGGATGATACATGAACAATAGATATTTATATTAACATAGGGGAGGGGAAATAGATCTGAAGAGGTCAGGAAGGGGACATTTGATCAGAATCTGGACAATGACAAGGTGTTTACTAGGAAAAGAAGTACAAAGGCCAAAGAGGAAAGAAGCAAAAAGCATAGCGTATGTGGGACAGAGTTTGTACTCACTAATTATTCATGTGCACCCCTGTGTTTCTCAGTTTTCTTGCAGTTGGATTGGGTCCATGTGACTGAATCTTAGTGATTCAGTGACTGTGAGCAGAAATGATGGATCACTTAGTATCCTGTCACCTAACCATTGGCATGTCTTGCGCATCTCTCTCTTCTGCTGTCACATACAGGTGTACCTCATTTTATGGCATTTGCTTTATGGCACTTTGCAGATACTGTGGGGTTTTTTTTTTTTCTTTACAAATTGAGGGTTTGTGGCAGCCCTGAATTACGTAAGTGTGTTGGCACCATTTTTCCAACAGCATTTGCTCACTTTGCATTTCTGTGTCATATTTTGGTAATCCTTGCCATATTGCAAAATGTTCATCATTATTATATTTGGTGTGGTGACCTGTAACCAATGATCTTTTAAAAATAATTAAATTATCACATTTATTAAAATTCTCACAACTCTTGCATATCTCACCAAAAGCAGTGCAGGTCATCACATTATTACTAATGACATTTCTTAATCAGGTGATTAAGGCAGTTATTGTAAATGTCTTGTAGAAAGTTAGAAAATATAGATCATAAGAATGATAAACTAAATACACAAGATATTTATGTTAAGCATTGAATATATTTACAGATCTTTTTATGCATATCATATTTATATGTGTATACCTATATATCATATATGTGTATCTTCAAACACTTGTGCATTGTTTTTCATTAACTTAATGAAAAATAATTTTTAATGTTTATTTTATTTTTTTGAGACAGAGAGAGACAGAGCTTGAGTGGGGGAGAGCCAGAGAGAGAGGGAATCACAGAATCTGAAGCAAGCTCCAGGCTCTGAGCTGTCAACACAGAGCCTGATATGGGGCTGGATCTCATGAGCTGTGAGATCATGACCTGAACTGAAGTTGGATGCTTAGCTGACTGAGCCACCCAAGCACTCCAGTACTTGTGCATTTTTAATTTAAAGTCAGGTCATATTACGCATGCTGTTTTGTAGTCTACGTTTTCATTTACCAATCTTTGCCTTTTCATACCAACAAAATGTTCTTCTAATTCCTAATCTAGTTCTAGTTTGCCTAATTGTGTTGCAACATCATATATATATACACACACATACACATATATGCATATACACACATGTATGTCTATATTTATTTGTTATTGAAGTATAATTGACATATAACCTTAGTTTCAGGTGTACAACATGGCAGTTTGAAAAATCTATAAATTACTCAATGCTAAGTGTAGTCACCATCTGATCAATGATCTTTGAGTTAATATTGTAATTGTTTTAGTAGGCCATGAACCATGCCCATACAAGATGGCAGACTTAGCCAATAAATATTGTGTGTATTCTGACTGCTCTGCTGACTAACTGGCCATTCCCTGTCTCTCTCCCCTTCTCTGGGTCTCCCTGTTCCTTGCAACACAACAATATTGAAATTAGGCTCATTAATAACCCTACAGTGGCCTCTAAATGTTCACGTGATTGGAAGAATTGCACATCTCTGATTTTAAATAAAAAACTAACAGTGATTAAGCTTAGTGAAGAAGGCATGTCAAAAGTTAAGATAAGCTGAAAGCGAGGCCTTTTATACCAGTTGGCCAAGTTGCAAATGCAAAGGAAAAGTTTTTGAAGGACATTACAATTGCTAACCTGATGAATACGCCAATGATAAGATAGCAAAACAGCCTTATTTCTGATATGGAGGAAGTTTGAGCGATCTGGATAGAAGATCCAATCAGCCACAACATTCTCTTAAGCTAAAGCCTAATCCAGAGCAAGGCCCTAACTCTCTTCAATTCTGCAAAGGCTGAGAGAGGTGAGGAAGCTGCAGAAGAAAAGTCTGAAGCCAGCAGAGCTTAGTTCATGAGGTTGGAGGAAAGAAGCTATCTCTAGAACCTCAGAGTACCAGTTGAAACAGCAAGTGCTGATGTAGCAACTGAGCAAATTATCCAGAAGATCTAGAGTATAGATTCATGAAGATAGATTAGTGATAGATAGAAGATAATTAATGAAGGTGACTACACCAAACAGATTTTCATTGTAGACAAACAGCATTCTTTTGGAAGAAGACACCACCTAATACTTTCATAGCTAAAGGAGAACTTAATACCTGGTTTCAAAGCTTCAGAGAATAGCTGTTTTAATCCCTAATACAGAGACTGTGACTGTGACAGTGACTTTAAGTTGAAGCCAATGCTCATTTACTGTCCTCTAAATTAAAGTCATAAAATTATGCTAAATCTGCACTGCCTGTACTCTATAGATGGGAAAACTAGACTTGGATGATAACACAACTGATTACAACAAGGTTTACTGACTATTTTAAGCCTACTACTGAGAATTACTGCTCAAAAAAAAAAAAAAGATTCCTTTCAAAATATTACTGCTTGTTGATATGCACCTGGTCACCCAAGGGCTCTGATGGAGATATACAATGAGATGAATGTGGTTTTCCTCTTTTATTTTAATGCTCATTTATTTTTGAGAGAGAGAGAGAGAGAGAGAGAGAGAGAGAACATGAGTGGGGGAAGGGCTGAGAGAGAAGGGGACAGATGATCGGAAGTCGGCTTCGTGCTGACAGTAGAGAGCCCAAAGCGGAGCTTGAACTCACGAACCACAAGATCATCACCTGAACTGAAGTCAGATGCTTAACAGACTGAGCTACCCAGGTGCCCCAAGATGAATGTGGTTTTCATGTCTGCTCACATAGCATCCATTCTGCAGCCATGAGTAATTTTGACTTTTAAGTCTTATTTTTAAATAATTAGATATTACTAATTATCCAATAATAAGTAATTGAATTATACTATTAATAATACAACCTTAACATTTTATTATTTCAAGTCTAACTATTTTGTAAGACTGTTGTTGTCATAGGTTGTGATTCCTCTGATGAACATGGGCAAAGTCCATGGAAAACTTTTGGAAAAGCCCCTCTGACTTGCATTATGTTTCACGTGAAAGAGACTTTTATTGTGTTAATAAGCTTGTCTTTTATGGTAGTTGAAATTAATTGCTCTGACTGATGTAGTATGTGAAAAGATTTGGAGGTACAGTAGAGTATAGCAAATTTGGAGAATGTTCGACACTTTAGAATAGTTGGAGGCTAATATATAGAGGAAAGACTTTTTGGGTAGTTTGTAACTAGAGGGGATTGTTTTGTAAACAGTGGTGAAGAGATTGGATTTCATTCTTGAAACAACTAGGAGACACGGAAAGTTTCTATCAGGGTTGAATTTTGGAGGTATAACTATAGTGGAGTGTGTAGGATGAATCAGTGGGACAAAGCTTCAGCCAGAAGTCAGTTAGAAGTCACTATGATGGTCTGGGTAAATGATGTGAAGCCCCAGGCCATGAAAATATTCCTAATTGTTGCACCAAATTATTTAGATAAAAGAGGGGCATTGTCCTACTTAACAGGTCTGATCATGGGTCAGCAAATTATGGCCATCTCTTTTTGTAAATAAAGCTTGATTGGAATGGAGTCACACTCATTCATGTATATATGTCTATGGCTGCCTTCTCCCTGTAATGAGAGAGTTGAATAGTTTTGAAAAGGACTGTGTGGCCCCCAAAGCCTAAAATATTTGTTATCTGGCCCTTTAGGAAAAAAGTTTGCCGATCCCTGCATTAGACTATGAATAGGCATCAGTGGAATGACTGTGCTTGATCAGATACCTGTAATCTGGCTACGTGTATCAAGGACTGGTTTGTACCAACTAAGTTCAAATTAGTTCTTATACACCTGTTTAGCTCCCCTGTGTAGGAACATAGTATTGAGAAGTAACCTTCTCTTCTCTCCACCCCTCTAACTGGTCAGTTTCAATGGAAATGGGAGACATATGTGAGTGGTGACGTAGCAAGAATGTGATATTCACTATTTCTCTATTGGAAGGGGTTAATAGATTACAGGTGGTTACATATGTACATTCTATGATTATTTAGTACTGTGTGCCGAACAGGGGGTGAGTTGAGACATAATATTTTATTGTATTTATTTTATTGTTTTTTCAATGTTTATTTTTGAGAGAAAGAGAAAGAGAGAGAGAGAGAGAGAGAATGAATGGGAGAGGGGCAGAGAGAGAGGGAGGCAGAATCTGAACCAGGCTCTGAACCATCAGCACAGAGCCCAACGAGGGGCTTGAACTCAGAAAAGGTGAGATCATGATTTGAGATGAAGTCATATGCTCAATCAACTGAGCCACCCAGGCGCCCCAAGTTATAATCTTTCAAAGTGACTGCCTAGTTCATTGTCTACTCTGTTTTTCCTAATTTCCCATGTGCTGAGTTTAAAATCCAGATGGATGGGATGATACAAAACGCCTGATTTGGTGTCTGGTCATGTATACATGCCTCCATTGAGATAACATATGCCATACGCAGTTAGGCACCTAGCATTTAAAATGTGACTCTGTATCTTGGAGCTTGTTCCTTTCCTGTAAATATTGAGCCGTCTCATTCTTTGGGTTGGTAACAAAATCAGTATTTTGATCTTTGACTTTTAAATTGATTCAGAATCCACAGTGGAGACGACGTGCAATTTAGTAGGCTTCTCAAACTCCTATCTATAATATGAAGCCTGGTAGCCTCAAGATTAGACCCTGGACATCCACTTGGGGACCTCAACATTATGCAAGGAAATTAAGGCTGCTGGTGGTGTGGTTTGGAAGAAGGGTTAGTCTCTCAGATTTTTCTTTGTAATTTGTGGTATCTTTATTGCTGGCACTCACATGTGTTTGTCTGTTTTTATGGGGCACAGGCATAGGAACTAGGTTTTTGACCTTAGCAGGTGCACTGGGTATAAGATAAATGCATCTTTTGGTTGTACAGGTTTTTTAGCATTGATAAGTAAAAACATCTTTGTTTCCTTTGCATGTTTCTCTGCAGGTCAGGACTTAGGAACACTCATGTGTATGATTCCGGCCTTTTATATAAAGGGATTGGTAGCAGTCACTGATTGGCTTCCTCAAATCCTATTTAGCTTGTTTGACTTATAGCCTGTTCTATGGTCCAATATCATCCCCCTGGTATCATGTGGTTTGTTCATGTGCTGTTGAAGTCAGTGTCCTTCTATACCCAACATGGTCTCAAATGGGCTTCCCTTGTTAATTATGCAACCTTCTATCATGACTGTGGATTACAAGGAACCAACCTGGTATGCAGACCCAGGCAGAATTTTGTTAATGAATTTGTAAAGAAGAATGGGTCCTTACAATACAGAGATGTCATCCTCTTAAGTTAGGTGGAAGAAAAACTCAATGAAATTAGCACAATCTCCTTTTCTTAATAAAAGAAAATTTTAAAAAGCTGCATGTAGGTCTCGGTGAATCAGGTTTGCTGAGACTCTCCAGGAGGAGCTGGGTAGATTTAAAAGCAGACTTTCATCTAGAAAGTATGAACAGGAACAGCGGGAGATTGAAAGAAAAATAAAGTCATTTTTATTAGACCTAAGGAAGAGAAGAATTTCCTCAGGAAAAAATTGAGGCTGAATAGCCTAAGTTAGATAGGAAAAGGAAAAGTGAGACCCATTAGATCGTAAGGAAAGACTGGGTCTTGGAGGCTGGATGAGAGGGATCTGAAAGGAGGATGTGGGCTGAGATCCTAGAGTCCAGGGGATCTAGGAGACTCTGGGGCAAATTCTCCTCTGCAGGCCTGACGTCCCTTTAATCTTGCCATATATTTGATGACTCAGTGTTCCTTCTTCTCCAGAGAAAGAAGGAAGTAATACATTGGGACAGTTAGTTATTGTCCTCAAGGTAAAATATATTCAAAATTTGAATGCATTTTTCCCAGAAGGTAAATTTTATATCACTACAACCTATGGCTAATCCAAAGCTTGCCAAGCATTCAAAAACTGTGGTAGCTTGGTCTTTGAGGTCAGTTTATAGAACTTGCCCTAATGATTGGATGCCTCTAATCATTTCTGACCAACCATTTCTTGCTCAGGAAGTTTTATAGAAAGGATCAGAGCACATCTACCTGCTGCCCCACGTGGCAGGAGTGATCTGATGGTGGACCAGCCCTCCATGCCTGCTCGAGGACAGGGAGTCCAGGCTGAGTAGGTGTTTCAAAGCATTTATCTCATAAGTGGAAGGCTTAAAACTCCTGAATGATATCTAAACATTGAGTAGTCTGCGTAGAATCAAGGACAAAGTGATGGTGACAAACCATGCACAGAGTGGCCTTGGAGTCAGTCAGTGAATGGTTTGGGCCTGCAGAGATTGGTCTTTGGTCTTTAAGTCTCTTTGTGTCCTGGAATGTCTGGCTTCTTGACTATTTTAGAAGAAACACAGTTTGGTCTTATTATAAAGATGTTGGCAAGCACCCCTAATACCATGCTAGACAAATGGGAAAGGGAAAGGAAATATAGCCAAGCATTTTGCTTGTCACAGGGGGATGAAGAGAGCTCTTGAACCTGGGGAGTGCCTAGGGTACAAAGAGATCCCACAGACGAGAGCAGCAAGACCTCAGAGGGCCCCCAGGGAGTCAAGAAGCCCTATTGTGAGGGTCTTCTTAGTGCTGTGGATGAGGCGTAGAAATAAAAGTCATGGGGAAGCTTGGAGAAGGGCATGACAATGTTAGGACTTTTTGGGCAGATTTGAGATAGGAAGGCTAAAGAGATGAGCATTGAAAATTGTAATCAGGATCAGATGAGTTTCAGGGTAGCACAGGGGTTTTAGGTGGGAATACAGCTGTTGTTTATCCCCCCAGGGAAGACTCCTGGGAAATTTATGGAGGGAAAAGAGGTAAGAGATAGGATGGTAGCTAGACACACCAATTGGGAATAAGGGGAGAAACAACAGATTGTGTGTAGTCCTGGGATCATTGGTGTCTGGTAGGGAGGTATTTCCTGATGCAGAATTATTTAATTTAGGGACTAGAGAGTGGTCAAGGTTAGTTTGAGCAATGGATGCCTTCTTCAAACCCACCAAGAAATCCTTAACCTTTTTTCTTTTATTATGGGAGGCAACAATAGGTAGGAGAGATAAATAACTGGGCTAGAAATAAAAGGGGAAGCAAAAGGAAGGAAGGCTTTGGGATTTAGTCGTAGACATGAGAAAGAAGGAATAGACTCAGCTTACAAAGAAGGTTAAGATTGAGAAGACTCAGCTCAAATGCCTATTGCCATGAGGAGCAGGAAAACAGAGAGAAGTGGAACATTAGGAGCCTATTGCACTATGACTAATGGAAGGAAGAGAAAGGTTTGTTTCTATGTTGAAGTAATAGGTGTTATTCTCCCTTTGCGGATCTCAAGGTGTCAATTGGCTTGGAGCTAGGAGGAGTAGAAAGCCCGTTTTGACCTCAGGTCAATCAGGCTTCTCCAATCCAGTTTCACCATTTGCAAAACTAAGCTTTGGATCCATTTGGAGGCCCCAGTGTGTTTCTCCGTTTGCTTAGAACTCAGTGTAGAGAGTGATCAATTAGACTAAAAAATACCCAGACGTTTATGTGGCAGGCTCTGTCCTAAGTTCTCTACATGCATCTTTTTATTTAAATTTCCCCAAAGCCCTGTGCAATGGATTGAAGTACCCTTAGTGCATAATATCAAAGGATACATGGGATCAGCATGGCCTATTACTGGTGATGTTGACCTTGACTACTTGGTTAGGGTGGTGTCGGTCAGATGACACCACTGCAGTGTTATTATTTTTCCCTTTTCATACTCCATTCGTTACATACTGAATGTTTGTGTCCCTCCCCAAATTCATAAGTTGAAATCCTAACCCCCAAGGGGATGATATTAACAAGTGGAGCCTTTGGGAGGTGATTGGATCATGAGGGCAGAGCCTACATGGTTGGGATTAGTGCCTTCTAAAAAAGACCCTGGAGAGCTAGCCATGTGAGGGTATAATGAGCAGTCAGCAGTGTGCAGCCCAGACTAGGGCTGTCATCAGAACTTGACTGTGCTGGCAGCCTGATCTGGGACTTCCAGCCACCAGAACTGTGAGAAATAAATCTCTGTTCTTCATAAGCCTCCCAGTCTCTGGCACTTGGCAAACCTGATGGATATTAACCATAAAGGACTTTATATTTTTAAAAAGCCTCTCCATTCTCTTTATTTCCAAAAATATACTTGTTCGCTGTGATTTTTTCCCCCCACACTAGTCTACCTTTTATAAATTCCTCAAAGATAAACATGAGATTCTTATTCATTTTTACCATTTACAAAGCTGTGTGACTTGGGCGAGTTGCTAGCCACTCTGTACATCAAGTAGAGATAACACTAATGCGTATGAAATCTCTTAACAAAAGTGCTTCGTACGAAATAAGCTTCCAACACATGTTAGCTGCTGTGGTTATTTTTACTGCATTGTTACACTCTAGTCCTTTATCCTCAGAATCTAGCACAGTGTTTGGTATACACAAGATGGTCAGAACGGGTTGCATGACCAGCTGATTGACTGCATGAGTGAGTGGATGGCTGTCTTCTGCGGTAGGCAGCTTAGTCTCCTGAGCTGCTGCCCCAATATCATCATTCTCCCATTGCCAGGAAATGAGGAGGTCTTGCTCACACGATTTCATCTACTGTATTCTACACCTCGCCAAATCTCAGTGTCAGCTACCAAGCACAGCCTAATAAAAGAAGATAAGCAATGGAAGTTCGATTTTCTTTGTTTTTTGTTTTCTACCGGAACAAGCCTGTGAATTTGAAGGGAACAGCCACACCAAGTAGCTCCTGACAATTATTTTCAAGAAGGCCCATGTGGGGTTGGAGGTTTGGGGCAGAGGGAGCACATATGAGCAGTGCTACCTATAGCTCTTCCCCCAAACCACTAGTAGGAGAAAAGAAACGAATAGAAAGTTGAGTATCTATATTGAAAGTCTCATCTTGGAATAGGTCCCCGAGTTCAAGCTAATAATACCTCGACAAAGTGAGTTAATGGCAGTCAGAGTCCAAACTCTGGCGTTATACGATGTCCGTTCTAATTCCATTTCCAGTACTTACACAGCTGATAAGCTCTCCGAGACTCAACGTTCTTCATCTGTCAAATGGGGCTTTGTGAATGGTGAAAGTGGTAAGAACCCTACTTATCCTGGAGGAGTTTGTAAAGGATGGATTAATGTGAACAAAAATCACAATGAGCAAGTATATTGGAAATACAGAGAATGGAAAGACTTTTTAAAAATATCAAGTCCTTTATGTTTAATATCCATCAGGTTTGCCAAGAATCAACATGCCTAGGCTTTTTTCTTGGACTCTGCATGGAAAACACTTTCGCCTTCCACACCCCGTCCCCGTCCACCCGTTTCCCCTGGGGATCTTTAGTGTCACAGTGGTGTGGTGGCTTGAATTGCCCATTGGGCTTCAGGCTCACACCAGGATGTCGCTCCTAACCTATAGGAGGGACCCAGCCCAGCACACGTTGGTAATCTGGAGCAGGTAGCCTGACTGCATGAGGGGAAGGGACGGAGCATCCCTTTGTGTCCTCCGTGCCAGGAACATCCATTACTGTGTCTGTCTGCGTGGGCCAGAGACGCCACAGCTGCCGAGGAGACTGCAGATGGCTCTTAGTGTAACCTCTCCTAATTGGCACAAAAGCATTTTGCTGGTTCTTTCCGAGTTTGCCCAGCCCGATGGGGTCAGGGCAAGAGCGGCATCCTTCCTGCTGAATCTCTTTTAATTAATTGCTTAATAGCTACCATTCTTTTTCTCCTCACCATGCTGTCATCAGGGGCCTTGATTCCTGTAAGGCAGCATACACTGAGTTCAGCCTGGGCAGTGGGCGCACCCGGATATGCGCGTGTGGCCCTGAAGTGGGCACACCAGCCTCCTGATTGCACACGCTGGGCGGCTGTGCATGCACACTGACTGCTAAGTACTCATTTGCCCACAGTGGGTCTCTGAAATTGCAAACGCGGAGGTGGGGTGGCAGTATGGGAGGGGTGAGGGGTAGGATGGCGTGTGCTGCGTGCGACAGGTGCCCCCATTGTGTCTGCTTTTGAATGTGCAGCCGTGGAGCTAATGACACCTCTCAATTAAATTGCAGTTTTGCTCTCAGTAGCTGTGCCCTATTGTCCGGGCCACTTGACCTGTCAGGCAGAGAGAAGGTGGGGGTGTGTGAGACAGGAAGACCCCCTCCCTGCTCCCAGGGACAGAAGCCTGTTCGCATTCTGAGGGGCCCTCAACTTCTCAGAGAGCTGGCTCAGTCTATCTCTGGACGTAATCGGATGCAAATAAAACAAAGCCTCGGAGCCCCGGCCGTGCAGGGCTCTCTATCTGCGCCGCGAGTCACTGTGCCCACAGTAATGGCTCGCCTTGGAAGCCGCTATCAAGTGCGTGCGTGTTTTTCTTTTCGAGAGATGACAGTTCCCAAGTGAAAGGACACTTCAGCTCTGATAAAACTTTCCTTCTATTGTCTGAGTTTTGTGTTTGTTTTCTGGCAAAGCCCACTGCTGCCTGAGCATTGTGTGCTGCGGAACGTTTTCCATTTTTGTGCAGCGAGGCCAGCCAGGGTCTTTGGGGGGTTCTAACTAGTATTGCCTGAAGCGAATACCACAGCTCAATAGCAATTTAATTTTGTAATCAGGGAGCAAACTGTGCGGTTTTGGCACATTGTGATAATTATTAACTACATCTATTAGTGTTACGGTTCTAGTAACTAATATTTACAAAAGGTTCCCTGTGTAGGGAGACCTTGCCCAGACACAAATGTCTCAGTTATTCCTAAGTGATTGTCAGGGCCCTTGGAGCTAATGTGCATGTTCAGTGTTTAAAGATAAAGCATCAATCCTGAGAAATCAGACTTCAAAGGCCTGCTTCATGAATCACAAATTCTCAGGGTGTGAACCTATCCTGAGGTCTGGAACTTTTTTTTTTTTCCTCAGTTTTTGAGAAAGTTTTCCTGGGGAAAAAAAAAACCCAGGAGGTAAGTTAAGAGACAGAAAGAGAGAGGGACAGAGAGAGAAAGAAAGAGAGAGAGAATGGATCGGAAGATAAACTAAAAAGGAAATACTCTTTCGTTGGTGGCACCCAGGAAAACTTGAAGCATGTTTCCCCTTTCTGTGGTGGTAGAGTAGTTCTGGATGATCAGTGTTTGATTCTCCTGGCACGTTAACGGTGGAGTGAGGGTCAGGGGGTGGCTTTTGAGGGTGGGAGGCAGCTGTGGCCATTTCCACTGTTTAGCACCGATCTTCAGCAAAATCAGTTACCCAGGACCCCGTGGAACTGACCAAAGGCCGAGCATTCTCTGAGGCTCACAATTCCGCCATTGTTCCAGTCATGTTCCCAGACAATGTCATGCCTTGTATATGTCAGTTACAGATTTTCTGTGAGAAAAACTGAACAATTTTATGAACTTAAGAGAATTGTTCATTCATAAATGTGTTCACTTTTTAATTATTCACTTATTGTGCACCTACTATGGTATTGTTCTAAGTGCTGAGGATGTGATGTGAAGCTAACAATTCTCTGTTCCCATAAAGCTTGCATTGCTCTGAGAGAGGAGCCTAAGTTAGTATAGTTGATCCTTGAACAACACGTGTTTGAACTGTTCAGATCCATTTATATGCAGATTGTTTTTGATAAATATATAATACCATAAATCTATTTCTTTTTCTTTTTTAAATTTATTTTTAATTTAAATTTAAATTTAAAATTATTTTTTATTTATTCTTATTGAAATGTTTATTTATCCTGAGAGAGAGTGCACACGTATGCACGTAAGTAGGGGGGAAGGGCAAAGAGAGAGGGAGAGAGAATCCCAGGCAGGCTCCACAGTTAGCCCAGAGCCTGACGTGGGGCTTAATCTCATAAATCCTGAGATCATCACCTGAGCCAAAATCAAGAGTCAGAGCTTCAACCAGTTGAGATGTACAGGCCCCCCATCTTTTATTTTTTAGAGTTTATTTATTTTGAGAGAGAGTGTGTGAGCAGGGGAGGAGCAGAAAGAGAGGGAGAAAGAAAATTTCAAGCAGGCTCTGCACTTGGTGTATAGCCAGACAAGGGGATTGATCTCACGACCCACCACGAGATTTTGACCTGAGCTGAAATTAGGAGTCAGACACTGAACTGATTGAGCCACCCAGGTGCCCCTGTATTTCTCATTCTTATGATTTTCTTAATAACACTCTATGTCTCTGGATTACTTTATTATAAGGAAATAGTATGTAATATAATAACAGACAAAATATGTATGAATTGACAGTTCATGTTATCACTAAAGCTTCTAATCAACAGTAGGTTAATACTAGTTAAATTTTTGGGGAGTCAAAAGCTATACACAGATTTTTAACTACACGGGGAGGGTGGTGGTGCCCATAAAGTCCACATTGTACAAGGGTCAACTGTAATTGAATGAACATAGGAATAAAGCTGCATGGGAGAGTGACTCGAAGTTGGTCATGGAAGTCTCTGAGCAGATGACATTTGACCGGAAACTGGAAATGAGGATAAGAAGAGCCATTGAAAAATTCTTCTGGAAAGTCATCCATTTAGGGACGCCTGGGTGGCTCCGTCAGTTAAGCATCCAACTTCGGCTCAGGTCATGATCTCACGGTCTGTAGGTTCGAGCCCCACGTCAGCCTCTGTGCTGACAGCTCAGAGCCTGGAGCCTGCTTCGGTGTCTCCCTCTCTCTCTTCTCTCCTGCTTGTGTTCTGTCTGTCTACCAAAAATAAATAAACATAAAAAAAATTTTTTTAAAAACGAAAATCATCCATTTGTCATTCCTGTGGCCCCGGGTTTTTAATTTGCTGTCTGTGGAACTCTTGGGCAGTGTTTCCAAAGTGTTTTCAAAATGATCTGTATTAAAATAACCCTGGAGGGGCGCCTGGGTGCCTCAGTTGGTTGAGCACCCGACTTAGGCTCAGGTCATGATGTCATGGTTCGTGGGTTCGAGCCCCGTGTCGGGCTCTGTGCTGACAGCTCAAAGCCTGGAGCCTGTTTCAGATTCTGTGTCTCCCTCTCTCTCTGACCCTCCCCTGCTCACGCTGTCTTTCTCTCTCTCTCTCAGAAATAAATAAAACGTTAACAATTAAAAAAAATAATAACCCTGGATTTTTGTTTAAAATGCAAACTCCTGGACTCTCTTCCAGACCTACTTAGAATTTCTGGGGTGGGGCCTTGGAATCTGCATTTTAAAGTGCTGTAGTGGAATTGAAGAACCCTCTCTAACCATATGCTACATGTTGTGTGTGCATGCTTATATATCTGATCTCAGAGTACTCTGTCTCCCCTCCTCTCCTCTCTCTCTCTCTCACACACACACACACACACACACACACTCACACACACACATACACAATTGTTAAGGAGCTAACGAGGATCTCAGGGCCTTTCCTATGTCTCATTCCATTTCCAGAGAAAAGAAATTTGGTTGTGAGTTGGGGCACCATAGATTCTCCAAGAAAATATGGTGATTTGCCGTAGCAGGAACTTTTATGGGAGGAGGAGTGTCATGTAGGGTTGGATTAGGAGGAGCCAGAAAGGTAAGTTTGAAGGTCATGTTCAAGACAGAAGTAATGGGTTCAAGGTCAATCTTAGGTTGAGACCTTAGGCAAGAAGAATACTATCTTCCCTTCCTAATGGTTCGATGATAACAGAGATCTTGGGATGTCTTCTGCTTGAGGAGACAACTTCTCTTTCCCTGGTAAGGACAACCAAGACCAAGAAGTGAGAAAGCATAGAATGAATGGCTGGGGTGGGCTTAGCCTTGACTAAGGATGGGAAAATACATGGAGGATATGTTATCATTTCTCCTTCAAATTCCTTGGCAGCCATGAGTCATCAATCACAGCAGTTTTTTGCCTCATAATCCAAGTGGATGATCTGGGCATGCATTACAAATAGATTAACATGAAACTAGTTGTTATCTCTGGGTTTTAAGGAGAAAGAAAACAAGACTCTTTGAGGGTTCATCATAAGTCAGTTCTGGTATTCATTCATTCATTCATTCATTCAACAAGTATTTATTGGGATTTACTGTGTGCCAGGCATTATATTAGGTGCTCGGGATGCAGTGGTGAATAAAATGGTCAAAAATCTCTGCTCTCTTGTATCTCTTGTTCTACTAGAATGTGAGAGACAATAAACAAGACAGGAGATATATATGTATCATGTTAGGTAGTAGTAAGCACTCAGGGGAAAAACAGAACAAAGTAGTCAGGGTTATTATTTTTTTTAAAATTTTTTAAGAGACAACTTCTTCATGGAAGTGACATTTAAGTAGAGACCTAGAGGAAATGAGGCAGTGAACCATATGCATATCTCTATGGCAGGAGACCAGAAAGAGATTTCTGTGTGAAATGCTAACCAGTAATAAGAGTGTGAAATTGCCTAGAGAGACACCTGGACCATACATTTCTTGAGAACCAAGCATCAGAGAGATAGGCAGCCAAATGCAGGGCAGCTTAATGGAGATATGGAGCGCCAAGATGGCGACCAGCCAGGCTCAGTCATGACCATATCATGAGAGCAGTGAGATAAGCTTCCAGACTAGATGCTGTGTGATTAGCTGAATTTGAACTAGTCATGAGTCATTTAAAATTTTACAATAATGGCTAGTATTTGAGTGTTTGCTATGTGTCTGGCATTATTCTGAGTAATTAACATGTGTTGACTTTATTTAATTGCCACAGCACTTTGAGGTTGATTTATTATCAGCTTCACTTTACAGATAAGGAAAGTGAGGCACAGCGACATTGAGTAACTTGCTCAAAATTTCGTATCAATAAATGACAGAATTGGGATTTGAAATGTCAGAACTCTGTGTTTTCTTGCCTCTCAGCTTTACTGTGTAGGAGTGATCATACCTTTGAGTTTTAATCTGTATGTTTTTACTCTTACATTTTATGACCTATGACTCACCCTCTCCTTTGTCAAAAGTAGCCACATTTCCTTGAGGGGATTTGGGATTGTGATAGAAGAAGACAGACTCACTACTCAGTCTATTTGACTTTCAAGAAGGGCTTTCTTAAAAATCACTAGAGGAGGAAAGCTGAAGACAGATTTTATAGCTTAACAATAGATTGGAAAAAGGATACAGGGAAAATCAGTTCACCTTGGAGGAATTGGAGGGAGGCAGGGTAGTGACACCAATTAAATAGTATTTCCTTTTTCTATTATCTTCTGATTATCATTCTCTCTCTTTCTTTCCTCTCTCTCTCTTATCTCTTTGATATTTTTTCCCAGGATAAATTTCCCCATAAGGGAAAGGAGCATAAGTTTATGCCCTGAAGGGAGGGAAGGCAGGAAATGGGGAGGAAGCCCATGGTAAGTTTTTTGAGATACTGTTGAGCACCATCAGTGGCATTATCAGAGAAGCCCCTGGAGTGAGCCAATCCTGCAGAAGTTTCCTGGGATGTGAGGGAGTGTAGCCAATGGCCTGAGTGGGGGAACTGTGAAGAATCGGATTTGCAGTTCCTGGGTCTATCAGATGAGGGTTGTCTAGTGTCAGCTGCAAGCACATTGCCTACGAATAGTCTAGTAAAAGGAGATGTACCTGTGCCCAGAGTCTTGTTGAATTGCACTCGGATGGCCCTGTGGGTGACAGTCTCCCTGTCCCCTACTCTTCAGTGAGCCCGAGCCAATGGTGATGTAGAAGAGAAAGCCCAAGTACCAGTATTTGGTGAGATGTAGACTGGTGTGGGTATGTGAAGGCTGGTATGGTGAAGAGCAGTGTGTCACGATTATATAAGCCAGTACTATCTATGAGGGAGTGGAGGTTCAATGTCCTGCAGTGACATCACATAGCAGAAAGAAGCAAATGTAGATACTTGTATTTGGAAAATTCAACTTTTAAAAAAAATATTTATTTTTGAGAGAGAGAGCATGAGCAGGGAAGGGGCAGAGAGAGAGAGAGAGACAGATCCGAAGCAGGCTCCAGACTCTGAGCTGTCAGCACAGAGCCCAATGTGGGATTTGAAGTCATGAACTTCGAGATCATGACTGAGCTGAAGTTGATCGCTTAACTGACTGAGCCACCCAGGTGTCCCAATACTTTGTGTTTGGAAAATTCAGAGGGAACGTTGGAATTCTGAGAGCTACTGGATTTTTGTAATCAGAGAAAATGGATTCTCAATAAATCTGAAAGAGATCTCATTTCACTTTTTGTTTGTTTGCTTTTTTTTTTTAATTGAGTGCTGTTAGGTCATCCAAGGGGCCATGAGCTGCCAGCATGCCTGTCATATTCTCACCCAACTTACCTCATTGTGAAGCACGGGCCCTAGGACCCAGTAGACATTAAATAATATTTGTGGAATGATTGAATGCTGAGCCCTATATTAGTGAATGAAAATACTACAAAATACTCTAAAACTGTTTAAGTTTTCCTCGTGAGATGTTTTTCCAAGTTGTTTGTTGAAATGCCTGTTTCCTTTTGGAGAATTATTAACTACAAAAAAATCAATAGCATTTCTGAATACTGGCAACTGTATTTCTACTTTTCAAACATAAGCTGTAATAGTATAAAACATTTCACTTATATGGTCAACAGAGATATCAAATCTCTTAGAATTCATATGAATAATATAAACAACACCTTCTTGAAAAATCTTAGAACCTACTGAAGGACACAAATGAAGACTAAATAGAATGGAATACAAACTTAAACAGTAAGATCTGTAGGGACTGGGAAAAATAAAACTCTTAACGGCACTAGGTGTGGATGAAGGAATGGCAAAATAGGAGTTTGCATACACAACTTGACTTGTGGGAAAGGAAAGCGGGGCAACCACGTTGGAGAGCAATCGGTGGTATAGTAATAGAGATGAGTTGGAAATAACTGATAAATCCACCTTTGAAGAGGGAAATGGATAAATAAACTTCGACTGTGTTTTTATTTTTTATTTTTTTTTATTTTTTTAATATTTTTATTTATTTCTAGGAGAGAGAGAGACAGCGTGAGCAGGGGAGGGTCAGAGAGAGAGGGAGTCACAGGCTGAAACAGGCTCCAGGCTCCGAGCTGGCAGTCAGCACAGAGCCCGATGCGGGGCTCGAACCCACGAACCGCGAGATCATGACCTAAGCGAAAGTCGGACGCTCAACCGACCAAGCCACCCAGGCGCCCCTCGACTGTGTTTTTAAAATGGACTAAAACAACATTCTTTCTATTGAACAATGTTACAGAAACTTCTCAAATTAAAACACACACATACAAAGATATCTAAGCCCTTCTAATTCTCTAGAACTTAAAAATGTTGATCTTGTCACTTTCTTCTTTATGCAGTACATGATGGATGAAGGTCCTTTGGCACAAGTTCTCCTCAAGTGAATTAACAATGTACATAAATGTATAAAATAGTATGACTGATTGGCAAGGTTAAAGTAAAAAATATATATACATTATATATATTTATTATATATTTAAAAAATATATATATATATACTTAGAAAAGATAATAGAAAATTAGAAAAGATATTCTTTAAATAGTTCAGTAGTCCAAAAAGGACACTCAGATAAAATTTTACTGTAGAAATGACAAAGAAACGTCCCCTGTATGATCTCAGGTCAATGCAAGAAGACAGCAGGGAGGGAGACCTTGCGTCAATACACACACACACACACACACACACACACACACACACACCCCTTCATAGTGGTTAATGGTTTCATAGCACCAGAATGCAGCTCTTCATTGTGTCAGTTATGCAATGCAGCACTCCTGGGAGTTATTCAGGTGTCCAATCTCCATTGCTTTTGTGTTGCTACCTCATCAACATGCCATGCTCATGGCTCCTAGCAAAGGGGAAGAGAAAGCACAGGATGCCATGCAGTTTTGTATCCATGCCCGAAAATGGCAGCCATCATTTCTTCATCCTTAGATTGGCCAATTCCCAATCCTGTGACCCCACACACTTTAACTGTGGAGGAGGCTGGGAAATGTAGTCTTCTTGTATGGCCAAGAAGAGAAGGAAATGGGATTCAAACGGATGGCACTATCTCTGCCTGACATGCTAAAGCAGAAGACAGTGTGAAAACGTAGAGCTTTTTATGTTATTTGTTTTATTTTTTACAATGTCCTCTTCACTCCCTCCTCCAGGGGCAAGATGATATCAGCTATAAATTGCCACCTAGTATAAGTCCCAGTTGTAATAGGAGGATAGAAGACCAAAGCGATGACATAGTTAGAAAACTTAGAAAAACCTAATATGCTTGAGTCAGCAGGAACTGATGGCTTGCCCTGTAGGAAACTGAATGAATTTTCAACTTTCATCTTAGGACTATTAGCTAGTGTTTCCCCCCAAATCACAGAGGATTGGAAAAGCCCCTCAGGATAGCAAAAGGGTAAATGAGGTGCCCATCTCTGAGAGAAAGACAGGATGACCCTGGAAATTTCAGACCTGTGAGCTCAACATCAATACCTGGGATGATCTTGGAATAAATCATCAAATAATCAATTGTATAGCACCTGAAAGAACATAAAGTACTAAGTAGTAATCAGTAAAGCTTTGTAAAAAGCAAATAGTGCCAGGCCTATTTAATTTCCTTCCATGACTGTGAAAGGTTACATATACCAGGGGAATCAATAGATGGGATCTATCTCAATTTTAGTAAAGATTTTGAGTTTTTTAAATTAGGCATTGTCTCGGGCATGTTATAAAAGTACGTTCTTGTCTTCACTTCTGCTAGAGGCTGGAAGGTTTCAGCCCAGGGGGAGTTATCAATGGCCTCGTATCAATCTGGGGGGACATATTGAGTGCCATCCCAGAGGTATTGGGGTCAGGATCTATCCTGCTCAATAACTATATTGATGGCCTGGATGAAGGAATTAAGAGTCTGCTCATTAAATTTGCAGCTGGCACTAAATTAGGTGGGGTTGTTATTGCTCTGCAAGACAGAAATAAAATTCAAAATGGCCTTGACTCATTGAGAAAATGGCTCCACAAAACTGGGATAAATTTCAACAGGGACAAGTGTAAAGTAGCACAGGTGTCCCCATAGTCCTCGAACAGTGCCTTGGGCATCCTTGGCGCTCAGCAAATATCTGCAGTACCTTCCTTGTGGGGCCGTTGTAAGGATCAAAGTGCGATAATGATGCGGAAGTGCTCTGGAAACTGCAAAGTGCCCTATAAATGGTAAAGGTCTGCACCAATGCAAGGAAAGTTATTATTAAAGGCAAGGAAATATGTCCTGTGAGGCAATGTTAAGGGATCTGGAGCTGTTTAATCAAGAGAAGAGAAGAATAAGGGAGGATTTCATGAGTATAGCCATTTTATGAAGATTTTCACAAAAGACATGATTATTTCTTCTCTGTGTCAAGGAGAAATGGGCTTGGATGATACAAGATGAATATTGGTTAGATATGAAGAAGACCTTGCTATCTAGGTTGGGTCTACCTATGGGAAACGCCCACACTTCTTTTGCCTTGTAGATATTAACATTTGTTCAGTGTCGACCTTGAACTAGAACAATGTCTAGTTCACTGTGACTCTGTGAGAGTAGGATCTTTGCAGGTCTCTGTTGTGTCCCTAGTATCTAGAATAGGACTTGACATATGGTATATGCACAATAAATATTTGTTGAACGAATGAATGTCAGGGGCATAAAATATTGGCTCAGAACTTGGGGAAAGTCATCATTCTTAGATCTTTGGGGCAGTCAACCCAGATGGCTTCTTTGCAGTGTCTGATGTTACCATCTGTGGCTTGGAGCTGTGGATGTCCTCTCTCTTTAGCTGTTGGATGAACAAGATGAACTGACCATGTGTTAAATCATTTGAAGGCAGGGGTTCTTAATCTAGGGCCCATGTTTTGGCCTTTGGTGGGTCAGGGATCTCCCTGTGGCTAAAACATATTTTCCTGTATATATGAATGTATCCTTTTTTTTCCCTAGGGAGAGGGCCCATCAGTTAAAAAAGACTATACTCGGGCTTTAGGAAGAAGTCAAGTAACAAGAGGGTTGGGTTGCCCTTCCCATGATGGGAAAGATGGCAGAGAAAATGCTTTGGTACAATTTGTGGTATAGGGAGCAGCTACAGCAAGTGGCTATTCAAACATGGAGTCTGATGGGTAGTGATTTGTCATCTGAGAGGTCTGTCCATTGGCAGCAGAATGCTAGCCAGCGGGTAGAAATCTAGGCCAGTCCCAAGAGGATGGATGCTGGGATGTGTGTATGGAGAGGAAGGACTTCAGTCTCAAACTTAGATGTGTATGTAAAATTATTTTATTTTATTTTTTATTTTTATTATTTTTAATTTTTTTGTTGATTTATTTTTGAGACAGAGAGAGACAGAGACAGAGCATGAGTGGAGGAGGGGGCGGAGAGGAGGAGACCCAGAATCTGAGGCTTGCTGTAGGCTCCAAGCTGTCAGCACAAAGTCCCACACAGGGCTCGAACTCATGAACCATGAGATCATGACCTGAGCCAAAGTCAGATGCTTAACCAACTGAACCACCCAGGCGCCCCTATTTTATTTTCTAAAGTGATGTAATTCTATTAGAACTACCATCCCACTGGACTAGTAGGAAATACTTTCAATTATTTTAGAATTCCTCCTTCTCTAGAACCATGATAGGATTCTAAGCATAGTGAGACCCCATGGAAACTGGTCACATGTCTTCATAAGTTATTGATGAGACATCCATTGTTTAGTCTAGTCTAGGCAATGAGGCAAGATAATTGGTTAGAATCATGGCGTTTATGGATTGTACCCATGTAAGGTAGGCTTGGGGAGTTGATGGGAGAGCTACAACTCAGAGCTGACAATGAGGAGTTTTTGGGAATCTAGGGACTGAGGAATAACAAAGGAGTTTAGGGAGCATGTGTGAGCCCAGTAGTCACCGGTGGTCCATGGCTGATCCAGGGTAATGCTGAAGCAGCAGGATGGGCTAAGACAACTGATAGACTTTAGCTGTAGGAAAATGTGGCTCAGGAAATGGGGTGGTAATAAGGAACATTATTAGCCTTCTTGGGAAGGGCTGGGGAGGCCACAGACATGATGACATACACTAGCAAGAACCTGTAGGGGCCTGACAAGTTTAGTCATCCCTCAAATGACGAGTTTACCTTGAAGTGTGATGACTCCATTTAAGATGAAAATCATGTGGCAACCTACCTCAGCCATCACTTCTCTCTTTCCTCCAACTATTGGATAGACAGATTTTACTTTGCAACCTTTTAAAATATCAACTGCAAGAGGTGCCTGGCTGGCTCAGTCAGTGCTGTGTGTGCCTTGGCCTTGGGGTTGTGAGTTTGAGCTCCATGTTGGGTATGGAGATTACTTAAAAATAAAACTGATAGGTACACAGATAGATAGATAAATAGATAGATATATAGATAGATAAAATGTCAACTGTAAGGTAGCAAAAGTAGCAAAAATATTGAGAGTAATGATGGTATTTGTAGTGGACCTTGAGCTCCTTGGATGTGGCATTAGTACTGCCTTCTTACTGCCTTCATCATTATTATATTAAAATGAAAACCAGGGGTGTCTGGGTGGCTCAGTCAGTTAAGCATCCAACTCTTGATTTCGGCTCAGATCCCATTCCCAGGATTGTATGATTGAGCCCTACATAAGATTCTGTGATGGGTATGGAGCCTACTTAAGATTCTCTCTCCCTCCCTCTTTCTCTGCCCCTTCCCTGCTTACACACACACACACACTCTCTCTCTCTATCTAATACGTAAGTAAGTAAGTAAGTAAGTAAGTAAGTAAGTAAGTAAATAAATAAATAAAATGAAAACCAGCTGAATGAACATGTGGCTTTACTCAAGTCATCTATCACTGAAAGAACCTAGAGGATCAGACATTAGGGAAGGCTCACGATGTCTAGAATAAGCCAAATCATGTAAAGAGTAAGCGATTTGTTTCAAGACAAACTGTGGCTCAGTTGCGAAGACACTAAGGTCAGTGTTCCCAATTCCTAACTTCTCCCTTGCATTAAGTATCTAGATGCCACAATCCCTCCCTTCCACCAATCTAATCATGTGTAATAGTTTTTAAATATGTGTACTCTTTTTTCTTTATTCACTCCTTTTCCCTTGTTCCTTTTCTCTCAAATGCAATTCCTATTAGAGTAATATTTATATTTTTAGCTTAACTTTGCAGTTGGGAAAATGGTGACTGAGAGCTTTGGCAATGCCCTTGTCTGAGGCAGGATGAGGGGCAAATGTTCCTAGGATTTATTTTCATCCTTAGATGCCCCAATTATATAATATTCAGAGCAGCAATGTCCTTCGGAAAGTGTCTCCCTTGGAGGCTTCTGCATTTAAAGCGATGCTTTTCTACTTAAAAAATGATTTTACAATCCCCTTCCAACCAGTAAGTATCCCAAATGAAATTTCATTTCCATTTAAATAAGCTAGGGTTGGAAATTTCAGGGTGGATCTGTTAGGAGGCTTGGACCCATGAGGGTAGCCAGGGGAGTATTAGTGGGAGGGCAGGGGAGAGGAAAGGGGGACTTCCTGCCCTGATGGTAAACATGACTTGCCATTCAACGGTAAATATGACTTACTGTAATATATTCCATTTCTGAGTTTATCTCTCTATTCTCACCGGAGCAATTTCTGAAGGGATTTGTTTTTAGTTAGCCCTACTGCTATTAGTCTTGATTTTTCTGTAACAACGAGAGCACCACAGCGTCATCTAAACTTGCTCTTTTTTCTGGGTGCCAGGCGCTATTCTCAATGTTTTACATATTGTAGCTCATCTGATGCCTCAACAGCCTCATGAAGTAGATATTATTATTGTCCTCATTTCACAGATGATGAAACCAAGGCACAGAAAAGCTAAGTAATTTCCCTAAATCCACACAGCTGGTATGACAGACAGAAGGGAAGGTTGACCCCAGAGTATTTGGACTTCTTTTTAGATTGCGTAGGATCCCTTGGGCACCACCTTGTCTCCTCTTTCTTCTCCATGCCCCATCTCTGCTTATGTTCTGTTGATTTTCCCTCACAGCATTTTCTCATGTACCCCTTCTTTTCTATTGAAACTATTAAAGCAAAGTCTCTACTACTTTCTTCTGCCTTCTAAGGTGTTTTTTTCCAATGTAGGCAGCATATTTCTGCCTTGTAAGATATTGCTCCCAACATGTCTCTCTTCTGAACACAGATTATAAATGGTTTCCATTTTCACATTTATAGGGGACAATCTCTTTCCTGACATTGCAAACCTTCACCATATGCCATCAACCTGACTCTCTAACCACATCTCCCATTGCCGCTACACACAGCCTCTGCTTCGGCGACTCTAGGATGCATTGAGCCTGTCATATGCATTTATACCTGTGCCTTTGCCTCTGCCTGTTCAGACTATCTGCTCCCCTTCTGAGTATGGTTTTCAGCCTCTTTGTTTTCCAAAAAGCTAAACTGAAATCTCAACTTCTCCTTAAACTCCCCTTCTCTCAACTCCTATAGCCCTTATTTATCAAAGTTATAGAGTATTTTCTTAAAATTCTCTTTGCAACTATTGAAACTTGGAGGCTGAGATGAAAAGGAATGTTCGTATAGGAATAGTTCCCTTTTTGGGTGTGCTTTTCCCCCTCTATTTGGAAAAGATAGATGTTAGAGTCATAATATTGAAGATTCAGACAGTAATCGTGTGTTGTTTCAAAAGATTTTATAAGCCAAAAGATAAGTTTGTAATGATGAACAGGGCTGACACAACTAGGCGGGTCCAACTGGAAGATTTATTGAGCTTTTCCTTCTGAGTTAGATAAGGCAGTTGAGCAAAGAGTACCTAGTCATCCTCTCCTCTACCTACCTACATTCTAGGAAAGATAAGTAGCTAATATAGGAAAAGTTCCCTGTTTCTGAGGCAGTGGGAAAGAACTAGAGTGTGAAGCTAGTTCTTCTTTGATGGCCAGACTGGGCCTGGGGGACATGTTCTAAGTGCTCAGCCCTGGTCACAGGCAGGGACTCTTGCAATCAATGTTTCTCCCATTATGTTGAGATGATGCCCTAGGACTCAACTTTACTGTCTAGAATCCCCTGAGAGGGGGGAGATGGGAATCTTTGAAGTTTATCCATATTTTTTTTGTAGTGTTCTTCATCTTCTTAAAGGGATATAGGTGGTCTCTGTCTCTAGATCTCTCTTCCTCTCAGGGTAGAAACAATGTTAAACCTTTGTGCATATAGCACCACTTCAGCACAATGCTCTGTATGTATGCCTGCATTAAGCACTTAATAGTTAAACTTATTGATGATAATTAGGTCAGTGAGTCTCATTTTCTGTCCAATCCAACCCAAGCCATATTGAGTCATCTTCCTATTCAAAGAACCCTTGCCTAACTTTAGAAGTACCTTAGTGTGTAACACACTTTGAGAAACACAGCTTCTCTCATGTTTTTTTTTTTTTTTACCCCGCTAGGCAATGTGTAAACAAAAGCACAGAAAGCCATGTCATCAACATTCAAATGTGAGAGTGCATATTCCTACAATTAATGAAGGTGTATTGTTGTGTAGTTACTGAAATGCTCACACTGCGAGAGGGGAGACACCATCCATGAAGCTGCCTAGGTTGATCACAGGGCAGTAAAACTGCACGTGAGAAGTCTGGTGAAAGACCCTGCAAGCACGTTAGGAAGCAACTCAGTTGACTTTGGCAGAGTTTTGAAAGGCATATAACTTCGAGTTACAGATTTGATGAAGGGAGGGCTCTGCATTTAAAGGAGGCCCAATGTGGCTCTGCATAGGGCTATTTTATTTTTAATTTATATTTTTTAAGTTTATTTATCTATTTTGAGAGAGACAGAGGAGAGAGAGAGGGAGAGAGATTGATCGAGAGACTCCCAAGCAGGCACGAAGCATGAGATCATGACCTGAGCCAAAATCAAGAGTCGGGTGCTTCACTGATTGAGCCACCCAGGTACCCCATGAGTGGGGCTAGTTTAATTGAGCCGACTGCAAGCTGGAAATGAGGAACGTTCGGAAGCTCCAGGGCCTGGTGGCCCATTGTGGCAGGCTTTGGCTCTCCACTCAGCTGTCTGCTGACCTCAAGATATACTTTAAGAATGGATGTATGTTTTCCTATAAAGCGTTTTGAAATTTTGAGTGCAAATTTTGTTCAAACTTGTGTGCAAGCTGAGATGAATTCACACATCTATGATTTCTAACCAAAATATTTCTAGCATGGGTTTCTTCATTCCTCATTAATTCATTTATTTTTTCATTCATTAATTCATCCAATATGTATAAAGCATGTACTAAACTCCAAGGCTATAAAAGATGATAGGATCAAGCTACCCTCCAAGGGTTTTATTCCGTAGGAGAAGAAGATGCAGTCATTTAAAGAAATGCACTAAAATATTATAGATGCTGACAAATGTAGGTATGGGATTCCTGGTGTCGACAAAAGGGAAAGAAGGAGGGAGAGAAAGATTGCCCATTGGGATGAGGGGATAGTCAGAAGAAAAATTCAGTGAGGAAGACATTCTTGGGCTGAACTTTAAGAAAAGATAACTATCAGATAAATAGATGAATACGTATGTGGAGCAGAGAGGAGAAGGCATTCCCGGCAGAGGGTGAAATAAGAGAAAAGTCAAGAAGTTGTGATGGGCTTAGCTTACTCAGGGACCTCCTTCAGTTCGGTGTAGCTTAAGTTGTGGAGTGAGAGCAGGGTGAGAGGTGGCAAGAGGGGACAAAGGGGTCTTTGTCCTGAAGTTACATCGAGAGAGTCTTGTGCACCCAGCTCAGGCGTTTGTATGCTGTTTAGACACTATAAGGTGTTTTGCTTGTTTTTTAAAAATGAAATCATAGATTTTATTCCCATTTCACCAGTTGCTCCACTAATACCTTTTTTCTATACTAAGACTGAGTTCAAGATCCCGCACTGCATTTAGTTGTTACATCTTCATACTTTTCCTCCAACTGTGAAAGTTTCTCAGTCTTTCCTTGTTCTTTGTAACCTTGACATCCTTGAAGGATGTGGATCAGGTATTTGCAGAATATCCTTAATTTGGGTTCATCTGGTGGTTTTTCCTGATTAGACTGGTATTATGGGTTTTGGGGAAGAATATCTGAGGTGAAATGCCCTCTCAATAATCACATCGAGCAATACATGAGATCAAAATTTCTTTTTTAAAAAATATTTTAATTTTTTAATGTTTATTTATTTTTGTTAGAGAGAAACAGAGTACGTGTTGGAGGGGGGCAGAGAGAGAGAGAGGGAGACACAGAATCTAAAGTGAGCTGTCAGCACAGAGCCCGACACAGAGCTTGAACTCACGGATTGTGAGATCATGACCTGAGCCGAAGTTTGATGCTTAACAGACTGAGTCGCCCAGGTGCTCCGGGATCAACATTTTTTATTACTGGTGATGTAATAAAACATCCTTTTATTAACCACTTGGTAAAGGGGTATCCGTTAGATTACTCCATTGAAATGTTATTGTTTTTTCTTTTCATTGTTAGGGAATGAATATTCATGCCCTGCAGATTCATTATGTTGAATTCGTAATGCCCAGTGTGGTGGTATTAGGCGATGGGCCTTTGGAAGATGATTAGGTCAAGAGGGTAGAGACTTCATGAATGAGATCAGTGCCCTTATCAAAGAGACCCCAGAGAACTCCCTTGCCCATTCTGTCAAGTGAGGACACAGTGAGAACACAGCTGTCTGTGGACCAGAAGTGGGCTCTCATGACTTCTCGGCACCAAATCTGCTGACACTTAGATCTTAGACTTGCAGTCTCTAGAATTGTGAGAAGTAAGATTCTGTTGTTTTTAAGCCACCTAGTGTATGATATTCTGTTATAGCAGCCCACACTGACGAAGACATCAGTCTTTAGAAATGACTAAGTCCAGCCCATACTCATAGGGAGGGGGATTGAGCTGCACTTCCTGGAGAGAAGAATATCAAAGAATATGTTAAAACCACCACAGTAATTAGTAAATATTATAGGGAAGATAATTCGAGGCTACACAAAATCTTGTTTCTCCGTAACGGTTCACCTTCTAATTTTAATATTCATCAGAGGATCTTGCCTGCAGCAACAATTACTGTGGTGTTTGAATGGCGATTTTCTGTTTCTCTCATTTCTTTTACATTTATTATCTGGAAATTCTCCTGTAAGGGAGATTTGTCCCTTCTTCCCCACTTATTTATTTATTCAATCATCTATATCATTATGGACTCATGGATATTTATCAATTATTTCAGGAATTTTTTTGGTCATAGCCAATACTATTGTTATTTTTTTTTCTTCAATATTTCTAGCTTTGGCCATTGGGAGTGCATTCAGGTTGTCTCTTCTGCTGCTCTGACATGCGCCCATCATTGCGAGTGTGTGTCTCTGTGTGTGTTTTGATCACATCTGTGCTTTCTGGCATTGCAGGCTGCTCCAGACTGTACTGTATCTTACCTTATATTGTACCCTGTCTCAGCTCTAGAAGCAGCCATTTCTCCAAAGAACTATATGGTTCCTTATACTGAAGAGTGGTATTTAGAAACCAATATCTGGGCACTGGGTGTGCTTGTTGGTGCCATGTCACTCCTTCTACATTTTTAAGAAGAGAAATACCATAAGTGTAATTACAGTGTGTCCTGACAGGCGATTGACAGTGAGTAGCACAGGAGCCAGGAAGATAAATGTGGAAGTCATGCCCATTTCCTAGTGAGAAGTGAGGGGGCACTGAAACTCAGCAGTGGTGGCACTGACAGAAAGGAGGGTGAAGAATTTTGGGGATTATCTAGACACTGGGTTGCAGCAGATCTCCCCTCAGTTCTGCTCTGCTACTTGCTGGCTGTGTGGCTTCGTACATGCCATTTAACATCTCTTGTTGCCTCATCTAGAAAAAGAGGCTAACAGCACTTGTCGAGAAATCACCTGAAACAAGATGTGAAAGTCCTTGGTGATGCCAAACCACTGTCTCAGTGTGAGAATTTGAGTTTATTGGTAAATACTCTTCAGCTTTTCCCTTCGTCCTTTGGTAGTGTAGCACTTGGCACCCTGGAGAGACAAGGATGTCTGGGACCAGCCATGGATGGGCAGGATAAAGAGGTTTAGAGAAACACTGACAGACACCCAGCCGATCTGGGAGCTAGGAGCTGGGTGTTTGTTTCCCCTCCAGATTCATGTGTTGGCTTACCCAATGTGACTGTTTCTGGAGATAGAGCCTTGAGGAGGTATTTAAAGTTACTTGAGGGTGTTATGCTGAGCGAAATAAGTCAGGCAGAGAAGGACAAATACCATATGAGGTATTTAAAGTTACTTGAGGGTGTTATGCTGAGCGAAATAAGTCAGGCAGAGAAGGACAAATACCATATGAGGTATTTAAAGTTACTTGAGGGTGTTATGCTGAGCGAAATAAGTCAGGCAGAGAAGGACAAATACCATATGAGGTATTTAAAGTTACTTGAGGGTGTTATGCTGAGCGAAATAAGTCAGGCAGAGAAGGACAAATACCATATGTTTGCACGTATAGGAGGATTAGGAGGAACTTAACAGAGGACCGTGGGGGAGAAGAAGGGGAAAGATAGTGGGGAAGATGGAGAGAGGCAAACCATGAGAGACTCTTGAATGCTGAGAACAAACTGAGGACTGATGGGTGTGAGGAGGGGGATGATGGGCGTGGAGGAGGGCACTTGTGAGGATGAGCACTGGGTGTTATATGGAAACCAACTTGACAATAAACTATTAAAAAAAAATAAAGTTACTTAGGTCATAATAGTGGGGCCCTAATCAGATAAAACTGTGGTTTTATAAGAAGAGGAAGACAGAGAGAACTCTATCCCTCTGACACATGAAGACACGACGAGAAGGCACTGTCTACAAGCTGGAGAGCCCTCACCAGGAACTGAATTGGCTGGTACCTTGATCTGCGACTTGCAGCCTCCACCACTGTAAGAAAATAAATTTCTGTTGTTTAAACTACCCATTTTATGATTATTTTGTTATGGAAGCACAAGCTGACTAATACAGTGGTTATAAGCCAGAAATCTATAAGCCATGCAGGCGCAGAGCAAAGCCACAGAGTGTAGCTTCCAGTGCCTGGAAGCTAACAGCTGAGAAGAGTACCCCGCAACTTGTGCATTGTTCCTGTGGGCTTGCCCAAACATGGCTGGCCTGAGGCTGGGAAATGACTAGGACCCCTGGCTGGAGGGAGAGCAAGAAGTCGCCCCCTGCCGGTCCTGACAGCTGTAGCTAGACACCGTGACGCTACAGAAGAATGTTTAATAGGGACGTCTTATTTCCTTTGTAGTAAGTAGAGTCGGTTAGTTTTTTTCCCATTTCCTCTCCAAATTATGATTTGTAGTCTGAAAATGACTTTTTTTTTCTTGATTTGTGCTTTGTCCTAGATAGAAAACGGCGTGCCCCAGCCATCCCCATGTGGAGGGCACAGACAGTGTGACCTCTGTTGTGTGTGGTTTTGCTGTTAGTCAGCCAAGCACCCACTCCAAGACTTGAGAGGTCTTGTATTTGGGATTTTAATAATATATTCCAAATCATTTTGAAGCCCTCGAGAGGAGCTAGAGATTTGGGTGGCTTTTCTGCTCTGTTCTACTGACTTTGCTTCCAACCGTCCGCCTCACCCGGCTGCGCCCTGGTCCAGTGCTCTGGTTGTAGGCAGAGGGAGTTCTTTCTCATGCGACTTCCTCTCTCTTCTCAGTCCTGCCTCCCATGGCCATCTCCTGACTCTCACCTCCTCCTTGGCTTGCTGCCTCAAGAGTCTCACTTCTTCTTCTTTTTTAAAATATTTATTTATTTTTGAGAGAGACAGACAGACAGACAGAGACAGAGTATGGGTGGGAGAGGGGCAGAGAGAAGGAGACATAGAATCCGAAGCAGGATCCAGGCTCTGAGCTGTCAGCACAGAGCCTGATGTGGGGCTCCAACTGTGAGATTAGGACCTGAGCAGGAGTCAGATGCTAACCGACTGAGCCACCCGGGCGCCCCCTAGAGTCTCACTTCTTCTTGTCTGGCAGTCAGTCCTACACTCTCTGGCTCCTTGCTCCCTCTTAGGAGGCTGAGGGTGGAGGAGAAAGAGAATGGTATGTGAAAGGCACCTTCACAGACTTAGGATGAAGTATCTGCAAAATAATGAGGTCTTCTTCTGGGCCCAGGCTGACAACCCTGTGGGGAATTAGGCTGAAAAAGGTCTCCCACTTTCAGTCATTTTAGTTCAGGATATATAAATCCTAGGAGGAGGTGGGAAGAAGGAAGAAATACATGACTTTTCAAGAATAATGTAATACTTGGGGCACCAGGGTAGCCCAGTCAGTTAAGCATCCGACTTCGATTCAGGTCATAATCTTGTGGTTCATGAGTTCAAGCCCTGCATGGGGCTGTGTACTGACAGCTCAGAGCCTGGAACCTACTTCGGATTCTATGTCTTTTCTCTCTGCCCTTTCCCTGCTTGGATGCTCTCACTCTCTCTTTCTCAAAAATAAATAAACATTAAAGAAAATAATGTAAAACCTAATATTAGAGTATATTCAGTGGTCTAAGCATTTCCATGCATTGAACAGTCACAAGAATCCCATTACATAGGCACTGTTATTATCCCCACCTTACCAGTGGGGAAACTGAGGCTCACAGAGGTGCAATAACTTATTCGTGTTCCTGCAGCTAGTAAGTGGCAGAGCAGGATTTCAAATTCAGGTCAGTCTGACTCCAGAGCCCATCTTCTAATTATTACATGATGCCTCTATATGAAGTTAAAGAATGAAATCACCTATGGCAACACATATAGTAAAGTACCTTTACTAAGATAGGTATGTACCTCTGATATTGGAAACATATGAGAAAATTGGGGATGGGTGGAAGTGAACACATTCACACCTGACAGAGAGGTAAATGACAATAGGTGACAGACCCAAGGCGCGGCTGGAGAGGGAGCTCTGCGGTGGTGTGGAGGCCCATGACCCCATCTCCAGCATGGCTGGCATGGTTCCTAAGCTTTCTTCTTTTTCTTAAACCACCTAGCAACTATTTTCCCACAGCTGCTCCCTTAGTTCAACTCTCCAATATGATCTAGTCTTCTACATAATTTAGAAACTTCCTTGATGTTACATGATTTGCTGGGTTTGTAATCTGTAAGTTATCTGGGGGAAATTTCTTGTAATTCCACTGGGCCACAGTGGACTAAGGTCTGATGATTCCATCCATCCTCACCCGGTGCGGGCTTCTGCACACAGATCCAAGTAATTTTGGACCACCTGTTCTTTAACACAAATGTCTAGTTGTCCCATTTTCACTGCTATACTAGAAATAGCTCCTAGATGTCATAAGTTCTTTTGCTACCTGGTGGAATGTCATTGTCTCTGCTTCGTTTTCTTCTTATGACCCTGTATAGGAATGTTTTCTTTTGACATGTTGGTCATATGGAGGATATATCAGACTTTGCCTTTGTCCCAAACAGAAAATGTTGTTTGTGTAAGAAAGGACCAAACGAGTTGAGATATTTATATTGCACAGACCTAATTTTTCAGTTACCTATTGCTGTATAACAAAATAAAAATAATAAGAAATAATTTCATATCATCTTTCCAAGTTCTGTGGGTTGACTGGGCTCAGCTGAAGGGCTGTTGCCTAGAGTGTCTCATGTGATTGAAATCAGACACAGTCAAAGCTGGAGTCATTTGAAGGCTTGACTGGACGAGATACCTAGATGATGTCTTCACTCCTGTGTTTGCGACATCAGTTAAAAGGGCTGGCCAGGCATCTCTCTTTCTTTCTTTGGGAAAGAATGGTGCTTTCAGCATTGTTGGACTTACTACATAGTGGACGGCTTCTCCTAGAGCAAAAGTCACAAGGTTTCTCATGACATAATAACTTCGGGAGTCACACCAAGTAACTTATGCCATATTTTGTACTGATCACACAGTTGCTATAGGAGGGGACTGTACAAGGTCAGAAGGTATGATTCACTGGGGTGGGGGCATCCTTAAACAGTAGTTACCTTAGTCTGCACTCTACCTCCAATAATTAATATAATTTCACTTGCAGAATATACTCATTCTTCAGTGTAAGACTCTATCCCTTTCCCCCACCAATAAGATTTGACTTGCAAAATCTTGATTCATTTTGGCATCAGGCTCAGTGGCTGGGTATCTAGTGCTATGGAGCAGAGCACTTTAAACCTTCTGGCTTAAAATAGCTGCCATTTTATTATGATGACGGTGTGGGTTGCTTGGGCTCTTCTGGGAGGTTCTCCTGCTCCTGGGAGGTTCTCCTACTCCCATGAAGTTGACTCAGGCTGTAGTCACCCAGGCTCGGCTAGGCTGGAAGGTCCAGAATGACTTCCCATGTGGCTGGCAGCTGATACTTCCCTTCCGGGTCGTTCGCATAGGATGCTAAACACCTGCAGACTTTGACTACCTCTGGGGCAGTTCATAGCTCCTTCAGACCTCCGCCTGGACCAGGGTTGGGCTAATCTCAGCTGGTGGAACATGTGATCCCCACGCGGTTTCCTTCAGGATGACATTAGCTTAGGGCCACACGGGCCCCAGAACTGAAAGGATGAGTACCTCCAGGAGTCTCCTCACCTCCCAGGAGGTAGCTCGAGACCAATGCCTCTCATGTCAAGGCTTCTGTCTCACCTATTACTTCAACTCTCAATAGTTTCTTTAGTAACCATTATTGGGTGTGTTCTCTCTCTTTCTAGCATATGCTCCCTCCCTCCATTCATGAGGATGGGCAGTAAACAGATCTGAAAGACATGCGCACCATAAAGCAAAGTCACTAATGCCGAGCCTTTGCCCTACTTGACAGCCACTGTTGCCAGAGCTGCCCAGATCCATTCAACATCTCCATGTGTATCCTGTTTACCCTCTTATTCTAATCCTTGCTCACATGTGGAGTTACCCTGGAGGGAACCGCGTTGTGGTGAGAACACAAAACCAAACTAGAAATCATCTAGTGCCCAAAGGAGCTAATTGTCGCATAAGGGAGAAGAGATGTAATTTACAACTAATCAGACTATATTGTAGAAACGACGTCAGGCTGCTAAGAAAGGTGCAGACTGCATCGTCTAGGAGGTCAGAGGACAGAGGACTTCTACTTCTGTTTTCTGTCTTTGATTCTCCTCCCAGTTCTGGACAAATGGTTACATTTCACACTTCTAGTTTCCCACAGGTCTAATGAGGAAAGCATACCTTCTCTGACACATCTTACTGGGAACAATGAGAGTCAGTGACAAGGGATGAGTAAAGGCTTTGGGATTTTTATTTTCATAGGGTCGAAACACATCTTTAACCTCACAGCACGTGGAACAGAGGGGGCGGGTGGAGTGGTCTAGATCTGCATGTTTGTGCATGTGTGTGTGTGTGCACGTGTACGTGTGTGACTGCCACGCTCCAAAGGAGGCCTCAGGGTAATAAGCAGAGGGCCTGCTGGGACCACCAATTTCTTTTTCCCGTCTGTGATGGCCGGGGCCCCGTGCTTCACACTGGGAAGGGTATCAGCAAACTTTCCTCTGTCTTGCGGTGCGGTTGCCTTTAATTCATATTTGCATGTGTTGTGAGACTAGCCAGGCAGCTGAACGGCTACCCAGGAGTGGAGCTTGTGATGATGTAGAGAAATGAAATCACTGTTTAATGAGAATCGGTGAGCTAAGGTTCACAGATGGACCATTCGGAGGGCTGCGTTTGAACCACAGTATTCCATTCATTTTATAATATACCTTACTGTGGGTTTAAATTGCATTCTTGGAAAATTTAGCCCAGCACGACTAGTTGTTTTTAGAATAGCATCACTAACGTAATGTTGTGTTCAATAAGCCTGTTGCATAAAAGGTTATCATGTAATTTTTATCATTGTAAGTCTCCAGTGCTTCTAGAACTTCCCTTCAGAAACACTGCACAATGATGTTTTTGATGCAAGCGTGTTTCTGAGAAAGTTCTAAAAAGCCGTGGCTAGGAATCCTCTGCCTTGGTTTACCTTTTGGAGCGTTGTTTCCTACCTTTTACAGAAGTTCTTTTTACAAATCAACTTTCTAAAGAAACATACTAGTGGTATTTTTCCAAGAGTGTCTAATCTTTGACTAGTAATTAGAATTTCAGGTCCACCAGTTCTTGTCAGTGGAAAACTAATATATGAATTAAGCAGACATTTCATAAGAGATTTTTAGATTGATGGTGCTTACACAAATGTACTTTTCAAGAGTGAAAAGTAGCTTGTCACAAGTACTTCATTTCACGAGATAAAATAAAAATAGGAAAACACTCAATGGCACTTAGAAGTACAATTCTGTGTAACACACATCCTCAGTAAGTTACCTAAGATCTTGACCTTGTCTGTGCTGCTCTCAAGAAGAATATTGGAGAACAGGATAGCTGGCCACCGTGTGGGATAGGCTCTCGGAGCAAATTGGTTGGAAAGGAAGGGAAAAGCTTTCTAGGAATTTCAAATCACAGAGACTTGAGGCTGGAGGAGTTTGCTGTGGTGTTCTTCGAACAGGCTTAGAATCTGCTACTGGATTAAAAAAATTAGTCGAGGGAGGGAGTGGCCCCTCAGAATGAAGCTTTTTCCAGGCTCCCTCTGGCTTTGTTGTTGCCTAGGGCATTGTTTTTTGTTTGCCAAGATCTGCAGCTTCCTTGCTGGCCAGGTTTCCGTCAGCGGCTCCCGGCTGCTTCTCTGATGTGGGGGAATTTGCCCCTCTGAGGTTGGACAGGGCAGCTGTGTGTCCCCAGGCTGGACGGGGAGACTGAGCTGCCTTGAGGCCTGGATGGATGCGTTCTCGCCGCTGTCCTTACACCGTGATCTCTTCTCGGATCTTCAACACATATGACCCCTGCCCGCCGCGCCTGAGCTCCTCAGCTCTGCTGCCTCTGGGAGCCCGGGCCCGGAGACAAAGGGGCTGGCTCCGCGTTAGATGCCAGCTATCTTTTTTTTTTTTTTTCTTTTCCTGCATGGTCTCTGGGAACAGTTACTAATCATATCAGACCCTGAAACAATTTAAGCCTCTCCTATCTGCAAAGCATGAGAGCTGTTGCTGGCACACAAACAAATCCCAAACTACCTCAACACAGTAACACACGCATTTTTAAATTTTAGCCTGAAATGTACCATTAATCACCCATCAACAAGTATTCATTCATTTATTAAGTGCCGTGTTAGATGGTGGGGGGGAGATAGCCCTCGCCGCCGGAAAGAGTTGGTCAGATCATTATGGGGGAATCTTGTCCTCCACCCACCTGAATGGACCCCTTTGTTACAGAAACATTGTTAATGGTCGAACTGTGCTACCCCAGATTCATGTGTTGACCTTCCAATGACCAGTACCTCAGAATGTGACCTTATTTGGATAGTCCTTGCACATGTGCCTATTAGTTAAGGTGAGGCTGTGTGGGAACAAGGTGGGCCCCTAACCCTGTATCATAGGTGTCCTTATAAAAGGGGAAGTTTAGAGACTGACACACACAGGGAGAATGTCTTGTGAAGATAGGAGTTACGCTGCCGTAGGCCAAGAAGCTGCTAGAAGCTGGGAGGAGGCCAGGAAGAGCTCCTTCCTCAGGACCTTTGTTGGAGCCACGTCACTCTGACACCTTGAGTTTGGACTCCTCCTCTCGGAACTGTGAGACAATACATTTCTGTTGTTTAAGCTCCCTGGTTTATGGCAGTTCATTATGGCGGCCTCAGCAAACCAATATCCACATGAAGCACATGTCCGTCCAGTTGGGAGAAACTGTCAACCCACCGTTGACGTGAATGCACAGTCTTGGCCGACTCTTCCCCATTCTGCCGACACAGCTCAGATGTCACTCTGCCGGGACTGCCGTTATCTAAAGAGTCCCCTGTGCCCTCTGTCTTAGTACCCTCTCTATCCCTACATACAGTTGTCACTGCCTGACATGACCTTGCTTACTTTTGTTATTTTTTTATTATTGTTTTTAATCTATTTTTTTTTTTATTATCTATTTCTCATACCAGAACTCAAGCTCCTGGAGGTCAGTGCTCCTCTTTGTTTTGTTCAGTGCCTGGCACACAGTAGGTGTTCGAAAATTTTTTGTTGTGAGAAGAAATAAATGAGAAAATAATAATTAATTGGGGAATGAAAGTTTTTATGTGTAGTCAGAGCTATACTTCCGGACACTGGATTTTCTTTCTTTTTCTTTTCCTCCTTCCCTCCCTCTCTCTCTGCCTCCTTTCTCTCTCACCCTTTTTCTCTCCTCTCTTGAGAGAAAGAATTTGGACTCACTGTATGAACACAGACAACACAGGTTGGAGATGCTCTTGTTCCTCTGTGGATGAGCATGGTTCTGTTAGGTTTCGTACTCTGCCTCATCTTCAAGCTACAGAGGACAAATGGTCAGTTCTCAGACCTGCCTGGCCAACTCCCCTGGAAAGAAAGGCACTTGGAGGGAGCTAGACTGTCACGTGATACTGAGCATGATGGCCTCCAACACTGGAAGACTCAGGCCCCCTCCGCAGAGTCATTAGCTGAAGGACCTCCACATTCAAGAAGAGGTTATGTAGGCCCAGGAGTGAGGGACCAATGTTTGGATGTGTCTAAGCCATCCGGAGACATCAGAAAGAAACAGGAAGTGGTACTGTGGGAAGGCCCTGCTTCCTGCCTTTGAACCCCAGTCAAACCTGAAAGGGACTCAGAAACATAACTTGCTCATGGGACACTAATGTGGCTGTGTTTGTGTTCACCAGCTAGAGAAAGACAGGAAGATTGGTCTGAGGTGATAGGCAGTGGGTGGAGGAGGCCACTGAGGAAATACCTCAGATAAACTTTTCTGGGATAAAATCCTCAACCAGGAGGTGACAGAGGGAACAGAGAGGAAATCATTGACATAATTGTTGACCATATATTTGGCGGCCAATTCAATGTTATTTTTGTTTATGTATGGTTTATACTCCAAAAAGGATTTGAGGCGGATGACCCATTGGAGGTGAGGACAGAGCTAAGAACCATCCTAAATTCTCCAGCCTGAGGGATAAGGAAAAGGTTTCCTTATCTGAGGCAGGAAGGGCTGGGAGGAGAAAATACTTGTGAGCAGACAGTGATGTGTTCAGGGTTGGATTAGTCACTCTGGAGGTGATGAAGGGGCCTGCAAACAGAAGAGTCCACCAGACTGTTATAAACATGTGATTTAAAGAATTCCTATCTTTGATACAAGGCAGGGCATCTGAAAAAAACAAATCTACCTGATAAGTACATAAATATGAACTCCTGGATTTGTAGCTGTGGCCATTGTTTTTCACTGCTTTTGAGTGTAATACCTTTACTCTATGTGAATTGTGAATTTGATGATCACATGTGTACGCATGCGCACGCACATGCACACACACACACACACACACACACACACATACACACACCCCCAAGAAGTCTGCTTTCTGCAATTGTATCCCAGGATCTTGAAATCATACCAGATTGCTGGGAGCTTTTGTGTCCTGGGAGAGCCCTTCGGTCTTCGGTGTTCACTCCATGGGGTCACCCCACTTCATTCCTGGATAGGAGTTTCCTCATGCACTCCCGTGATCTCTCCCTCATTTCGTGAGTGGTAGGAATGGGCTCCAGCAGTCTTACTTTTTTGCTGTGACCGATTGCCGGACTATAGAGCCCATTCAAGTAACTTCTCTTCTGCCCGCCTTCCTCTCAGAGAGGCTTTGAGTGATCTGCTTGGAAAACCACATGAGACAATGTGCAGTAGCTAGGGTTCTCGCTCAGCAAATGAGCACCACATGAAGGACTTAGAAGCAAAAGAAAGAGGTTAGAGCCGAGAGAAGTTTCCAAGGTTGCTGATGTGTGAAAATGTCTAACTGGCAAGCTCACCCTCCTTAGACTCAGGAGTGGGAAGGCATCGTTTATTACTCCCTTTTGGAACTGATTCTTTCATAGAATCCACGACAAGGTTTTATTTTTATTTTCTACATAAGTGTGTTAAAGAATTACTCAACTTAATCAGCAATACTTAAATCTTAAACTGTCTTAGTTTCAACTGGGCCCAAGAGAAAGATATATATATAGATATATTATATATATAATATATCTATATATATCTATATATATAATATATAATTCTGTTGTTTTGAAGTCTTGATATAGATTAACGAGTAAAATCTGTTATCTTCTGTCACCCCTGAATTCCATTGCTCTCAGCAGTTACCTGGTGAATAGTCCCATATGTAGCTCTTTGTGCCTTTTTGTGTATATTTAAATATATATTTGGAATGCTCTGCCCCCAGGTGGTCACATGATTGTCTCACCTAGTTCAGATGCCGTTTCCTCAAGGAGGTCTTCTTTGGTGAGACAATTTAAATTAGCTCTGCCCTATCCTGTGCCACCTTTTGTAAAAGACCCTTTTGGTTTTCTTCATAGCATTCATTGCCATTTGTAATAGGCAGAATAACGCCCCCTTCCCCTCCAAGATGTTCATGCCCTAGTCCCTGGAACCTGTGACTACGTTACCTTCCATGGTGAAGGGGACTAAATGTGATGTGATTAAAGGTGCAGACCTTGAGATGGGGGATTATTCTGCATTATGTCTGGGGGACCCAACCTAATTCTGTAAGTCCTTACAAGTGACGGCTGGATGAGAGAGAAGGACCAGAGATTCCTAGTGGGAGAGAGACTTGACTGTGTTTGTTGGCTTTGAAAATGGAGGAAGCGGGCATCGGTGAAAGAATACAGGTGGCTTCTGGAAGCTAGGAGTGACCCTCGGATAACAACCGGCAGGGAAATGGGGACTTCAGTCCTACAATGACAAGAACTGAATTCTGACAACAGCTTGAATGACCTAAGGAAAGATCCTTCCTTGGGGCCTCCAGAAAGAAATGCAGCCCTTTCTGGGCAAGACTCGGGTTAGGCTTCTAACCTACAGAGCTGTGAGACGATACATTTGTGTTATTTAAGCCTCTAGGTGTGTGGTCACTTGTTACAGCAGCAATAGAAGACTTTGGTTTGCTTGTTTATGGTCTGACTGTCCACCCAAATGGAAGCTTTAGGAGAGCCTCTACCTGTTCAGTTACCACTTTATCTCTTCTGATTAGAACAGTTCCTGGCATGTAGCAGGCGCTAATTTTGTCGTTGTTGTTGTCTTCCTTATTGAGTATTGAATAAGTGAATATATAATGTGACATTTTTGTATAGCTATCAGGTTATACATATCATTTGAGAACTAGCTTTTTTTACGTAATGATATGTCTTAGTGGTCTTTCTGTGTCAGCTCGTAAAGATGCAATGCATCTTTTTTTTCACTTTACTCCATTCAATCAGTGATTAGGTGTGTAATCATCTTGTTAACCGTTTGCTTACTGTTGGACAGACAGGCTGTTTTCAGCTTTTCAGTACGTGCCTCTCTGGGCACATGACCAAGTATTTCATGGGATAGAAATGGAGTTGTTGGATCAAAGGGTAAGGCCTTTTAAGTTTGAGAGACACAGCTAAATGTCTATTTAACATTTTTAACCTTGAAAATGTTATACCTGGGACATCCCCAGTAACAGGATGAGTAACTCTTTCCCTACATTTTTCACCATGTTGGTCCTATTAACCCATTTGATTAATTTTTAATTGACTGGTGGATAAAAATATCTTTTTTGTGTTTTAGTGTTTGCATTTTCTTGATCTGAAAGTTGAGCAGTTTTGCTTACATCTATCTGCTATTTGTGTGTGTGTGTGTGTGTGTGTGTGTGTATGTGTTTTCTGTGAATTAGGCTCCAGTGCCAGAATTTAAAAATTTGAACACTGACTCTAGCAGTTACTAACTGTAAAACTCAGGGCAAGTTACTAAATTTCTCTGTATCTCAGTTTTCTTGCCTATAAAATGGAGATACTAATGGCATCTGATCAAAGGGTCATTATGCAAATTAGTTGTTTCTATATGTGAAACTCTTAGGTTATTGCTTGGCAAATAGTATCTTCTTGGTTAATGTTAGCCAATCCTTGTCCACTTTTTTCCTCTTAGGCTGCTCTAGTTCTTTGATTTGCAAAAGTTCTTTATATATTATAGAAAGTCATCTGTTGTCTGAAACACATTTATTGCAAATATTCCAAATATTTTCTCCTGGGTGCTTGCCTTTTAGCTTTGCTTTAAACATTTCTAATCTATTCATCTTTTCTTTATAGAGCTTTATATAGAACATACACAGTATTATATTCTTGCTTAGAAAGATATTCTTAATCTCAAGGTTATAAAAGTCTTCTTCCATATTTTCTTCCACTATGTTAATGTGTGTGTGTGTGTGTGTGTGTGTGTGTGGTTAGCTCTTAAATTGCTTTGGAATTTATTTTTGTATATGGGGCGTACTTCCAAAGTATATGTGTACTTCCAAAGTACAGAAATTATTTTCCCAGTGCTATTAATTGCATATATCCTTCCCTTTCTTTATGGATTTATTTATTTATAAAGTTTATTTATTTATTTTGAGAGAGAGAGAGAGAGAGAGCAGGGGAGGGGCAGAGACAGAGAGAATCCCAAGCAGGCTTTGCACTGTCAGCACAGAGCCTAACACTGTGCTGGAACTATTGAACTGTGAGACCATGACCTGAGTCGAAATCAGGAGTCAGATGCTTAACCAACTGAGCCACCCAGGCGCCCCCCTTTCTTTACTGATTTAAAATGCCTGATTGATTTTATGTATTAGATGCACATATATATGAGACTTTTCCATTTATTCCTCCCTGTTTACTGTTTTGAGTTGCTCTGGAGGCACAAATGCCACACCATTTTAATTTACATAACTACATAGTGTGTGTAATATTTGTTTGTGCAAGTTCACATTTTAATTTTTTTGCTAAGCTTTCTTAAATATTTTTTGTCTTTTCTCTTGTATATAAACTTTGTAATCAAGTAAATCAAGTTCATTTGGAGTCTTTTTTTGAAAACTTTTTTTTAAGTTTATTTATCTTGAGAGAGAGCACATGCATATTTGTGTACAAGTGGGGGCGGGCAGAGAGAAGGAGAGACAGAATCCCAAGCAGGCTCTGTGCTGATGACACAAAGCCCAATGCGGGGCTCAAACCCACAAACTGTGAGATCATAACCTCAGCTGAGATCAGGAATTGGATGCTTAACTGACTACACCACTTAGGTGCCCTCCCCTGGATTATTTTTAATATCTAGATTAATTTGGAGAGATTGTTACACACAAAATAATGACTTTTTTTTGCACACTTATTATTAGGCTCTTAGTGTTTTGTTATTGCCATGATAAAATCTTTTGTTCACTATGTTTTTTAAGTGAATGTTGATGAATAAAAATACTAGTGGTTTCTGTGCTTTGATCTTATATCTGGCAATCTTATGTATCTCTTCCATTAGTTACAACAATTTTCCAGTTGATTCTTTTAGATTTCTGGTAGATAATCATATCATACAGTTTTCTCTCTCTCCCTCTTTCAGTTTTCCCATCTCATTTCTTTTTCTTTTTAATTTTTAATGTTTGTTTATTTTTGAGAGAGAGACAGAGAGTGAGCAGGGGAGGGGCAGAGAGTTGCGGAGACACAGAATCTGAAGCAGGCTTCAGGCTCTGAGCTGTCAGCACAGAGCCTGAAGCAGGGCTCGAATTCATAAACCACGAGATCATGACCTGAACTGAAGTTGGAAGTTTAACCAACTGAGCCACCCAGGAGGCCCCCGCCCCCCGCTCCATCTCATTTCTTTTCCATACTTCTTGCCCTGGCTGTGCACATCAGTATGATGGTCATAATTGCTGGGAGAATTTCTTGTCCTGGCTTTGATTTAAATAGAAGAGGTTTTATTTTGCTCCTTTTTTAAATCATTTTGGTTATGTATAAATAGAGTTTTAGATTTTTTTTTAATGACTTAAACAAAACTCCTTCCTTACTTTTAAAACAATATGTGCAGGCAATAGGTTTTATGTTGATATAAAGAATGAAGAATAAGACTTCAAAAAGAGTGCTCCTTGGTGCAGTGAGATGGGGAGAAACAAAAGAGGAAGTATGAGGGATAAAGTGTAAGAAAAATGGAATGAAAAAGAGAGAGAGAAGAGCTAGGAGAGGGGGAACATAAAAGCAAAGCAAGACGAAAACAGTAGAGGGTGTGTCTTCCCAGACCTGAGGAGAAGGGGAGGCTGGATGACTTCCCTTTTGGGTGGAAGAAGGGACACATTTGGCAGGAAGAAGGGGAAATGGAAGATGGACAATGGGTACGGATGGTTATTGTGGGCAAGTTCATGCATCAAGACTGAGAGGAATGATAGAGAAAGCTCCAACAAGAAGGCTTTCCCGATACACTGCTGACGACCGCGTGCTAGTCTATGCAGTGACAGTGCCCTACGAAACATCATTACCACTCCAACAAATGTCACCGACAGGGCATGAATGAATAGTTGGGCGTGGGAGAGTCAGCTTCCGTGCTTAAGACTGGATGTGCAAGTCTGCTGCCTAATCAGCCTGGAGTTATCAGCATATTTTCCTTTCTAGAGTCCATTTGGCCCACACCCTCCACCCGTCTACACAGAGGCGGTCTCTTCATAGAACACATCACAGAATGCTTTAAATGTTCTTCAATTTTCCGCTCTCACAAAGCGAGAAAGTGCGGTATAGAAAGATAAGGATTTTCCTCTATGAGTGAATTCAGAATGACTGTAACTCAGGTTTCCCTGTGTCTCATTACAACATGACGGCAGACCTTATGTTCACCTGCCACTCTAAACATGCCAGACTGTGATACCTGAAGTTTTTCCATGTCTGTATTATTTTTAATGGTCTTTTCCTCATAATTAGTCATTTCTTCCTTCCCATAAACCATTTACTAGGAATAAGGTTAAGTCAGTTTATCTTCTAAATGGCAGCCGGTATTTTCTTTTTTCCTCTCTCTCAAATGTTTCTCTAGCAACATTGTCTTCTCCTGGGTTGTCTCTGTACTTTGTAGCACAAGGCACTTATATCAATGTTGGTGTCACTTGTTCCCTTGGGCAGTATGGCCTCTGAGGGGTGACACTGTCTTTTTGGCTTTTTTTCTTTCATTCTTAAAGTAGTGCCTGGCCTACAGATGTTGATCTGTACGTTTGTTGAATAAATTAATACATGAAAGAAATGAATGAGATAGCACATTTAAATGTATTTTCCTTAGGAATGATCTCAAGCTAGTGGTTTGGAGTGAGTGGGTTTATCAAGGCAAATGTAAGGATGGAAATAATCATTTTGTCAAATATACTTTAGTAGTTTTGGTTGATAAAACACTTACTTGATTAGTTATGTGAATATTGGTTGGTATCTATCGATATTACTGTAGAGTAGTATGCCACCACTGTCACCACCACCACCACCATCACCACCACCACCACCACCACCACCGCCATCAACATTACCATCACCACTGCCACCGTCACCACTGTCACCACCACCACCGTCACCACCACCACCACCACCACCGCCATCACCACCATCAACACCACCACCGTCACCATCACCACCACCATCAACATTGCCATCACCACCACCACCACCACCACCACCACCATCACCGCCATCAACACCAACACCAACACCGTCACCATCACCACCACCATCAACATTGCCATCACCACCACCACCACCACCACCATCACCCTCACCACTGCCATCAACACCACCACCACCACCAACATTGCCGTCACCACCACCACCACCACCATCACCACTGCCACCACCGCCATCAACACCACCACCACCACCAGACCATTAGAGAGCACTTTTGGAGGTGTAGGAGCTCATGTAATCTTTGACACCTAACTCATTATTTCCCTCATTATTTCTGTGAAATGATAGGTGCTGGGGCATAATTTTCTTCTGGCTCTGTGTCCAGAAAGCTGTTCTTTCCAGTACAGAGCTCAGTAGATCCTCTCTCTGTTCACACAGTCCTTTGTCCAGCTAAAAAGTAGAATCCTTGCCTAGATGCCAGTGGTCACCTGGCTCCCGACAGGGAGGAGTCCCCTCAGGGAAGGGCACAATAGTGCTCCAAGCTAGGGGAGCTGGCTGGGTGAATTTCCATTTCTTTACACGCACTTATTTCTCTCCAGTCCTGTCTTGGCTGGCCTCCCTTTGGGGCCTTTGGGTTATGAGAATAGATAGGGCCACATGTCCACAATCTTCCCTCAAAGTTCCTCCACACTGTGTACTGTGGATGGGAGCAAAAGAGAAAGACCACTTGTTTCCTTAGTGGGGAAAATTAGGTAGGATCTGTATCAGTATAGCTTTTGTGAAGATAACCTAGAACCCGAAAAAATAGATAGATTTAGCTTCATAAAATCTAGACTTAAAGAAAAGTACCTTATAAATAAATTGGTTTAATCCTGTTATCTTACAAACGAAAAAATTGATACCTGGAGATCACCCAGTGGTAAAATCAGGACTAAATATCAGAGCCTCCAGTCCGGGACTTACACAGTGATCCAGTAATTTGAGTTAAATTATTCATAGTTATTAAAATTATATGATTGTAAACATTTATTTGTAACTTCTGAGTAAAGCAAGGAATAGCTTTAGTTCTAATCCAGGAATAAAGTACTACATTTTCAAGAGAGGGAATGTGGAAATTTGCTATTTTAGTTCCTTGATTATATATTAGTTGTGCATTTTCAGAAGTAGGGACACCCAGCCAAAGTATGAAACTGATTTATTGAGTATGCAGTTCTAGAAAAAAAGCGGCAGCGCAGAGTTGAGAGCAGGGATCATCTGATGCTGCCTCTGTCTTCTGTGGGGCTGTCAAGCTCCGCTCAGCACTGGGAGCTCATCTGTGAAATGCTCTCTTTCCCTGTAGGGTCATGAAGACACACATGAGCAAAGAGATGTCAAAGTGCTTTGAAACATACTTTTTCTCTACAGAATGGTATTACATTCCTGTATTTATGTTAAGATGCAGAGCTATTAACTTAAGATGTATTCCTGGTGACTTTACCCCCAAATGCCAAACATTACCATCTTTACAGACTTACCCCCCAAAAGATAAAGCTTTGTGAGTGTTGTTAACTTTGGAGAGAGAGAATTGATGAGGGAAAGGGAATAATGCAACGCTGCGGGTTTCTGCACCCGGTCTGTCGGCTCCTTGTCACACAGCGGCCCTCTGGCTGGGGCCCTCCGCGACAGCAAAAGTGCATTCTCGGGCCTCCAAAACTGAAAATCCTCCACTCCTTCCCTTCAGAGCATCCACTGTCAAGTCGTGGGACTGTCTCAATTTACAACGTCAACAATTACTTAAAGTTGCTTAAAAAGAATTCTGCTTCTTTCAGTATTTTATTTGGTTTTGGAAGTTGTTGAGGGAAAATTGACCTGATTTAAGCATCTTAAATTTTTAAGACGTTTTATGGAGCTGAGCTCATGTACTCTGAAATGTGGGTTGAATACAAGCCCAAGGAAGAAGAGAAGATGGCTGAGAAAGGAAAACCAGTGATAACAGAGAGAAGCCACGACAGCTGGTAGCCACCTCTGCCTGACAGCCGAGTTTCCTGAGCCAGTCCAGCCACTTGGTCTTAACTGGGAGATGGAAGCGTTCAGTCAACAGGTGGTTGATCCATGATACCCACTCACCTTTTGTCATTATAAGCAGATGGCTCTTTCAACACCTTCCCTGTCAACATCCAGGTCACCGTGGTGGGTTTTTGTGACACATTTCACCCCTGAGGGATACTGAGTCACATGGTAGAGAGTAGGTAAAGGGTCTTAGCTGCCCACATAACTTTTCCCTTCCCTCTCCCCCTCACCTTTTTTTTCCTGCTCAGGCTTGTTTCTATTTCTGACAGTTGAGACAGTTCCTCACATAAATCAGCGGTAAAAATCTCTCATGTTAGCGGGCAGCAAAAGGTTTAAATCATTTTCTGTGAAGTCGCTTCTGTTGCTGCATCATTGATGCTTTATCACTTCTTTTTAGCTCTTTATTTGGCAAAGCAAGGATATCTATATTAGGCAAATGAAAAATGAACTGCACTCTTATTCTCTTGCTAATACAGCTGGTACTCTTCCAAAAAATCATACACCACCACTGACAAATCGCTGTAATAATCACAAGCCTAAGCTTTAATTTCTTGGACCATTTTTAGGAAGCATTCATTTTTCAGCTATTAGGATGGACAAAATTGATTGTTTTGCAAACAATGTCTAGGGCTTGTAATGCTTTCTTACTTGGGGCCTGAAATTTATTGTTAGAAGCCTCAGTTCTATTGCTCACACTAATGCATGGCCCCAGGAAGACCTCTCTGTTGCTTTGTGCCTCAGTTTCCTCATCTAATAACGTCTCTCATGCCCCGTGTCCAGGACAGATCGAGTGACAGGGATGTAAAATCTGTCTTTCTAAGAAGATACATTAATGCGAAGTATTACTTACTGATGCTCAGATATCTACTTTTAAGTTGAGAACATGTACTTTTTCCTTCAAAAGGCATCTTTGAAAATTTAAGAACTCAAAACTATAATCTGAAAAATTGAAGCATGCCCAGGTTGTTTCTAAAGGCAAATACCTAAGGAAAGAGAATGAATGTTACCCAGTCACCAAAAACCAAAAGAAGAAACAAGGATTCCAATGGGCAGAGAGGGCAATGTCCCTTGTTCTATCCCCTTCATTATTCTCATCAAGCTGAATCTGTAAAGGAGACAGTTTCATTTCTGAAGATGCTCTGCATGGCTTCTCTTCTTTTTCTAATGTGTCCTCTCTTCTCACGGACCTCCCGGCCATTTGGGCAGCTGACATCCTCATGGTGCTTGTCAGCTCAGCTAAGTGTCCTGCCTTGGCCTGCTCTCCTGGGGAGTGCCTCGAACTCTGGATTCAGCCTAACCTTATTTCCCAACAGAGTTTGCTCTCTTTTTGCCATTTTCCCTCATGATCTTAGCGAAGAATAGTAGCTACTGTAACGATGGCTGAAAGTATCTCCACCTAATGAGGGAACGTTCATGTCTTAATCTAAAGGGGGAACGAATATTGGCCATAAGCCATGCTGTGACAGAAACGCTCTCTGGTATTAGGCCATTCTTGTTCCAATTCCCTAGTGTTATTCTCAACTAACATGGAAGTCTGGTCCATGAAAGGCCAGCTTCTAGGTCCCAGGAGGACACAGGATTCTTGATTGATCTCAACGTCTCAAAACAGAAAAAAGTAACCAGGATCTTGTGCAACTGATAAGCCATATGCACCTGCTTACTTTCCCAGGTCTCTGAACAAAGAGGCCAGGCTGGGGATGTGAGCTTCCAGGAAATGACTGGCCCAGAAGCCACAAATGCTTTCAGAAGCCCCGGAATTAGAGATGGTAATGAACTCATAAATGGGTGAGGGGGAAGGATTAACATGTGAGCTGCCCATTTCCATGGATACAAGGCTCCTTTCATTTATTTTTACTGGGCTTTTACAGGGAGTCAGAGCTCCAAATCTGATAGGACATCTGTGCTTCATTAGCTGTGTTTCATTAGGTTTATAATGTGATTTAAACGGACCCCTCAAAGCTGCAACAAGGGAGGCTCCTGAGAGTCCCAGGTTCCAGGCGCTGCCTTGCAGGGGGCCCACAAAACGGCTACATGAATGGGGATGAGTGTGCAGAGGTCACGGGGCCGCTGGATGATGGATCTCAGGCTACGATGAGGTCAGAAACATCTTTTATTCTGCAATTAAGATCTTAAAAAGGAGGCCCGCTACTTCTGAGAGTGTCTCTGTAGGGAAAAAGAAGAATTTGGCCATGAGGGCCTGGAAGGCTCTGCTAATGCTTGGCGTTGGGGTTCTGTCACCTACCGCTGGAGCCATCCCCCCTTCTCGCTTTGGGAGTCAGTACAATTAACACGTGTTTTCTAGGTTGTGGGAGGAAATGGAAAACATGACGGCAGTTTGGTGGACTACAACAGGAAGCAGGAAGCAGCCACTTTTCGAGCGTTCCCTCCAGCAATGATTAAAGGAGAAGCAGGTAGTCAGTCATGTGACAGGGCTGAAATGTATAAACTGGGTATCACACTGCTCTGAGAATAGTTGCTATGGTAACCCAGACAGAGATGGAACAGCAGTAAAGGAGAGCTGCCCTGAAAGCAAATGTTATTGATTAAATGAGATTTTTTTTTGGGGGGGGGGTGGTTGCTGGCAGTGTAAGTGTGGTTGTAGGAGGCAGGTGAACCCCCTGTAATGATGTTCCGAAGATTACGGTTTGGTTGTATATTGACAAATCTTGTCAGAAGTCCTCGCAGACGTCAGAAGTTTAAAGGGTCACCTGCACAAGCGCCCATTTTCCGTGGTTGAACTTTCTGATTTCAGCGTTTCATGATAAAGTCATTGTTTCCTAGGAAAATCCAAGATGTGGGAGCCAGGTGGCATTGCAGAGCCTTGAGTTCAAAATCCGATCATCTAAAGAAAGGTTATTTTCCTGGAGAGTTTATGGCTGTGTCCACTAAGCACCTGATTATTCCTAATCGACTCCTTAAATTCTGCCTTCAGTTGTTCACATTTCCATTGCAGAGGTAGCTATTTTGTTTGGGAGATGGGGTGGATCTCCAGACGTGTCCTCATTCCAACTCTGGAAAGCAGGCTCCCTGCAAACTTCTTGACTGTAACCCATCCACACTACTTTTCCCTGAACTGTAAGACTGAGCAAAGAATTCCTGTCCTACTTTTCAGGATAATTGTGAGAAATAACTTATTAATGATCATAAAGCAGCTTGAAAATACACGCTCTTCACAAATGCAAGGTAATAAAAAATTCATATGAGTAACAGTAACAACAATTGCATCAAGGCCACTGAGAAGGTAGTTGGGAGTGTGCCCTGAGGTCCGAGGGGAGAGTGAAGACCTATGAATAGGAAATATCCCCGTGATGTGTACCAAGCCAGATATGAGAACAGCCAGATACCCTGGACTTCCTGAGCTGTCATCTGTGTGTGGAACTTAGTGTCCTCTGTGTGAAGATTCGGTAACAGCTTTTTTTTTTTTTTTTTTTAAAGAATCGTTGGTCTAATATTCATCGTCCTCAGCATGCCCTTACCATGAGCTGGTTAGAATGATGTTCTGCAATAACCAATATTTCTCACTCCTGAGGCTGATGACCTTCCCTTTGTCCCCTTGCCTTCCCTTTATGCAGCAAAGCCGTACAATACAATACAGCCCTCTGCCAGCAGATCTGTTACTAAAGGAATTCATGCATCTTGCATCTTGAAGATGCATTATTAATGCCTGGACAAATCACATCAGGTGAAACGCAGCAAGTCCCTGGCACTGAAAAAAAGGAACAAAGGCTGGTTCTACAAGAGAGCGATGGATGAGACAAATTATAACAGCTGGGAGTTTCTTGTAAGTAAGATGGCATAAAAACCAGAAATGCTAAAATTGTGTGCACAGACAGCAACTTCGCATTTTTGTGGTAAAACAGATTACACGTGGTGCTGGAAGAAAGCCACCGTAATTGTGGCTTCGTTAAAGTCATGGTGATGTGACTCTTTGAATTTCTCAACAAAAGGGGCCAGCTTGCCGGTGACCAAATTACTTCCAAGTGCAACCCCAGGCTCTTGTACGTGATTTCCGAGATGGTCTAGGAAGGACGGGTTTTTCGAACGGAGCCAGCAATCAACTCTGGCTGCTCAGGGGAACAAATGAAATGTGGCCTGGCAGAGTCCACCCGGGAAGTTGGGGAAGGGAGCCCATGTGGGAGAGGGGGAGTGGAGTCCCTCTCTCATCATCTGTCCTGTCCAGGTGGGGGCGCCTAGATAGGTTCACATGAAATAGTGGTTTGCTTCTGTGTGATTCATCCTCCCGCACGAGGACTCAAAGATCCTTTCAACTTCTAAAGTGGGCAGTTGGAGCTAGATAAATATCAGGTTTATTTCGAATGGATTAGAAAAGGCCATGAGTGCACCATCATTTAGCTGTGCAGACCCATCACTGTACCTACTCCCAGTGGTCACTAATGACACCCATGCTGCTTAAGCACTGATGAGTCTCCCTCCTTTTTTTGTGTAGGGGCTACGGCAGGAAGGATTGGTTTTAAATTTCAGGCAACAGCTAAAGTTTATGATGATATTAAAGGGAGGCAGTTTTTAACCCTACTGCTATGTAATCAGTTTATTAAATAAGATTGTTTTTGGCACCTTGAAAGAAGTGATATTCTTTTTAAATGTAAGGAGCTGCTGATGTGTTGAAACAAGAAAACAGTGGTTTCTCTGTGTGTGTGCATGCACGTGTGTGCGTTTGTGCCTCATGCCTAACGTTCTCTTGTGGTTTCCGTGTAATATTGCCCGCATTTTCTATTTGGAGAATCACTTTCCTCCACATATACTCAGCAACAAACATGAAACCACCTAATTATATTTTCATAATCATGATTAAAAACCATCTAAATTTTCCTGCTTGATGTACTCAAAGAGTTTGTTGATTGCTTTTTGATGTGTATTAGAGCTTTATGCAGAGCCACATCAAATGATTTGCTTCACAATGAAATAAAGGGAAAAAAGCCTTTAGCATGCACACACGCTTACTTAAAATATACATATATAATTCATAGTTGGCTAATTAGCCAGCATCAACCCAAAATCCATGACCATGAAATAATTGTACAAAGGCTGATTACCTTCAAATAGTACATTAATTTTTACTTCATACATATATATATATTTTTTCTTCACAATATTCACAATATTGATTCTACCTTTTACAGAAACCATCATTCTTTTGGGCCATCAGTTTAAGATTTGAATTTTAGAATTGACTTTTATGACAGGAATCGCATGTAAATATACTCCTTTGAATGATAGAGGGATTATGAACCAGTTCACACGAAGGGACAGGGGTGCACTTCAGCGTGAACTAGGCTTGCTGATTCCCCACAGAATGGATGAGTGTCCCTTCCCTTCCTCCTGGGGAACAACAGTGTAAAGACCCCTCATGGTTTTGTTTTGTTTTGCTTGAATTTACACACATTGCTTCATCCCAGGGTAGGAAGAACTTACTTTAGGGTTTTGTCTCAAGGTGATTTTTTTTGTACTTGTGGTAACATGGTAGGATGTGTCAAATTAGTCACCTTCGTTTGCAGGTGACTCAGATTTCATCAGATATTTAAAACACATACAGGTTATATCTAACAAAGGTGTCTACAAGTCTTTATTAGTAGGGTGTTTCACTCAGTTTGTGAGTCCTGATGGCATTGGAGGCCTGTCTGTTGCTTTTGGAGACAGCGGTTTGGAATAACTGGGGAGCTGACAGATAGGGCAGTGCCTGCCAGAAGTGTAATCAAAAGGGAGAGATGAGACACGTTTTCCACATTCAGACATATGGTGGTGATGGGCCTCAATAAAGAGTCAAAGTAATGAAGGTTTTGAATTTTAATGAAGAAACAGGTACACTGAGTACCTGTTGTTTTCCAGGTACTGGCTAATTATTATTTTTTTAATATTTATTTTACTTATTTTGAGAGAGAGAGAGGGAGAGAGAGAGAGAGAGGGCATGAGCTAGGGAGAGGCAGAGATAGAGGGAAAGAGAGAAAATCCCAAGCAGACTCTGCCTCCCCAGTGCAGAACCCAACTCTGTGGGGTTTGAACTCACAAAACGTGAGAACATGACCTGAGCCGAAATCAAGAGTCAGACTCTTAACCAACTGAGCCACCCAGCCACCCCCATACTGGCTAATTTTGAAGGGTAATGATAAAGCAAAGAAAACTGAGATAAAAGGAAAAGAGAGAAAACTGGGTGGGGACGTTATATAGAAAAAGATCCAATACAGGATGCAAATTGACATAGTAGAAATATGTGCAAAGGACTATGGGAAAATGGAGCAACAACTTCCAAAACAAGTTGAGAAGGGCTTTACTGAAGAACACCTTGAAAGGTGAGCGGGACGTTGCCACAACATCCAAAGGTATTGTACGAACGTACAACGTACAAAGGTATTGTAAGCAGAGGAGATAGTACGCATGCACAAAGGTCAGAAGTGTGGGGGCCATGACATGGGAGGGTATGTTGAATACTTCCATGTTAGCTGCATTTTAAATCATGAGAGGGGAGGAGGCAGGAGATTCAGTTAGAAAGGCAAGAAGCTGGAATGTAAATTGTTGATGTGCTGTGTTAAGAAATTTGACTTTATCTCATAGGCGAAGACGAAGCTGGAGTATGACGTGATCGGATTGGTGTTTTGCAAAGCTAATTCTTCTGAAGTGTGGGGAATGAACTGCAAAGTGGAAAGAAAGGTTGGCAGAAGGGAGAGCCATTAGAAAGGAATTATAATATCTCTAGAGAGAGCCAATGACAGCCTGAAACAAGGCAATGGCCATAGGGTAAAGGGGGGAAAGAAATCCTTGACATCTGTCCCTGTCTAGACACAATGACCAGAGTTGTTAAAGCCCCTTCTTTACTAGGGCCACAAACCTGCCACACCTGACCCTCCACAGTCCCTGCCGTGGCAAGTGCTATTTAGAAACTGCTGACCCCTTTTCCAACCAGCTAATTTCTCTTTTATTTCAAGAGGCATCTCCAGCACTAGGTCGTCTGGCAGGCCCCCTTCCTGCAGGCTGAGCTAGGTGTCCTCGTTGGGACTCCCACAGAACCTGACAGAAGTCTAAGGAAGCCATACCACAGTACCCGAAACTTGGTTATGGTCTCCTTGAGGATAGAGGCTATGCCTTGCAACATAATATAATCACAGTGGCAACCAAGCCCTGAGGCCTCCAGGAACATTTTTTGAATGGACAAATGCAGCATTCAACCCTCATGTCATCAAGTAGTTCAACAAAAGAAAACGAAATGCCTGTCCTTGCTCAATAAATCTTTTTGGTTGATTCTGGACTTGTGGACTGTAGCTGCAGAGTATAAAGTCGCATGAGGATTTGGCAATTTTGTGGTGATTTAGATCAACACAGGCCACCAGTAGAAAAAAGAAAGGCCCCCAAAACTCATTGCTAACTTGTACAATACAAACACATATATACAATGAATGTATATAAAATGAATGTATAATAGATATGTGTAACAACTATATATACCGAAAATATATATAATGAAGGCAGAGAGGAGAACCAGGCCAGAAAATCCCCACTATTACCATCTACATGAGCATTTTTTTAGGTCAAGATAACTAAGTAATGGTTTCTTGTCCACTTTCTCTTCTATGGTAGAAGGACAGACACTGAGTTAACTCAGATCTTTCAGTACACATAGGGCTGTATTCTTGGGTTACATACTCCACAGAACCTTCCAATATGACATGATTATCACTGTTATACTATTTTGTCTTTCCATAAGGCACTATAGGAAATACCATGATAGATGCTCACTGACTGAGGTGAAAGGTGATGGATTTTTCCTCTGGCTCTGTGTTGTCTCTTCTGTTCCTGGCCAACATCCCTCCTGGACTTGTTACAGGATGATTTGACCCCTTGGTTTCTGACTATAAAGATGTTTACCATGTTTCAAAATGGCCTAGTTGTCTTGAGATCCAGGGGTTCTTTTCTTCAGTTGTTTCTGGAAAGAGCTCCAAGGCAACCCAGAGAGAGAGAAATAGCAGTAAACTGGTTCAAATCTTGGCTGTACGTCAGACAGCTTTGTGACTCTTGAGAAGTCACTGATACCATTAGGATTGCACTTCCTTTTTGTGAAACGATGTGGTCAGACTGAGTATCTTAATCATTCTTTTCACTTGAGAAACAGTCTATACTTACTGTAACCATTTATTCATCAAGAATTTATTAACTGTTGGCTTGGGCAAAGCCCTGCTCTAGGACAGCTACTGAAGGAATAGGAGCTCGTGTTTTGCAGATCTGTTTTGCCTCTGGAATTTGGGGTGTAGGTTTTGATTTTTCTTGAGGACTGACTCTATGTTATAAAAAAAAGTGATATGGCTTAGAGTGGCAAGTCAGAAGGGAGTGTAGAATCATTTAATTGAACTTCCATTCTTTGTACAAAATACCATATGGATGATTTTTTTTTTTTTTTTGGTTATTCTTGAACACTTTCACAATAGGGATTTATAAAGAAATCTTAACGATTCTTAAGTATAAGGAAGTTCTTCCTTATACTGAGATGAAAATTACATCTCTGTGACCTACAAGTGTATTTTTAAAAAAATTTTACTTATTTTTGAGAGAGAGAAAGAGAGAGACAGAGCACAAGTCGGGGAGGGGCAGAGAGAGAGGGAGATACAGAATCCGAGGCAGGCTCCAGGCTCTCAGCTGTCAGCACAGAGCTCGACGTGGGGCTCGAACTGACAAACCGTGAGATCATGACCAGATGCCCCAACATACAAATATTTTTTATTCATTTATTTACTCGCTCCATTTATTCCCATAGCAAGTATTTATAGAGTACCCACCATTTATCAGGTGCAGCGTTAGACTTGGGAGAGAAAACAATAAAAAAGGCAGACTTTTTCTTGGCTTTACTGATCTCACAGTCCCCTGGAGAGGTAGGCAATTAATTGAACTAAATCATAATACCTTCTCACAAGTATTGTGATAGTGGAAATACAGATGTGCTACAGCGATGTTTAGGATGATATAAAAGCTGAACCAGTGATCAGAGAGCTTCCTCAAGAGGCATCTAAGCTGACGGCTGAAGAACGCAGCTGAGATCTAACCCTGTGTGGTAGGTAGTCTTTGAAACTCATGAAGATGGCATTCCCCTCAAGCCCTTTAAGCTAAATATAAAATAATTTTTTCAATTATCATTTCCAGACCTCATAAGTATGCCTGCAGGATCTTCTAATTTGCCAAGTCTGTAATGTTGTGAGAAAATAAATGAAATTTGTTTGGCTTGACGTCTTCTTAGTGAACCCATTTGGGCTCCTAGCGGTAATCCTGTTTCCTCTCAAAGTGCTTACAAGCCACCTAGTTAATTGTCCATTAGAGAATTTAGTTGGGTGTCGGTATCGAGATTTATTCTGAAGTGTTTACTATTTAAAAATTAAAAATTTTGCCTACTTGTAGTTTTTTTTCTTTTTTTCCCTCTCCTTGGCCTCTCTGGTTCTAAAGGATTTTTCAAACATTACCAACAGTGGTTCTCTCCAGTGGTATTTGCAAGCCCTTACTCCTGAGAGTAATTATCTGAGCCAGGATGCAATTTTCCTATCGTCTCCACAATCTTACTCTTTGGTTGTGTCTTAATTATGTTTATTTTTCACTTTTCTGTTTGGTGATCACCCTCCTTAGTGAAGATGATTGCAAAGTAAAAGTAGTTATTTTTTTCATATCACCTGATAATATTGCACCACGTTTCTCAAACAGAAACATCATCCTTTTTGTTTTTCATCTCTTTGTACAAACAAGTACGACAAATGCTTTTTTTTGTCTTTGTACTTTTCACCAGACCAAGTCAACCTCTGGCCTGTGTGGACTTTGTGACATTCTTCATATGGCTTCATTGTGCCCTCTTCTTCCTCCTCTGAATCACTGATTATGTAACTCTTATTTTTTTTAATTCACATGCCCTATTTAAAAAATGAACTTATTGGAGGACCTTCTAAGCAATGACCTTGATTCCTCAGGATGTTTCCCTTTTGGTAAAATTATTCTTGATTATATAATCAGACTTTGATTTTTAGTGCCTCCAATACTTCTTTGTCCATATTTGATTTTAGTGTTGTACTTTCCCTGATTAAAAAATATTCTCTTTTAAAAATCTAGGATGCACTAATTTTATGCCATAAAGAAAGGAAAAGAGGAGCACCTGGGTGGCTCAGTCAGTTAGGCATCCGACTCTTAATTTCAGCTCAGTCCATGATCTCATGGTTCTTGAGTTTAAGCCCTGCACTGGGCTCTGAGCTGGCAGTGTGGAGCCAGTTTGGGATTCTCTGTATCTCCCTCTATGTCCCCTTCCCCCGCTCGTGCTTTCTCTCTCTTTCTGTCTGTCTCTCAAAATAAATTAATAAAATTTTAAAAAAAGAAAGGAGAAGAGAATTAGTATTTATTAAGTACTTACTATCTTCCATCCCAATATTATGTACCTTACTCATTTTCTCACTACTATTTGGGGTTTATCTGATTATTTCAGTTATTCAGATGAGGAAATGGAGGTTCAATACATTGTCCAACCTAGTAAAGAGCAAAACTGAGATCTGAGCCTGTGTCTGTCTGACTACAGAGCTTTTTCTGATGTACCACAGGCTAATTTGCTGACATGTCTGTATGCTGTTTTATGTCTCATAGATTATGGGTTATTATCACTTCTTTAGAAGGTCAGAATTCATCTTCTTTGGAGGGTAAATGGGGATCCTCAAGTACCAGAACTGTAGTTTCTTCCAGGTATCACACTGGTCTCCTCAATGATATTTTCACATATAATTTGTGGTTCGCTGTATCTTCCTAGTAATTGTTACTTTCTGTAGCACTTGTAATTGATGATCACATGGTAAAAAAAAAAAAAGGAGGATCCCTTAGGAACAAAAGAACCTAGTCAAAGCCATAGGGGTCTGTATTATTTATTTGTTGCTGCATAACCTTATCACCACAAACGTAGCCTCTTACAACAACACAGATTTATTATGTCACAGTTCCAATACATCAGGAGTCTGGGCACAATTTAGCTGGGTCATCTGCTTCAGGGTCTCATAAGGCTGCTCTCAGAGTGTCAGCTGGGGCTGTAGACTCATCTGTGGCTTGACTGGGGAGGGATCTACTACCAGCACTAAGTGCCTTGCAGGCTGCTGGCTGGAGGGCCCAAGGTTCTTGCTGCCTGTCACTGGCGGTTGCTCTCAGCTCCTTGCCACACTGGCCTTCCCTGCATGGTTTCCTTGAAGCTGGCAAGGGAGAGACTCTATTCTGCAGGCAGGCATGACAGTCTTACATCACATAATCACACACATGGAGCCACGGTCATGCCGTCTCCTTTACCAGATTCTGTTGGTTAGTAGCAAGTCACAGTACCCCGTGCACTCGGTGGGAGGATGCCACAGGGCATGATACCAGGAGGTGGAACAATGGAGACCGTTTTTAGAGTCTGTCTGGCACAGCCTCCATTCTTTTCGATATCTCTATGACCTTTACAGTTCTCTGAAGATTTTTCCTTCAACATCCTCTTCAACTGCCATGAAAATACCTACTGGTTGTTTCTGATTAAAGCTTTTTTGGCCCCATATTTTCCTAGTTTTAAGCCTGCTATCCTTCTGTGGACTTTCAGCATATAATAAGTTCTTTTTGTTATGATTCTTTCATATCACTATTTTAGCTCAGGTGAACACACACGCACACACACACACACACACACAGCACACAGGGTAGCACCTTATCTCCTCACAGCCCTTCCCAAAGACTTGTCACCAGTCTGGTCCCCATGGCCACATGCAACATTCTGCTCTTGACCTATTGCTAATGATCATAAGTCATTTCCCAGATTTGAATGCTTTTCTTCCCATAAATATTAAAGGAAGGAAATGTACTTCTTTCACCATGACCATTCTAGTCTTCAAGGCTTGTTTATGTGTTTTAAAGAATTCATGTCAACATTATATCTCTTGCAGGAACTTTGGCCAATTTCTTCATTATAACCTACAAGAAATAGCCTGTGGTCAAGTTAATTCAAAGGAGAATGCATGAAGTCTGCAGCCCTGGCAGGCGGGAATGACAGTATTGACCCAAGTCTCTGTTGCTATCAGCCAAGCAGACCACTTATGTCGTAAAGAAAATCAGCACGGCTGAGACGTCAGCCGTGAGGGCTGGAGTTGGTATTTGTTTCTCCGGACTCTTGTTTCCCACCCAATACATTTTATTTTATTACAGGAAAAATAATTTAGTGCTTTGGCACAAAACAATTAAATAATTCAGAGACTAGTGATTTTTTTTTTCAATGTTGTAGCTGGATGAAATATTCATAACATGTAGATCAGTAGGTCCATCTCTTAGATGGGCAGTGCATGGGACCTCCAATGCTTCATCACAGTGTGGCTGGAGAGCTCAATAGCAGGCAGCCCTGGGCTTGGTATTCATGTAAACACACACCCACCCACCCATTCCCCCTGCCCCCCCAGACACAAACACACCACTCTGCACCATGGCCTTCAAACCCATTCTTCCCTATCTAGACCCCTGGTGGTTGCCACTTGATGTGGCATCATAGACAATGCCTTTTGGAGCTTCCAACATACCTTTTGTCCTGTATGGTGTTTCCAGTATTCTTTTCAGTAAATTTTTAATGACCCTTTCAATTATGGGCCAAACAACATTTGACAGAATGCACCCTTGTCTAATACCAGCACTTAGACTGGAGTGGTGTTTTCAGATAGCAATTAGTATCCACAATGCTGTCATGATATTTGTGAACATACTTCAGGGTTGATCTTAATGATCCCATTACAATATTCTCTACTTTTTTGCAAATGTGATGGTCTTGCTTTTATGGTATTGTGGAGAAGCTCTGGGTTTGGGTTTCGATCGGAAAGGACTAAGCCAGCGTGTTTTTCCCTTCTGGGCCTGTAACCTGCTGGAGCCAGATCTGCCGAAGGTCTTCGCGGCACTCCAGTGTGGCCTTGCAGTACAGTGTTGGAGAGCTGTAGCCATTGTAGGTGAAATCGCTAGGAGACAGAGGTACTTCAGCAGTGTCTTTGTGAAACCTTGGGGGAAATGAAAGGTCTCGTAGAAGTTTCCGAAAGCTGTAAGGCAAGCAAGGCTTCAGACAATGTTTATCTTTTCCATAAAACAAATTTGAATACTCTCAACTGTGTGCAAACTCCTAAATGTATAGCTGCTACCACATTTGGCTTGAATGAGTGAAATATGCATAAGCAAGTTGATACTTGAGCAATAATTCAGAAAACTTTGTCCCAAATACTCTTGGAAGCAAGGAAATGAGAAGGTTGCAGTTTATTCCTAATTGTTCCAGTTAGCATTATACAGTTCTTACTTTGGGGCCTGGTTTTTATGGATGAAACATGGCCGTAGATAACAACTTACATATGCGCTTAGCCAGGCCCCCTCTCTGATAATAGAGGAACCGCCTGGGAGGGTAAAGGACCCAATGAAGGCATAACCTCCATTGAATCCTAATAGGAGCATATCGTTGATCTTTTTTTTTTTCTTTTTTTCCTGAACCTACAGCGCTCTGAGGACATTTTGCAGTTAAATGTTTATGAAAATAAAAACTTATTCTTCTGTAGTGTGTTTATATTGCCATCTAGCTATGACCTTGAAGTCAATCTCAGAGATTGATTTCTGACTTTTTCTGTTAGGAACATGCTTTTGCAGAGCTAAAGAAAATTCAGTGGCATTCAATGAAGTTATTTTTGTATTAATCTGTTCTGTTTCCAAACCATAGTTATGGTTTTCCTGGTTTGTTTGTTTGTTTGTTTTTACCAACTGGGGTTTGGATTTCTAAGTAAGAGGCCTAAAACGTCCAGATGGCATAGATCTCATATTTCTACATTATGATCTTATTTATTTAATATTTATCCAAAGAAGATACTCTTTGTTTCAACTTAATAGTGTAGAATATTTGCACACATTTCTCTGACTTTCTTTCATATCCTGGAAAGATGTCATCCTTTCTGTCCAAGGCCCTTTGCACCTGGTATTCCTTCTACCTGCAATGCACTTTCCTTCATTTTTCCTAGTTAATTCACCTCTAAAACTTAGCTCAAAGTAGTTTTTCAGAGAATCTTACATAAAACCTTCTACTTTACCTTGAACTAGGTCTGTTTTCCTAGGTAAAAATTATATATCACTTCCTGGTGGCCCAAATCTCAAATATAATTAAATAATATACTGCGCAGTTATTCAACATCTGAATTCCCAGGCAGAAGATACATGTCTTGATGTTGAACATTTACAACTTCTTATTTACACTCCTGTCCCAAGCCTCTCACTCAGATCTTTGCACTGGAAGATGTTCAATCTCTATTTATTGGTTGAGTAAATCAATACTACTTGAATAATTTGACTAATTTTGATCGAATCTGTTATATCACCAAAGAATAACAATGTATATTTTAGGTCTAGTTCTGGCCTGGACTCCCACTGTTTCTCTGCTATCTCTGCTCTAAAATTGGGGTTTTATAGGCATGGATCCCCTGGAATTTGTGGCTTGAAGTGATTTATAGAAAATAAAATAAAAATACATTTGATTGTGCATTTCTAATTCATAATAATAGAAGCATGATTCAAATATGGATTAAAATAGAGCTGAGAATAGCCATTGGGAAAGTGGAAGTATTTCTTGTATATTTTTGTTTGGAATAGAAATATATGTTTGGATCTTTCCTTATATCTGAAGAGAAATGAGATGTGAAATAACATATAACATGGGACAAGCAAACAGTATCAGATTTGATAGAAGAGGGATGTTATATATTCTGAGATAGATTTTGAGATTCACCAGCAAACTGAATATAATTATTTTTCAAGAGTACTTTGGTGGATGTTGCTCATAATGAAAGGTTTACTCTTAATTTTCTGATGGAAAAACTTGTTGCATAGAATCTCTTGTAGTTCCATTTTTTTAATTTAAAAAAAATTTTTAACATTCATTTTTGAGAGACAGAGAGAGACAGAGCATGCATGGGGGAGGGGCAGAGAGAGAGAGGGAGACACGGAGCCCAAAGCAGGCTCCAGGCTCCCCACTGTCAGCACAGAGCCCAATGCCAGGCTCAAACTCATGAACCATGAGATCCTGACCTGAGCTGGAGTCAGACGTTCAACCGACTGAGCCAGCCATGTGCCCCATAGTTCCATTTTAAAGAGGCTGACTCCAGAAATTCAGTTTCGTGTGACTTCAGTTATATCAAAATACTTTCTTCTTAGAGACTCTTCCATATGCCAAGTGTCAAACCAGCCTCTGCAACTCACACTTTTCTCAATATCTGTACCAAATAGTATTCTCTGGAAAAATGAGAAAAGATGATAATATTGTAAATCTTGCTGGGGATATGCTGGATTTTAGTTTTTGCTGAGAATTCATGAAAAATGAAGTCTATCTGGGAAAGTTTATCCCAATGCTAGAGCAAGTATTGGGTGATGAAATATTCAATTATGTTACAGTTGATGGGGCCATTTTGGATTTATTCCTTATCCCCAAATCAGTCATGTTGGATTTGGATTTTTGAATGCTAAAATGTTTTTAACAAAAGAAGTATTTTCTATTAGAGGTTTATGGCAGAGGTCCTCTCTGGTGAACTGTTTATTCCTCAGTGCTAAGTGAACTGCTCCTCTTCCTCAAGTCCTCAGCCCATGACTTGACATACAAAGGTCTTCAATAAATGAAAGAAACCACAGTGCCATTTAATGTCCATGTAATTGCTGCAGTTAGGTGGTATCATAAACATACGGTTACAAGGATTCACACTTTTGCCTAGCAATGTTAATGTAAACCTTCCTTTCCTTTGTGTTCATTTGTCTTTGCTTTGCCTTGAGGATGAGAAGAGGCAAGCACTCAGAGTTGCAAACTTCAAAGGGAAACACCATTTTTATCCCAGTGGAGAAGCAGCCAAGAATGAATGAGCCATGCCCTCAACTTCAGACACCAAGTTTCTGGAATTCCAGACAATCGGTGCTGGGACAAGAGACACATATTCAAGTCTGAAAGCTTTTAAAGTAAGAAAAATGACTTTTTTCTATTACTAAAACAATACGTGATCAGGTAGAAAATGGTGAAACAAATGTTGCGCATTACTTTCTAATAATATTGAACTGTTATATGATGACTTTTTGATTTTGTGCCACATCTCCTGTGAAAGTGAGATATTTTTAAGGCAGGATCTATATCTCAGTCATTTCTGAATGCGTAGACTTGGTGTCTTTGCATCACATCCATAATATGATTATGGATTAAGTGATTAGTAAAGTTACTGCAACCATTGTATCAAGGCTACAGACATGCAGCCAGTAACAGCACATGATCACACAAGAGGTTTTGGATCATTCTATAAAATCAGCATAGTTCTTTAGACCAATTTTGACAGAGACAAGACAGATTTTTTTTTTCTTCTGGAACCAGTGTGAATGAATACATAGCTAAAAGTTTTCTGTGTTGGTTTTAATTAGACAATTATTCACACAGAAAAGTAAAATAGCATAGAATCAAGAAACTCAGTATGTTTTCTGGAAAGGTTAAGATGATGTGGCCCTTATCTGACCTCATATTTTAGAGCAACTTGTTAAGAAACTGGAGAATAGTAGTTCACCTATAAATGTTACACTGAGTTTCTGGCTCATCTTTTGCCAGCACTACCTAAATGTCATAATTGATATCAAGTTGTAAGGCAGGAGGTCCAGCAATAGAACCTTGCAACTCATCTCTCTTTAGATGGCATATGGGGAAGGCAGATGACAGCTGGGTCTTGGGAAATCTTTGCAGTGATTTAAACAGCTGAAAGGCTGAGCAGTGTAATTTCTATTAATATATAGCGAAGAATTTTAAACTATAAACCCAGGCCTAGGCTTCTGGGAAGTGGTAAATAGACTAATTGGATGCATAGAAGTAAGATTAAGGATCAACTCACTTTATGGATTAAAGACCTGAACATAAGATCTGAAATTATAAAACTCATAGAAAAAAACATAGGAAGTAATTTCCTTGACATCAATCTTGGCAATGATTGTTTTGGATTTGACATCAAAAGCAAAGGCAACAAAGGCCAAAATAAATAAGTAGGACTGCATCAGACTATAAAGCTTCTGAGCAGCAAAGGAAACCATCAGTGAAATGAAAGGGCAACCTATGGAATGGGAGAGAGTATTTGCACACCACATATTCTATAAGGAATTCACATCCAAAATATATAAAGAACTCCTACAACTCAAGAGCAAAAAGCCCAATAACCCAATGTAAAAATGGGCAAAAAACCACATAGACATTTTTCCAAAGAAGATATTTAACTGGCCAAGAGGTACATTAAAGGGTGCTCAACAGCACCAATCATCAAGAAAATGCAAATCAAAACCACAATGAGATATCACGTCATACATTTTAGAATGGCCATCATAAAAAAAAAAAAGAGATACCAAGTGTTGCCACAGATGTGGAGAAAACAGAACCTTTGTACATTTTTGGTGAGAATGTAAATTGGTGCCCCCACTATGGAAAAAAGTGTAGAGGTTTCTCAAAAGAATTAAATATAGAACTCTATCATATGATCCAGCAATCCTACTTCTGGGTATATATCCAAAGGAAGTGAAAACAGGATATTGAACTGATATCTGCATGCTCATTTTCATTTCAGCATTATTCACAAAAGCCAAGACATAGAAACCACCTAACTATCTTTCAGTGAATGAATGAAGAAAATGTGGCCTATGTATGCGGTGGAATATTATTCAGCCACGGGAAAGAATGAAATCTTGCCATTTGTGATAACATGGATGGACCTTGAGGGCATTATCACTGTGCTAAGTGAAATACACCAGAAAGAGAAAGACAAATACTAGATGGAATATGTGGAATCTAAAATAAAATTTAAAAAGTCAAGCCACGAGAAACAGAGAGTAGAAAAGTGGTTGCCAGGGGCTGGGGGTTGGGGGGTAAGAGAAATAGGGAGAGTTTGAGAAAAGGAATCTAATGAAAAACATGGTTAAGTATAATAGATAAGACTGTATTGTGTAGTTGAAATTTACCAAGAGAGTAGAACTAAAATGTTCTCACAAAAAAAAAAAAAAAAATTTAAGTACATAAATTAACTGGATGAGATGGGGGAGAGTCCTTTCACAATGAAAAAAATATCAACTTGGAGCAAAAGTCTGAGGCAGAGAGGCAAGTCAGAATAAGAACCACACAGAATGGGTAGGAGGTGGGGCAACTTCCTGGAGATATAGCACGAGGAGGACCATGGGACTTGGCTATGTTGTGACAGTCCCACTTAGGAATAAGAAGGTCAGTCTATGTATAGTAACTCTAAATTCTCAAAGGGATTCTTCTGCAGATCTCAGCTTACAAGTGAATTGAAGAGTGTGCTATTTCTAGATCCTCATTCTTGGAATTCATAAGAACGGAACTCTGTGGAAAAAAAAAAAAAAGAACTGAACTCTATGTATAGGTTACTTAACCTTTTTGTACTTCACTTTCCCCATCTGTAAAATGGGGAAATAATTGTATTTACCTCACAGGGTTGTTTAGAGGATAAAATGAGATAATGCAAGTTATGGGCTTAGAAGTGAGCCCACATAGAAACCATTCAACAAAGGTCAGCTATTATTATTTCCAGAAGTTGATTAATGAGAAGAACCTTTTCCAAATTGGAAGATTAAAATAAGCAAAGTGCTTTGTGTCATAGGGCTTAGAGAAATAAGAATGGAGATCTTTCTTTTTTAGTGTCAACAAGCACACACAAATATTATTTTACAAAATTGATCTCTACACTCTACAAACATTTACTTGTGAATTTCTATGTGCAAGATGCTTCTGGGTACTGATGGCAATATATAGTTGAATCAGCCTTCTACACAGTAGAAGAAGTCTCATACCTATTTACCTGGCTTTCCTCCCCCCCCCCCCACTCCTTTTCTTTCATCTAACTCTCATATACATAAAATTCCCTCATTTTCCCTTCTTTTCTTTTTTTTTTGATATTTATATATAATTTCTTTTTTTTTTTCTTACATAGTTTATTGTCAAGTTGGTTTCCTCCTCATTTCCCTTTCTGAAGGGGCATCATAAAATGTCAGAGTTGGGCAAATAGCATCATGTTATTCACAGATGGTTAGGCAAGGACTGGATCTCACATTTGCCTGGGATTACTTGAGACCTATTATGGTATAGCTTGTATATTGATAATTTAGACATTTTTCTAGAACTTTATCACATACAGCCCTATATTCCAGTCCCTGAGTGCTTTAGTGGCATCTAGTAGGCTCAGGGTAGGTACGTAGCAAATTTTGGTTGAATGGATAGAATGTATGGCCACACAATTCTTTTCATCACCTGAACTCATCGAAGGGGGGTTTTCTTCCCTTTGTTACAAAAGGAAAAGTGCTCTTTTGTTGAAAGTCCAGATTGGTAATAATAATATCATCAAGCTGCCTTCTGAAGTGAGCGCTTGCTGAAATAAATTGTTTCTTACAGAAAATATGGAACTAGATCTGTTAATCAGGATATGGGAGACTGACATCACATGGGCAAAAATGCAAAATGTTGAAAATATTCTCTTGGTGAGTCTGAGGGGAAATAAGGCATTCTCATACATTGCTGGTAGGAAGGAAAAATGGTATAAATCCAATGGATGGGACTGGGTAATAGCTAGCTAAGTCACATATACATTTTCATTGACTGGAAGTCCCCTTTCTAGGAATTTGCCCCCAAAATAGACTGACAAAAATATTAAAACATATGCATAAAGCTCTGTATTGTAGTGCTTCTTTTAATTTCAAAAGACTAGAAATAACCTATATTGTCCATCAATAAGGTTTCAGGTGAATGAACCATGATACAATTATTCAATGGAGTACCATGCACCTGTAAAAAGAAATGCTGAGTGTCAGTGCATACACTGCTTTGAAAATGCCAAAGTGCAGAACAATGTGTCTGATAAACTATCTCATATTCCAGAAAGGTGTAGGATAAGCAGATATGAATACATTAGTTTATACTTAAATAATGAAAGGATAAACTGAAGGCTAATAAAAATGGCTACCTCTAGGGGGTTGGGGTAAGATGGGATCAGTGCTTTGTAGCATTGACTTTTGATCCACGTATATGCTTTACATAATCAACAAAGAAAATTAAGTCAAAGTGAAACAGCAAGCCCTCTAAATCAAAAGCCAAATGAAACAAATGAATTTAAAAAAAGTATGCCTCCCGAGGCAGATGAACTCAAGCCAGGAGATGATATTACAAACTTCATTTGTGCAGACCCAGAAACTGAGGCACTGGGAGCTGAATCCTGGCTCACGGAGCATGATGGCAGAGGCAGGATGGAATTCTGATTTGCTCTTCTATCTTGGTTGGTTCACCAGCCTCTTTTCATTGCATCTACTTTCTTTATGTGGAAAATGGGCATCTCGCAGGTATGTAACATGAATCCTCAACAAAGTCAGCGGTAACACACTTAAAAAAAAAAAAAAAAGACATCGTGTACTTGCGTCATCTGGTCAGATTTGCTGGGGACTGAGAAAAAACCGTGAAGGGCAATTGAAGATTCCTGAAACCGATCGCCGCGTTCTGTGGAAGACGGATTTACACTCACGGGACCTAAGTTCTGTTGATGAAGAAGCTCTTGGAGCCGCAGCGCTGTCACGCCTTGGACATTGTCCTCGGAGCCACGTTCCCCGTATGCATGTATCGAACACAAAAGTGGCATCTGGCTCTTAAGCAGTGCTCGCCAAAGAAGCCCGTCCCAACTTTCCCAGCAGCTTTCCTCTAAGTCGTTCTGGACGAAGATTCCAAACCGTGCTCCTAGCACTTTCAGAAAGTTTCTTCAGCCACGGGGAGAGCGCGAACGGCGCTGCAAAGCTGCCAAAACAGCATTCAAGTTTCCCTCTTGGAACGGCGAGAGGAGCCAGCTTCTTAGGAAGCAGCCTGCTGCTGCGGGATGGCATGGGGGCCCCAGCAGCGTTGAGAAGTCTCTGACTACCCTGAAGTTGGAGGCCGTCCCGGGGAATCTATGCAGCGTAAGCTCAGGCGGACCAAATGGCCACTCGGAAGTGCCAAAGGCTGCCTGGATCACTAGTTCACATAAGCTTGGTCTCCGCAGGCTGCGATGCTGGCGTTTGTTCAGTGGGGGAAAAAAAAAAATAAGACAAACTTTGTGTGGCAAGTGATAACCCTGACATTTCAATCTATTTACTACAATGATGTTTCCTAGAGTTACGGAGTAAAACAAATTAGAATTATAAATACCATCCAATTTTCCTAACAGCTCTTGTGAGTTATTAGTGGAAATCAAATCACCTTAGTCAATCAAAGGCAGCTTAAATGCCACTATGCCGTTCCCTCTGAAGATCTGAAAACACCTATCATTCCTATGGAGTGGTGTGGCAGAGACGAAACACTTCTGCATAAATACGAAAATCAAGTTGATGGTTTGTACTTCCACTAAGTACAGTACTTAAACTCGGTTACCTCTCTGAGCGTGGGCCTGAAATCTGATGCAATGCTTATGGCTTCCGAGGAGCTCTGGGAATGAATGAAAATATATCATTATCCTTTTTGCATGGGAAGTCATTGCATTTGCATCAGACTATCTGCATGTGTAGAGGAATTTAAAATAGACGTTAAGTCGCGATGATTCCACATGAAAGGTTGAGTCGGAGGCCTTTTGCAAGGAGGTTTCTTGGTGAGGAGCAAGACACTCAGAAGGCTGTTTGAAGTAAATCTTTCATTCCCGTCAACCTTCACCTGAGAAGGAAGCAGAGAGACCCACGTTTCTCTCATGGCCACGGGCTGGGCTGTGGTAATTGCTGAATACTTGGATGAGTTGTCAACTTGATAGCTGTTTGTCATGTCCTACTTAATTGGAGCCCCATAGAACAATAATGAAGTAGCCTCTCCATGCAGATGACTTTGTGATTGATGACCCAGCTGAGGAAATCATTTACAAATACAGCCCAAAATTCAGCCGAGTGATGGATCTCATCTGATATTCTCTTGGTCCTCCAACGGTGGCTCTTTGATTGACACCCACAGTATTGTGATAACCCAAGAGAAAAATCTTGCCTCTAGACACAACAAAGGCCCCTAAATTGACTCACTCTTATTGAAATAGAGTGAAACTTCGTTAGCCTCTTTACTAGCTGACGGAAGGTTTAGTGCATATATATTTTTAATGCAGTGTGGGTGAACATATTACATTGGAAGTAATATCAGTTGATTGACGTTTTAAAAAATTGAGTTCCATTTTTGCTCGGTCATTTTCTCACTTAGATGTGCTGAAGCAAGAGGGTGCTGGAGGCCCTGGCAGTCTCTGCACAGTGACGCCTCCTTTGGGAGGAGGTGTTGTAAAGGGCACGGAGGATGTGTGTTGATTTAATGATCAATTTCCACTCATGCAAGCTTTCCCATCTCCTTTCAACAACGAATGAAGTCACGTAACAACACTTTTTTTTTCCTGTTCAAGATACTCAACTCACCATTAGAAATAATTGGGTTAATTTAAAAGTTATAAATGAAGGATAGAATATTCCAAGAAAGTATGACCTAATAACCTGCAGCAGTCATTTGTAGGGAAAGATGCTATTAGTCCCAAGGCGGGCAATTGAGTGATATTTTTAAAAAAGAATCAAATGGCTAGTATTCACCAAGAGTCATTCTCATTATAAGGCCAAGGAATCAACTCAGGCAAGAGGGGTCAAAAAAAAAAAAATGAAAAGATGTGGACGAACATCAAATTATGTGATCATTGTCTCTCGCAACATAAAGTGCAATGCGTTTATATACATGTAGACAGATTCTTTCATTTACATTTTCCCTTTAGAACCATATTAAATACAGTTAATGTTTATCTATTGCTCTCAGAACTTAGAAATGTACTCCCAAGGATTTTGAGTGAAGATATTGGCAAGAACATAGGGCAACTGACAATGATATATGGTGACCTCTGATATCTCCTTCCAATGGAAAGTAAATATAGGAAAATCCATCCATTCATTTACTCAGCCAATCATTAATTCACAGTTACATGTTGAAGGCCGATTAGATGATGGAAGTGCAGGGTTAAAATTAGATCTGTATCAATTTTGTGATTATAAAAATACCTGTGATTATAGGCAGTACATATATAAATGCATGCTTACATGCATTCATTTGAATATTATTGAATCACCTATTATATGTAAGATAGTGTACTAGTCATAGCGGAAATCTGGCAATGAAATGGAAATGGAAATCCTGGCCCGTTGTGATGTATAATCAGCACTTGCCAGTCCTGGGGAAGATAGAGCTTATTTTAGGGAATGTTCCATGGAGTAGACAGCATTGGTGCCGGACCTGAACACCAGATTGGATTTCCCTAGGTGGTGATGGGAAAAGAGGAAAAAAAAAGGAAACTTTCTAAGTAACTATTCAGAGGTGGAAAATGGTAGGGAATGTTTAAGAATGACCATTTGACAGGGCAGAGTGTGGGAGCGGAATGGTGGAGGGAGCCAAGTAGGGCAGCTGCAGGAGATAAGGGACCGGATCTCGGCAGGCTTGCTTTGAATACTGGAGTGGAGAGTTTGAGCTCTGTCTTTACACACTGGGCTACCATTCGTGTTTTCTGAGGAAAGGTGTAATAAAATCAGAACCGGGCTAGAGCAACCTTTATCATATAAAGGTCTAAAAGATGTCTTTAAGGAAGAACAGACCCAGGTGTGGAGACCAATTAGACAAGCAGTGGGGGCGTACGGTGTGGAGATATATTGAGGAGCAAATTGACAGCTTTAATAACTGACTGGATATGGGAGATAATGAAGGAGAAGCCAAGATGCCTCCACACTTTACTCACTGGAGTGGGGAGAAGGAAAATCAGAGGTGAAAATATTTAGAGCTAAAGATGGTAAATTCTACTTTATCCTGTGTGAACACAATATACAGTATAATTTCTCCTAGTACAGTAATTTCTCCCTTTCACAGTTACATCTCTCCTAAAAGGAAAGATTATTTTACTTCTTAGGATTAAACGGTCAATAGTTTCTTGAAGCTGGCATTGCTCGGGGACTGACTTCCTCACGGCAGGAAAAAGCGGTCTTAGGAGTGCTAACATCTCTTTCTCAGCTTCTACATTTCAGGAGTCATGGCAGAGACATCTCCTATGTGGGGAAAAATGAATAAAGCTGACTCCTCCAGCCCCCATCACTCATTAGAGATCCGCTGTTGGGAGCGAGGAGAGCACAGGTGGCGTGGGGGGGATCAGTGCAAGCCAGGATCCTCTCCCACCAGCGCTGCGTCCTGGGGAGCGGTCCAGGGGGTGTGGGCAGCAGGAGGAGAGAGAATGAAATGGCGCAGGCACGCCTTCATTCCCTCACACATCAGCCGGCGGGTGTACACTTTTGTCCACCTCCTGCTCACCTTGCTTGTCTCTTCGGCTCTTGCTTTTGGGTTTACTTCTCCTCTATTATTTCCTTCTCTCCTGAACCACTTTGATCATCCTAAACCACTTTGCCTCTCCCCCCACCTCACCCCCTGCCGCCCCCCATCGTCTGGTCTTTTAGTTCTTCTTCTTGACATTTTCTAACCTCCAGTTTTATTTTTTGTTATGAAATAGTCCAAACATATAGAAAAAAAAATCACAGAGAATAAGTAATGCCACAAACATCCACTTACTATAAGCCTTTAATAAATGTTAACATTTTGGGGTGCCTGGGTGGCTCGGTTGAGCGTCCAGCTTTGGCTCAGGTCATGATCTCACGATTTGTGGGTTCGAGCCCTGCGTTGGGCTCTGTGCTGACAGCCCAGAGCCCAGAGCCTGCTTTGGGTTGTGTCTCCCTCTCTCTCTGCCCCTCTCCCACTTGCACTCTGTCTCTCAAAAATAAATAAACGTTAAAAAAATATTTTAAAGATTAAAAAAATAAATAAATGTTAACATTTTGCCTTATTTGCTTTGGATCTTTTATTAAGAAATAAAAATACGCCCCCCACCCCAACTCAGTTAAAGCCTGTTGGGGACATCTTCTTGATACTGTAACAGTTTCTCATTCCCAGATGTCAGTACTGTCTTCAATCTGTCCTTTTTATTCCTATGCATGTTTTTATATTAGTACTAGACTATATAAACATATATATATACATATATATACACACACACATATATAGACATTAAACAATGTTGTTTTGCATGTTTTTAATCTTTGTGCTGACAATCAAGATATTGATATTCTACCTTTGGACTTTTTCTTTTTTTCTCAGTCTAATGCTGAGAGGTTTATCCATTTTGACAAATGTAGCTGTGATTCTTTTATTTTGATTCCTGCATAAAATCTTCTGTATGAATATACTACAATTTATTTATCCAATTTACCCGTAATAAACATTAAGATGGTTCCAATTTTTTTTTCTGCTACAACAAAAAATCAGGCAGCAATCATTCTTGTGCATGTGTTCTCGGGTGCACATGCTAGAGAATTTATCTGGACTGCATGCCAAGAATTGGCATTGTTATACTGTCAGGCATGCTCTGTACTAATCATCGCCATGTTGATCTCCAAAGTTGTGGAACCAGTTTGTATACTCATCAGCACGGTGTGCTAGGTCTTTCCCCACATTTTCCTCAACACGACAGACTATTAGGCCGTTAAGTTTGCCAGTGTATTGGGAATGAAATGATGTCTCATTGCCGATTTACTTTGCATTTCCTTAATTACCAATGAGATGGAGTATTTCTTCATAAGTTTCTTATAAACTCTGGTTTCCTCTTTGTGAGCTGCTTGGATATATATTTTGTCTATTTTTTTCTAAGAGGTTTTCTTTCTGATTTTATGTTTTTCATATATTCCTTTTCATATATTCTGATTTTATGTTTTTCATATATTTCTAAGAGGTTTTCTCTCTGATTTTATGTTTTTCACATATTTCATATACATATATACGTAAATAACTTCTCCCAGTTTGGGGCTAGATTTTTCATTTTGTTTATGATATCTTTTGGTGCAGAAAACCTTTTTTTAAAAAGTCTGTTTATTTATTTTGAGAGAGAAGGAGAGAGAGGGAGAAAGAGAGGGAGAAAACCACCAGGGGACAGAAGATCTGAAGCGGGCTCTGTGCGGACATCAGAGAACTCATGAACCCTGAGATCATGACCTGAGCCAAAGTTGGACGCTCAACTGACTGAGCCACCCAGGAGCCTCAAGTATAGAAAAACTTCTAATTTAATAAGCCAAATGTATCCATCTTTTATTTTCATTTTGTTTTTCTTCTTTTTTTTCTACTGTCTTTGTTCTTTGGGTATAAATTGTAGTTTAATTTATTTGGCTTGCCTTCCTACATTTTATTTTCTGAAATAATTCTTAAAGTGGAGATTGTAAATTTCTTGAAGGTTCGTTAAACCTCACCTGTATAACTTGTTTTTATAGAGGAGACTTTGCGGGTGGAAGAAATTTGTGACTGCTACTTCTTTTGGCATGTAGTTTAATAGCTGACTATTTCTTCAGTCAATTTTGTAAACTATATTTTTATAGAAGATTATCCATGTATTGGCGTAAACTTATTCAAAGTATTTTTAAGGATTTATCCATCTCTATCTGTAGTTATAATCTTTTTGTTTGTAATATTCTTTAGTAAGATCCTAGTTTTTCAAAGATCAACTTTTTTTTCTTTCTTATTTTTTTTTAAATAGTTTGTTTATTATCAAGTTGGTTTCCATATAACACCCAGTGCTCATTCCCCAAAGATCAACTTTTATTTTCTAGATTCCCCTTATTGTTTGTTTCTATTTCTTTTGTTTTTCATGTTTATTTATTTTTGAGAGAGAGACACACAGAGTGAGACTGGAGGAGAGTCAGAGAGAGAGGGAGACACAGAATCTGAAGCAGGCTCCAGGCTCTGAGCTGTCAGCACAGAGCCCTATGTGGAACTCAAACCCACAAATGGTGAGATCAGACCTAAGCCAAAGTCAGGCCCTTAACCTACTGAGCCACCCAGGCACCCACCCCTGTTTCTCTTTCATAAATGTCTTCTTTTACATTTTACTTCCTTCCTCATATACTTTTATGGTGTACTCTTGTTCTTTTTCTGGTTTTTTAATTTGAAGGCTTAATTATTTTATGTATGTATGTATGTATGTATGTATGTGTTTATTTTTCCCAGCTTTACTGAGGTATACTTTACAAATACAACTGTAAGATATTTAAAATGTGCATGTTGGTAGTTTGATATATATACACATTGTGAATGGATTCTTACCATCTGGTTAATTAACACATCCCTTTAAAAAACTATTGGTGGTTTTGCAACAAGTTCATTGATGGCCATAGAGTTAATAACACTTTAGTTGCATATCACAAGTTTTGAAATATAATGCTTTTAGGATCATTCAGTAACTCCTGCTCTGATTCTTTTAATCCATGGATATTTAGAAGTCCAATTCTGAATTTCCAAACACATATATCTTAACTTACTATATTTTTATGGTTGATTTTTTGCATTATGTTCAGAAAATATAGGCTTTATAATATAGATTAGTTGTATTGTGTAAGAGCTCCCTTTCTGATTTAGGTTATCCTTAGTTTTCATCAGTGTGTGTTTATAAGCATATATGCTCCCTATTTTGGGCATATGGAACTTTACATGTATCTTAGGTCAAACCAGTACTTTGTTGTTCAGATCTTTTATAGTCTTACTCTATTTTAAAATCTGATTTACCCATTATACTTGAGGATTATTAATTTCTCATTAATATTCTCATATTTGGCTTCTATGTTTCAAAGCCTTGCTGACTACAGCATGTTCAAGAGAAACCAGCTTCCTGCCTTCTTGCTATTAGATACCTACGACGTCATGATTAGCTCATCGACGTATGTATTCATTCAGCCAGCATATATTTACTGGATAGTTCTGGTGTACCTGACACTGTTCAGGTACTGGGAATAAAACAGTGTGCATAACCAGGAAAGTCCTTGCTTTCAGGGAGCTTATCTCCTACTTGGGGAGAGAGATGGTCTATCATGAACATCCAGTGTCTGAGGTCAGGGAGCTGCAGGTGCTGTAAAGGAGAAGAAAGCAAGGGAGGGGTGAGAGATGACAGTCTGGAATAGGGAGCTCCATTCCCAGGATGATCAGAGAAGGAAGCCTGAGGAGATGACACTTGAAAAGGACTGAACAAAGCATGGAGGTGAGTCATGAAAGATCATTCCAGGCAGAGACAATGGAAGAGGCCCCCAGGTGGAAGCATGCTCTATTGAGGGAGCGCCACTGTTAGGTCTGAGGAATGGCAAGGGCCAGAGTGACAAGAGGGGACCTTCTTTTTGGAAGGGTACATCTGTGGGCTGCAGGGAGAGCTACAGGCACTGAAATGAGAGGGAAGGTGGAGGGCCAGCAAGGAGGTTAATGTCATAGTCCAGGTGGGCAAGCTGATAGTGGTTTGCACTATAGAGATGATGGTAGACGTAGGAGGATCCAGAATCTGGTGATGAACGGGATGCCAGATAAGATAGCAAGACAGGAATCAAGAATGGATCCTAAGATTTTTGCTCTGAGCAACTGGCTGAATGGGATTGCCATTAAGAAACAGGAAAGACTTATGCTTCATAAGGAATGCTGTAATATCACTCTGGTGATGCCTCTTAATTATTGTGCCAGTTGTTTGCCTGTCTGCTCTCATATCCACTCCCTCCACCCATCTCTCTGTCCCCCCAGAATCACAGGGGACTGAAGTTATTTTCACCCTTCCCCCTCAACAGCAGTTGTTCTGAGGAGGTAGCCAGCATCTTCTGCTGTGGGTGTGAGGATGGAAAGAGGAGACATCCAGAACCTGCGCCCTCAGCCCTGCTAGTGTTTGAGGTTGAGCAAAGGCAGAGCAGAAAGAGCAAAGAGTATGGTGACTCGGGAGGAAAGTGAAGAAAGGCTTTGTAGAAAGAAGGTATCATCAACTCTGTCAAATGTTGCAAAAAGTTGTGTAGGATGAAGACTGGAAACTGACCATTGGTTTTTGATAATATGAAGGTCTTTGGTAACACTGATAAAAGTGATTTATTTGTTTGGTATGGCATGAACTAAGGTTTGACTGGAGAGGGTTCAAGGAAGAATTAGATCTATTTCATGGTTGGCGTTCATTTTCATGCTATTAGTGCATTTTGATTTGAATTCTACTGTAGTCCAGGTTTCTTTTGATATGTGTATTAATTTTCTAGAGCTGCCATAACAAAGTAGCTGAAACTAGGTGGCTCAAACAACAGAAATTAATTTTCTCACAGTTCTGGGGGCTTGATGTCCCAGATGGAGGGTGTCATCAGGGCTGGTTTCCTCTGAGGCTTCTCTCGTTGGCTTGGAGATGACCACCTTCTCCTGTGTCTTCATATCATCCTCGTCGTCCTTCTGTGTCTGTGTCCAAATTTCCTCTTCTCATAAGGACACCAGTCACATTGGAGTAGAACCCATCCTAATGACCTCCTTTAACTTAATTAGCTCTTTGTAGACTCTGTCTCCAAATATGCCATACCCAGAGGTCCTGTGGGTAGGACTTCAACATATGAATCGGGGGAAGGGAGACACTGGTCAGCCCTTAACAATTAGTATTTATCTAGTGCACCCTCCTTCCAGTTCTTTGTGTGGTTTTGTGTTAGGCACATTTTTTTATAAAGCAGCAGATGGCTAGATTTTTAAAAATTCAATTGAAATAGGTTCAGTTTGATCCAATCTGTTTGGTCTTCTAATGTGTTACATTACATTTTTCATTTTATTGTGATTTTTATATTTGGACCCGTTTCTGCCATATTGTTTTATGATTTCTATTTCCTATTTTTCCCTCTTCTTTCCTGTCCTCCTAATTTCATGTGAACTGGATGAGTCTTCAATATAAGCCTTTCTCTATCTCGCCATTTGAAAGCTTTAGATTGCCTTTTCTTCTGGTCAATATCCTTAGATCATGAACATGTGCACTTATCTGCATATTTTTAAGCAAAGCTTAAAATTATTCAGTATTTTTATTGTCTTCCGGAATATGTTTTAACTCTCCTTTGGACATATTCCATGTTATTGTTGCCTAGAGATTTAGATGCTCATTAAAAGTTAGTATTTTTATAATTGATTTTTAATGAAATTTTCCAGCATGTTTGATCAATTTCTGTACTAAACTGTACATATATGATGGGTTTTTTTTCTATGTATACACACCTACGACAAAGTTTATTTTATAACTTGGGCACAGTAATAGATATCATAACAATAACTAATAAAAAAGAACAGTTTCAACAATAGGCTGTAATAAAAGCTAAGTAAAGGTGGCCTCTCTCTGTCTCTCTCTCAAAGTATCTCATCATACCATGTGCACCCTTCTTCTTGTGATGATGTAAGATGATAAAATAAGACAAAGTGAGGTAAATGACGTAAGCATTGTGATGTAGTGTTAGGCTGCTATTGACCTTCTAAGGATACGTCAGAAAGAGGATCATCTGCTCTGGAGTGTGGCTGACTGTGATAACTGAAGCCATGGAAAGCAAAACTGTGGGTAAGGAGGGACTCCTGTAATTGTCCTTTGTATCAGCCATGACGATACTGTTCTACAGACAACTTTTGAAAAGTAATGGTTTATAAAACAAAGTTTTATTTCCTGTGCACATTCTGGGTTGGCTAGAGGGTTGGCTTCTGCATTCTGAAGCCCGTCTTAAGTACCATGTCCATCTGGAAGGGTGCTGATGGCTGAGGCGGAAGGGAAAGGGAACAGGAAGGCACGTGCTGGATCTTAAAGCTTTCACGTGAAGAAATTACACATCACTTTGTTCACATTTACTCAGAGCAAGTCACGTGGCTAAGCCTGACTTCGAGAGTGACAGAAAAATATAATTCTCCCATGGGTGTGTGTGTATAGGGGGCAGTGGGGGGTGAACAGCGGATCTTGGGGAATTCTGCAAGTCATTCACATCCACGGTCACTCTGACTTCACTTTCCTTCCTGTGAAACATATTCTTTAATAATTCTTTTAATGAGCATCTGTGGGTGGTAAACTCTTTTCTTTTTATAAGCGTAAAAAAGCCTTTATTTTACCCTTACTCTTAATTAAATGTTTCGCTGTGTATAAAGTTTAAACTTACTGTTTCTTTTGCTGAGCACTTTGAAAACACCATTCCATTGTCTTTTGGCTTGTATTGTTGCTAATGAAAGTTTTGTTGCCAACTTAATTGCCATTATTTTGTGACCATTTGTCATTTTTGGCAGCTTGTAGTTTAGTTTTGTTTTTCTAAATGTGGGCATGGATTTATCTTTTATCTTGCTCAGAACTTGGAGTCATATTGAACCAAAGGACTTCTGTCTTTCTTTAACCCTGGGAATTCTCAGCCATTATTTCTTCAATTCTCTTCTTCTGGAACTCCTGTTGGATACATATGGGAGCTGCTCAAATCTACTGATTCTTTTCCAGTCTAAGATTTACCCAGTATAAGATTTGTCCTTATTTTTTTTTCTATTTCTCTGATTTCTTTTCCTTTCTAAGACTTCTAGTTAATTATTTTGCATAAGCACCTTATTTTATTTCTGCGGTTTTATTTCATTATTTATTGTATTTTCCTGGATATTGCTGCTTTTATGGCCATACTTACCATAAATATGTGAAAGTCTTTGTTAGACTATTTTATGACATTGATTTCATTTGGAGTGAGTTTAGTTAATTAATTAGCTTATTTATAACTCTCTTTGTTAACACTACTTTTCTCTGTGTTTTGGAATTGGGGTTTATAAGCTAATCATAAGTGGGGAGACTGTTTTTTCCCTTGCTTTTTTCCTTTGTGCTTCCCTCTTTCTGCCTAGAGGTTTTGCTGTTGCCTTTACTCAGGCCCCCACACCTTAGTTAAGAACAAGGTTTTATAATTGTACCGTATTTATTTTTCTTATTTTTAATGTTTATTTAGTTTTGAGAGGAGAGAGAGAGAGATAGAGACAGAGACAGAGTGTGAGCAGGGGAAAGGCAGAGAGAAGGAGGGAAACAGAATCCAAAGTAGATTCCAGGCTCTGAGCTGTCAGCACAGAGCCTGATGTGGGGCTTGAACTTATGAACTGTGAAATCATGACCTGAGCCAAAATCCAACACTTAACTGAGCCATCTAGGTGCCTCAATTGTATCATATTTCTGATGGTTCTGGGGATATAGCTGATCCATTCACAAGAGCTAGAAGGAAACTTGAACTCCCATATGGCTGGACTCCTGGCTTCGTAAAAGTTGAAGCCTCAGGCCTTATTTAGCAGCAAATTTAAAAACTTCCTTTCAGGAGTAGTGGAGAGCCACCTTCCAGCTTCTGGCTTCGAGTAGTACACTTAGATCTCCATTATCCTGTAGGAGCAAGCATTATGGCTACCGTCACCATCTCATAAGTCATGGTTTGAGTATCATCACTGTTTTTCATCCGTGTTTTGGGTTCCTGCCTCTTTTTTGATCCACAGGGAGTTTGGGCTTGCTTTGGAGCCTTGAAGCATCTTTCTGGTTTGTTGTTTGTTTTTCTTTTTGTTATGTTTTCCTTGTCATCTGTTATTTATAAGTGTTTGAAACAGAAAAGGTAGATCAAGTTTGAATTTTGAACTCACTAAGAGGAAATACCTTCCTCTACCTCTAACCCCTTATTTCCGTCACCATGTGGCTAGAGAGTAATTTACTTACCTATGGTAGGTGGATAATCAATTGTGCCTATTGTACTGAGCTGTTAAAGAGATTACATGAAATAATGAATGTGAAGAGCCTTTCTCAGTGCCTGCACATGGTAAGTAATTGTAGGGTATATACAGCCTGGTATTTCTCAAGGATAAGGATTTATGCTTGGAAGTTTTTTCTAACAGCATGAAAGGATATCTGGTAAGTACGTACGGCAATGTGAGAGGTGCTGGAATGTCCCTGTTCCCCAAACAATTTTTTTTTTTTGAAATCTCAATATTAGAGAGACTTTTATTTGAATCACTGTATCCCTTTTTAAATCAGAGGTTCTTATGGCAAAATTACATGTCAAACTGAGCAGCAGAGGTTTCCAGACATTTAGCTTCCTATATGTCAGTTTGGTTATGTTGATTTCCAGGTTGCTAATTGGAAAAAAAAGGAATTAGAGTTTTATTTGGGCAGGGAAGACTTAGCACACTGCTCAGGATGGGCAGAAGGATCTACGTGGGACATGCTAGTAGGGTTTCTAGCAACTGACAAACGGTGCCACACAGATGGGCAGGAACCTCATGGACAGGGATAAGAGTGCAAGATGTATCATGCAGCTTAGAGCTAAACCATACTGTGGTAACAAATAACTCCAACACTTTGGAATTACAACAAAGGCTTATTTTGTCCATGGTATGCACCCTATCTTGGAAAATTTAAAGCTCATGGCCAAAGAAAGGAAACCATGGTAAAGACATGAAAAGGCTCTATGTTTCTTGGAAATGGCACATCTCACTTCCACTCACATGTTATTGGTCAAAGCAAGTCACATGACCAAACTTGAACTATAAAACAGTCCTCTACAGCTTATAGTGCAAGGTAGCTGATAGCTGCTCAAGTGATATTAGTGGACCCACTGTGAAATCAGCAAGTGTCAAATTCCTCTATTAGCTTCCCTAACACTATATTCTTACCATATCAAGCAGGGTGGGATACCCAAGTGTATCAACATTCCTTTAAGTAATGTTGCAAAAACATGAAGAATCAAGAAACTCAGTAGAGATGAAACGTAATATCAGTATCTAGGCTTGTTATGGACTGAATTCTGTCCCTTCCAAATTCACATGTTGAAGTCCTAAAACCCAGTACCTCAGAGTGTGACTGTATTTGATGATAAGGCCTTCAAAAACAGTGTCAGTTAGGTAAAGCGAGGTCATTTGGATAGTCCTAATTCAATTTGACTGGTGCCCATATAAGAAAGAGAGATTAGGATACAGACACTCATGTCCAATGTGAAGACCTAAGGAAAAGGTGGTCATCTATAGGCCAAGGAGAGAGGTCTCAGAAGAAACCCAAACCTGCTGACATCTTTCTCTTGGACTTCTATCCTCCAGAACTGTGAGAGATCAATTTCTGTTGTTTAAGTCATCCAGTCCACGACATTTTTTTTTAATGGCATGTTTAATTTTAACTTACAACATGAGAAATGTCTACTGACCTCCTCCCCATCTATATAACATGATGAAGAATAGCAAATGATTCTGGTCTATGCTTGATTTAGGGATTAGTGTTGAGAAATTCTCTTGGGGCTTTCCAAGAGCAAAGGCCATGTTCATTGCTACAAACAGCCAGCCTCTCTGTTTCTCAACCCTCAATGTTTTCCTGCTGACGATCCCATTTAGATAACAATGGCTGAAGTCAAGGCCATTGGGAATGTTCCTTATCACTTCTGGTGACAGTATAATGATTAGTCTAGCTAGTTGTGCCTATCTGCTTTTCTTCCCTCAAGTTAGATACAGGCACTTGAACTTGAAATTTGTTTATGATGAATTTATTCTTAAATTCTAAACAAATAATGTATTATAGATGTGTTGGAGTCTAAGTAGGTAATCAAAATATGTTATAACTCCGTTGGTTCAATAGCTACATTGCACACTCGTTTCCACTCTGGTACTCTTTAGGCTTTGGTAGAAGTAGCTGCCAGTGAATGTGTGTATGTGTGTGTGTGTGTGCGTGTGTGTGTGTGTTAGCACATAATAGGTGCTCTTGTTCAATAAAGACATTGGGAAAAGAAATGATGAGATATACAGTATTCTCTCCTCATGTAGGAAACTAACAATCATATACACATCACTTAAAGTTGTGCTCGGATGACATTCCCAGTCATATTTACCAGGAATGGAGTTTTTCTCAGAGCCACCCTATCTGCAAAGTCTTACAGGGTCTTGGTGCTTAAAACAAAGATGCCTCTATTTTGAACACTTGGGGTTTAAAAAAATCTAATTTACCCTGAAATTCCCTTTGCATTTTAAAAATGGTGTCTGAATTCTCAATGCAGTCAGAGTGACTATTTGGTAGACAAAATGTATCCCCAAACCATCAAGGGATTTTCGTGAGCAATTGGGATTACTCCAAAATACATTGCAGATTGGTATCAGCTATCATATTTGAATTTGTATTCTAGTGCTGAGAGCCATTTGTAGCATATTATAAATCATGGCCCCTCCCTCACAATTCAGAATGCTCCTGCCTGTGACAAGCACTAAATATGCTGTTGCTACAGTAGCAACATCCGAAATTGCCCAGAGATATCACACAAAACTGAATGACAGGAGAAAATTTCATAATCACTTTATAAGTACAACCCTTCAGTATAGCCCAGTCTCCTTCCACCTGAGAAAAATTGAGATGAGTTTGGATTGAGAATGTTAATTGGAAACTGATATGCTTTGCTTTCTGGCACAGTATTTAAATGTTGTCAGGACCGTCTTCCTATCCGAGAAAGCTACAAAAAGTTAACTTATCTCTTTTTTCCTCCTCCAAAATGAAAGCTTAGATTCTAGAGAGTACAAACCAAACCCATAGAGAAAATCGTAAAATTGCAAACTCCATAGCTATGAATTGACCCTAATAATAGCTTTTATTATTTAGATGTAATAAAAATTCTAATGATCTGCGGAACAGTAAAATCTCTAGTTTAGCAAGAGATTGAAGTATTTTTTGGATTGTGCCTTATGAAAGCCATCAGAGACAATGGAGTCTTGATAGCTACCCACTCTAACATTTGCAAAAAGCATTAACAATATATCACACTTCACTGCCAGCTGCCAACCCATAATATTATTCACAAATTATGTATTTAAGATTGGGGAGCCGGAGACATTTTTGTAATGCTAACATATTAAGACATCCCCTCCAGAGAGATTCTATAGAACTTCTGCCTGCAGTTTTCATATTCACCGTACTGCTTGACCATGTGATGATTTTGAAACTGTTGCCTGGCTACACCAATCCCTATTTCCTAGAGTATTATCTGCCTGTGCCCAAAGGGGTTATGTTCAGGAGTGTTCCTTCCAAAAACGAGACTATAATTTATATAATTTATCTAAGAAAGTTTCTAAAACCATTAAAAATAATTTTAACTGTAAGTTGATTCAGTCTGGGGGAAGAGAAAAGTATTGCTTTGAATAATGAAATGCTAATAAGACTAGAAAAATTGAAATTGAATATCTTGCAGATAAACATGGGTAAGGGGGTTACTACTTAAGACACACCTTTATTCTTATTAGTTTTATTAACAAATGATATAAAAACTGTATACTAGGAAAAAAATAAGTATATTTATACCAGATGCTTTTATAGAGCCCTAAAACTTTTAAGTATCCCAGAGGAAGTAGAATTAATTTATGATGAGATAGGAGTCTTTGATATCTCTATTAAGACTATAACAAGAAAGAGGCATATGGTGGAGAAATATCAGTAAGGTAGACATGTCTGGCTAAGTGGTGTAAAATGAAAGCATTAATTAAGACATGTGAACAATAATAATAACAATTGCAGCAGCAGTAACAGCAGTAATGATGGTAATAATAATTAAAAGCCAAGGTGAAGGGAAAAAGGAAGTGAGGATAGGTAAAGGTCATTCTGTGTGGTTATGATTTTATCTAAACAATAATCAGTCACTACACACAACTCAATAGACCTAATCTTGACACTGAATTGGATTAACACAGTTCCTTTTATTAGGGTTAGATTGTTGGAAGTAAGGGATCAGATTAGGCTGCTGTGCACTGAAGAGGAAGCAAGAAAGTAGGAACAGAAGGGCTATTTGGGGGAAAAAGATCAGGGCTTGGGAAGCAATCATAAGGTTGGCTTTTTAAGTTCCTGGTCGGCAAAGATGGGACAGAAATTTGTGATTCAGAAAGTTCTAGAAATTCATTTTGGTTGCATTCTTTTCTCTGTGTCAACATTTATCTGAGCCTTTGATAAATAATACAATTGATAAATTTGACCTGCACTATTCTCTTTTTACCTGTCTGTTCATTTGATGAAATTTGCGCAAGAAATAAGTATCTATCAAATTGGAAATCTTTATATCAGCTTTCATTTATCCTCAGAAATAGCACACAGTTGTAGTTAAGAGAATGAATGAATATGAGCCTACACTCAGTTTCCTCATCCATGAAACGAGGTCAAGAATATCTACCTTGTACAGCTGATGTGATAACTCAGTGAGTGAGATGGTGCATATTTGAGTAGTAAGCACTTGACCCGTCTCATAGTGTGCATTTAACAATCTTTAGACTTTATGTTACTAAAACTATGAATATTTTTATTATTATTGATTATAAGTAAAAACAAAGTGGAATGGCAGAATTTGCTTATGTTAATAGGAAAAATTTAATACAGTATTCTAAGACTCATTGGGCATCTTTAAACACTTGAAGGAAAAGATTATTCTCCTATTAAAAATATGATAAATAATAATTTCAAAACAACATCCTCAGAGAGATATATATTCATATGAATAAGTCTTTTACTTTATGCAATTTTCATATCCTAATGAAATTCAGATCAGAATTAATATATAATGAAAAAGTAGTTTTTATGAATAACTTACCCCTGTTGTACAGAAAGTTGGCAAATGATGTGTGTAGTATATTTAAGAAGCCCACAGTGTTCTCAGCTACTCCATTCGACATTTAGTTAATGCAACAGAAGGTTTCTACTTGACAGTGAGAACATTACACAAGTCACCATGTTCTGCAGTTTTCTTGCCAGCCTGCTTTATGTTCATTTAACGTTTTATAATTACCCTATGCCTGGCTAGAATTCAAAGTACAAAGGAAGAATTCAACTTTGCCATTCCATATTACCCTTAGCTTTTAATCAAACAAGATTTTAAAAAGGAAAATTGGCGCTAAGTAATCTTTCCCCCATAAAACAACCAAAGAAGGAAAAACCTTAGATCGAATTTACAAATTAAAAGCTTTTGTCAGATAACAAATAATCAAGACTGCTGCTTTCCTTTCTTCCTAGAGACTGGGCACTGCCATTACTGGGTAGAATAGAATTATTTGCGTCAAACTTACAGTGCTACTTAGAAGAACCAGAAAAGATGGATGAAACACACACACACACACACACACACACACACACACACACAACATATGTTTAAGGACATCATAGAACTGGAGAAGCAAAGAAAACAGAAAGGTTAAGTTATGGAAAAGAGAATCTCTAGAAATAACAAGCTTCATTCTTTTTCTAAGAAAAGTTTTTGTCAATTAGGGCCTAAGCTGAAGTGTTTTTTGGGGAGCCTCAAACATATGATTACTTTTCTCTCAAAATATTTGCCTGGGGCACCTGGATGGCTTAGTTGGTTGACTGTCCAACTTCAGCTCAGGTCATGATCTCAGTTTGTGAGTTCCAACCTCACATCTGGCTTACTGCTGTCAGTGCAGAGTCCTCTCCTCCCTCTGCCTCTCTCCAACTCATGCTCTCTCTCACAAAACTGAATAAACATTAAAAAAATGTTTTCCAAATTCTAGTGGTATCTGTGAGGCTAACAAATCTAAGTTTAAAAACAGACTGGGGGCAGAGGGCAGGTCCTGGAGGGACTCATGAGGCACTAAGTTAAAAATCTTGCTTTTAAAAGTATCTTACTCCAGGAACCCGATTAAGTCAGAACTACACTGTCTTACTAAAACTGCAACAAAGCCTTGACTCACCTTAGTCCCTGATGGATAAAGAGGATCGTTCTCCTCCTGAGTGCAAAATAACTAACAGAAAAAATGATTAACTCTCTCTGGTGAAAGGTAGAATCATCTGGAGTCATCATGTTTGTCATTCAAACAAAAAATCATTAGGTATGACAAGAAACGTGATAATATAACCAAACCTTCAAGGGAAATATTAGACTGTAGAACACACTTATAGGTGATTTAGATATTGTGGTTAAATAACATGGTCTTTTAAATAACTCTATTATGCTCAAAAAATAAACAAAAGAAATATAGATTAAAAATGGAAAATTTTTATCAGAAAATTAGACTCTAGGTAAAGCAAATAGAAATTTCAGAAACAAAAAAATATGTGAAATTAAGTACCAATGGATAAATTTAGCATAGTTTAGACACAGACCAAGGCAGGATTAAAGAAGAATATATCTCAAAGCATATATAGAAGGGAGAATTGAAGTAAGAATAAGAATGGAGTAGATATTTGGGGTATGTTGAAGATATCTAACATACATATAATTAGATTTTTGTTTTTGTTTTTTTAATTTTTTTAATGTTCTATTTATTTCTGAGAGAGAGAGAAAGAGAGAGAGGCAGTGTGAGCAGGGGACGGTCAGAGATAGAGGGAGACAAAGAATCCAAAGCAGGCTCCAGGCTCTGAGCTAGCTGTCAGCACAGTGACAGCTAGCTCGGAGCCTGACACGGGGCTCGAACCCATGAACCATGAGATCATGACCTGAGCCGAGGTTGGACGCTTAACTGACTGAGGCGCCCCTACATATAATTAGATGTTGAATAAAGGAAAGAAAAAGAAAAAACAAATCAAATGGATCAAATAAAAAATAAATAGTAAGCTGTTACATGCAAACTCAATTTTATCATTAATTACATTAAAAGTAAATGGACTAAATACTATCATCACTAAAAGACTAAGAAGGTAAGGCTGAAAAACAAAAATCTAAACATATGTTAATTATAAGGGTTATACCTTGAATGTAAGGAGAGTGAACAGAACACAACAAAATACTAATCAGAAGAAAGCTGGTGTAGCTATACTAATATCAGACAAAATAGTCTTTAAGGTAAGTATCATTACCAGAGATGAAAAGACATTTCATAGGTATAAATGAATCAGCTCAACAGGAAGATATTAAAATTTTAAATCTGCATGTTCCCAAAAATATAGTTTAAAAATTAAGCAAACATTAATAGAACTAAAAAAGAGACCTAGAAATATGTCACTGTCATTAAGAATATAGAGTATCTGTATAACTTGAGCTAATTGACATATTCAGAACACTATATCCAACAACATCTAAATTCATATTGTTTTCAAGTGTGCAGCAAATTTTTACTATAATTGGTGATATGTGGGTGAAAGAAAGCTTCAATAAAAATATTGAAATTATTCAGAACATGTTCTCTGTCTACAGTGTAAATAAGGTAGAAATGAATAAACAACAGGTAACTAGAAAATGTCCAACTGTTTGGTAAGTTGACGGATATACTTCTAAATAACCAATAGATGAAGAGGAAGCTTTAATAGAAATTAGAAAATGTTTTCATCAGAAAGATAATGATATGGTATATCAGAAGTTGTGGAATTGAGCTATAGCAGTGCTCAGAGGAAAATTTAGAGACTTTAATGCATATATTGAAAAATAATAAAAGCTGAAAATCAATTATTTAAACGTCTTTCTCAAGAAGCTATAAAATAGAAACAGCAAGCCAAATCCAAATAAACAGAGTAGTAAGAAGGAAGCAGTAAAGATGGGACCAGAAATCAATGAAATAGAAAATTACTGCATAATACAGTAAATGAATGAAGGCAAAAATTGGTTCCTTGAAAACATTAATAAAATTGATAAACCCTTAGAAAGATCAATCAAGGGGAAGAAATAGAGAAAACTCAAATTACTAATGTCAAGAATGAAATAAGAGACATAACCAAGAAAATAAAAAAATAGTATAAACAACTTCATGGCAATACATTAAAATATTTAGAAAAAAGATCAATTCTTCAAAAACACAATTTACCAAAATTGATAGTAGAAATGAAACATTTGAATATCCCTGTATTGGCTAAAGAAATTGATTTTATTAATAAAATCAATACTGAAAAAATACTGAGGCGGTCTCATAAGTGGAGTTTTACAAACATGGAAGAAAGAAATAAGCATGAATCTTGCACAAACTCTTCCAGAGAATATGAAAAGAAAAAATACTTCCCACTCTTCTTCTGAGGCAGTGTAATCTTGGCCCCTACGCTGATAAAATCATTAAAAGAAAGAAAATTATAAACCTTGTTCTTTCATATGCTTAGATGTACAAATCCTAACCAAAACATCAGTTCATTAAATCAGGCAACATGACAATAGGATAGCATATCACAGCTTTATTCCAAGAGTTTTTAATATTAAGCAAAAATCAAAAAGCATAATTCATTATATAAAGAGATGAAAATGATAAAATTCATATGAATTTATTATGTATCATCAAATTCTTAAAAATAGAAGGGAACTTTCTTAAATTTGTGGGGATTATCTACGAAAAAATGAAAACCACTAAAGTAAAAATCATACTTGTGGTGTGGTAGGGGAAGATTTCCCCTGAGACTGAGAAAGAGACATGAAAGTCTACCAAAACTACTTTTATTCAACATTGAATTAATGGCCTCAGTTGGTACATTAGTGGCAAAAACAAACAAACAAACAAGAGGCTCAAATAAATAAATAACAAGGCATGTGTATTGGAAAGGAAGAAATAAAATATCTACATTATTTATAGGTGACATGATTTTCTCAAAAATGTAAATGAATCTAGAGACAAGCCATTATAATTAATATGTGAATTTAGCAAGATTTCAGGGTATAAAAAATGATTAGAATTAATAAGTGAATTTTGCATGGTATGTGGATAAAAGATCATTTGCTAACATGGATCTCCTTTTTTGTATACCAGCAACAAATAACTAGAAATTGACACTTAAAAAATGATTCCATTTTACAATAGCAACATAACATCATATGTCTGAGAATAAATTTAATGTAAGATATAAAATTAAAATACACATTTTAAACTGAAAAACCACAATTCATCCTTGGGAGAAATTAAAAATCTAAATAAGTAGGACAATATACCATGGGCATAGATTGGAAGGTTCAATATTGTAAAGATGTCAGTTTGTCCCCAACTGAACCATACATTCAATGAGATTACCATTAAAATCCCAGCATTTTCCCCCAGCATAATTAACATAAAGTGTTATATTAGTTTCAGGTGTACAATATAGTGATTCAGTAATTCTATACGTTACTCACTGCTCAGCATGGTAAGTGTACTCTTAATTCCGGAATCTTCACCTATTTTACTCATCCCCGTACCCACTTAACCTCTTAACCATCAGTTTGTTCTCTATATTTAAGGGCCTGTTTTCTTGTTTGTCTCTTCTTTTCTTTATCTGTTTTGTTTCTGAAGTTCCACATATGAGTGAAATCATATGGTATTTATGTTTCTGTGACTGACATACTTCACTTCGCATTATACTCTTTAGATCCACCCATGTTGTTACAAATGGCACCCTACTGAATGGAAGAAGATATTTGCAAAGGTCATATCCAATAAAAGGTTAGTATCTAAACTACGTAAAGAACTTATACAAGTCAATACTCAAAACGTGGGCAGACATCACGAACAGACATTTCTCCAGAGAAGGTATACAAATGGCCAACAGACACATGAAAAGATGCTCGACATCACTGATCATCAGGGAAGTGCAAATCTCAACCACAGTGAGATATCACCTCGCACTTATCAGAATGGCTAAAATCAAAAACACAAGAAACAGCAAGTGTTGGTGAGGATGTGGAGACAAAGGAACTCTGTCGGAGGCCGGCTCCGGCAGGTCCAGGAGTCCCTGAAGGATGGACAGTGTCGGCGCGAGAGAGAGTGAGAGAGGCCCAAGATCCTTTCTGATCACCAGGCAGGCATCTCCGTCCTGTCGGTTTTGGTGTCTTTATTTATAGGTCAAATGCTAACATGGCATCAGGAAATGGAATTTTTACAATGGATAGCTCTTTGTGATAAGATGTTTTTGGAAAGTGTACAGAAACAGGTTTTACAGAGTCTTCTTGCAGAATTGCCCCAATTACAGTGAGGTTGAGTAACTAAGAAAATAACAAGGTGTTCACATTTTAAAAACGCTAAGATTAAGTCATAGGTTTGTAGATATTCTTATCCATCCTCATCACAGCTGCCAGGGTAAGGGAAGGTGTTTGTGGAAAGTAGGCCTTAGGGAAGGGGTTGCTATACACCATCAGTTAGCAAAAGTGTATGTAGTAATTTATCTTCTGCCCTTATCTGTTCCTTGTCTCTAAGTTAGGCTCTTTGTCTCCGGGCAAGACTTGATTTTCCAGTTATATTCTTTACGGCACTGGAGAGCCAACCATACCTTTAAAGAGTTTAGCTCATTTCCAATACATAGAATAGCCTCTTTGAGGGCATTTACCTTTGTGTCTAGTTTTATGATTTCTTGAATAGCTAGAGCATGAGAGACATTTTTGGTTAGCTGATTTACATGTTGAGCTGTATGAACATCTTGGACTAATGCAATTGTAGAAACAGAATTGTACATGTAAAGGTCAATCTTTTATGAGTAAGGGTCATTAGCCTGTTCATAGCTAAAGGGAAAGTATGGAGGGAAACAGGACCTGCTGGAGACACGATGTCTGTTCCCATAATCAAAAGAAGAAGTTCCCACAATAAGTTCCTTCACAAGGTGCAGTCATCCTACCAGGGCCAGAATAAGGGGACAATCACTCCTAATATTGACCCACAAGGTACCCTAGGGGTCAGTGCTCAAGCAGAAATAATTGAGTTTGGGTGGATATCAGTCATCATCTGATTGGCAAGAGACTGTGCAAACCTCACCAGGAGTTTTCTTGACTAGTGGGCTCAGAATGGCTCCCAACAGAACTCTTGTGCTCTGTTGGTGGGAATGCAAACTGATGCAGCCGCTGTGGAAAACAGTATGGAGGTTCCTTAAAAAATTAAAAATAGAACTACCATATGATCCAGTAATTTCACTACTGGGTGTCTACCCAAAGAATACAAAAACACTAATTTAAAAAGATACATGGATACATGCATCCCTATGTTTATTGCAGCATTTTTTTTTCCAATACCCAAATTATGGAAGTAACCCAAGTGTTTGTCCATAGATGAACGAATAAAAAAGAATGGTACATATACACAATGGAATATTACTCAGCTATAGAAAAAGAATGAAATCATGCCAAAATCCCAGTATTTTTAATGGAAATTCACAGGCTAATTCTAAAATTTATATGTAAGTACAAGGGATCTAAATGGTCAAAATAATCTTGAAGAAGAACAAAAGCTCTATCAGATTGAAGACTTATTTTAAAGCTATAGTGATTAAGAGAGTGTGATATTGATACAAGGATAGATAATAGACCAACGGAATAGAATAGAACATTCAGAAACAGACCCAAACATAGTCAATTTCATGAAAAAAGTGACATTGCAATGCAGTGGGAAAAGCAGAGTATTTTAAAATAAATGATGCTGGTTAATTGGGATATCCATATAAAAATATGAATTGTAGCCACTACCTTGTGGCATATAAAAATAATCAACTCCAGATAAATTTCAATTATAAATTTACTGGTCAAAAAATACAATTTTAAAATAAATCAGGAGAACATCTTCATGACCTTTTAAGAAGCAAAGATTTCTTCAACAGGGCATGCATGCTCTAAGTATAAAAGAAAGGTTTTTGAGAAATTGGACTATATTAAGATGAAGAACAATTCATTAAAAGGCACTATTAAGAGAGTAAAAAGGCAAGCCAAGCCACAGAGTGGAAGATACTTTCAAAACATGCAAATACAGATGTATTTTCACTACAAAGAACTTGCATCCAGAATGTATAAAGTATAAATGTATAAACTCCTACAAATCAATAATAAAGAGACAGCATGATTCCATTTATATAAAATTCAAAAACAGGCACAACTAGCTATGGTGTAAAAACCAGGTAGTTATTAGCCTTGGCTGGATTAGTGCATGAGAGGAGCTTGAGGGCCCTAGGGTTCTATTTCTTGATCTAAGTATCGGAGACATGTATGTTATAATTTTGAGAAAAGTCATTGTGATTTATGCAACTTTTGTATGTATGTTCAACTTCAATAAACAACTAAAAACAGACAGTAATACCCTCACCTACAGACCTGTTACTGTGTACCAGAAAGCTCTAGAAGACAGGGAGGGTAGCTGCTTGTGGGAAGGCATTTCTCCATTCAAATGCTGTGGTCAATGGCCACCAACCATTTTAAATCATACATCAGAGAAAAAAAAAAGTTTGAGCAAGAATTTACATTTGTACTCATTATGAACACTGTAAATATGATGTTTAGTACATCATAGCACCCTATGTACATGTTTTATAAATAATGAATTCATGACCACAATTAAGTATATAAAAGATAAGATAAAGATAAAATAAGCAAAATTTTTAAAAAAGTGTTTTTCCATCAATTATAGAAAATCCCACGGGTTTTTTTTTTTTTTTGCCCCTTAAAAAGAAAAGAGCATATGATTCAATATGTCAGTTATAATTTGATCATCATTGCTTTTACCTCCTATTGTGTCAGATGCTGAACTTATATTAGGAATAAAAGTATTCAGCTCAGCTATTTTTTTATTTACTTGTGCTTGTATTATTTATGCTATCTTCAACCTGCAGTCTCTTTTAAAGAATCGTTTAAAGCCATTTGTCCATTTTGTAGGGGGTGATTCAGTTCAGACTAGATGATAGAAGCCATAAATTCATTTAACCAGACACATGATATAAACTGTAAGTCATGGCAACACTTCAAAGTGCCTCTCTGGAAAATGTCCATTCTTTCCTAGGTGCCACATGACACCCGACCACTATCAATCCACACACTTAATGCATCTAAACAAATTTGTTTCTTACTTTAGGATGAACAAAGGGAGATAGAAATTCTAATATTTTCTCCCCAGTCCCAGTGAGTTAGCTTGGGGGCACCCAGAATGTATACACTTCTTCATAGGTAAGTGAAGTCACATAGTTTCTCTCATAAATGAAGACCAGAAATCAGTGCAATTATATCTGGGACTAAGAAGACGTGTACAGCTCCATGTGAATGTCACTGGGCCCAACTCCTAGATTAACAGTGATCAAGGACTACTGGAATGCTTTTAACACTACAGCTCCACTGGACATAAAGCAAGATTTTCATGAAACAACTTTTTTCTCTAATTTTTTTCAGAGTAAGAGCCCTAGACTACAAGTCTCACAGACTCTTGTGGTTCTAATCCTATCCCGTTTTAATTCTGCCTCTATAGCAAGTCTCTTCTTGGGCTTGTCACTTTACCTCTCTACATCTTGTTTCTTCTACTATAAAATGAAGGATTTGTAAAAAATGAACACAAAGATCCCTTCTAGTTATATGTCCCTCTAAATTCCATATGTTGAAGTTCTAACACTTAATACCTCACAATGTCACTGTACTTGTAAACTGGGCCTTTAGAGAGGTAATTAAGTTAAAATGAGGTAATAAGGGTTGGATCTAATCCAGTAGGATCAAAGTCCTTATAAGAAGAGATTGGGACACAGATACACACAGATGAAAGACATATGAAGACACAGGGAGAAGATGGCCATCTGTGATCTATGAGCTAAAGCAACTTGCTTCGGAAGGAAACACCTCAATTTCAGACATCGAACCTCTAGAATTGTGAGAAAATAAATTTCTGTTGTTTAAGGCCCCCAATGTGTGTACTTGGTTATGGCAGCTCTAGTAAACAAAGACAGTAAGTAAATTTTTTCCAGCTTGATTGAGATACTGTGTAAGTTTAAGGTACACAATGTAATGATTCAATACACACATATATTGCAAAGTGATTACCACTCGTAATTACCACTCATAAGGTTAGTTCACACGTTCATTTCCTCACATAGTTATAACTTCTTGTGTGTGTGGTGAGAGCTTTTAAGATCTATTCTTTTGGCAGCTTTCAAATATACACTGTAGTATTGTATGACTACAATACACTGATGACTTCAGGCTGAGCATTCCATCCCCAGGACTTATTTATCTTATAGCTGGAAGTTTGTACCTTTCGACCACCTTCACTGATTTCCCCCATGCAATAAGTAAACTTGAAGAACACACACCACCTGCTTACAATTGAAGTTGGCCTTAAAACCAACAACCTGAGCCTAAGTTATCCCAACAAAAATAACAGCATAGCAGAAGTGACTAAATTTATTATCTGTATCTGGAAGAAATACTGGAACATTTAAATTTGCTTGACAAGAGTTACACTTCCCTGTCCTACTAACTGTAAACTTAGACTATTAGTTTATAGATTTTCCCTTATCAACGTTAGGTTAGACAGTGTTCATGAGAAGTCAAGAGAATCCAGGGGTGTTGCAGGTCATGGCCATGATGGTTTTGTTGTTTACTGTTTAATATTTATGATTCCAAAGCTGTGTGGGAAGAGACAGTGCTTTCTTGTATGATGCCCAAGTTTCATCTGATGAAATACTTCTTTACTGACTCAGTCACCAAAGATTTTCTCAAGAAAACAAGTTACCTTATTTGAATTTATAAAAACCTGATTAGTTTTCATTCCACTTATATCCTAGTAACTGTTTTCAAATAAAACATCTGGTGTCCAGATAGGACGGCAGTAAATCACATTTATACCTGAGAAACTAAAAGAATGTGAAACACCAAATAGGTTGTTTGCTCAAGGAGAATGGACCAGTGGAGCTAATTGGACTCTCCCCTTGTCTTTCTGATAGCCAAAGGCTGTTTTGGGAAGTTAACAAAAGGCATATGTGAAAAAAGATATTAGGCAGTAATGCTAAAACTTTGCATAATCCATTTAACAAATTGCTTCTTTTAAACTGAAGTATACTGTCAAATGAAGGGAATGTATTCCGTCAAATGTTAAAAGAATAATTGAATCTCTTGTTTCACATTGAGGGACAGCAGGCAGATAAAATACATGGCAGGGAAAGGGGAGGTTCTTATGGATTCCAGGCTCTGGTTGAAGTTCTAAGCTTCTTGTTGGGGGGCTATTCTGCTTCTGGGAAATGAGTAAAAGGATAAATATTTCCATAGCCTATCGGTTTATTTGTAGGCAGAGCAAGGAAATAGTCCTGAGTGGTTTTTAAACTGTGTTCTCTCTACCAAGGGCAACCTGGCAACAAGGGCACATGGAGGAATGAGGAGTAGGCAGTCCTTGCATCTCTCACCCAGGGAGGTTTGACCATGGAAGTTCCACGTTTGTTGTTTTGCATAATGGACTTTATTTAAAGATTTCCTTTGATTAAAATGTTTCAAAAACAAAAAAACTTTGGGGACTGGTTTTAGAATTGTTCTTGCTAAATCTGAGCAGAATTTTATGCGTGGCCACAGGCAAAGTATGTAGCAGTAAAGACTTCCCAAATGCTTCCCAAATGTCTTTTCACGCCGCCATGTTTCTCCTTCTGATGGAAATGCATCACGTCACGTTGTAACTGCTTACTCACTTTGCCAGACTCTTCTCACAAAGTTTATGCTGTTTTCCTGTGGATCTGAATGTGGATTGTTTTCCTACATCAAAAAAGGAGACAAAGATTCCTGTAGTCATAATGTTAAAAAAGGTTAACCAGTGGTACAGTAAGTACCTTCTTTTTCATGTGGAATGTCTCAACCCTCAATGTGGAGATAAAGAGACTACTCTCCCTTCTTAGCCCCATTTTACCCATTCCTTGTTTTAGAAGAGGAAAGAATGAACTGGCTTTTCTTGGCATCTGGATATGCTTGATGCTCTTGCGAGTCCACATGTTAGAGTTTAGGCACCTGAAGACTGTCCCTGAGAACTTCAGACCCTAGGAATTCATTCATTCATTCATTTACTCACTCACTCACTCACTCAGTCACTCAATCAATCAACATCTCCATCTATGGGGTTCACTATGACTAATAGGGCCATCTCAGCCCTCAAGGAATTCAGTCTGTAGTGTAGGGAGAAACAAAACTCCGGAGAGAGATTTGTAATTACAAAAACAATCATGGCGATATCCATGGGGCCAATCTCATCTTCCTCATGATCCTCATATACGTGGAGTCACAGATACTTAAAGCTAAATGGAATCTGTTTTTGTGTTTGGTGAAGAGCTGTTGGGTTTCGATAACTGTTAGAAAGAAGGCAAAAAAATTTCCTTTGGGGCCATCACCCCATTCAAAGTGTCTGGGCGTAGCTAGTTATTTCTCAGTAGGAGATTTTAAAATTTAACTTGGCAAATGAAGGCACTAAAACATCTCACAGTCCTTTTCTTGTCCCTTAAAACTTCTAAACTAATGTGGGTCTGGGACTGCCTTTATCCTGCAGCAGGGTGTGTTTTATACTCAGAAATTCCATTTGACAGCTAGCATCATCAAGCTGATCCCAATAGCTTCAATAGATGAGGGTTTATTTTCTCTCACAGAAAGGAAGTTTTGAGGTAGTTAGTTCTGCAGAAAGCCCAGGGACTGATATGATGATTCCATGATGCTGCCCAGGACCCAGGCTTCTTCTAATTTATAACTGTGGCACCCTTAGCACTGCCTTCCATCCTCAAAGTCATGAAATGATTACTGATGATTGAGTCACATGCCATATTCTGGATGAGAGGAACAGGGAAAGGCCAAGGGCAACAGGGATGTTAGAGATACCTGTCATCTTTTTAAGATTCTCCCTGGAAAGCACACCCAACAGCATTCGCTGCCATCTTATTGGCCAGAACTCAATCTCTGGGCCACACTTAGCTGCAAAGGAGGGAGGGATTTTTTCTTTTTTAACCCCAGCGTCTTGCTGCCAACAACAGAATTGGAGTTTTGTACTTAGGAAAAATGGAGCTACAGTTATTGAGTGGGTAACTGGCAGTCTTGGTTCCAGATGTCCTGGCCATTGTAGTAATACCTCTTTGTCGTCATCTGCCTTCTTTCACAGAAAAAATACTATAGAAACAGGAGTGTGTCAAAGGGAGATTTTCCAGTTCTTCTAGAAATTAAGAAGCTATGTAATTCTATTCTGATACTGAATCAGACTTTCTTTCTCATTAAAATAATTATTCAACAGATAAATTATTATATTTTAATGTGACTATTTCCCCCTCAAGTATCACCAAATTTAGCAATATCCAAATTTTGTCCTTATTCCTTAATTTAGTCAAAGTATATAAATGATTACTTCTCCATTGAACAGGAGTAATTTCATGGACTCTGATTCTTTCCATATTAAAGAATATTTTTTATACCAATGAAAAGTTTAAAAAAATTACATATCCAGGTATTAAGTATAATGGCTTTCAATAATTTCCAAGGTTCATCTGTGGTCTGAAATTATTACTAAAATTGAAAATACAGATTTTATATGGAAAGGGTTAGTTGTAAGGAATATTAGAACATTTTACCAAGCAGGTTATTGCCTCTACTTTATACATATAAAACTGAGGCACCAATTGGTCAAGGGATTGTCACTGATAGAGCCACAAATAAAACTCAGGATTCCTGACTCCTAGTGCCATAGTATAATATTAAAGAACTCAGTAAATTAACATATTGCCTTTAGACCCTGTAGATTATAAATTAATAAAGTCAATGTAAATTAAAATTCAATTGAGATACATGACTGTTGTCTCAGGTATTATAGGTCTTAGATTATATCAGCAAAAATGACTAAGGTTTTAAAAAGGAGCCACTATTCAGAATTAATAACTATTTGCTCAAAAATGAAGTACTTCATTCATTGACTCATTCTGCTATAGAGCATCATGAGCACACCTAAATGATGACCAGATATTATGCCAGTGTTGGATATACATAGACAAAAAAAGGCATTTTTTTCTTTCTTTTTCTCTTTTTTTCTCTAGAAGGCACTTTCTAGTGAGCAACACCTATCTGCAAACAGATGATGACAACATAATTCTGTACATCGTGTAAGATAGGTATGATCAAAGCACTGAGAGAAAGAGCGTGAGGAAGTAGTAAGTCACTTGATAGAGCACTTCAGAAAAAACGTCTCGGGAAGTTTAGTCAACAAAGATAAACATATCAGGGCAGAAGGAGTGGAAAGTCTGTATAGTCATTGGGTAAGAATTTCTGGGACTCTAAGGGACTGATAAATAGCACCCTTCTTTTTTTTGCAGAGTTCTGAATTCTCTGAGAAAGACAAAAAATTTGGTTAGTGGTATACGACTATTTGCTTTATGAAGGCTGAATTAGATGACAGGCTTAAATGTGTAACAATGACCTTTCTAATGCTTTACTGCAGTAATTGAACTAATTCTCTTAGCAACAAGTATAAAACTGACCCAACCTCCTCTTCATGGAAGCCACCTCTATACAACTTACAGTGTGAAAGGTAGATGACATCTGTGCTTTCCTCAAAAGGGGGCAAACTCACCTATCAGATAAGTCTCTCCACTTTTCCAGGGGAAATTGGAGTCAGGGGTCATAGAAGCAAAGGGTGCTGTGCTAGTGAACACTTCTGAATTTATTTGGAGGACACTTGATAGACCAAAAAATAAGAGATTTCTAGTATGGAAAATGCCAGACATAAAAAAAATAGAGCCAATGGTGTAATTATTGCAATGTACTTATTGTATATTAATTTCAACAATTTTCTAAACATTTTGCCACAGATGTATATCTTTATATTTTAGTTATTGGAACAGTCAAAAAGTAGTACCAGATTGAAATGCTGCCTACTAATGCAAAACTTGATTACGCTAGCAGTTGGTTTTTGGAATACAAACCTTTGCCAGAGACAGGAATGGGAGAGAATCCAAAGCAAGCTCCACACTGTCAGCACAGAGCCCAACATGGGGGCTTGATGTCACAAACCGTGAAGTCATGACCTGAGCTGAAATCAAGAGTCGTTCATTTAACCGACTGAACCACCCAGGTGCCCCTCAAACATTTCTATATTGGGATACTCTCCAATCCGGGGTTCCCTATTCTGGATGCACCCTACACTGAATGTACTGCTTCAAATGTGATGCCTGGAACTGAACACAATTTATTGTACAAAAGCACACTGAGATTTAAAAAAAAACAACAACCAAACAAAACATTGTGAGATGGATACATTAATAAGTAAAACAAAGTCCATGCCCTCAGGGGTTTCAAGGCAGGATTATTGTCTTTGGCCTGAAGCTTGTTTTCCTTTCTTACCTTTTTCATTCTATTTCTTTCTTTGGTTCTTTCCTTTCATTTTTCCTAATATTTAAAAAAATCAGTCACAACACAGTTCATAATAAGCTTGTGACACATAGGGTGCCTGGGTGCCTCAGTTGGTTAAGCTTCTGACTTCGGCTCAGGTCATGATCTGTGGCTTGTGAGTTCCAACCTTGTGTCAGGCTCTGTGCTGACAGCTCAGAATCTGGAGCCTGCTCCACATTCTGTGTCTACCTCTTCCTCTGCCCCTCCCCTGTTCATGCTCTGTCTCTCTCTCCCTGTCAAATATAAATAAACATTAAAAAAAAAAAAAAAGACAAGTGGGGCACCTGGGTGGCTCAGTCAGTTGGGTGTCCAACTTTGGCTCAGGTCATGATCTCACAGCGGGTTGGTTCAAGCCCCACACCAGGCTCTGTGCTGACGGCTCGGAGCCTGGAGTTGCTTTGGATTCTGTGTCTCCCTCTCTGACCCTCTGCGACTCATACTCTCTCTTTTTCTCAAAAAATAAATAAACATTAAAAAAAAAAGACAAGCTTGTGGTAAATAAAATGGTAGACATTTCTCATGTAAATTATTTAAGGCAGCAGATCTTTTTATCTTCTACATGTGTCCTTCATATTTTGGACTTAAATAAAAATTTTACATTTATTCTCATTAAATTTCAGCCTGTCTCAACTATTGGAAGCTTTCTGAATCCACTCAGAAGAGTAGCTAACTTTTTTAGCTTTGTACTTTTTGTCAAATTTGATGGACTTGTTCAATCTAAGTTATTAATAAAATGTTGAATAGGATAGGGACCTGCAATTTTCTTCTAGAAATATTCCTTTAAATGGACACAGTAAAATTAGCTAATGCTTTTTGGCAGTAATTTGTTAAAACCTACAAACTCTGATAGATTCTTTAAGCACTGCAAAAAGAGAAAAATAGACCCTGCATCACCACTATATTTCTTATTTTTTCTTATTATTTCAAATGGCATTATTTACAACATAAGAGTCAAAGTTTATTTCTTCAGCACCTCCAATTCTGGATTTATCCTGCTGGCCATTAGGGAGTGACAAGTACTGGAGTTGCTGTCTTACAGTAAATTAGAAAATTATGTACAAAATGTAAAACAACATTTAAAGACATCAGATAACAGACACCATAAGACTGTGATCTTTCAGAGAAGTGAAAAATGATATAAGTTCTATAATCTTCCCACTTTTGGCTTGGAAACAATTTCTAGACAATAGGTACCAAGAGGGAGAACCCAAACTGAGGCTGGTAGTCATACTGAGTTGAGAAGATGGTGATTGGAGTATGGAAGGGAGGCTGAGATGCCTTGAAGTTGCATGGCATAGTTTTAGAAAGGAAAGAGCCACTCAGAACAAGAGTTCTAGAAATCTATAATGGAGTTTCCTTGGGTCTTTACTGATTACCAAGCTGTGCATGCATGAAGTATATCACTGCAAGGCTGAACAAAGAGTAACCAAGCACTTGTAAACTCAAAATAATTGATGGTCACACAGTAGAAGTTGAGTCAAATCCCTGGAATAAAAGCTACTCCCAAGCAACTCAAAGAAAGTTTTAAAACAGACCTTGAAGAGACCCAACTGATCTGCAAGTAACATGATTACTGAAAACAAGCCTACAGTCTTTAGAGGGATGTAGTAATATCCAGTACTCAGGAACATGAAAATTAACCATGTCCAGAATCCAATAAAAAGTTAGTAGATATACCAAGAAGCAAACAAACAAACAAACAAACACACAAACAAAAAAACAAACAAAAACAGGCATAAAATGGTTAGGGAAAACAAAAGAAATTGACAAGAAATGACAGAGACTATGATACTAACAGATACTAAAAGAGCTATTATAAGATTATGTTAAACTATTTAAATGAAACACGCACATGATTGAGGAGAGAAGTGAAAAATACAATAAGACCTAAGTGGAACTTTTTAAAAAATATATCTGTGTATTTATTTTGAGAGATAGAAAATGAGAGTGAGCAGGTAAGGAGAGAGAGAGGGAGAGAGAAAATCCCAAGCAGGCTCTGGCTAATAGCTAATCTCATGAACCATGAGATCATGACCTGAGTCAAGATTATGAGTCAGAAACTCAAACAACTGAGCCACCCAGGCATCCCTAATTGGAACTTCTATAGACAAAGATTGCAGCATCAGAAATGAAAGTTTCACTGAATAGATTATCAGCAAATTGGATACTGTAGAAGAAAAGTCAGTGAACTTGATAACACAGCAATAGAATATATCAAGAATTAAGCAAAAAGAGAAACCAATTTAAGAAATGAAGAGAGTCTCAGTGACTTGTGGGGCAATATTAAGAAGTTTTGTGCATTGGAGCCCCCAGACGAATTGGGGTGGGGGTGCTATCTTAAGAGGTAATGCCAGATTTTTTCCTCCCAAATTTGACAAAAACTATTAATTCACAGATCAAGGAGTTTAATAAACACAAGCAAGATAAACAGGCATATACACATACAAAATATAGCAAAAAACATTAAATTGATGAAAATCAATAAAGAAGGGAATTCTTTTTTTAATTTTTTTTAATGTTTTTTATTTATTTCTAGGAGAGAGAGGGAGAGAGACAGCATGAGCAGGGGAGGGTCAGAGAGAGAGGGAGTCACAGACTCTGAAACAGACTCCAGGCTCTGAGCTGGCAGTCAGCACAGAGCCCGACGCGGGGCTCGAACCCACGAACCGTGAGATCATGACCTGAGCAAAAGTCAGACACTTAACCGACTAAGCCACCCAGGCGCCCCAAAGAAGGGAATTCTTAAAAGAAGTCATGGAAAAACTACATATTAGATACAAAGGAAAAATACAAAAACATTTTACAGATTTCTCATCAGAAATATACCAGGTCAAAGCAATGGAATAAAGTGCTGAAATAAAAACCAAAACCAGAAACCTGTCAATCTAGCATTCTATATCCAGAGAAAATATCTTTAAAAATGAAAGTACACTTTTAGCCTTTTCAAATAAGCAAACACTGAGAGATTTCATTACTAGCAACCTGCACGTTAAAAAATGTTAATGAAAGATCTTCAGACAGAAAGAAAATGATACCAGATGAAAAGAAAAAGAATGAAGAGCCCAGAAATGGTAAATAAGTTGGTAAAGATAAAAGATGTTTTCCTGCTCATTTTTATATCTCTTTAAAAGATAATTGGCTAAAGAAGGAGAACAATAATAGCAACACATTGTGTGGTTAATAAAATACATATAAGTAATATGTATGGGAACAATAACAAAACATGAGAAGGGAAATGAAAGTAGACTGTCATAGCTTTCACACTGTATGGGAAGAAGTATAATGATTATTTGAAGGTAGACTAGAATATATTAAGGATGCATATTGTGAAGCCTAGAGCAACCACAGGAAAGAATTTAAAAGTGGCATAGCTAATAAGCCAATACTGGAAATGAAATGCATCACTGAAAATCTCCTCAATACAAACTCTCTGATCCTTTGTTTTCCAGTCTTCAGACCTGAGCCAGTGTCTAGGATGCATTTCATTCTTATTCCAATGGAACTGTGCCTCTCTAAATAAATTTTTGGGGAACGAGGGGAAGATTCCTACCTGCCTTCTGCCCCTTTCCCCTCTCCTCTAGGAGTCCTTTCAGCCTACTTCACCTTACAGCTGACACCCAGTACTCACTGTTGCCTCTTCTGTCAGCACCGCATCCAGATTTGTCCTCCCTACAAGCACAAAAATCCCAGAAATCATTCCTGGTAATCAAAATGTACTTTTCTCTTCAAGTTGCTCTCTTAAACTCAAAGAATGTTTACTGAATAAATGAATGCATGCATGCAGGCATGAATGAGCTAAATCTTGATTGAGTATTAAGGTACTTGGTACTTTTGAAGAAATAATTGCTCAGACTTCAAGATCCAGCACAAATGTGACATCTCCTCTCAAACTTTCCCTGACCCCTACTTCTGGAGGCCATCTTAGCTTTTTCTGAACTACTCCTTGCACTCTGACTCACAGTTATGCATGCACATACTTCATCTTCTTATTTCACTTGAGGGTAGTGTCTATGAATAATAATAATAATAATAGTAATAGTAATAGCAACAGCCATAATTATTCAACTTTTACTATGTGCAAAGTACTCTTCTAAGTCCCTTTTATATATTCAGTTAATCAAAATCCAACCTGATATATGGGTACTATCATCCCCATCTTATGGATTAGGAAACTGAGGTTTGGTTACTTATCCATGATCCAATAGTCAGTAAGAGGTGATGATGAGATGAGGTGTGACCCCAGATTTTTCTTTCCCTAATGGTTTTCACTTTCTAGTACTTGTATACCCCCACAGCTTACACATCTCTATATTCCCTGTAGTACTTAGAACATAGTAGGCACTTAGTAAATATTTGTTGAACAAATGTTTTCAGTAATGTGTGGGATAAATTTTAACAGGAGACTCTGGCAGATGCAGACCTGAGCCGCAGGGATGCATTAAAAGAAAAAAATAGAATAACAACTACTTTTCAGGCCAGAGGTGGAACAGAAGACATTTTCCAGTCCCCTCCAATCACACATCTGGGGGTATAGCCTCCTCTGCCTAGACCCAGTGCTGAGCCTGCTGTTGAGATGGCTGCAGACCATCTGTCTTGTAAGGTTAGATCTCTTCAGGAATCCTAGAAGTTCTTGCTTTCTAAATCTTATACACCTCAGGCAGCATGTTAATTATAGCACACAGATTTGTGCTTTTTGAAATCAAATGTTTTTTAAAAGTGTAAGTTTGGAAGGAAAAAATTAGACCCTGAACATTGGGTCATAGAGATTGTTCCTAATGTAATATAAATGTGATGTGATATAAATGCAATGTAATGTATCATCATTAGCTGAATGTCAGGGTTGAAAGTAATGAGTCATCCTAAAAAGTCTTTGATTCCACAGAGTACATTTATTTATTCTGCTTAAGAATTCAACTTTGGTATTTAAATGGACACAGTTTATGGATCTATTATTAATGATACTATTAAACTCTTCAAGCTGACCAGATTCAACTTTCTATTTTGATTTGGTTCCTCTTACTTACACTTTATAGATATTATGATCATGTACTTTTCTTTTCTGTATTTTTTTTTTTTTTTTTAAGTTTAAGTAGGCTTCACATCCAGTGTGGAGCCCAGTGTGGGGCTTGAAGTCACAACCCTGGGATCATGACCTGAGCTGAAAGCAAGAGTTGGACGTTCAACTGATTGAGCCACCCAGATGCCCCCACAACCATGTACTATTTTTAAATCACCATGGTAAAGCATTTAGCCAGTTGCACTGAGAGACTGTCAGAGTTTTCATTTATTTTGAAAAGCAAAATTTCAACCCTTTGTTCCTCCTAAACAGATGATGCTGTTCAGGGCTATATTTATTCAGTTTTTTTGTTGTTGCCATTTTTAACATTCAACCTCTGAATCCTAAACTAGCCAGCATTTTAAAAGATTTAAAGTATGGATCATTAATACATTATTATAAAGTAGTATTTCTGTGTTTAATAAAATCTCCAAAACTGATAAGTACATCACTGCAAGGATCAAAATTTCCTATTCCAAATGGTCTTCCAGAGTTCTATAACCTGAACTGAAGTCTTCTATGAATATGAATTATGGGTGATCTTAACAAGACTTCTCTCTCTAATTGGAAAATTTAATTTGATTAAAATGACAATTCTACACATATAGTTATATTTATTTCCATTTGAAGCTATAAATGGTCTAAAAATGTTTTCAGAATGTTAAATGAGGCCATAATGAGTTTCCTATGGTTGAATAAGGAGGCACAAATTAGTATTATAACATTGCAATTAACATCCATCTTGACCGGGTTAAACTTTACCAAAATTTTCCTTTTTGCTTTTGAACAATGCAAAAATAATTCAGAGGTAAAGTAGGGCTGGGGCGGGGCGGGAGGGGGTGGGTGGGGAGGAGCACCACTGGAAACTAGAGAGATTGCATTGTTCAAGGGTATTTTTTTTAAAATATTAAGTTATATGCTCTCCCCAGGGAAATAAAATATACGAAAGAATCTCTTTACATTTTTTGATCCCAAGTGGAAACAAGGTCAGTATTTCTCACATCATACATTTCTTATGAGTCCTTCATATTTTCTAGCTATACATGCCTGGACATATTTCTTTGCAGAACTTGTACATGCAGTAGAGTAATTGTGGGTTCCCTGCATTTCATGTGTGTTGCTGTATTGGGTACCATTTTTATCCTTTTTTGATTGTAATTTTGGTTATTACTGGAAATAAACCGTAGCCCTTCAAATATAAAATCCAACTTCTATTAGGCCTTCTTTCACATGTTTAATAATACATATATCATGAAGATGATGACTATTAAAAAAGGACAACAGAAATACTGGGTAATTTTGTTAAATGTGTGGTCAGATTTTACCATAAGAACTAGTTAATATTTTCTTGTCTCTTGTCTAAGTCCATTCTCCTCACTGATTTACCTTGGATAAGGCCTCTGTTTTCTCATTTGTAAAATGAGAAGGTTCAGCTTCATTATTTCTTAGTTATCCCACATCCCAGATTATGAGATTTTTCTTGTTAAAAAGCCACTAACACACGGAAACCAACTTGACAATAAACTATTTTTTAAAAAGCCACTAACACAAATCTATAGAACGTTTAGGCTTTATAAATCCTACGTATTGGCCTTTTGTAGTTATGGTAATGGAGAATCAAAATGGTTTCAATGACACCTTTTAAGGATGTTGCCTTGATATAGGTTTCCAACGTACTGTTACCAAATGCAATTTTGCTCACATAAGAAATATTTCTAAGAGTGATTTGTGATCTATGGAGTCTCCATGTTTCAGATTGTGTCCTCTACTAATAAATAATAATTAATCTTTCAGAGGTGGATTTAATATTCCAAGCACTCACATATAAGGAAACTGTTGACTGATTTTGCCCATGCTGAGTGCCAGAATTCTGATACTAATTGTCAGGTAGAGTTGGGCTAGTTTAGGCATCTATATTTCTGTAGCCAATTCATTGTAGTAGGATAATGAAAAATTATTAATAATGAGAACAGAATGATAATATTTTGATTTTAGAATTATACAGCATATTGCAAAGCACTTTTCAGAGACACATTTCATTTAATCTCCACAGCTATTCAGTGATATTTAAGTATACTCTACCAACCTAGCATCTCCTTAGGCTAGAACTGGTTCTCAGATCAGAGCAACATGATCTCCTTTACTTGATTATTCTGTGTCTTCCAAGGATTTAGCGAATCCTCATAATTTTATAAAGAATATTTTAATAGAACCAAATCCAAGTTATCTCTGCTATGGTTGAATGAATAACAATTATAATAACTCCTTACATGTATACACTATTTGATAATTTATGAGAACATTTTCACATACTTCATCACATTTTTTTCAATAAGCTTGCTACTTTATTTCATTTTTACAATATATGTGCTGAAAATTAACATAGATAAATCCATGGATGATCAAAATTATTTTAAGACAGATTTGAACCATTTCTCTGAATAGTAGATAAAAGAATAATTATCAGATTGTGATGTTTTAATTACTTTAAAACATGTTGAGTGGTGACTAATGCACAAGAATGCCAAGGGGAGTGAGGCATTTGCCCAAACTCTCAATTTCCTTGGTGTCTTGTATTCCAAGTTTCCTCCACATAGAGTTTACTTCCATATGGCACTGACCTTCTTCCAATCAGCCAGAGTGGTCATACTGGTGTAACAGATCCAGTAGGCCTGGGTGCTTCCCTTACTCCTGGAAATGCAGAAACAGTATGAACTTTCTGTTAACTTTTCCATAATGGAGAAATTAACAAATGTTCATGAAACCACTGGATCATAGCTTCAAGAGTTGAGAGAGAGATCTTAGGAGCCGACTAATTCCAAACACAATCCTACAACATCTCTGATAATTATATTTGAGAGAAGCTCAGTTCATCTCAAGGGAGCCAATTATTTTGCTGGACAGTACTACTTGTTAAACCAACCTGAATCCATTTCCCTTTAATTTAATTGCAGGTCTTAGTTCTTCCTGTTGAAGTAGCACCGCTGGTCAGTTTTATGTCCATGTGATCACTTTTCAAATATTTAAACCTTGCTATTTGGTCTTCCCTTTCCCAGGATGGAAATTTCCAACTTCTTTGAGTTTTCTCCTAAGTTGATTTTTAGTTCTCTGTCCTAATCAGCCTCCTCTGGATATTCTGTACCTTGGGAATGTCCTTCTAAAATGTTAATTCAGCTGTGGTCTGACCAATGAAGTAAACAGTGTGACCATAACATCCCATAATTGGGTTATAATATTTCTATTAAGGCAACCTAAAATTGAATTAGTTCTTCCAGTTTCTGTAACACATTGTTGGTTCATAATGAGCTTATTGTCTAACACAACCTCTAACTCTTTTTCACATGAGCCATTTGTTGACAAATGTGGTCTATCTTCATCTTTAATTTATGAAATTGATTGTTTTAAATCAAGTTCAGGACTTACAATTTATTATTTAATCTTGTGGGTTTTTTTTCTTAAGCATTATCCTAGGCTTTATTTTTTTGGTGTCTTAGTTTACTATCTTTTGCCTGCACAGAATCTCTTTGGAGAGCAAATTCCTCCCTGTCCTTATTCTTGGGCTCTAAGTGAATGTGCATCCCCACGCTTGGATAATCAAGAATCTCTGTGGTCGGTTCAGTGATGGACACATGTGCCAAGTCAGGGCGGTAAGTCTTAAACCTAGGACTTTATCTCGAACTCTTGGGTAAGAGAGACACTCTTTCCATTATGGTTGCTGAGCTGGTAGAACATAAACCTGGGGAGGCGAATGCTCTAGTTGACCTCATTTGGGAGAATCTGCCTGAAAATGAAGCAAACAAAGGGAAAGCAGAGCCAAGACGTGGAGTCTGAAGTTTGATTGCATTATTTGAGCAACTGCATCCAACTATGCCTGAAGTGACTCACCCCTGGGTCATTTGTTTTGTGAGGTTAATTTAAACTGGGCTTCTGTCCCTTGCAGTCAAGAGTCCTGACAAATGTATGGGCTTTAGTTAACTGGCCCAGCTTTGTCTTTTCCCTCAATTGAATAAGTATCCATTCTATGTCTTAACTTTGGTTCCAAATGAAAATGTTGAGCAGGATGGGATTTGTTTTCCATGCTATCAATTAATATTTTCTGAAGTTGTGATCATTCAAATAACCATGAACTAACCTACTTTTTATCTTTAGCTATCCTTATTTTATTTTATTTTTTGTCTACAAAGGAAAATTAGGGTTTTTTCAAGTGCTTTGGTAAAATCCAGAGACTCTGTGTTTTTGACATATTTGTAATCTATTCCGTGAGCGAGTGTCTTAATAAGGATTAAAGTCAGTTTGGTTCAGTATCTTCTTGGTGATCCCTCTTGGTTCTAGTAAAACCACCCTATTCTCTCCTCAGAGATTACAAGGCACAAGTGTATTAATTCAGATTAGATTTCCCCAAGATTCATTCATTATCCAGTCAATCCATTTTCTCACCCCTCTTTTGGCAAATTACATAGTATTTTTACATCCTCAACCTGTTAGCTTTTCTCTTATTTTGAATAATTTCTCAAAGACAGCTGAATGGTGGTGGTTCACTGTTCTCCGAACACACTGGATAGAATTGTCAGAACCTGGAAACTTGAACTTCTATGATTTTTAACTAAACTTTTATGTTCCCTTTTATTACCCTTATTCTACTTTTTCTAGATTGAATACTATGTTCTTCTATGGAGAGGAATAGCAACTTGGAACTTCATAGCTCTGCCCTTCTGTTGTAGCATCAACTTTATGCCATCTTCCTTTCTTTCCCTTCCTTCCTTCCTTCCTTCCTTCCTTCCTTCCTTCCTTCCTTCCTTCCTTCCTTCCTTCCTTTCCTATCACCTTTCTTTGTTCCTTCTTCTGGGTACAAGCCCAGCTAAGTCAATCTCTTGTTGCTTCTCTTGAAATTTATTTTGCAACCTCATCCCATCCTAAGCTGTAGCCTCCCTTATTACCATGGGCCACTTTAATATTTCACCTTGGTCAAGATCCTTACCAGTTATTTCTTAAAAATTTTTATTTCAAAGTTTTCTGTACAGTTGTGCTTGTGTTGTTCTTTTAGATGTCCACACACATCTTTTATTTGTCATTAATATCATTTATGACAGTTTGGTCAGATTTCACTTTTAAAATTAGTATAAGCTTTCACTTCTGAGTACTGCAGTAGCCATAATGAACTTAATGAAGTTAAAAATGGAAAGCCATGAAATAATTAGCATCAAGAGTCAACTGAACTAATCTGGAAGCATTTCTCAGTTATTCACTCAACTTCCATTTATTAAGCACCCACTATGTGCTTCCTCATACTAACACAGATTTGCAATAGTCTGAAATTAGGTACATAGTGATATCTTAAAGCTTTAATAAGGTTGAATGAGTGTGGAGTGTGCTCTAACTCCTATGTATTTTTTAACAGTTTTCATTCATTTTATAAATCTTCTCTAGATCTATTAAACTCGGTCATACTTGAATTGATCCATGGGTGCAATAGGATATTTCTGTTACATATATAGAGTCAAGTTATTGAATGGCTACTTGAATGACCAGGCTGTATCCAAATCTAGCTTCTACTCACCAAATGCATTACATGGCTGATACTCAAATAATGATGTAATCGGCATTACATCTCTGGAAGAAACTTTAAACCATTTTGTTCAATTCCCTCATTCTGAAGATGAGCAAACTGAAGGTCCAAGAAGCTGTATAATTTGTCCAAAAATGTACAACTGTATGAGCAAATGACTAGAGAGGTTAGTATTTCCCCACTATGTAGCAAGAATTTTCAAGTTCCCCACAGACTATAATGCAAAATGATGTCACTTTTTTTTCAATGTCTACATTATAATGATTGAACACTCATCCTTTTGGAGTGCAGTTCCTTTAATGGTCTAATCTCTTTTACATGTTTGGCACTCCCCAGGGGATGCTGGCATTCTCCCTCAGTCTGTCATTGCCGATGCACGCCAAGTCCCCTCAGCCAGTGTCCCTCTCACCCTTTCCCCTACAGCCCATGGCTTCTGCTCCAGCCAGGTGGTAGTTAGGCCCAGTGCAAGTCACCTGCTCTCTTAGGATCTCTTGCCTTCCCAAGGGTGGTTCTTACTCCTTGTTACTGTTCTGTTAGGGAATGAGTCTGGCCTTTCCCTTTAAACCTCCCACTGTGATAGCTAAGGCCATATTGTAATATTTTACAAGATTTTTACTGAAAGTTGAGGATTAGAAAGAAATTACAATGTAGAGAAATTTAAAACCAGATGCTAAGTAAGACGCCTCCCAAGGTGCATGAGTCTAAGCCTCACTGTATACATCCTTTATTGGGGAACTCTTTGCCTTGGCCTTTTCTCATTTCCTATTAGGAGTGATTTTTACCTTATCTTTTTTCTCTAGAGTTCAAGTTCCCAATTTTATCAAGCCCCTAATAGAGAAAAGGATATTCCCCTTTTTTAAGGTGACACCCCCACCTCTTCCTTTATGTGAAACCATACATTGGTAATATCTGCATTTCTCAGGGAAACCCACAGGGTAGGGTTTTCCCCTCTGACTCTGGAATATAACTGTCTAACAACATAAATCTCAGGTGACTCCTAAGGTATAGCAAGTTTCAGTAGATGCTAAACAGTACTAGGTCCAAGTGTTTGCCATTTTTAAACAGCAGAGTTTTAGAGCTTTTATTCTTACATTTTAAAAAAATCATAAAATCCTAACTCGGTCAATATTACCTTATCAGGTTAAATATTTCTTAAAAAAATTTTTTACATTTATTTATTTTTGAGAGACAGAATGAGACAAAGCATGAGCAGGAAAGGGGCAGAGAGAAAAGGAGACACAGAATCTGAAGCACGCTCCAGGCTCTAAGCAAGCCTTCAGCACAGAGCCCGACATGGGGCTTGAACCCACAAACCGTGAGATCATGACCTGAGCTGAAGTCAGATGCTCAACTGACTGAGCCACCCAGGTGCCCCTCAGATTAAATATTTGTAACCACAATGATAATAAAACAAAGGGAAACCAGTAGTCCAGAGAAATGCTGATTTGACAAGAATGTTCTTTAAATAAAATTATAAATAAAGGGATGAAATATTTTTCCAGATTAAAAAAAATGTAGACACATTTTACATTGTTACTGTTACATATGTATAGTCTGTGATTGATGCCAATAATGTTAGATGCTTGTTATTGAGTTCCTATTGAAGTTTGTACTAAGCACCATACATATACATATGTTTCATATAACGGACTAACATCTCTGCTTCAAAGATGAGCAGATTAAATTTCAGAGACGCTAAGTGATTTGCGCAAGGTCACACAGCCAATAAGTAGTGGAGCCAGGATTTGAAAATAGGTCTGGTTAGATCAGAGCTCAGTTTCTACTATATCATCATCATCACACTGACAATTAAAACATCATGACTATTGGGCAGTTATTTTTATTTGGATCCATGCTTTCCAGGGTTCTCCTGAGCACTTGAATGTGCTTCATTCAAATTGAGATGTGCTGTAAGTGTGAAATAGTAGTGGCTTTCTAACACTTAGTAGAAGAAAAGAGAATGTTAAAAAAAAAAAAAAAACAACCATACAAAGAAACTGAGGAATGTGTTATATTGATTACATGTTAAAATAATAATACTTTGGACATATGGATTAATGCCATTTATTATTAAAATTAATTTCAGTCATTTCTTTCCGTCATTTTTAATGTGGCAACTAGAAAATTTTAAATTGCACAATTGGTTCACACCATATTTTTCTGAACACCACTGACATAGAAGCTTCCACTGACATAGAAGCTTTGGCTTACTGCAGTGTATGAGGTGAGGTAACAAATGCAACACAGATTCTTTCCTCAATCAACAACTTCTAGGGACAATTCTGGATGAGTATTAACAATGTACCTAAAATTGCATGACCTTACTTTAAAAGCAAGAACTTTCTGTTTTAGGACTTGAGGTTTTATATTTGTAGGCATGAGTTCACCCTGTCTGTTGGAAATGGCTGTTTTAGTGAAAAAAGCTTCCTAGTAAAGGCAAAACTAAAATATGTACCATTAAAGGCAATGTCGACAACCATTATTTTGGAGTGGGCATTGGGTTCTGGCACATGGGTAGCCACATTGGCTGATTGCTAAAATTTGGAGGATTGGAGAGCGGTAGTGTTCATCTCATTTGCTTTGCCTTTTACTAGCTGTCTTTCCGTGAACTAAGAGGAGATGGCCCTTGAGATATTGGCATATAGACCTCTTTAAATGTAGTAAAATTTTTTTCAGGTGTAACCATTTCATTGCCATTTGAGAAATGTTTGGGGCCTTTGGTAGATGACCAGAAGCAGGAAGGTTTAAAGTTTTCTGCACATCTCAGAGGGAGGAGGCTATCAACTCTGACTGCGCACGAGAATGAGCCTTTATATTTTATTTTTTATTTATTTATTCATTCATTCATTTATTTATGTATTTTAATTTTTTTTTAAGAGAATGAGCCTTTAAAACACAGGGTACCCTCCCCTCCACCACGTCCACCATGCCTTCTCAGCTCCATGGACCATGACAATTGTCACCATTGGCTTTCTACCTAGAGCCTGAAAGGAAACAATTGTTTTTCATTATTTCAAGATAAATCGAAGGGACTTTGTCTTCCTGAGATGCCCTTGACCCTGAGAAGAGGGGGAAGAATTGGGGTTCCATACAGTTTCAGCTTAAATCAACCTTTCTAGAGTTATCAAAGGCACTCAAGAAACAGAGGTATAATACTAGCTGAGAATCGTGGTTGAGAAAGATAACTCTGTCCAGTTCTTCCCATGCATGGGTCGGAATCTTGGGAGCATTTTCTTGACTTCAAATTAAGTTGGCATTCACTTGACCAAGAGTTACAGGCACTTGCTCAGCAGCCCAACACCTAGACCAGCCTGGCCTTTGTCAGCAGTGAGTTCTCAGGGCGGAGGATGGGAGCCCACACAGCTTGTCAGATTCCACTGAGTAAAGGTTCAAAGAGTATCTCCTTTTTCTTTCTTTATTTCTTTCTTTTCCTTTTTTTTTCATTCTCACATCCTGGCCTGCAAAATCTTGCACAGCTTTTTCTTGTTCCAGTAGCTGCTCAAGCGTGTAATAAGTTGAGTTCCAATGAATTGGAACCTCCTGTTTTAGGTGATGTTTCAGCAAGTTGCTTTTCAGCTGGAGCTGGGTCAGGAATATTTTTTTCCTCCAACATTGACAGAATGGCTGAAGTGTTCAGATTTTCTGTGTCATCACCAAGATATTTGTAAGTGTTCCTGTTATGATGCAGAAAATCATTTTTGAGGATGTTTAAGGAGCCAGGGCGGCACAGCATAAAACGGTCATCTTGCACAGTGCAGGCTGCTTTCCGTGGACGTGCCAGGGGGTGGAAGAAGGGGAGATGTGAGAACACGGCGAAGCCACACAACGGGGTTCCTCTTTCCTCCCCGTGCTAAGGGTTGCCTGTGAATTCTAATGAAGTTCTCTTTTTGTGGCAGGTAAAAGTGCCTACAGCAATATCACAAGTTGCTAGCAGAAATGAATTTGGCCCCATCTGCAAGAGGTTCTGTTTTCCTCACAGATGTTTCTGTACAGACCACCTTAGTCCTTTTGGGCAGCTATCACAAAATACCAGAGAATATGTCTGCAGAATAAACAACAGAAATACACTTACAGTTCTGGAGGCTGTGTGTTCCAAGGTCAAGGTCCTGTCAGATTCACTCTTGGGAGAACCTGCTTCCTGGTCAGTAGATGGCCATCTTCTCATTTTGTCCTCGTGTGGCTGAAAGGGAAAGGGAGCTCTCTGGAGCCTCCTTGATGAGGGCACTAATCTCATTCATGAAGGCTCCACCCTCAGGACCTAATTCCCCCACCAAAATACCCTCACTTTAGGGATTAGGGGTTCAACATAATGAATTTTGAGGGAACACAGTCCTTCAGACCACAGCACAGACTGTTGCATCATTTGGTTCTGTTGATACAATTTATCGAAGCTACTACCTATTCAAAGAGAATTCACCAGACTCAAAGGGAGTTATTTATCACTTTGACAAGGGCAGTGTGTTACATCTAATCTGCTCATTGATTTTTTTTTGTAAAAAAAATAATGTTTTGGCGAAGGCATTCAAGGGACCTTTACACTATGGCTACATGATCTATATAGCAAAAGATTGGAGGCAGTTGGAGTGGGGAGTCCTGAGGCTCAGAATGGGGTAGAGAGTGTGAGGCACAGAGAGGGATATAGGAGTGGAGAGAAGAGAGAAAAAAAGAGAAAGAAAGGCTATATTGAGGGGACAAGAGCAACCAAATGTGAAAGCCGGATGGGCAAGCGGACTGGAGAAAGGTGTAAATCAAAGGGAGGTAACGAAAAAGGATGAGAAAAGAGCAGGAAATGAGGAAAGAGGAAGGAAAGAAAAAAGTGGCGGAAAACTAATAAGCAGAAACAATGAAAGGGCAAATAAAGCAAGCACGTGGCTTTTAAATGGTCAGGCACTAGAATCACCAGCTGTTGACCGAATTTTTCCACCCAGCAGAGAAGGCTTCTTATGCTGTTCACCTCTCGACTAGAGGGTCTGAACCAGGACCACACAGTTGGGTCCTGGCTGGTTTGAGGCAAACCAGTGCGCTCCTGGAGACTTTGGTATGCACTCATGTATCTGAATCCTTCTACCATTGGGATTTTAGAGAAGCCCTCTTTCACGCATGGTTCTTTCACTGCTGGGGCCAGCGGGAGAGAAGGGGTCTCAGCAAGCATGGGTACATTGCTGCACCCTAGCTGGTTTCCTTGAATCCTGAGCTTAGCTGCTGAGACAACAGATTACAATTCACTCTGAAGTCTTCCTATCTGTGACCCAACAAGGTGATGACCTCATATGCCCCGAGACAGCTGCCATTTCTGGGACCCCATATGAAGGAAGTGGGTGTGGATACTGTTTTCTTAGCTGCAGAAAAAAAAAACTGTTTTCTCATCTAACCACACAAAAACACACCCTAACTCACCAGCCTAGCCCCAACACCTGGAAAGCCACACTGAAGAAATTGCTGCTGATATCCTTTTTTTTTTTTTTATTATTTTTTTTTATTTTTTCTTTGCTGCTGATATCCTTGAGTGACAATAGAACACATCTGGCTGTTTATGCTCTGTGTGTGTGTGTGTGTGCGCGTGTGCGTGTGTGTGTGCGTGCGCGCGCACACGTGCACGCGCACGCGAATGCAGGAAGGCACATATTTCTTCAACAACAAAATATTTTTTTATTTTTGAGAGAGTGTGAGCAGAGGAGGGAGGGGCTAGAGAGAGGGGGGACCAGAGGATCCAAAGTGGGCTCTGCGCTGATAGCAGTGCACCCGATGTAGGGCTCAAACTCACGAACCATGAGATCATGATTTGAGCTGCAGTCAGCCATTCAACTGAGCCACCCAGGTGCCCCATTCAATAGCAAATTCTACATAGGTCTATACTGACTTATCTCCCAGAGAACCATAGCCACTGACAAGTTGATTTTGGTGAATCTATAGCAACCATCATCACTATACTTCCGCTATTCTTTTCTCCTGAGTAAGGGGCGAAAATTCCAAAGTAACCTGTGATGAGTTCTGATTTCCCTTTTTGCTCTTTTGCTGACCAGCAGCCATACACCTGCCCCTCATGTCTGGCTTTCTTGGGTTTTCAGCAGGTTGGAAAATGTACTGACAGTGGGATTCACTGACTTTACTCATCACCACTCCAGGGCAACCAGCAATGATCAGATTCTGTGGGGATGATGTTTGTGGTAGGCAGAATTCTAAGAGGACCCTTAGTGGCTCATGCCTTCAAGTATGAGCAGGAGCCTGTAACTTGCTTCTAACTAATAAAATATGGCAGAAGTGATGGGACAGTACTGTCATGACTAGGTTGTTTTCCATGGTAAAGGTTCAGAATTCTGCAGATGTAATGAACCTCTCTATTCAGTTGACTTCATGTTAAAAGGGGATCATCCCGGATGGACTTGACATAATCGGGTAAGTCCTTGAAAAGAAGATCTAGATGTCAGAGATGGAAGAAATGAGCCTCTCTCCTCCTGGCCTTGAAGAAGGAAGCCACCATGAGTTCTACAGCTTCAAGACAATGAATTGTTAACAACCTCTTGAGCTTGGAAGGAACCCCTGACCACCAGATGATATACCAGCCCTGGCTGAAATCTTCATTGCAGCCCTGAGCAGAGGACCCACAACTCAGGAGTCACATCCAGCTTCCTGACCCATGAAAATTGTAAGAAAATAAATGTGTATTGTTTGAAGCCAGTAAGTTTGTGGTAATTTATTACACAACATTAGAAAATGAATATAGATAGCATCTCCTAAGAAGGATAGAGGAGCTCTTATTAGACTAACATGTAAAGTCAGTAATTACTGTTTGTGACTACTAATAACTAATCTATTGAGCATTTAGCCATCAGACACTGGGCGCTGGGCTTTGTATATATTATCTCCAATTCTCATGCCTACTCAAAAGCAGACCTTATTTTACAGGTGAGAAAATGGAGACTTAGCAACGTTCCCCAATTTCTCCAAAGTAGGGGAGTCATGATTCCGACTCAGCTTTCCGTGGCAGAGAAGCCTAGTATCCCTGCACACCACACCACACCAAGCAGACACCACACATACTTATTGAAGGTCTAGGGTATGCGGGACACCGGTCCACCTGCCGGCGTTACGGTTAGAGACAACAGAAGTGAGGACTCTCTGCCTGGCCCATCTTCCTCTCTAGCCTGTCCTGGAAACCGAGCCCACAGGCAGGGCTCGGCAGCTTTTGGCCTCCAGGCATTTGCTTGGTGGAAAGTGTTTACCAACTTGAAATTCGGTTTGGATTGAAGTAATTTTCCCTTCCTGTCTGACAACTGAACAACACTGTTTTACCCTGCCTCACTCAGTAGAAGACCATCTCAAAATGAATATTTAATAACAATATGAAATCACAGTGATCCTACTCCATGCCAAGGTAACCAGATTCCAAATTTCAGCTAGGACTTGCTACGTTTTTTGGTGGGAGCACCACAAAGGGAAAGAGTCGCCCAGGATTAAGCTTCGACAAATGGCTTTTTATCCTTCGGTCCCTTTCTTTTTAACTGAACATGACCAGGCACTCTTTTTAGCACAGACTCTGTGGTCCTTTACCGCACCTTTGTAGCCCAGATATTCTGTTGTGGAAATGCCACAATACATTGTGTTCTTGGAACACAAAAGAAGAGTGCTCCCCTAATTTTGGAACCATGTGGGGTACGACCATGGATCTCAGAGGCTGTGCAATCCCAGCATCCCCTGTTCCCACCCACAACTCTGCTTGAACCCCTCCTGTGCCGGGCAAGTTTCTCTCTTCTCTGGTCTCCCTTCTATCTGTGCCGGGTTTAATTGTGACAAAGTGCTTCGTCATGCCTAGTGCTGTCATTCTGTGATTGCCACTCAGTCCTCCCACTTCTTTCGCTGCCAGACAACTCTTCCAAACTAAAAAAGTAGAAAAACAAAGTACTATTTTCGCTCTCTCATCTGATTCTGGGTTTTGTTTACAAACCGGGAAACCTTTGAAAGTGTGCGGAAGAGGAATGATTAAGGTTGGTATTAAATGCTTAAGTTCCCAAATTGCCTTAGAAGTCTCATCAAATTAAATCAAATCTGTGGTGTTAAATGACAGCAAAAGGAGCTTAGATCAGTCAAAGGGAGCTGGGATGGATTTTATTTTTCACTCCCAAGGTGGTTGTCAGCTAATATTGTTCCTGAGGTGAGCTTAGGTCACTGCTGTAAGTTTACGTTCAGGGTTCCCAAGCCAAATTTTTTAGGTTGAAAGAAGCCCCTTCCCTTTTGTGAAATAGAAAATAAATAGCCATCCCACTGAGCTGAACCTCCTCCTTCCGCAGCCTCTCTACAATGCAGGAGCGGCTGGGACTGAATTTGCTCCAGTGGTTTGGATAGCTGTTGCTGAGAAAAGGGTAGATTAATTAGAACAGCAACTGAGGGAAGTGAAGTTTTGCTGGGGAGGGGTCCAGAAAGAGCGTATCAGTAGGAGAGGAGAGAGATCATATCTGTAAGGATTTTCCTCCTCTTAGTTTATGGCCATTACCAAAAAATATGATTTATTTCAATAAAAATAGTGCAGATGATATTATATATACTTAGATATGTGTGTGGAAATAGATGTGTGTGTGTGTGTGTGTGTGTGTGTGTGTGTGTGTATTAGCCATATACCTTATACGATAGAGTTCGTTTGATGGCAGTGCTGTATTTAGGACTAAGTGTTTTTGATTAACCATCTAATAATGTTTTCATAAAACAGACTCAATGACCTTTGTTTGTATATTTAATCTTTTCTTTTAGGAAAATTCTGGGTATTAGGTCACCATATACAGTGACGCATTTTAAGCCTCACATTTTATACATTCGAATGAGCAGTGGGATTGTAGCGATATCCCTTCTTTTAAACCCTGCTAGATTCACAGCAGAGGCATTCTCCCTTCATGTGGAATCGGTGTGTGTGTGTGTGTATATATGGGTGTGTCAATTGTCCTGCTTACCTTGACCTTCATGTTAGGTGAGGCTTCTATTGCCATTTAAACAAAGATGCTGAGGATAAACCATTTTATCTTCAAGGAACTTAAGAGGAACCATAAGGCAAAGTATTTTGCCCATGATATAAATGTATCTCTCTGACGATTTATTGGCAGATGTATCTAGGTGACAATAGATTTCTAAATTGAATATTCTGCCCGAGGAATGGCCTCTGATGTGCATTAAGACCTGTATTGTAATAACCACACCTCTCAGTTTGTGCGGATATAGTCTCCTAATTATATTATGCATCAATCTTTAGGACAATTGTCAGGCTGAAGCCTGCTAGGTGAGCAGTCAGAGCAAATGGATGTTTCTTGGCACAAACCTGACTAGTTAGTCAAGGGAAATCTTTTAAGGCATCTGAGAGGGATATGTTGGCTGCTTTTTAAAATTAGTCTTGAAAAGACTCTAGTCTTTTCCTCTAAGTGCCACATTCGTTTAAGACATTTATTGCTCCTAGTTTCCGTTTCTGGGTTTCACTGTTACTATTGTGTGCAAGAACTGAAGGAAATGCATAGATTTCTGATAGGTGCAGACACATTGTTCCAGGGACTCCTTCTGTCCCCACTCTTAGATTCCTGTGTCCCTCCTTCCTTCTTTCTCAGACATTTGTGAGTGTTTAACAGTGCTGGTTGCTGTTTAGGTGATGGTGTCCAGTGGCAAACAAAACTAATAGAGCCCCTGCCTCCTCTGAGCTTACAAAAGTGTGTGGCACCACCTTGACTTGGTTGGCTTTGTTCTCTCCCTGTTAGAAGTCTAAAACTATCTTTAAGCTTTGGGCCTCACAACCATAAAAAACTGACTTCTAATCGGACTCCACTGGATTATCTCATATGTCTGTATGCTCACGTGGGAATGGGTTGTTGTGTTTCTCTTTCAGAAATCGCATTTGTGGGGTGCCTGAGTGATTCCGTTGGTTAAGCGTCTGAGTCTTGATGTTGGCTCAGGTCTAGATTTCGTGGTCGCAAGATCAAACCCCACATTGGGCTCTGCACTGACAGTACAAAACTTATTTGAGATTCTCTCCCCTCTCTCCTTCTGCCCCCCCCACTTGCTCACATTCTCTCTCTCCTACTCTCTCTCTCACAAAAACAAACAAATCTCATTTGTATTTTTTAACAAGACTAGTTCTGCTTTAAAGAATGATTAGATTGGAGGTAGGATCTCCAGAGTTTAGTACTGAAAGCCTAGTCCTACAGTGGAGTCCACAGTGCTTGGTTAAAGGCAATAAAATGACTGTTAAATCCCAAGAAAACACTGTACCTTGAGATATGTTTCATTTTTGACTATTTTGTTGTTAATAATGCCATCTTATCTCCATAATTGATTTATTGGCCATACTACTTTGTTTCATTTTTAAGTGATTTCCATAATATTTACAGTAGACTAAAATATCATTGTGTACCTTCATATAATCCCACAGCACTTCCTGGAGGCTGAGAACCTAACAACGTATTTTGATTTTCCCTTTATATGTTTTGTGCTCTTGTTGTCGTACCTGTTATTTCTATTGATGTTACCTCCTGTAAGATGTTTTATGTTTCCCACAAACTTATAATTTTGGATGCTCTTCATTCCTTGTGTAGATCCAAATTTCACTCTAGTCTAATACACTTTGGCCTGAAAAACTTCCTTTAACAATTTTCTTGTAGCACATTACTTATGAAGAGTTCTCTCACCTTTTGTCTGAGAAATTGTTTATCTCACCTTTATTTTTGAAAGATGTTTTCACCGATTGTAGACTTCTTTGTACAAGTCCAGAGTGATAGACTTTCCTTTATGCACCTCAGAAAAGATGTTTTTCCATCGTCTTCTGGCTTGCACAGTGTCTGTCAAGAAGTCTGCTTTCGTTCTTTGTTACTTCTGTATGTATTAAGTCTTTTTTCTCTGTTTGATTTTTAGGATTTTTTTCTCTTTATTGCTGATTTTCAGTTACTTTTGATGTTATTTAACTATGGTGTGATATTCTGCCCGGGACTCATCACACTTCCTTACACTTTCTGTAAGTCTATAGTTGTTCATCACACTGGAAAATTTTGGCCGTTAATCCTTCTCTTCTCCTCAGATATCTTTATCCTTCTGCCCTTTTCTTCTGGAATTCTAATTGCATGTAATTTAGACCATTTGATACTGTCCCACAGGCCACTGAGACCAATTATTTTTAAGTCTTTTTGTTTGTTTCTTTCTTCATTTTGGATGGCTTCTGTTGTCATCTTCAAATTTACTAATCTTTCTTCTCCAGTATCTAAAGGGCTGTAAATTTCTTCCAGTGTACTTGTTTCATCTCATACAAAATATTTTTCATTTCGGGAAGTTCCAGTTGGGTGTTTTTCATTTCTTTCCTTTTTATAGTTTTGTGTGTTTTTTTTTAAATCTTCTTGAGCATCTGGAGCATTTTTAGAACAGATTTTTAAATCACATTTGAATAACTGCTAATATCTCATTTCTGGGTCTGTTTCCTTTGAATGATTTTTTTCTTGTGGTTATGGGTCCCTTTTCCTTGCTTCCTGTACATCTAGTTATTTTTTTTTTTAAATATTTTATTTATTTCTAGGAGAGAGAGAGATAGCGTGAGCAGGGGAGGGTCAGAGAGAGAGGGAGTCACAGACTGAAACAGGCTCCAGGCTCTGAGCTGGCAGTCAGCACAGAGCCCGACGCGGGGCTCGAACCCACGAACCGCGAGATCATGACCTAAGCGAAAGTCGGACGCTTAACCAACTAAGCCACCCAGGCGCCCCACATCTAGTTATTTTTATTCAATGCTGGATATTACAAATTTCATGTTGCTGTGCATCATATCTTGTTGTATTCTTTAAAGAATGATTGATTTTATTTTGACACACATACAACTTAGTTGAGATAAGTTGGTGGTTTTTTTTTTTTTTGTCAAGTTGGTTTATTGTCAAGTTGGTTTCCATATAACACCCAGTGCTCATCCCCACAAGTGCCCTCCTCCATGCCCATCTCTCCCCCCCCCCCCCACACCCATCAGTCCTCAGTTTGTTCTCAGCATTCAAGAGTCTCTCATGGTTTGCCTCCCTCCCTCTCCCCCACTATTTCCCCCCTTCTTCTCCCCCATGGTCCTCTGTTAAGTTCTTCCTAATCCTCCTATACGTGTAAACATATGGTATTTGGACCTTGAGGGTGTTATGCTGAGCAAAATAAGTGAGGCAGAGAAGTTGGTGTTTTTAAGACCTGTTTTTAAATTTGATTAGGGTAAGTCCAGAGTAATATTTATTACAGGGTTAATTTACTCCACATCTAAGTTGTTGACTTTCTGAGGGATGTCAGTAAATTCTCAGTTTTGTGTGACCTCTGGGATTTATTCGTCTTCTAGCTCCCCAATTATTGTTCCCTCTTATAAAGTTATTTTTTGCTGACCTCATTGGATACTGCCCTTGCATAAGCAGATCATTCAAAACTTTAGGGGGGACTCTAGAGAAGCCTGGGTGGCTGAGTTAGTTAAGCATCCAACTCCAGCTCAGGTCATGATCTCACAGCTCGTGAGTTTGAGTCCAGCGTCAGGTTCTGTGCTGAAAGCTCAGAGCCGGGAGTCTGCTTCTGATTCTGTGTCTCCCTCTCTCTCAGCACCTCCCCCACTCACATTCAGTCTCTCTCTGTCTTTCAAAAATAAAGGAAGCATTTAAAAGTTTAGAAATAAAACAAAAACACACAAAGCTTTAGAGGGATTCCAGTACAGATTTCTGGAACTTCTAGCTGCTTTGGCTTTAACTCTGGTCAATGTTCCTTCAACTCAGTAAGAACTTCAGGCTCTGAGTTTTCATCCCCTAGCCTGGAAACTGCCTTCAGGTCTGAGCTGGGAAAATCGTAAGATTTTTCTAGGTTTTTTTTCTTGTATTTTTTTTTTTTTTACAGATCACAGTTTTTCATTGTCTTTGTTCAATGTCTGAAAACAGTTATTTCATATATTTTGTTTTGATTTCTGTTGTTTATGGTAAGAGGATGATTCTTGTAGCAATTACTACTTTGGGTAGGGGTGGAGTGGTATATTGCATTATAAAGCCTGTGGCAGATGCAATTCATTGTGACCAAAAAAATGACCAGTTTACTTTTTTCCTTGTGTAACAGGACATTATAATACAAATTTTAGTAAATGCCCTAAAGAGGATAGATATCAAATGTTACTATGAGTCAGAAGGCAGATTTCTCTGGAGAATGTGTTAAAAAATGAAATAGCTAAAGCCCAGTTATATGACTGTTAAGATCTTCATCCATGTGGCGGGTATATAGGAATGTATATTAGAGATTAAAATAGGTTTCTGGAAGAACCTCCCCAAAGTTGCTCAGGCTGTACTGTGACCCTAGCTTCACCAGCTAGAAAGGTGAGAATATCTTGCCCTCACTTAGCCTTGTGAGAGCAGCTTTAATGTGACCCATTTTAGAGCTTGATATGTATTTCCTGAACTTGGCAGAACATGTGACCCATCTGAGAAATTAAAAAAAAATTGTTTAATGTTTTATTTATTTCTGAGAGAGAGAGAGACAGCATGAACAGGGGAGGGTCAGAGAGTGAGGGATACATAGAATCCAAAACAGGCTCCAGGCTCTGAGCTAGCTGTCAGCACAGAGCCCGACGTGGGGCTCAAACCCACTAACCGTGAGATTATGACCTGAGCCGAAGTTGGATGCTTAGCTGACTGAGCCACCCAGGCGCCCCAAGAAATGAGAGAGAATTTAATAGAAGATTAAAGTTTTGACTGTATCATGGGACTGAGCATTCTAATTACAAATTGAGACAGTGTGACCTAAGTGATGAGAAAAGTCTGCCTGATTGAGTTTTTATTATGTTTAGAGGAAGAACTAGCACCAATGAACAAGTTTAAGAGATCAATGGTAAATAAAATAGAGTTTCTATAATCAATGGGTTGCCCTATTTCACATACTCAACAAGAGAACCCCAAGTTTATCAAGACTGTCAATGTGTCCAGCCCTAAGGGATGCCTCAACCCCACTTCATAGACATCCTCTTTTCAAGGTTACCTTGGAGATTGAGAGAGGTTAGGGAACACATCTCAGTTCTGAAAAATGAACACTACAAGAAAGTCTGCTTGGAAATTACTGGAAAATTATTGCTTCTTGCTAAAAGGGGAAGATGAAAGAGGGAATGTCACTGGCAACACCTCCTGCCTTTCCTTCTTCATTTGAATGTGAAGTGTTCAGAGGAGTGGCAGCCATTTTGTGACCGTGTAACAAGTAGAAGGAAGAAAGGGTTGCATGCTGAGGCTGGCAGGTGGGGTTGACTACAAAGCTGAGTTCTTGGCACAAGAGTGGAATCGGTGCTGGAAACTTAGCCTCCTCATACAGAAGAGGGTTCAGTGCAAATCCAAGGTCTCATGCTCAGTGATAGCAGCAGTGAACCTTAATTTCCTATTAGACCAGTTCAAGGCTTCATTTAGGGTATGTTTCCTGAAAAGTAGCCTCAAGCCTAATTTTCCACTCCTTCTATCATTCTGTAAGTTATGCAATATCCTTATAGTCATGTTACCTTTTCATCAATCAAGTAGATTTTCTACCAATCAAGTAGAATCAAGCTCTTTGACTTGCAGTTAAAAACCTTGACTCAATACAAAGCGTATAGCATATTTCTACCATTGGAGTCAGAAGTCAGGTATTCTGCCTGTGTTAAAAACAGCGAGGACTCAGCACCAGAAATCTGGCTAACCTTCCTGGTGTGCAATGAGGCTTAGGTGGCATAGTATATCAGCAGCAACTGTAATAGCCGGAAAACCATCTTTTTGAAACATCTCAAGAGAAGAAAAATGAGGGGCACCTGGGTGGCTCAGGCAGTTGAGCATCCAACTTCGGCTCAGGTCATGATCTCACAGTTAGTGGGTTTGAGCCCCATGTCGGGCTCTGTGCTGACAACTCAGAGCCTGGAGCCTGTTTCGGATTCTGTGTCTCCCTCTTTCTCTGGCCCTCCCCCATTCATGCTGTGTTTCTCTCTGTCTCAATAATAATAAACATTAAAAAATTTTAAGAAAAAGAAGAAAAATGATAAATGCCTGTTCTGTTTATTGTTTGACTAATTTTGAGTTTGGACACAGCTGCTCAGTGGCCTCTGATTCTAAACGAAGTGTCCATTGTGACCTAGACTATTTCTTTTTTTCAGGGTTTTTATTATGGAACGTAACCTTTTTTTCTTTTTAATTGAAGTGTAGTTGACACACAATATTATATTAGTTTCAGAGGTACAACATGGTGCTTCAACCTTTATATACACCATGAAGTGATCACCACAACGCATGTAGCTACCATCTGTCATCATACACAATTGTTACAATATTATTATCTCTATTCCCTATGCTGTACATCACATCCCATGTCTTATTTATTTTATAACTGGAAGTTTATGACTTTTAATGTCCTTCCCCTATTTTGCCCATACCACTGTCCCCTCACCCCCACTTCCCCTCTGGCAACCACCATATTATTCTCTGTATTTATGAATCTGTTTCTATTTTGTTTGTTTGTTTGTTTTGTTTTGTTTTGTTTTTTAGGGTCCACATATACACACGATTGCACAGTATTTGTCTTTCTTTGTCTGGCTTATTTCACTTAATATAATACCCTTTACGTCCATCCGTGTTGTTGCAAATAACAAGATTTCATTCTGTTTTATGGCTGAGTAATGTTCCTATGTGTATATATATGTGTGTGTGTGTGTATACATATGTATACACATATATACATACATATGTATATATACTTATATATACACATATATACATTTATATATACACACACACATACACACACACACACACTGTCTTCCATAGTGGCTGCACCGTTTTGCATTCCCACCAATAGTACACATAGGTTCCCTGTGGCAAGGTTCTCCATATCCTTGCCAACACTTGTTATTTATTATCTTTTTTGATATTAACCATTCTGACTAGTGTGAAGTGGTATCTCATTGTAGTTTCGATTTGAATTTTCCTGATGATAAGTGATGTTGAACATCTTTTCATGTGTCTATTGGGCACCTGGATGTCTTCTTTGGAAAATGTCTATTTAGGTCCTCTGTCCATGTTTTAATTGGATTATTTGTTTTTTTGATATTGAGTTGCTTGAGTTCTTTATATATTTTGATTAACCCCTTGTGGTTATAAAATTTGCAAATGTCTTCTACCACTGAATAGTTTGCCTTTTTGTTTTGTCGATGGTTTCCTTTGCTGTGTAAGCCTTTTTTGTTTAACGTAGTCTCATTTGTTTATTTTGTTTTGTTTTGTTTTGTTTTATTTTGTTTTGTTGTGCTTGCCTGAGGAGACAGATTCTAAAAACTATTGCTCAGAACAATGTGGAGTGTGACCTTTTCAGTTCACAATGCGGCCCTTGTAGTATTTGCTCATGCTGCAACTTTGCCTTTGCCATACTTGTGAATCATAGTTTTGCCTGTGAATTTATTTGTAAATCTTCCCTCTTACAAGGTAGTAAAAATAGCTGCACTGTCCTGACATGTGTGAATGTGAAGCCCAGAGATGCTCTCTTGGCAGTTGGCCAGTAGTCAGATCATCACCGCCCTGGACGATAGATGAGTGGCAGGGATCAGATGGCCATGGAGCAGGTGATGGGGACAGGAAGGTCAGGGCCAACAGAGGCAATGGAGAGACTTAGAGTAGAAGCAGCCCCCCCCCTCCCCCCCATCAGAGAAGTTTTCTGGTCAGGGTCCTCAGGGGCCGCCTGTGATTTGTACTTTCGCAAACTCTGGGCATATTGGTGCTGGCATTTGGGCGTGAGGAGGTAGGTTTGAAAGTAGAGTGTGATATTATGGAGAGAGGTCCTTGATGCCATGGGTCTTACAAAGCCACCCAACTGGGATGATATCAGTACCACGTCCTGTGTTTCACCCATGATTGCCCATTCAGTTTATTGTTTATTGTTGTTGCTGAAGTGCTTTGCTTTCTTTTCCTTCACACATTACTGAATTGTCTGAGCACAGCATTTGGAATAAGCCCTCAATATACATCCTGTTAGTGAGGGAGATTTTTTTTTTAATGCTATTGAAATAATAGGCCTGAACAATAGGGTAACATTCATACACGGAGCCCCATTAAATTATTATTTTTTAATAGTGGAAATGTTTCTGCAATTGAGTGCTACAATGTATACATGCTGAGTATTCGCTATATTATTACTTTTTGGCAGCGGGAGGGGCTGAGAAAAAATGGAAGAAAATGGTTCCAAAATCTCAGCAGCACATGATGGGGGCACTAAACACATACTTAAAAAAAAAATCTAGAAAATACAGGGGTGAGGGTTTATCTGAGAAAGTTCACTTTGAAAGTAACGTGGTGACTAAATTATTATTATTGACACAAAGGTGGTTTAAGAGAAAAACTCACATCCTTAGCTCTTACAAATGTTGATTTTCTATGCAGAGGGCGGCCTCTTTCCTTTGTCCAGACTTCAGAGGTTGCTTGCTGTAGTTAATGACTTTAAAATAGTAAATTCTTCTGGAATAGGTGCCTTTGGGTCAGTGGCACCTGTTTAAAATGGGAAGAAATGGACAAAGATCAAAACCCCGACCCAAACTCACAAGACAGTGACCTGTATGTGCTGGCATCCCTCCATGTCCCTGATTGGGACTGTCTCCCATTGCTCCCAAGTGGGAGTCCTCAGACTGACAAATCACAGGCTGCCCCTCCAGGCACCAGAGTGGGGACAGGGAGGCCAGATGGAAGGAAGCATGCATGGCCCTCTGTCACCACTGGCCAGCTGCCATCACCCGGACATTCTGCACTCCTTGCTGAGGGGACGTCACTGTCCTGCCTGCGTGATGGGCTGGCCATCCTCAGAGCCTTCCCAAGCAAGATGCAACACTGTGCCATGTTGTCATGGTTACTTAGCTATTTCCCCAGAGTTGTGACATCAGTGTCTCCAAGGGGCACGAGCTCTACTTCATGCATATGCATGTGCTAGGCAGGGGCCTTGCCGCATCTGAGCATCTTGCAATATTTTTTGTAGAAAATGGATGGAGAAGGAGAGAAAGATGACATAGACATAGAGAATGGAAGTGAAAATGACAGGAGGGCACATTATTAAGTGAATGAACGGGGTGCCTGCCGGCTGGACTGGGAAACTCACAAAGGGTTAATGCTGCCTTGGGATCCCCGGCTTTAAATGAACCATCTGCTTGGTCACGCCAGGCTCCCACTCGCATTTTTCAGAGCTTTATACTTCTTAGATGACTTTCAGCAGACAATATCGTATTTTACGCTTACAACGACCTATGACAAAGATGTGGGTGGGGAGACCATCAACGTGCCGTAGGTTGAGGAAATCTAGATCAGAGCTGGGCAGTCTGGGAAGTTCACACGCTTGGTGTGTGTTTAGAGGAAGCCAGTTCTCTAAACCCTCAGCTTAGGGTTCATTTCTATTTCTGCCATCTCCAACCCTTTCCACCAGGTCACTTTCAGAAGTCAGAGGCTTTTGGGGGGGGGCAGTAGTAAAGGATGATCTTGTCCACTAGGCTGTGAGGTCTTCGTGAGCAAGCACAGCATCTGAGTCCTTTTTGTTTTAGCCACCGCCTCCCTCCCCCACCCTGCTATGGGACGCACTTAATGAATACTGAACCGAATAACAGTTCATGTCTGAAGGGCCCCTGCATTTCCCAAAAAGCCAGACAATCTACCACTCTGCACTGCAAATGTACCAATGACAAATAAGAAGTTAACATTTTCCGGGGCACCTGGGTGGCTCAGTCGGTTAAGTCTCCGACTTCAGCTCAGGTCATGATCTCAGGGTTTGAAGGTTCAAGACCTGTGTGGGGCTCTGTACTGACATCACAGAGCTCACTTCAGATCCTCTCTCTCCCTCTCTCTCTGCCTCTCCCCTACTCATGCTCTTTCCCTCTCTCTCAAAAACAAATAAACGTTAAAAAAAAAAAAAGAAGAAGTTAACATTTTCCAAAATAAAACAGATGTTTCTACTAGAGTAGGCCATCTGGGAGGGGGTGCGTTCCGGCTAATGCAATGCAAACTAAAGTGGGCGGTCCCTCATGCCCTGGACTGATCACCTGTTTCACAGAGCTTCCTGAGACTATGTGAGTTACCCAAACCCCACACACCCCACGAACAGAGCAGGAGCCCTGTGTGCAAGTGCACGAGTGGTGACGGAGGGAGCAGAAATCCAGTAGGTACAAGATTACTTAGCGCCATGTAATTGTCACATCAAGGAAATCCTGCACTCTGTCACAAGTTATTTAACAGTTGAGGTGACTAAGCTGGAACCATGAAAGGTAAATGAAACTGGGGATGTGTCCTCGGTTAATGGCACGTGGAGCATTGTTCCTTGGAGAATACCCTCCATTTATGTGAGGGCAGCTGTGGCATTCGGGCCACAAAGGAGTCCTGTGCTGTGAGGCTAGGGATGCTGAATCTGGATAATTCCCTGCTCAGCGGATGGATTTGTAACAGACAGGTGGTGTTTGTTGCCATCGGGCCTCTGGGTTGGCACAGGCACTGGCAGGTGTCTGTGGTAGAGAATCTGCAGGTTGAGAAGTGTGTCTCTTCTCCCATGACGTTCTCCTTGAGTAGGTCTATACTAGGGGACAAAGGTTCAGGTAAGGATGGCAAATGAGCTATCTTCTCTGTGGCCTTTATTTCTAGATCCCGAATGAAGCTGGAATGAGGCCAGCCTTGTTATTCCAGGTATCAATTGCTGCATAACAAACTACCCCAACATTTAGTAGCCCAAAACAACTGCCAGCTCTTATACCTTGTGATCTCATGACCAAGAATTTAGGTTTGGCTTGGCCGCGCAGTTCTTCTGCTCAGGTGCCATCGATTGAGGCCACTCGGTGACATTCACCCCAATGCCTGGGAACTTGGTGCAATGGCTGGAAGGTGTGGACCTGAGCCTCCACATGTCACCTCCCAGCTTGGCCGTGCCAGGGTCGCTGGATGTTTTCCATGGTATCTCAGAGCTTCTGGAATGAGTGTTTCAGAAGACCAAGGAGGTCTTCTTTATATAGTTTATAAAGTTTTATAATCTGGCCTTAGAAATCCAAGAGCATCACTTCTGCTACATTTTGCCTTCCAGGAAACTTGCTAGAACTAGCCCAATTCAGGAGGAGGAGGAGGGGTAGCAAATTGTGTGGTTGTCTCCAACCTGGGTACTCATGTCCACCTGCATGGTACTTGAGAGAATCTGTATTTGAGGTTGGCAAACACCTGCAAAGTCCCTTTGCCTATGTATTAGTAACACATTCCCCAGTCTTAGGGTTAGGCTGTGGATGCCTTTGAAGGCGTATAATTCTGCTTACCATATCTTCATCAAGATAAGAGCGTCTGCACAGAGAAGGAAACAATCAGCAACACCAAGCGGCAACCAAAGGAATAGGAGAGGATATTTGCAAATGACATATCAGACAAAGGGTTACTATCCAAAATCTATAAAGAATTTATCAAACTCAACACCCAGAAAACAAATAATCCAGTGATGAAAGGGGCAAAAGACATGAATAGACACTTTTCCAAAGAAGACATCTAGATGGCCAACAGACACATGAAAAAATGCTCAACATCACTCATCATCAGGGAAATACAAATCAAAACCACGATGAGATACCACCTCACACCTGTCAGAATGCCTAACATTAACAACTAAGGCAACAACAGATGTTGGCGAGGATGCAGATAAAGAAGATCTCTTCTGCACTGCTGGTGGAAATGCAAACTGCTGCAGCCACTCTGGAAAACAGTATGGAAGTTCCTCAAAAAATTAGAAATATAACTGCTCTATGACCCAGCAGTTGCACTATTAGGTATTTATCCAAGGGATACAGGTATGCTGTTTTGAAGGGGCACATGCACTCCAATGCTTATAGCAGTGCTAGTGACACTAGCCAAAGTATGGGAAGAGACCAAATGTCCATCGATGGATGAATGGATAAAGAAGATGTGGTATATACACAATGGAGTATCAGTCAGCAATCAAAAAGAGTTAAATCTTGCCATTTGCAACTATGTGGATAGAACTAGGGAGTATGATGCTAAGTGAAATTAGTCAGTCAGAGAAAGACAAATATCCTATGACTTAATTCAGATGAGAAATTTAAGATACAAAAGAGATGAACATAAGGGAAGGGAAGGGATGAAAAAAACAATATAAAAATGGGGAGGGGAGCAAAACATAAGAGACTCTTAAATATAGAGAACAAATCGAGGGTTGCTGGAGGGGTTGTGGGAGGGGGGATGGGCTAAACGGGTAAGGGGCATTAAGGAATCTACTCCTGAAATCATTGTTGCACTATATGCTAACTAATTTGGATGGAAATTAAAAATTAATTAATTAGTTAATTAATTTAAAAAAAAGAAAAAAAGACTAGAACATTTTCACATGACTGCAATACAGTTCGGAGCTAGATTTGGAGAGGCACCAGATGACTTTCCTTTCTCTGGAAGACTCAGAGAGAAGCATTTTTGAGAAGAACCACAACATGAATGATGATTAATAGAACTGTGAAATCGTCACTTGGTAAACCCTTACCCAGGTCACATGTCACTTCTTTCTGGGAGAATCCTTAGGACTTCTCTGGATAGACCTAACAGTTGTTGCCGTGGTGCTCTGTTCATAAGTCTTATGGCAGACACCCCATGGCTCTGACAACTTGCGTCTGCAGATGATTCCTTCAACACACAGTGGTGTCCACCTCGGTCTTCCTTGCTCCAGGTACAGTGTCTGGTGCATGCTTATCAGTGTCCAGACAAAGCTCTGTGACAGAAGAAGCGGGGGGTAGAGTTCTCGCCCCTGTCTATTCCTTGGATGGGAGACCAGTGTTCCGGAGAACCAGCAACCAGTAACTGGCTGCACAGATGCTTGCATTAGAAAGAGTTATATGGAGAAGGGATTGAACCAATCTCGCTGTATTGAGCTATGCCAAAGCCATGTTCATTTATTCAGCAAGAGCATGCTGCCCCTTACTGTGGGGCAGCCCTGAAATTGGACAACAGTAATATACATATGAATAAGTCCAGTCCCTGCTCTGAGCAAGAGGAAGTCCACCATGCAACGGATGTATCTTAATCTAGGAAAGATTGAATCAAAGATTCATACTCACTTATTCCTCTTGTCTTTTTTACTTTGTATTGAATAAAACACGTATGCAGAAAATTGCACAAATCATAAGTGTAGAGTTCAATGAATTTTCACAATCTGAACAACCCATATAAGCAACAGCCAGATCGGGAAACAGAACATTACCCACACAGTGGTGGCTTTGTTTTTTCCATTCCCGCAGTGATTATTTTACACTGTCCAGGCGGTGTTGGACCTCAGAGCCATAGACGGGTCCAGAGCCCTCCCTGTAGGTGAACAAACGAGATGGTGGTGTGCCCTTCCTGCCTCGGACGCTGTCTCGGGGTCATTCTCCGCCTGCCGATCTCAGCAGTACGTTCAGCAGGTAAGAGAACTTCCAGCTTTCCTCACTCAGGAGTCATGGCTTTCCCAAAACATGGCAGAGAAGAAGCTAACCAAGATTTACTTCACACACTCTACATGCAAAAATGCATTGTGGAATATAAGCATTAGGCATAGCTCTTTAGGGACAATTTTCTTACAGAACACAACATATATCAAATCATTAATATCATGGAGCAGTGTATAAAAGATACCAAGGGAAAGAAACATCAGCATTTTGGGGGATGTTAGGGGCTTCCACCAAAGGGTTTCAGGGGCTGTTTGAGCGGCTTGTGTGCAGTTGTTAGGGGAGATGGAAGGTAGCAGGGTTCTGGTCCCCCAGATATAAGCAGAGTAGCTCTCCTTTTATCTGTTCAGCGTTTCGGGATTCCAAGTGAAAGATTGTTTGGGAAACAGGGTTTGTTGGTGAGAAAGTCCCTACAACACTGCTGGGAGAGAGGGAGGTGCCCGGGATTCTCAGACCAGAGCACATTCGTGGTGCTCAGCCCAGGGCAGGTGAGCACGTCTGGGAAGGAGGCCCCGGGCGACGTGCATCCTACAGTCAGTGTGCGAAGAGGGACTTGGTGAGGTCTTTCAGGTCCACCTGATATATATAGACTTCGTAACTTCCTAAGCCCAGGAAAGCCGGGCCAGGAGATTTCACAAGTGACATGTGGGAGAGGAGGCAGTTAAGAGCCCTTGTCTTGGGCAGAAAGAGAGCAGCCACGTAGCGCCACTGACGGATCTTCTGTGGGAGTTTCAGCTCGGTGGGGCTACCTCTGCAGAATTTTCAAAAGATTCTGGAAATTGAGATCGTTATGGGCAGACATCTTGATTTTTAAAACATTGGTTCATCTTCGTTAAGAACAGTGCCCAGGGCGAGTGTCACCCTTGGGCTGGTACCTTGTGACTGAATGAGCAGGGCCCGAAGGCACTTTGTGGCCCAGGAGAAACCCTCAGCCGGTGACACTGCTGAGCAGAGAACACAGCTGCACCCTGGTTTGGCGAGCATTTTCCTTGTAAACTTTGAAACATACACACATTCTGATGGGAGCAAGATAGCATGAGGAACCGTGGAAAGGCACACAATGACTCCCTTTTGTAACAAACGGTTTGAATCTGCTAAGGAAAAAACAAGCCCCTTCCCTTTCCTGAGAATTTCGTTTTTGCATTTGTAACCAGGGCTGAGGGTAAGTGGCATTTTCCTCTGTGACCTGGTGTTGTGTTCTTTGCGCGTTCTCCACACCTACATAACTTCCCCAAGTATTGTTGTTCGATTTTTTTTCCATGAATATTGACAACTTCTTGTGATTTACGAAAACATTACTGAGAGTTTGTGATCACTCACACACCACCTTACCTGCCTGGCCAAGAAGTGACCATGTCTCTTCAGAAGGTCTGCCGTTTAAAAGTTTAGATATTCCTCACTGGGTGTTATATGAAAACCAACTTGACAATAAACTATTAAAAAAAACAAAAACCTTAGATATTCCTTTGGAAACGTGATAAGTGGCCAGCCACTTCTGCGCCTTCCAGCATGTTATTTGATGCGATCCAACTGAAATTCGAATGACTTCTGGAAGCGTGTTGGCGCTCAAAATGCTAATTACTCATTTCCAGAATCTGCTTCTCTGATCCTGCTTCTCTTAAAGCTTGCAATCACATAGATACAGTTGTGGTATGATGAACGCTGCATTTTCATCTGAAGCTGACATAAATTTCATTCAATATGATCTCATCCATCATACTTGTGAGTGCATTCCAGTGCGGTTCTGGATTAAAAACAGAACAGCAAACGCCCCCACCCCCCGCCTCATCTTCCCCTAACACACACACAAAACACCATCACCACCAAGAACCATCCCTCCACCCCACCAAGACCTAACACACTTTTAAAATGTAAGTGTACAATTTGCAGTCGAGGTGCTTTCAGACACGGCAACATAACTAATTTATGGTCCCTTCCTTTGATGACCTCTGGTCATTACCTCTGATCAGAAAGCAGCCTTCCATTAAAGGTAGGGTTTTCATTTGTGCGGGTCCGGTCTTGCTCCCCACCTCTTCCCTAACGGCTGCAGGACTTGGTTCCCTCCTATCTGACTAACTAAGGAAATGTGGTCAGCAGACCATTCTTTTCCAATATGGCTGTCCGGCTTCCAGAAACACCCATCTCCATGGGCTACTCATTTGCTCACCTGAGAAACCTCTGTACTGTGAGATACATCATCAGGTAATAGCTCTTGATAACAGGAGCACTTGAAGGCTTGGATAGTAAAATATGTGAATCCATATTCAGTTTTAATAAACTGAGGTAATTAGTCAGTTGAAACGCAATAGAAAGTGACAGCCTGTGACATATAAAAGACGGCCGGCTGACAAAGACAGAGCTGTTCTTCATTGCACTAATATCCGTTCCTTCATCAACATTGAATTCTTCAATCTTTTGGCATTTCAATTACATCGTAAAATGAATTTATAAAATTTGCACATCTATGCTTTTTTCTGTTCTTGTTCTCCTGAAAACTTGAAAAGAAACTTTTCATGCATGTCTCCTGTTTCCCTAACCTGCCCACATGCTAGGGTTTAACTAGGTTTCCAAGAGTTGTGTGTGTTTTGAATACCAATTGCACACTGCAGAATCTAAGAAAATGTGTATATTTGAAAATGATGGACAGAACGCATTCAAGGGGAAGGATTATAATATATAAGCTCCCTGAGGGCAGAGATCTTAGCTGTCTTGCTCATGGATTCATCTCTACCTGAAATAATGACTGAAATATTGTAAGGCTCAATACAGTGTATTGAATAAATGAATTGATGGGTGAAAAACCCTTTAGGGGACGGTAGTGGGTTTAATGGTGGTACCCCAGTAGATAGGTCCACCTCCAAATCCCGGAAGCTGTGAATATGATCTTATTTGGGAGAAAACAGCTCAGCAGACGTAATCAACTTGATCTTGAGGTGAGATCATCCTTGATTATCTGAGTAGACCCCAAATCTAATGACACGTGTCTTTATAAGGAACACGCAGGAGGGATTTGACAGACAGAAGAGAAAGAGAGAAAGCGACCACAGAGGTAGAGATTGGAGTGATACAGACACAGGCCAATGAGCGCTCGCAGCCACCCCGAAGCTGGGAGTGGTGAGGAATAGATTGCGGCCTCTGAAAGGAACGTGTCCCTGCCCCATAGTACTGATCTCAGACTTCTGGTCTCCAGAACTGGAAGAGAATAAATTCCTGTTGTTCAAAGCCACCAAACGCATGGGACTTTGTTATGGGGGCCATAGGAAACTGAGAGAGGGAACAAAGTGAGAGAAGTTTTAGAATGTGTCCTGGGCAGACCAGACCGTCTCTTGGTAGAGAAGGTGGGACTGTGCCACCAGACACCACCTTATGGTTTCCGCGTTCCCTCTCCGTATCAACAAAGGATGACGCGTGTCTTGAAGAGGAAGCTGTGAACTCTTGAGAGACACGCCTTGACCCTATCCGTGGCTGTGGGGAATGGCCTTCTCCAGGTGGGGACCCCGCTGCCTGTGGAGTAATCCTGGGTCCTTTGTGAACGTCACAGCGCTTGAGTTCTGAAACGCTGGGAAATGGAGGAGCAGAGAATCCACACTTTGTAGGTTGGAGGGAATCTCAAAGATTGCTATCGTGTACAGATACAGAGAATGAAAAGCAGTAAAATAAGCACATGTTCGTTGCAGATGGGGGAAAGGAAGGTGGGGCGGTGGCTGGGAGATGCGCCAATCTCCTCCCATGGAGAGGGCTGCTTCGGCCAGCGGAAGTAGGACAGGGGCACTCCTGATGCGGGCCATCATCCTACTTCACATGCAACTCCACATACCTTGTGTTGCCTTTCAAGCCAGTCCTTCTCGCTGCTTAATAATGACTGCATTTGGGCAGCAAGAGGAAAGGCAACCTGACAAACGCGGATTTACTTTTTTACCTTATGCAGCCAAGTGGTGAGCGAGTTGGCTTGTAACCAGTTTTGCCGAAACTATGGCAAGCTTCAAGGTCCAGTGGGATTCGGCTTTGATCTTGAGAGAGGCTGTGAGGGGTTTGTTTTTCACAGGGGCTTTAGCCTACAGTTAAGTGCAAACACCTGCTGAAGTACTGGTAATTAGTAGGTAATTAGTAGTTAATGTTCTTAGAATTTAAAAAGAAAGCTTACATAAGTAATTACTTACTATTTCTTATAATGTGCTGCTTTTCCTGAGATTTCATATCCCCAGAACATTTGCCAAGTTCCTAGGTTCCTCGACATACTAAATTGTTTATTAATTACACACGTATATTGCTTTCAGGGAAAAAAAAAAGGAAATACATTAAATGTTGGAAATAGGAATGAGTTGTCTTTTAAATTACAGCAGAGAACACACTTAAAATAACAAAATATGGGACTGGTAGCAGCTCTGGAAAGTGGCCTTAATTTAAAAAATCGGAGGTGACTGGGAAGGAAGCGATGGCTAGAAAAAGAACGTTCAAGACCATTTATAAAACACTAAGTATTAAATACATTTCACAGAAGGGTCCTTTTCATGTCAGCTGACACATCTCCGCCTTGGCATGTCAGAAAGAGCTCCAGGGGCTCCCATTCTTAAGGGTGAGCACTGCCAAGCAAAGCTAAAGGGTTCGAACAATCCCAGGCGCTGGAGGTGACCAAAACGGAGGGACACTGGAACACGTTAATTAGTGTGCTGTAACCGTATTTTCAGAGGATTTTTGCTTTAGAATTTTTAAAGCAAATTTCCAACCCCTCAACCCCAGAGACTTCTCCACGCCAACTGGAAATGTGCATTCATCCATTTACTTTGTTCAGAGGCTAGCGCCTTGAGAGTTATATCGAAAATCTGATCCTCACTCTGAATCACCTCAGAACCTTATGCAAAGCAGTCTTGCAACTAAAGTTTTCTCATCTTTAAAGTGGACTGACAGGTGTGTCCCTTCTGTCCTGGCACCCATGCCTGACGATGACACACAAACGGGTCTCATAGGAACATCGATGTGTCTGCCTTCTGACACCATGGTGGGGGAGGAGGTCGGTGGCCATATCTAATAATCTACATATGTGAGGATAATAACTGGTGATACATATATATGCTTCAGTTACTGTTTATTGCACTGTGTGGCTTCATGACTTTTCAGCTAATCACTGGTTATCTCTACAGAATTCCAAGCTAAAGAATCTTTTGAGAAATGATTAAAGCAGGATATTTGAATAGACTGGAAGCAGCTGAAAATTGAAGTCAAGATTCTGGGTCCCAGAGAGGTCGGAGTTGAAGCCCCCTCACCTCATGGTGCTCAGACAGGCCTTTTCCTGTTAGGGGGCTGCTGGTAATAATTGTTGCAAGGAGCAGAGGGAAAGAAGGAAGAATTAGGAGGAACTCGGAGAAAAATAGACCTGGCAGACATTTGCAAACCAATTACTCTTCTCTGAACACTGGGGAAGCTAATCTCATATAAAAGAAAAACTCCCCTTTTGAAATACTATGAGAGGAGGAACACTTTAACCTCCTTGTTTTTTGAAGATATTATTTTTTAAAAATATGTGACTGATAAATTTAATATACTTCTGTTTGCATTCATTTTACCTTGGGCGTCTCGGATAGATCAGAGTAACCCTCTGAGTTCTTCAGGAATGTTTTTAGCTCCTTCACTTCTCCAGGCAAAAATGTCCCTTTCTTGGCCTTTTCTCATGCATCTTATTTTCCATTTTTTCATATAATGTGTGTGTGTACATATGAGTGTGTGGATATGTATGTATGTGATCATGTTACTTTTATTACTGTACCCTGTTCCCTATCCCTTATCACAATTTGTATTATTCATTTATTCTCTATTTGTTTATTGTCTTTCTCACTCACACTAGATAGTGAGCTCTACCAGGACAGAGACTTTGGTTATCTTATGGAATAATATTTACCCAGCACCTCGCTCAGAGTCTGACATGTAGAAGGGATCTAATAAATAGCAGTTAAATAAAGACCCAGAACGAATGAAATAGGATTAAGGATGTGACTCAGCACAGACTATAATAAGAGTATTGCGAGGATCCTGTAGTCAATGTTTGCTTTTAAGCTGATGCTGAAAATTCAGGATAAAGCTGTCAGTCACTATTGGCTCTCAAATTTTCCCACATTACGAATCCCTCTCAGGTATTCAGAGTAGCCTACCCACTGTGGTGACACAAACGAGCTCCATTTTATTGTGTCCCACCATTTTTCAGTGTACCGAGGATGCCCATTAATTTCCCAGATGTTGATTGCTACCCCAACTTGCAGCCACTTATACATTTACTAAATATTCACTGCAACATGGTTGACCTATCTGGAATCGTGGCTTCCAAAAAATTCTATTTGTATGTTGATGAGTATGAAAAGTGGAAAAGTCATTACACATACATTTGTAAATAAGGAAGTATGTATATGTGTATCTGTCTGTAGCTTACAACTCTGTCATGGAGTGGAGATCTCCTAGGCACAATAAATACAACGGTTTTGACTATATGTAGAGTTCAGACAAATTGATTAGAAAAGCAATAGATAAATGAGCATGAATCATTAATAAAAAATTTGCAAAAAAAGAAAAATAGATTGGTTAGAAAATACATGGGAGGGGCGCCTGGGTGGCTCAGTCGGTTGAGCGTCTGACTTCGGCTCAGGTGATGATCTCATGGTTCCTAAGTTCGAGCCCCGTGTTGGGCTCTGTGCTGACAGCTCAGAGCCTGGAGCCTGCTTCGGATTCTGTGTCTCCCTTTCTCTCTCTTTACCCCCCTCCCACTTGCTCTGTCTCTCTCTCAAGAATAAATAAAAACATTAAAACATTTTTTAAAAAAGAAAATACATGGGAAAATGTCTGATTTCACTGGTGACCAAATAAATGCACATGAGCAACTAAATGAAAATGATGGGGATATTTTCTTATCCAAGTCACAAGGATGTAAAGATTTTCTGATTTTTTTTACCCTTAGAAGAGTTCCTGGTTTATCTGTGCTTTTCCTTCACTGACATTTTGTTTTTCAGTTTCTTTTGTTGCTAACTTTTTGATCAATAAGTGTCCCTCTTTTCCTTCTTATTTCCTTTGAAATTAATTTTTGGGAGGCTTATCAATCTTGTTTTTGGAATTTACCTTTCCTAAATGTATCTGTCTTTAATATTTCTTCCTCCTTGAAAAATTTTTTCTGATTCTTTGAACCTGTTTACATTTGATTTTTTTGATTTTGAGTTTTTTTTGAATCCCCAAGGATACACCTCAGTCTGGATATTTTTAGGAAAAGGATGGTAAATGACTGGCCCATAGGGTTAGCTTGAGGTTCTTTGTGACCAGTTATTCGTGCTGTTTTTAACTAACGCGTGCGTTTTTTTCTTTGTCCATAGTCCGTTTTTGGAATGGACTGCTCCAGAATTGTAAATATTCTAGAGAGAGAGACAAGCAGCTGAATTTCAGGTTTTTAATGTGTCATGTGACAAGAGATTTGGCACATGCGGTTGAACCGGAAGATTCAGTGTAGCAAAAGTGGCAAATGCCTAATGCTCGATCCCTCAGTAGAAAGAACGGAGCCGTGAACAAATGCACTAAGGAGCCATATTTCACTGGCAGGCAAGGGGCAAATGCGCCCTCTCGGTCTCCAACTTCTGCTAAACTGTAGTGGCACAAATCCAAGTCTCAAAGAAACATCCTAAGCCTCTGGTTCTTTCAGATTGGAGCTGTCTGTGGTTTTTACGGTGCCGAGACTGCCTGAGTTTACGACGCTCAGGAGCATAACGGAGACTTGAGGAGTTTCACGCTGTGGCTAGCGCTGTTTACTCAAAGCCATCTTGGAAGTTCATCGAAGCAGGGGCCAGATCCTTTCTATCCTGGGTGCCTTGGGGGGTGCTCACAAACCCTGACTGGGATCAGAACTGCACTGACGTGGACAATATAGATACAGTCATGTCCAGATTTAGAGCAAAATGCTGCATCATGTTCCGGATCAAATTAATACACTAGGCTTCGTTTATGTCTTTTAACAGAGAACAATAGTTGCTCTTTTTGCTGCCTTGTTCCCAGTGAAATAGTCCATGTATAGAGTTTCCCTTTTCAGCAGCAGTTGTGTCTACAAATGCTATTCTCCAAACGACAGCTATTCTCAAAGCCACCAGGCGTGCGGTTGCCGGAACAAAGAGGTGCATTAAAAGAGTCTTGACAATTTCAGCTCCTAGAAACACAGGGGTCACACAAATCTGCCAAGTTGAAAGAAAACAAATCACTAAGGCAAGACATTTTATTTAGTTCTAAACAGCATCTAGCACATGGATAGCATTCAAAAGCATTAATACAGTCATAATGCAAATCAACATGGGCCAGCAGACCAGGAGCTGAAAGAAATTAGGCTAAACCCTAAAGAAATCAGAGCATGAGTCAACAGGAATTTCAATAAAATTATCAAACATTATTCACTAATACGGCAGTCAGTCATCCATGTATATCTTGCACACTGAGGTGAATTTCAAAAGAAGTCAACACTTATAGGTAGAGAGTTAAAATGTAATGAAGGAGACAGGACAAACACAAATAAATATGAACAAAAGGGGCAGCAGACACCATTACGCCACAGGCAAAAACAATGTCAGCTGTACAGAGCTTAAGAGGGGAATCCTGGCTATTTACAGAAGTAGGAAGGTAGCTGGAGGGGTTGGGAGAAGATTTCTGATTTGAAAGAAGTGAGGTATGCTTCTTTTATTAAAGTCCCACTAAAAATATGCATGTGATGCCACCAGACACGGCTTAGATTAAATTAAGTTGAACAGAACCTCTGGGTTCTGAATTGATTCAAGGATTCGGTAGGCTATGCTGCTGGGATCCTGGGTCTATTTTGACTCATTGTTCCTTCCTTCATTCCTTTATTAATTAAACAAAAATATTGACAGCTTGCTGCCTGTCAGAAATGATGCTAAATGTTAGGGATGCACAGAAAAATAAGTTGTAATCCCTGTTCTCATGAAATTCATGGTCTTGTGGATAAGACAGACATGGCAAATAAATCATCACAATATAATGTTTAAGTTTTGGGGGTGTTAGAAAGTAAAAGGAGGGAGCAACAGCTTTACCTGGGGCAGGGGGAGGGTGGGGGGGAGATTAGGGAAGGCTGGGTCTTTAGGTAGGGTGGGGTTTGTAGCCAGATAAAGGGGAGGGTGTGGTGAGGGTGTAAAGATCATATTTGTTTTCCAGGAATGGTAGCCATTTCCTGTGGCTGCCCAGAGTCCCAGGGGATGAGAAAAAGATAGGTGGGACAGACACAAACTATGAAGGACATTGAAAGTCTTGTGGGAGGGTCAGCCTTGGTAGTGTGAGCAATGGAGAGCCCCGGGGAGCTTTAAAGAAGGGGAGGGGTGTGAGCTGATCTGTGCATTCCAGAGATAACTGAAGTAACTGACAGAACTCCATGGACTGCATGATGACTGGCATAACACTGCCCATGTTAGTGAAAAAATCTTAGAGAATTTTATTGACATTCCTTTTTACCCGTGGTCTGATTTCGTTAGAGCTCAGTCAGATTTTTTTCAGCTCCTGGTCCACAGCCCCAGTTAATCTGCATTAAAGCTGTCTTAGTGCTTTTGGGTGCTATCTTCATGCTAGCTGCAGTTTAGAACTCAGTTTTCACGATTTGTTTTCTTTTTATTAGACTGGTTTGTGACCGCTGTGTTTCTAGAAGCTACTTCTAGAAGCTTCTACCTATGGCTGGAAGCCATGAGAAGAAAGGGGCTGAGAGCCCCGGTTCTCATCTGTCTCTTCAAAGGTTCTGAAGGCTGAGCCTGCTCTGGGAGTCCCCTGTCTTGGGTCCCGCAGTCTTCCTTTTTCAGAACCTCAGTGGGGACAAGGAAGTACTACATCTGTGTCAGGTTAATTGTCTGGGCTTGTTGCCCTGTGGTTCTGCAGAAAATAGTAGGAGCTTTGATATGTATAAGGGACACAAAATGGTTGTTTCTATAGTTGCTAGATGATAAAAATGAAAATGATCATGACATGCTAAAAACACTCATGTCATGTTTGCTACATGTTGGCTTCTGCTCTTGTCTTTTACATATATTCCTTCATTTTGTCCCTCACCATGACACTGGGAGATGGGTACTGTTATGGTGAAAAAATTGAGGTTCAGAGAGGTTTGAGTCACACTGTATGTAAGGCTGGAGTAGTATTCTAGCCCAGACAGTTTGGATCTTTTAACCACTTAGCTCTGTTTTAAAAAAAGTCTTTTAATTCCATTCTATGTCAGAAATCTGTATCACCACCACAATATCCTTTGCAAACTTGATCACAACCAGATCACACGCTTCCCCAGACAATATGTTCCAGAGTTGAATGGCTCAATTTATTGTGAGGTTTCCCCCCCGAATGGAGCAATAATACGATTTCCTGAAATATCAGGAAATCCACTGTGTTGATTTCGGATCTCTGGAACCATTCAAAGTTTGCCTTTCTCAATATGACAGTCTTTCCAGTATCTGAAAGATGCTATTGTGTTGTAAGCTCATGGGACTACTCAGCCCCTTGCCAAGTCAGAGCTTCTCCTCTGGATGGCCACTTATTTTTCTAAACCCTTCTGAGAATGACCTTTCTAGAATGGAACATAATTTCCCAAGTGTGGCCTTCTCAGAAGGGAGTATGGTTAGGACCATCATCTCTCTTTTTCAGGGTGTTTTTCTTCTCTTAATGGAGTTTAAGTTTCGGTAGGAAAGCCTGGGATTTGTTCAGCTGGGCCATTCTGGATCTCCCTAACTGGAATGGATACCACAAGGTGTGATGTAAATGAATGTAGTGAGGGATGAGGGCAGTTAGCTACAGGAGAGAGGTAGAATTTAAAGCACATGATGAGAAATCTCATGGAGCATCAACTGGGGTCCACTGAAGTGCTCCGAGAAAGGGAGTGACACACAAAGTACTCAGAGATTCTTCAGGTAAGCCCACTGCCCTCACCTCATCAACATCGCAACACTGGGCAAGGTAGAAAAGGCTTGTAAGCATTTTGTGGGCCCATAAAAGGTTTTTGTTGTTGTTGATAGATTTGCTGTATCCTGTCTTCAAGAGGGTAATAAATAAATGATAATGAGGCTGATTTGGAAAGGTGTGTTGGTAGTGGGCTGGGACTTAGGCGTTGTGTATTCTGTTCCTGAATTTGCTGTGTGGTTTGGGGTAGGTCAATTTCCCTTCTCCATCTCCCCCATCACATCCACTTGTTTGACGAGTACTTTGCACTCCGTAAATAAAAGATGTCATCAATCACTTAAAGGTTTATTTGCTGAATATCTTTAAACTTAAAAAGAAGGCTGGAGCACTCAGGATCCATGAACTTTTGGAGGTAAAGGAGCCCACTATTTTCAAATAGGAACCCATCCCAAACTTGCTAAGAAGATAGAGTTTGTGGATGGTGATAGTAAATGAGGAAGAGGAAGGGGAGAAAATAATGATGATGTTGATGATGATAAAATCCTTACTAAACCCAACACCATGTGCTACACATTTGAATGAAGGATTTTCTCATTCAGTATTCTCCACAGCTCTATGAGCAAGGTACATTTGTTTTTCCACTTTATACTGAGAAAACTAAGGCTCGGAGAGGTAGGCACCTTGCTCACAGGAAAAGAATTAGTGGTGGTAGAGCTGAGATGTAAATCCAAAGCCCTAGGATCCCAAAGATTGGGCTATTAAAAGCTCTGCAAGAATTTTCCAAACTTACCTATCCTAAGGATCACCTGTACTGCCTATTTAAAATCCTGAGTCCGAGGTCCCTCCCCCAGAAATTCTAATTCTTAGGTGTCAGTGGGGCCTAGAAATATATTATTTTAAGAAATACCCTAGTTTGTATTTATAATGTGGCAGGTTGAGGTTGTCATACTGTATAGTATGGGCTGGCAGAGATTTTCTTAAAGGGTCAAATAGTAAATATTTTGGAGTTTGTGAGCTACCATGGTTTCTGTGCAACTCCTTCACCCACTGTAGTATAAAAACAGTCATAGACCATATGCAAATTAATGTGGAGCCATGTTCCAATAAAACTTTATTTACAAAAATAGTCAGCAAGTCGGATTTAGCCTACAGGCTAGAGTTTTCCACCCTCTGCTATAGATCTTAATCTTCTTGGGAGGAATCATGTAGTAATTTCCTTAAGACCATCTGAATATATCCCAGGGGTGGCATCTTGTAGAAGGTCTATCCAGGACTAATTTCAATTTTAGGGTACAATTTTAGCCCATTTTCCTTTATTCGTCTCTGAGAACTTGCCCTTTCAGGGCCTCTAAGGACAAATTCCAGACCACGGAACTTTATTCCCTGGTTAGACAGGTTCTCACACAAGCATTCCCTCTATAGCTCACAAAGATGTATTTTTTCATCTTTGCATTTGCCGTGATGCCCAGTTCATAATTAGTGCTTAGTATTTACTAAATCGAATATAGTATATATACTAAATTGAATATAGTAAATACTTATTAAGCAGTAACTATGTGCTATGCACCATGGCAGATTGGATTTTCAGGCAGAGAGTTGGAAATGCATGTCTGGTATTGACAGAGGAAGTAGGAGATGCAGACTGAGATCATGGTGGGGTATAGCATGGTGAGTTAGAGGAGAAGAGAGCAGTAGAAAGAACTCTAGGGGGAGGCAGGCCAAGACCAATCAATGTTGAAGTCTGAGAAGAAAAGGCCGGAAAGAAGAGAGGAGTCCTTACTGGGTAATAGAAACTAAGGGAAGGAAGAGTTTCCAGAAAAAACTGGCTGTTTGAAAGTGCCAACTCTAAAGAAGACTAGTAGGATAAGCACTCAGCGCTGGCATGTGCCATTGGGAAGGAGGGCATTCAATCATCTCTGGGAAGTTTCTTTAGGAACATGTGAGTACAAGCCAAGTTGCTATGAATACAGTCACTTAGGGGAGGAAAGAAGTGAAAGAATTCAAAACAGATCAGAGTTTGAGATCCTGAAGGTGATGGACTTCTGGGTGATGATGAAGTCCAGGGTGTGGTGATGGCTGCGGTGACGGAAGTGGAGAGGAAGTAAACTTGGTTGGAACTGAGGAGGGTGGACAGAGGAAGGGGTAAGGAGAAAAATTGTGATCCAATTGTCACGATACCTCGAGAAAGTAGGAGATCAGAAGGAGAGAATGGGGAAAATATAGTACCAGAAGACATGTTAAACTTCAGAAGAGGAGCTTCTGTTAAATACTAAGCTGGAGCAGAGACCAGAAATAATAGCTGCATATAAAATGTTATCACTTGGATCTGGGCTGCACTAAAAGTTTCTGGGCCTGGAAAGCTCATGGTGGATTTCTTTTGTTGGCCTCATTTTCTACCACCTGAATATCTAACTAGGTAACACTTGTTCTCTCTCTCTCTCTCTTTTTTTAAATCAAAACAAAACAGCAACAATGACAAAACCGCTTCTATCTCTGTAAAACTCCAATTCCTTAATCAGGAAGTTATTTTCTTCGAAGAAATATGTTTCCAAGGGAGATAAATCTCTCTCTCTCTCTCTCTCTCTCTCTCTCTCTCTCTCTCTCTCTTTAAAACTAAGAATCTTACTGCTTGCAGGGAAACCAGAAAGCTGGAAAAATTTCAACCCAAGCAATCTTGTATAGTTAAGCATCATGTACCTTGCTCGATAGAGTCAGGGAAGGGAGTCATGTGTAGAAAGTCTAAAGAGCTTGAAAGAATCTTAGGGAACCAATGAAATGACAGATTGTAACAGCTGTAGAGGTAGGAGATCATCAGAGGAACTTTATATTAATGAGTAACTGAACCATATATAGATCTTATTTATCTATTACCTATCTGTCTGTCTGTCTGTCTATATCTATCTATCCATCCATCCATTTATCTATCTATCTCTTCTTATGCATGGAGAGGAGACTAGCCCGCATTCAGTAGCCAAAGTAGTAGGTGGGGGATGGATGGACAAGGGATCAAGTAGAGAGAATGCAGTTGAAAGAGGAGGACCCTGAGGAATGATAGAGGCTCTGACACCAGCTTGCAGATGCAGAAATCAGTGCCACATGCATTGATTTTTGGATAGAGCTCTAGACGTGCTTCTCCAATGTCACACCATCATCCTGATGCAGGCTGAAGCAGTCTGGAGGTATGAGCATCATGCCAGATGTCGTCGTGGTGTTTAGATACAGAAACCAGCAATCACAGCCTAGCAAAGGATGTCTTCAAGGCTCTAAGACTTAGCTGCTTGGGATCTCTATTGAAAATTTTAGCTATCCCAGTAATAGAGATGAAATCCCACTTTTGTGAAAATCGGAGTAGGAGAAGCTTAATTCTAAAGTTAGTGTATGTGTGTGTATCTGTGTGTGTTTTTTGTTTTGATTTGGCCTAGCATCCTCATATCCCTTTCTTCACTCCATATACAACTTAATTAAAATATGTTGTCATCATTTTGCTCATTATCAGGTTTCCTATGCCAACGTGCTGTTAGTAACTCACCCATCTTTCCTACCTCTCTAATGAATTCTCTTACTAGGTTTATTTTCTAACCTTTATCTCTCCTTTAACCCACTAACAACAATTTAGTGATGCAGAGAGATAGAAGCATAACACGTTGTTTCTGCTATTGAAGATCTAACAACCCAATGCTTGATGTATGGATACTTGATGCACATAAAAAAGACATAAACATACAAAAAGAAAATTAAACAAGTTAAAAATCAATATAGCTGCATGAAAGTAATGAACCAATCGATGTGTATTTGTTTGCTTGTATTCAGAGGGAATGAAGGGATGTAAGACATTGGACCTGCATAGGCTTACAGGTAGAAGCCTCTGTAAAGAAGGGGCCTTGAGCAGAATTCTGGGGCAAGGCAGAGACATGAGCCCGCAGGCCAGGTGGCTGTGCTGACACTACTGGGGCTGGTTGGCCAGTGTGGATTAGGGATGTGGAACAGAGATTTAGATCTAGTAGCTATTATAATTTTTCAAAGATAAGGCTGTAATTTATGTAAGCTAATTAATTTATTTGCATAGTCAACTAAATATGTGCATACAAGTCTTGAGTAACCATATCTAATTTGCTTTTATGATCTTTAAAACTCTTATCACTTCATTCCTTACAAATTAGAATTGTTTCCATCCTCTATCTTTCCGTCTTTCCTTGCTACACTTTTAGGCGAACATTTCATGCTTCCTTTTTCCCAAATAGTTAGGAAGATTTTTATGGGGTCATTGCGTCATTTGCATGTTGCAGCTATGCATTTTCAACCCTTGTGACTTGTGTCCATTATCTTCTCTTTTGAGATTTCCCAGGATGGATGAAATGAGCGCCTTTTCAATGAGAAAGAATGAAATCTGGCCATTTGTAGCAACATGGATGGAACTAGAGGGTGTTAGGCTGAGCGAAATAAGCCAGGCAGAGAAGGACAAATACCATATGTATGTATATATAGGTGGATTAGGAGGAAGTTAACGGAGGACGAAGCTGGAGAAGAAGGGGAAAAATAGTGGGGGAGAGGGAGGGAAGCAAACCATGAGAGACTCTTGAATGCTGAGAATAAACTGAGGGCTGATGGGGGATGAGGGAGAGGGAAGGGGGGGATGGGCATAGAGGAGGGCTCTTGTTGGGATGAGCACTGGGTGTTATATGGAAACCAACTTGACAATAAACTATAAAATAAAAAAAGAAAAAAAAAAAAAAAAGAAATGAGCGCCTTTTCCGGACAGGGTGCTTTCAGGGTTAGAGACTTGACAACTTAGCTCTTTGTCCCTCACTGGCCACCATGGTGCCTGGTGTACAACAGGTAGTCCTGGCACACAAATGGTCAGTTTTAGTTTCTAGGTATATTTTCCTCACATACAGGGCAGGAAAAGATCAAGACTTTATGCTGTTATCTTGAGCAGATCATAGGTTCATCCTAATTATGGAAACAGATGGTAATGAGTCTTCTATGAGGGTGTGAAGATGCATAGGTACCTTGCACATTGCAGTATAAAGTTTGCCCAACTCCATCTCAACATTGGCGGCCTCGTAAGGTGTTATTATTGGTCCTGCAATTTTTAAAGCATTGCATAGAGCTTTTGCTGTTTGATTCCCATTGACTTCTAGCTATTGTACATTCACATAATGGAAGCAGTTTGTCCACATGAATAAAACATCAATAAGGTGTCTGCATAAGTACCATTTAAGAAAAAAATAGAGAAGGTAAAGCATACTTATGTGTGTGTGTGTGTATACATATATATGTGTATATATATATGTATATATATATATACATACACACACATATATATGTGTATATACATATATATATATATAAAACAGGGAGGCAAAGGGACCAATTTTCTGGTTAACAAAAGGTCTTCATCTAGGTGAATGTCTCAAGCCATTCTCCTAGATCCAATTCAAGTGGGGACATTGTTGCCCACTTGCCTGGGGAAAAGCAAAGCTAGCCATACAAAAAGTATGTAGATGGTATTTTTTCCTACAATGGGTTTTCCATTTTTTGCTCTTTTTAACTGATTTTAAAGAAGGACATGGCTGCAGGAATCTTGGGATGACCTCTCTTTTTTTCTCTTTCATTTTTTAATTTTTAATTTATTTTTTTAATAGTTTATTGTCAAGTTGTTTCCATATAACACCCAGTGCTCATACCTCTTTAAAGCCCCCAGAGCAGGAGTTAAAAGCTGGCAGCCCCAGCTGGCTTTCCTCCGTCCCTAACAACTCTTGCTGAAATTAATGAGGCTCAAGCAGGGGCCGGGCTGCCAGTTGTCCAAAGACAAATCATTGGTTTTAAGAAAAATCCCCTTTTTAATGATTCACAGTTGAATTTGGATTTAAACTCAGCTCAACAAGCAAACAAAACAAAGAGCTGTTGGAGAGGTTGGGCTTGAAGCTGCCAATAATGCTGTGAGTCATAGGAGGCTCCGATGACCACAGGGTCCAAAGGCTTTTGACGCCATGACACCAGAGCACGCAAAACCCAAGAGACAACAATGACAGCAGGTGACTTCATGAATGACATGCGGGTGTGGTAGTGCTCCATTTCACTGCTCTTGCCTTGGAAAATCCAGAGTTCGTCTCTACCTTGAAGTGTTTTTACAGAGTCTGTGCTTGCTAGACACAGCGCACGCTGCCAGATGCTGAGTGGGTGACACACACATGTAAAACACAGCTTCGGCCTTTGGGAGATTTATATTTACATAGGAAAATAAAGCATACAACATAAGAGGAAATACAAACTGAAATCCTGATTCTCAAGTTGAAAGCCAGATTCTCAAGCTCGCTGCGTCAGAATCACCTGGTAAGCTTAATAAACAGACATACACACATACGCATCCACATAGGCACACACACGCACACACACACATACACACAAGCGCCAGCAACAGCACAAATGACAACAACCACAGAGCACTTCCTTGGTTCCACCCCCGACCTCCTACTGAATCAGGATGTCTGGAGATGGAGTTTTAAATTTTGTAGCCTTAAAATATTCGGGTTGATTCCTATTCATGGCTGAGTATGAGAACCAGTAACCCAGCTGGCAAATGATTTGGGTTAAGAGATGGGAGTAGTTCATGCCTAGGGAAAAAGTCACTGGGCTTATACTGGTGAAGGAACACTTCTCAGGGGAGATAGAAGACTCACATGTGCACCTGCTTAGCCCTGTAAACTGGAGAGTGCACTGACGTGTCAAGAAACTGGACCAACCAGATGGGATTTGCACTCTCACGTCCTCTCATCTTATGGTATGTTTGAATCCACCTTGATGAGTTAGATTTAAGTGCAGCTTGGGGCAAGAAGGCATGTAGGTAAGGATACAGTGCAAACAACCAGAGCTCTAAACCTTGGACAGAATTATATATTTAGGATGCCTGACTTTTACCATGGGATGGATGCAAGCTGCTGTCCCCCCAGGACTCCCTGACTCAAATCGTTTAATAATAACCCATGTCCTGAAGTAGAGGGCTTTTTTCTTCGCACTAGAGCATAGCAGGTTTTCCCAAAGAGAGTCTTGCCACTAACATTTGTGTGGCCTGGGCAAGAGAGCAAACAGAGGCCCATGAACCATACGCGTAAGTACTGAGCACGCTATTAAATAAAATATTCTCTGTCCACTTACTTTGACAAGTATTCCTTCCAAATGATTTGGTAGATCGGGTTCGAATTTAGGGTTCTTGGCTGTTAGGAGTTTCTGTGCCAAGCCTGCTGCAGTTCTTCTTTTCACCCCCCTGGCTCTGCCCTGCACCCTGTGGGGTTGTGCGTGAACGCCGCAGATCACACATCCAAGCTCCATTCACAACTCGTGCGAAAAATGGCTTCTGGTCTCTCCCAAAGCTCTACTGGCAACACCCACCTACTATGATTCAGAACTCTGAACACTGGAAAGCTTCATAGGAATTCACTGCATAATTAGTTTTGGAAAGCACCTTCTTAAAGCCTCTGTTTGTTTCATCTGCCAAATAGGAGATAACATGACATGCCTCCATGCTTTGTTACTCATCATCATCTTCACTATTAGAGTTATCAACTTTTATTGAGTTATCCTATATGCCAAGTTCTTTGTCACCAATCCTCACAACTCTGGCAGGCATAGTTTATCATTTTCATTTGTGCAGATGAGGCACTGAGGCCCAGATTAAAGTACTTGCATAGAACATACAGTTATTGAGTGACTGTTTTGAAATGGTATATAGGGGCTATCTGGCCTCAAAGTCAAAGGTATTTCCACTGCACTACACTCTCTCCCTTAGTGGAAAAAAAAAAGCCTGTGTAGTCTGAATATGAGATGAAATGTTTTTCCCCTCACAAAAGAGATTATTGCCTCTTGTTAAAATCTTTACAAGGTCTTTTGTGAGATGCTCCTTCAATTATTTTATTTTGAAAAGATATGCTATTTGAGGAAGACATATAAATCTGAGATAAATTAAATCAGTACTCTTTGGGGCTGCTCCTAGAGGTCTCTTAATCAAATTGTTTTAAAAAGTAAGAGGAAGCACATTTTGGCAGTAAGGTGGAATGAACACTGTAAGGGTCCTGTGTAGAACAACTACTTGCAATAGGGACACAGTTGTTGATAAATGGCTGGGCTGCTAAGAGATGGCAGAGGTGCTTAACAGACTTCCCATCTTCTCTAAGTGATATACAATGATGATATACAATGAGCTAGGGTAGGAGTTTGGAGTGTTAAGTGGGGGGGCCCAAGAGGGGAGTTGTCCTGGGCCAGTGGCCAGGAAGGTCACCGAGTCTGGGACTTTGACAACATTATTTGGGAGGACAAAAGTGGTCCTTTGTCACTGATGCTCTTTAGATGACAGAAAAAGCAGAACGAAATCCTTTTTGGAGAAAACTGTGTCCAGTTTAGGCTCATAGGATTCGTGCACATTGCAATCATAAATAAATTCATAAATAAATAAATTCATAAAATAATATATTATTATTATAAATCATAAAATAAATTCATAAATTCATTTTTAAAAACCCACTGAAGAACCACAGATATCTATCCATCATGAGTGAATCATCAGATACAATAAATAAGAGATTCAGGCCCCCAAGCATAGGAAATACTAAAATTATTAAAGATGATAGAAAAGCTATGTATGGAGTGTTTAAAGAAATTAAATACACACACAATGGAGTCTTACTCGGCAATCAAAAAGAAGGAAATCTTGCCATTTGCAACTATGTGGATGGAACTAGAAGATATGATGCTAAGTGAAATTAATCAGTCAGAGAAAGACAAATATCATATGACTTCACTCATCTGTGGAATTTAAGATACAAAAAAACAGATGAACGTAAGGGAAGGAAGGCAAAAATTATATAAAAACGGGGGGGGGGGTACAAAACATAAGAGACTCGTAAATATAGAAAACAAACTGAGGGTTGCTGGAGGGTTTGTGGGTGGAGTAATGAGCTAAATGGGTCAGGAGCATTAAGGAAGACAGTTGTTAGAGTGAGCACTGGGTGGTGATGCATAGGGGATGAGTCACCAGAATCTATTTCTGGAATCATTATTGCATCGTATGCTAACTAGCTTGGATGTAAATTTAAAAATAAATTTAAAAGTTGAAAAATTTAAAAAAAGTTTGAGATGTTAAGAGAACAAACACAATGAAAGTAGCAATAAGGCAAGAATAAAGATAAGAACAAAAATCAACAAATGGAAAACAAAAATACAATAAACAGGATCAACATGAAGGTTCTTTGAAGGAATAAGAAAATTGGGATATGCTGGCAAGATTAATTGAAAAAAAATGAAAGAGGGCACCAGAAACTAATTGTGGTAATGAAAAGAGTTCTATAATCTTCAATAAAGAAGAAAGTACAGAGTATTCTAGGAGCAATTATGCCATTAAAATGGAAAATTAAGACAAATTGGACAAATTCTGGGAAAATAATAACTAACTAAGAATAAATAGAAAAACAGAATAGGTCCACAAAATTATGAAATAAATCAACCATTACTTAAATTTTTTTACAAAAGCTGAGAAGCCAGATGGCTTTACAGATGAAACTATACTATTATTTAATGGAAAAGACTTTTCTAATCTTATGTAAAATCTTGTAGAGCACAGAACAAAAGTGAATGGTCTCCAACCCCATCGAGGTGATGAGTACAGGCTTGAAAACAAAACACGCCAAGGATAGTCCTAGAAAGAAAAATTATAGGCATTCTCATTCATGAACAGGAGTGTGAAGATTTGAATAAAATATTAGAAAACTAAGTGAAATAAGGTATAGAAAGCTAATACACCATGACTAAGTTGGATTTATTCTGGGGTTGAAAGAGTGGCTTAGCATAAGAAAATTTATAAGTGGAATTTATTACTTAAGTTATTAAAAAGAGAGAAAATCATATGATCATCTCAAAAAATGATAAAAGTCAACAATCACTTACGATTGAAACCGAGAAAAGATATGCTTTAGAAATCTAGGACAATAGGGAATTTTCTTAATCTGATAAAGGGGGCATATCAAAATATCATTCTTAATAAAAAGAATGTTAGAGGTATTTTCTTATAGTTGAAAATAAACCAAGGAAGTCGACTACATCTGTTCAACTTTGGTGGTCCCCACCCGTGCAGTAGAATGAACAGAGGCAGAAGGATTGGACAAACTGCCACCACAACTAAAAACAAATGATAAAAAACAATATGAAGCTTCAACAAAAGGCTGACTGTATTAGTTTACTATTACTGCTATAACAAATCAACACAAACTTGATGGCTTACATTTTATTATTATTTTTGTTGTTGTTGTTGTTGTTGTTCTTTTATAGGTCTGTAGGTTAGAAGTCCAACACAGGTCTCACTGGGCTAAAATTAAGGAGTTTAAGGGGTGCCATTTCTTTCTGGAGGCTCTGAGGAGGATCTGTTCTTCACCTTCTAGAGGCCATCCTAATTCCTTGGCTAATTGCCCCCTTCCTCCATCTTCAAAACCTTCTATAGTAACATGTTCCTCTAATGAGAATCGGAAAGTCTGTTCACTTTTAAGGAATCATGCTATTGGGTTGGGCTCAACATCCAGGGTGATCTCCTCATCTCAGGGTCCTTCATTTCAGTCACATCTACAAAGTCCCTTTTAACATGTAAGGTAACATATTCACAGGTTCCAGGGATTAGAATGTGGATATGTTTGGGTGGGTCATTATTCTCCTTATCACTCTGGTAAAAAAAAAGAGCAAACTTAAAAAACAATTAAGTGCATTTCTGGATACCTTAATTAGAAAACATAATTTTTTAAAAGGTCCAAGAGCAGAAATAGTCAAAAGATACATTTGAATTATCTGATAGAATATATCTACCAAAAGATTCGCAAGACCCATATGGAGGAAACTCAAACCATTTTAAAGGTGTCAGCTTTCTTCCAAATTGAGAATGCCAACAGGGTTTCTAACATTTATATGAAAGAATGAAGGACCAAATAGGCAAAACCTTTCTGAAGAAGAAAAATTAGTGAATTTACCCAGTAAAATTAACTCTATTACAAAGCTACACTAATTAAGACAGTACAGTAACTGGTGACGTAGGAGATAAATCAACCGATGGAACACAATAAAGAGCCCAGAAGCAATTTTGTCCAATGGAATAAAATGGAGAATGCAAAACCTTCATGGAAAGTTGATATTTAACAAAGGTGGCATTATTCATCATTGGCTCTTGCTGCTGAGGATATCATTCCAGCGGCAGCAGCATCTGAAAACTTAGAAAGTATCATATTTCCAAATTTATACCTGGTGGCGAAATTGAAAGGTTGGTAATCCTCGTGCAATCATTTGGAAAGTAAACTTTGTATTTCCCAGCTCCCTTTAATCACACACAGGGACATCTGTTGTGATATCATTTGCTACAGTGACAAGACAGAAGCAGCCTGTGTGCCATCACTAGGAGAATGGATAAGCAAAGTAGGGAGGGGGCGAGGGTTGCCAGCTTGAGCAGATACAACACAGGGATCCCGTTACATTTCAGTTTCAGATAAACAATGGATAATTTCTTAGTATAGGGAGGTTCCAAATGTTGCATGGGATCAAATTACTACTAAAATACTATTTGTTGTTTATCTGAGATTCAAGTTTAATTGGACATCCTATATTTTATTCGGCAACCTTAGTGGGGTGGGTCTTTGTAAGGACTATAAGCAACAAGATGTTCTCGAGCAACATGGATGGATCTGGAAAGCGGAATGTGACAAAATGTTAGAAATAAAGGAGAAGTGCGTAGCCTAACACCATTTTTGGGGACTGAAAATGCATACCCACAAGAATACTACTTCTTTCATAGGGAAAAACAGGTGCTTAAGGATGGATATCAAACACATTAGTGTGATGCCACTGGGGAAAAGAATGTGAATGTGAGGGTCGCCTGGGTGGCTCAGTCGGTTAAGCATCCGATGTCGGCACAGGTCATGATCTCATGGTTCTTGGGTTCAAGACTCACGTGGGGTTCTGTGCTGACATCTAGCTCAGAGCCTGGAGGCTGTTTCGGTTCTGTGTCTCCCTCTCTCTCTGACCCTTCTCTGCTTGTGGTGTCTCTCTCTCTCTCTCTCAGAAATAAATAAAACATTAAAAAAATTTTTAAAAAAGAATGTGAATGGGGATTAAGGATAAAGGGACAAAATGAGAAGGGCCTGGTGTGGATTGGTAATGACAATGTGATAAAAAAAAAAAAAAAAGGAGGAAAATGATTAACCTAATTCTTCACCTTGAAATCAAAGAAAATAATTTAAAAAGACTGTACTATGTTTCACGCAACTTAGAAGAACATTAACATCGTGTGCCCCATAAAACTATTAGCAGTCTCAAAAAGTGGCTCCAATTATGATGAGAACATTGGTGTCAAAAAAGCACATGAAAAAATACACATGAAAGGCTTGATCTTGTGGAATGTAAATGTGGGAATATAAATATTTCTAAATTGATATCATTTTATATTATCATATAGGTCATTATAAATGTGTCTGTATAAAGCAATTAATTGAATTGAGGAATAGATATTTGAATGTTTTGTCTGCATCCCCAAAATATTATATCTTCAAATTGGACCAGTCTTTAAAAGAAAATTCTCGCTGGGAAACTAGGAGACTATTCTCCAAGAACCCATGCATCTTGTATTTGGACGCATAAAACATCTAGCAAGGTGTGGGGCACATGGTAAGCAGCCAGTCAATTGTTGGTCAGTCGATATAATCAGAATGTGTTCATATCTAAGCTGACAGTTTACACTAACGTTACTTTCATGATGAGGATGCAGCATTCATTTGCATGAGAAATCCTATATAAGGAATTCCCAACTGTTTAAAGAAGATACTATTCTTTCTGTTAAAGCGTTTATACAAATCACCATGTGTTAAAGCCTACAGGGCTTTAACTACTCTTAACAAATAAGGTATGATTTCCAAAAGGTGCTGGAAATGAAAAGGAGTGAGATTGTCACACGGAAGTTTGGTGGTTATAAATGGCTTTCTTTTGGGTAAAGGAGTGCCTAATTCCTGTCTGTTCTGCTTGAAAGCCTGATGAATTACTTTGCAAGGGAAAGAAAAGATAAAATGGCGAGTATGAGAGATTTGAAGCACTGAGGTCAGGAGGCCACGCATGAGGTGGTTGGACCTGATCTCCTTTCTGATGGCATCAAATGAAAGGCCTGAATGTTCGATTAGAAACTGACTTGGAGCCTGGGAGTCTCCTCAGGCTGTATCACCGGGACAAAGAGTTACTATGTAAGTAACTACATAGTTAACTTAAGTGAAGAAACGTTAACTCACAAAACAGCTTGGAATGTTTTATGGTTTGTCAACAGCTAGAGCATTAACAACCCAGAAGCTCTCTTTTCTGATGTAAATCAGTATGTTGTGTTGATTCTATTCAGTCAAATCAGGAACATGACTTATTTTTTCAAAGGAAGTTAGAGAAGCCAAAAAAATGCAACTTGAGAATTATTTACCTTCTTAAGGGACCATTGCTTTGGAATTTGTGAATTCATGCCTTTTATGTATAGCTTTCTCCTTTCTATTTTCCAAAAATAATGTACATGTGTTTTATTTAATAACAATATCAAAGTTATTCAGCATAATATTCTTTTCTATACTGTGTTTCCACTTTGACACTTGTGATTTAGGTATCTGCCTCAAAGATCTTTTCAGTAAATGTGCCGAAGTATGTTCATTATTGTTACAACAGTAAAAAACTGTACACACCTCCTTGCCCAGAAGCAGGGGAATGGCATATCTGTACAAAGCAAATCATAAAACGTACTCCTATAGAATAAATATTGCTTCTTAAACAAATTCTATGATATGAGAAATACTTTATGACATAAGTTTATATGAGAAAAGTAGAATAAAAACTACATAAACTAGTATTTCAATTAGCAAGTATTTCTGATAGTGGGATTATAGATAATATCTACTTTTAACTGTACTTTTGTATTTTTTCCAAGTTTTCTACAATGAATTTGTATAACTGAAATTATTAAGAGGAATATTGAGGAGGGGTGCCTGGGCAGCTCAGTCAGTTGAGTGTCCGACTTTGGCTCAGTTCATAATCTCACGGTTCGTGAGTTCGAGCCCAGCATCGGCTTGCTGCTGTCAACCTGTCAATGCAAAGCTCGCTTTGGATCCTCTGTCTCCTCTCTTTCTTCCCCTCCTCTACTCTATTTCCATCCCCACCTGCTCTCCCTCCCTCAAAAGTAAATAAACATTTAAAAAAATGTTTTTAAAAAGACAAGGAAAAATATTTAGGAAAAAACCTCCACCTAAGCCCCAAAACAATGTAGCAGTGTGACACACACCCTTTATTTCTGCACCCTACACATCAGACTTGTTAAAATAGGTTAATGTGTTGAGAGGGAATAAGCGTGTATCTGATTACAACACTGTCAACACAGCAGTTCAATCTATTGTCAAACTGTAGGTAATTGGCTTGCATATATTGAATTGCTGACCTAAGAATAACTTCAGAGATGGTGAAGGTTTTTGTCTATATTGTAGATGGAGCACAGAGGCAAAACTGTGTGAAGTAGTTAAAATGGTGTAAGCTGAAGAAGTGCTCCTAAAATTATTAATGTGCCTCTAGTTCAATAGCTCAACTCTCTTTGAAAATATGTCCTCATCTCACTTCTAGTTATTAAAAGTTTAGTCTGATGAATTCTCATATGTTTAACTAACTTTAGAGAGGCCTCATGACTTAGTAAACTAAGGAGACTTGGTAAAAGTCACACTGTCAGTCATAAACTCAGATATGTACTTGGAAATGTTATATACTGAAATACACCCCGTTGGAGGAAGAGGAAGAAATGTAAGTTTTCCTTTTACAATGGAGAAGGCCAGTATATATTATTAAATCATAGATCATAAAAACTTAGGTGCCTAGGAACACCTTATAGTTCTTCTAATTCTGTGATTTGCAAACCAGACGCCGACAGACTTTGGGAATGAATGAGTGTGTTTTGTTTCCCTAGGGTTCATGTTTCTGTTTTCAAATCCAGGCAACATTTAAAATCCAGAGATTTAATGTATAAATCAAGGTTTGGTAAAATCCTAAGGCCTGACTGCTCTGGCCCAGCCTCCCTTGGTCCCTGAGGCTCAGTGGGCAACCTCTTCTGCTTTGGCACACACCTGGGATTCTCAGGCATAGTGCATGTATACTTACCCCTGGCCCTCCTCACTCAGGCTGTTCATGAGTCTGGTCTCCATCACCCAAGATAGAGCTTGCAACCCCTGCTCACATCCACCTCTTCGCATCCACCTCCAGCCCACAGATGGACCTTCTTTCCCTTGCTGAAACACACCCGCCATTCATGCTCCTTCCTGACCCCCCAACGTTTTCCTCAGCAGCTGTGCACTCTACTTCCCACCCCAGCTGGTCGATCCCCATTCATCTTTTTGAATTCAGCTCACCAAAGACTTTCCTCAGCCATTGGAATGGGTCCGGTGACCCAGGTACTTTCATAGCATCCGGTCTTCTCTTCTGTTAAAATGAAAAGTGGGTGATCAAATAAATGGTGTAATATCTATCTTTTCTGCTAGAAGGAAAGCCCTAAGAAGGCAGGGAGTAGATTTAGCACGCTACCTCTGCAGAAGGAGCCATCAATAGATATTTACTGAATGACTACATTCTTGTATTGAATTGATGAGGAACAGCTGCCCAGTGGGGTGGGGGACTCCGGTGGGTGCACAGGGGCCCTGAGACAGAACACACGCAGACAGCACAGGGAGGGGAGGGAAGTCTGCCTATTTGGGTGGCCGGCCTAGCTCTCAGAACTCTTTATAAATCATGCACTGTTTGTCAAATTGCCCTCCATCAGGATTTGATATCTCTTCTCATAATCCCACCCCAGCTCTTTAGTTTCTCTCAAACATCCAGCCTCTTGAAGACCCCATGTTTGCTTTTCTCATGGAGCTCTACCAGCCATAAGCACAAGTTCACTGTGGACCCAGTGCAGGACCAGAGCCCAGACTCCCAGAATCTCAGCCTCTTCTCCTGAAACTCACTGCCAACTTTGGTGACCTTCAGAAGGAAAGACTAGCGCAATAAGGAGTTATCTGCCTAACAAGGCCAGCACTAAATCCTATGCTATGGCTCTTTTATTTCACGTGTCATTTTATTTGAAGAAACCAAAACATCTGAAATGCCTCAACGGATAGCAATGATTTATATCAATTCTGTAGTAAAGATTATTCCTCCTCATTTTACAGCATATACGAAAGTACTTGTGACTCTGCAAATATCCTTTAAGAAAAACTCATTTTAGCATTGTCTTCATAACTATGAGAGGACTGGAATCATGTAAGTATAGTGAGTGTAATGTTTGGGAAGAGTTATTAACTTCTGAGACATGTAGGATGCAATTATGAAAGAAAAACTTAGGTTTCTATCTCATCCATAGCTCAAAATAAATTCAAGATGAAACAAAACTTTAAATAAAACAAGAAAAACAAAGACGTTGTAAAGGAAAGACAAATTTGATGATTAAAAATTTCAAATTTCTATAATATAGACACAAAATATCATGAGTGAGAAAGATGTAAAAATAACAAACCAGGGAAAGTTTTTTGCCACACATCTGACAAAGGTGAATTTTCTGAATTCACCAAAGCCCTCTTAAAAATGAACCAGAGGATTCATTGGATTAACATTACCTATTGTATTAGAAGATTCTGCTCAGTAGGGAGAAGCTCAGAGGGAGGATGGGTATCACATAAATAAGTAAACGAAGCTGCAAATTTCTTTACCAGTAAACCCCCCAAACACACACACAAAACCCAGAGTCTCCTGGGAAGGAAAGGAATAGGTAATTCACAAAAAGAAAAGACAAATAGCAATACATATGGAAAATATGCTCAAATAAGTAGAAATTAGAGATTGAAATATTCTTTTGGAAAATACAAAAATTTTAACAATGCCTGGTATTTGAGAAGGTATGAAGAAACAAGCACAGTTAGACGTTTTTTAGTGGGTGTGTAAATTGGTGCATAGTTTGAGAGAACAATTTGGCAATTACTATGTACGTATAAAAATTTTAAATTCATATACCTTTACCAAGCAACTCTACTTCTAGGAATTTCTTTGACAGGTATATTCACAACTGGGCACAGAAATGCATATCAAAATTTTCATTGCCGAATTATTTATAATAGCAAAACCTTGCAGAAAAGCTAAATGTCCATTTTTTGAGGATTAAATAGATTATGTAGTCTATAACCTTAAGATAATAAACAAATAAATACTATGCAACCATTAAAAATACTGAGGCAGGTATTCAGTTGAAAAATACCCAAAATGTGTTGTTAAGTGGAAAAAAATAGTTGAGTGTATTTATGAGTGTATTTGACTCACGTAAAGAAAATGCATAGACATAAGTGTTTGAATATGCATAGAAAATATATGGAAGGCCGTATTCTAGACCAACAGCAACTTCTGAAGTGTGGTACTGACGAAACAAGGACTTTAACTTTTATAATGTTCTAATATGTAATATGTAATTTTGTATCTTTTTATCATGGTTTTATCCCTCCGCCCACATCTCCCCTCAATAAAAAGCTTTTGTTTGTAAACAAACAAAAAGTTAAGAATGAAAACAGCAAAGAAACAAATTTAGGTTATAAGCTACCGAAGAGCAAGAATACTGTACTATTCATTCAACAATTTAATTCAACATTTCTTGAATGAACATTAATTCTCAGGAACCATGCTGGGAATTTTGCATAACAAAAAAAGAAAATAATAAACCATGGATCCCACTGTTATGGAGCTCACAGCTCAGTAGCTGCATATTTCTCTAATCAATACTAATATTATTAAGTACCATAATAAGGGCGTCCACCAAGCACTGTGGGGGTACAAAGGATGGAGTGACGAACTCCACTTGAGAAAACTGAAGTGTTCACACAGAACATGTTTGCTCTGAATCTGAAAAGAAGAGTATCAGTTCTAGGACTTGATTTTACCTTGCTTGCACTTGAGCAAATTGGCTAATACCATTTCATAGATACTGGCCGACGTGAGACTCCCAGGTCAGACAGAAGACTTCATTATTCACTGCAGAGCAGGCAGCCTGGGTATCAGCACGACATCAGTTTCTCTTGTCTCCCAGGTCCACTGGGTCAATGCCATGGGCCAGATGGGTTTGTGTTGCGGCTGAGAAACATCGAGCTTTGGGAACCTGCTGTTTTTATAACCAGCAGTAAGCAAGCCAGCTTGTTGTCCCAGAGGGATACATTATCTTACACCTGGAGGATGCTCATTGCAAAAACAAACCTGAGAAATTACCCAGGTGAAGAATGGCCAGGACCTTGCATTCTTGGCATACCCAGCAGGATGTGTAGGAGCTCAAGAACCCATGGAGGAGTATCTCTCAACAAAGAGTAGGCAGGGATTAGTCCTCTCAAAGGCCATATGAAACAGGACCTATAGGAGGAAGGGCAGAAGGGGAAGCAAGCTCCATGGCAAGAGATGAACCCGAGTAGGCAAGCAAGGATCAGTTCTGACTTTCTCAGGAGACTCAACATTTCCCTCTGGATTGACTGGGAAGCCACCAAAGGGTTTTTGTTTTGTTAGGTTGAACTATTCAAGATTGCTGCTTTTGTAGGTCAGAAACAGTTGAATGATGACAGTTTCATGTTATTCAATCTCATAGGTTTCTTTAAAGCAGTGCAGGAGATGAATGGGGAACTGGGGAGAGGGTAAGGCTAGTCATCTCTTTATCTCTGTGTTTAGCATAGTGATGCCTGATGAATATTTTAGTGACTCAATAATGTCCACTGAATGAGTGAACGAATGAATAGTGAATGAATTAAAATAGAGGACTGTTTTCTAGAAGAACAAGAGTATTGTGGTAGGGTTTCAATTCTCTTGAATGTTTATAAAATAATAGAAGTATATATATATTTTTTGAATCTCTCTCTACCTCTACCTCTATCTCTATCTCTGTCTCTCTCTAGATAGGTATATATCTGCTCCTGGGTCCTGGCACAGAGCTCATAAAACCCTTGCTATTCCTTAAGTGGTAAGAGTATTAGGAACATCTTTTGTTCTAACATTTGGTCTTTGACATCCGTTCCTGACACAGATCGGTGATAGATGTGTCTTTTGTTCTAATGAGGTGACTCTTGGTGGGCTTCTGGATAGTTTCAAGATGGGGGCTGGTCACTAGGAAGACAAAGCCTTGATTAGAAGCTTAGAATTTTCAACCCCACTTCCCAGCTTCTGGAAAGGGGAGAGGGGCTGGAAACAGTTGGTGATTCATCATGCCTGCATGACTAAGCCTCCCTAAAAATCCCAAAGGTATGGGGTTTGAAGAGCCTCTGGTTGATGAGCACACGCCTGTACTGAGAGGCTGGTGCATCCCAACGACACTAGGACAGAAGGTCCTGTGCTCAGGACCTTGCCCTTGCCCTATACGTCTCTCCATCTCGCTGTTCATCTGTAGCCTTCTCGTATTTTTCATTATATGATAAACTAGTAAACACAAGTAAGTATTTCCCTGAATTCTATGAACTGTTCTAGCAAATGGTCAAATCCAAGAAGGGGAATTATAGGAACCTCTGATTTGCAGCCAAGTCAAATAGAAATTGTGGGTGATCTGGGGAACTACTATTTGCAGTTGAGTCTGAAGTAGGGGGCAGTCTCATGGGACTGATGACTGTGGGGTCTGCGCTAACTTGGTTAGTGTCTGAATTGAACTGGATTGCGGGACACCCAGCTGGTGTCAGAGAATTGTGCCGAAAACACTCCCACGTGGTGTCTGAAGTGCTGTGAGTGTGGTAGTCGTGTGTGAGTAAAGGAGAAACCCAGGAGAGTTCTTTCAATTCAGGGTCATTGAGGTCATGAAGAGGAAACTGGGAAGAACATGGTTTATGTTATTTCAAATTCACTGATTCACTCCACAAAATAATCAACCACACTTTTGAAAACTGAGATTTGGGAGAATTCTTCTAGTATAGCAGCTAAGCTTCTGAACACTGGAATAAAACTGTCCTATGTTTAAACATCAGCTATTTCTAGTGAGAGAAGCTTTTAGTGCCACAATGTCTTCATCTGTAAAATGAAGGTGAGGCCTGACCCTTCCCTGGGGCTTATGAGGATTATATGAAAGAGGCTATGAAATTCAGTTAGATGGTGTTTGGGATTATCTTTGTGCTATTATAGATGGAGACTGGTTGATACTAGTTTTCTTTGAGAGCTCAAGGTTGCCCAAAGACTTGGTAGAAGCCCTACGGAAATGAGGTCCTCACAGCTTTGAGTCCCTTAGAAAATGATGGTAGGACAGAAACTGAGGTCATATTTTGTGTATGAGACTGTGGGTATTGAAGTAGCTCAGTTGTCTGTGTCTGTCGGTTGAAATTGATGAGACCAGGAAGTATGACCGAATGGGAAGGAAAGAAGTCACAATTGAGGCACAGAGGTGCCAAGCTCTACATAGGCACAGACTTAATCCATTCCTGAGGTTTCTTTTTGGTCCGGCTGGGTGGTGAGTACATGCGGCCGCATGCCTTCCTGTGGGCTCTCAGGCGGAGTAGTCCAAATCGAAGAGGACACATGTTTTGCATCCCAGATCCTTGATATACTTAGGTTATTTCTCATGTTTGGAACAAGACAACATTAACCTTCGAAGGTCAAATCTGTTCAATCGAAGTGAAACAGAAGTTTAGGCACGTGCTGGGCCACCAATTCAGCTAATTCAGGCTGCAGCCTTTTTTGTTGTTGTTGTTTTGTTTTGGTTTGGTTTGGTTTTTTTTAACCGCCTGCATTATTTGGCAGAGCCACTTAGATGACCCAAATTCATCAGATGTCACCTAATCTTTCATTTGGCCACGTCTGTGGGGTATTTGCTCCTTGCTGATTGATTATATACTCTCATTTTATGGTTTATTTTATAAGATTATGACCACATATCTGCATTTGCCACTCGGCTTTAGCACTTGAGACCATTGTCTGTCAGCCCAACATATGATTCAATTTGTGCCTTTCTGGGATGCATATTTGGTTATGTTTTGCCAGCCACACACCTAACCCTTTAACTTATTCCTCGATCCCCCCTGGTGATGGTTCTTGTTACTTTCTGATTCACTTTACACACTTCGCAGGGTTGGTCTGAAGGTTCGGTTTAGAATATTTCTCTGTACATAGCAGTTTGTAAATACATACACTCTTAACTTGCGTTTTGAGGTAAGAGGGCAAAGGGACAAAATCCAGGTCCACCAAAGTCGATGCACTAACAAATTTGATGGCCACAATATTCCCTTTCCTGCACTTGGTGCCTCATCAGAAAAGGGCAGCCAATTGTTCCTCCTTCACTGCAGATTCCTTTGCAAAGAGATGAAAATGGAGGGCTTAAGACTGAGGAAAAACAAAGAATATATCCTAAGGCAAGTCACAAGGAGGCAATTTCAGAGCCAGAGAAATTCTGGCCAAGGCCAAAAGAGATGATTTCTAAAGCTTAGCACAGCTATTGGTCTCTTGCGATGTTAATAGCATGCTTAAAAGCCAGTACCAAGAAAGGGGGTAATGTCACTTTAACCAAAGGAGTAAGGTTCCCAAGCTTAGTGCTGGCCAAGTGGAAAGTGGAAAGCCTAGCAAAAAATAATTGAAGCCCCTGCGAAATATTTCAATTTTTTTATTGATTGAAGGCAATTATCCCTTAATTGCATATTTAAATGAGGTATTAGGAGGTTTAACTAAGCAATGCCTCTTAATTGCTGCTGCTCGCTAGGTGTCACAGATTGTGTTTATTTCATATGTTAATTAAAGAGAAAGGGGTATTTTATTTTATTGACTACAAGGTTCTCTAAGGCTGCGTTGTTTAGGACAAAGTACGTCTCAGGTGTTTATCGCACGCTGGGTATTAATATCATCATTAGTGAGAGGTTAAAGTTTTTTAATGAAGAGGTCCATCTCCATTTTATGTGTTTTCAGCCACATAGGCATCTCTTAAATGGGGGGAGGGAGAAAAACCCCAAATCCCACGGAAACAATTATCTTTATGAAAGAAATATTGAGCCCCTTCCTCAACAATAATAAAGCAAAGTGCAAATTCTGATATAAACAGGAAAAACAACACCAAATTACTAAAGAATTAGGATGGTTGCAGGCAGCTCTAATGACCTGTGGGTGCTGTGTTTGTGTTATGAACAGCAGCGGCCCATGTATTAATTTACAAGTTGCTGCCTGATTCTGTGATACTGAAACGTGTTAATGCATGTTGACAACAGAACAGGTAGAGATCTTTTATAGAGAATCCACATTTCTCCTCGAAACAATATTTGGAGTTCCCAGTGAGCAAGGTGTTTGTAGACCTGAGCATCTGGATGAGATTTACTAGCCTACGGTACTGCGGGGCCCCGTAAGAAAGGGGTTAAGCATTGCCATCTACCTTGCTTTTTATCTTCATAATGTAATGCGATGATCACAAATGGAAAAAAAAATAGATTTGTTATTTCCACTCCTCAGATTGACCCATCTGCCTCCTCAGAAGGCAAAGAAAATGCAGAGTGTGTCAAATAAAAGTGGGCGGACGGGAGGGCTGTACTTCAGGGACCCCCTGAAACTTCAAAAATCTATCAAGAGGAGACTAACATTGTAGGAAATAAAGCCAAAGTTTCACCCAATTGATTTTCTTCCGCCTCAGAACAACAGATCCAGAAAGGAATATGTAATATTTCTATTGTCTATTCATTTATTTATTCATTTATTCATTTGCTTGACAAATATTTATTGACTCTCTAGGATGTCATCTAAAGTGGGCGGTATAATGATGAGCAAGAAACACAATGTCCCTGCTTTGGTGGACCTTATAAGTGAACAGAGGATGGGGACATTAACATTAGAGCCACGCAGATAATACCATTGCTTCCAACAATGAAGGGTCAGTGCAGGGCGCTATAAAATATCCAATGGGGAGGTGGGCTTCCCCTGGAGGAGTGGATGGGTAAGAGAAGTGATATTCCTGTATTTAGGCTGAGACTGAAAGAACCTGGGGGGGGTGGCTAATTAGCACATCCCAACACCATGCAAACATTTCTCAATGAAGTTATCCCATTCAAAACAAAAAAAACAAACAAACCACCCAGTGACAATTATATTATTTATTCAATTTTATGTAGATTTTAATGATTTTCTTAATCTGCAGAAATAATATTGTATGCTTTGTTGAGATGCTTTGATATCTATCCAAATCTAGAATCGATAACAAATTGAACCGGAGTTTATTTTCTGCATTTTCTCTCACCATAGGCTGTGGATGGTGTGTGTATCTTCTTCTCATAAATAGTCTGTGAACAAATATGATTTAAGCATTTGAAAATGTCCAGGTGGTTGAAGAGGGGAGAATTCTGCAGAAGAAAACTCCTGTGCTGCCTTTAAGAATAATTTTTGGACTGGTAAAATGCTTTGTGTTATGAAGGATAGCTCCAATTTACAGGCTCACAAGCTTATGAGTAGAATTTGCTTCAGTCCTTATCTTTATGTTACAGCAATGGCACCCACATATGATAAGTCTTCACTGGCAGAATTTTGAAAAAGTAATTCCAATGTAGTGAATATAAAAAAGTACTATCAAGAAAAAATATTTTTTCTTCCCTGGAATAGAAACCATTATTTAAACTGTTAGATGCCTCAGGGTTCTATTCATACAAAATCCATCCCTGCAGTCAAAACATATTCTTTTCCAGAAATTTTATGTGTGTGTGTGTGTGTGTATTTCTGTGACAGAGATGGTTATTTCTCCAAATATTCATAAGAAAATAACCAAATACTCATTTTACATCAGCGCAGGCTTTGCTAGGGCTATAGATTCCCAAATAAAAATAACTACTATGATTTCAGTAATTTCAGACCAACTTTGGGTTAAGCAGCTGGAAGTGACTCTGTGCATATTTTTACCCCCAGCAGAATGCTACATATCCACAAAGAATATATTGCAGCTTTGAAGAGAACCACAGGCCATAACCTGTCAACCTCTTTTGCTTCGTAAAAAATGGGTATGAATGGGTTGGTTAAAAAAAAAAAAGAAAGATAAAAGGAAAAGGACCAAAGTAACAAGGAAAATAATTCAGGGAGTCCTTCCCAATGGAAAGGAATTGCCTATTAGGTGGTAAGAAACAGATCAACATCAAAGTTTTCTGAACTTCAGCTTTGGTTGTGGATATAGGTTGTGAGCTTATAGGTTAATCCCATCTATATAACCTGTTTTAAGCTTATACAACTTGGGGGCTTTTATATCAAAACAATGCATAAATAGTTGATTTTTTGTAAAGTTTGCAAAAACAGACAGGATTTTGTTAGTATATTGCTGGTGCGATCCTGGGGCTGTGAAAGAACTTTACCAAGTTCATGGTAAATCTGCCTCTGTTCTGCTTCTTTCTGTTCACATATTCCTCTTGATTCGCAAATGTCCCTAACATGTTTGGTGCAGGGTGGCTTAAATTTTTAGGATCTGAATTTCGGGACAAGTTTCCTAGCGAAATAAAATGAAGGTGCTAAAGTGTGTGCTATGGGAGATCAGAAGAATATAATATAGAGCTGGGGAGAGGGACAGAGGGAGAGAAAGAGAATCAAGCAAGCTCCCTGCTCAGTGCAGAGACCCTGGAATCATGACCTCAGTTGAAATCAAGAGTTGTACACTCAACCAGCTGAGCCACCCAGGCACCCCAGAGCTGAACCCTTTTAATGTTTACTAAAGAATTTACATTATAAACTTGGAATGACAATAACATCAGTGACGTAATGGTTACCAGTTCAAATCCAAAGATTAGCAAATCCGACATTTTAAGATATTCTTTGATTATCAGTGAGGACAGAAGATGTTTTGTATATGTTGTGTTTTATACCTTCCATTCTAAAACGCATCTTGAATATTGTCAACTAGTGCCGCCTTTTTGGGGCAGTTTTGGAAACCAAGTAACCAGAAGCCAAGCATCGGCACAAATATAAGGAGATATGTGACGCAAGAATCTTCTTAGGAAAGAGGACTGGAAACTGAATCTTGGCTTGGTGGGGCAGTGGGAAGAAGGCGGTATCTTCAAACAACAGAGCCAAACATGAACTCACACATGGGCAATTCGGAAAAGAGATTCTGGTGCTTGTGGGGTCCCCTGGTTATCATATGCCATGGCCATGGAGACAATTATAGGTTATACCAACTTGCTTTATAATCTCAGAACCTCCATTCTCAAGGGCAGAGATGTGCTCTACACTGAGAAGTCAGTTTTCCACCTATGTCTTGTATGACCCAGTGAATGAATAAAAACATGCATTCATTCATCCACTCGGAATGCAGTGGTGAGCAAAAGTGACAAAGTTCCTACCTTTATATATCGAATGTAAACATTCATAAGCATTGAGTAATACACTGTGATGACTGACATGAAGGGAAACTGCTAAGGATAGTGAGGGTATTTAGTAGGGGAGCCCAACTGTATGTGGGGGTTTTAAGGAGTGTGTTTGTGTGTGTGAGTGTGTGTATGTGTGTGGTGGGCCCTTTCAGTTTTGTTTTTCAGTGTCTTCCCTCATGAACCATCAAAAAAGGTAGCAGATTAGAGATCCCCATGTTCCTGCTCCATTTATGCCCTGAGAGCAGAGGCACACTTAGAGACTTGGCTCGAAATGTCCTGGGAATTGAGGCTTTTATAGAGATTCTGAACAGTTTGAGGTTTAGCTCTGTCAGAACTACCCTAGGTTAGCTATCCGGAAGCTTTGCAAGAGTAAGGAGATCCGGCAGTTAGAAGAATTGACCCCAAGGGACCAGGCATTGTTCTGGAAGTCGGGTATTTCCAGTCTGAAAGCAGGTGTGTGTGGAAAATGCCAGTTAGAGAAATACATCTTCTCTATGCTTCTGCTCCTCAGACGAGTTTCAGCTAGCAAACGGGGCCATGATCTGGACAATCTGAATGAGTTTTATTTTTATTTTTTATTTTTTGTTCTTTGTTGTTGTTTTTTTTCCCCCTTCTGTGGACATTAGCTCTCTGAAAGCAAGCTCTGAGAATTAGATGTAGAAAAACCCTGGCCGCTGAAAGTGAATTGCTTTGGGGCCTTGAGCTGTTCACACTCATTTAAGCTGTTTTGTTTTTGTTTTTGTTTTTTTCCATTTTGAAGCTTTGTCATTCTCCGTGTGATGGCTTCCCCCCAACCCCCAGGGGCAAAATGTCTGCTGCTACAGATCCAGGCCCCACCCATGACCCCACCTAACACAGCAGTCTCAGAAGGTTGGGGAAAGGCAAAGGCATCCCATTAGAATGTGTCCTCTTTGAACGCAGGAATTTGAATGCCTGGTTCATTGCTGGGTGTCCTCTGTGCCTCAACCAGTGTCTGGCATGTGGCGAGTGCTTGATATCTATTTGTGGAATGAATAATGAATGAATAGATTACTCTTTAGTTTGGTACTACTTCATTTTGGAACAAAACTTCTGGAAGCGTCTTCTCGAAGATCTGTAGCCTCCCTGGCCAGAGCACTGTAGTGATTCTAGTGAGATACTCAGTATCCAGCTCTAAGATGAATGCTTCCCTCAGTCTTATAGTAAAAAAGACAATACAGTCCGCCATACACACTATTTTCTGAGGCTTTTACGAATGGCTGTTTACTTTAAAAGTATTATATAAGTAAAGATAAGGTTGGTATTTATCAATGGCTAACAACTGAATTTCAATTAAAAATGAATAGGTGACAAAAAAAGGAAAAAGACATAGTGTTCTAAAATATAGTTCATTGTAAGAGAAGTTTTAGTGAATGAGCTGGAAATGTTTATTAAATCTCTGGTTTAATGAATCAAATTAGCATTGGTAGTTTAGAAACTAGACCCTGTTTTAAGAGACTGAATGATCCATAGTTTCTTTCAAATGTTGCAGAGGGTAGAGTCTAGGGGTGGGGATGGGTCAGTCTTATTGCATTTTAAACTTAAGGTTTCCCAGTTTATGGTTCTTGGCAGGGCTGCATTCCTTCTGGAGGTTCTAGGGAAGAATCCATTCCTTTTTCTTTTCCAGCTTCTAGAGACTGCCCACATTCCTTGGCTCATGGCCCCTTCCAGCGACTATATCATTCCAACCTCTACTTGGAATTCATTACAAGTCATTAAATCTTCTTGACTGACACTGACTCTCCTGCCCTCTTTTTATAAGGATGCTGTGATTACATTGGCCCCTGCTGGAATAATCTGGAAGGGTCTTCCTATCTCAAGATCCTTAATCACTTCTGTACTGTCCCTTTTCACCTGTAAGGTAATATGTTTATCAGTTTCGTTGATTAAGATATAGATATATTTTGGGGGCCATTATTCTACCTATCACATCAAGGAAAATTTTCAAAAAGCCAATACAGCAATATCAATGTCATCAGAAGAATTTCATGCAAACATATTAATTAGAATGAATAGGCATATTGCATAATAATCACTACACCAATTAGATAAAACAATTAGAAACTTATATACACTTAACAACATATCCTCAAAAAGATAAAGAAAACCTCATAGAATGATAAGCATAAATGGACAAATCTATGGGAGATTTTAAAGTACTTCTATCAGAAACTGAGAGATAAAGTATACAAAAAATTTATTCAGGTTGTGGCTGATTTGGACAATTACATAGCTTATTTTGTAACTTTTTCAAAATCACTCTTTACTACATATTCTTAAACTGACAGGGATAAAAAGCTATTTTCCCCCCAACTTTACTGAGATACAGTTGATATATAACATTGTGCAACTTTAAGGTGTACAATGTGTTGATTTGATACACTTATATTTTGCAGCGTGATTACCACCATAGTGTCACCTAACACCTCCGAAACATCATATAATCACCATTTCTTATTGTGGTCAGAACATCAATAATTAGAATGTTGTGCATTAGACCCCCAGAATTTACTTACTTCTATTTGGAATTTTGTACCCTTTGACCAAAAGCTCTCCACGTACCCTACCCCCAGCCCCTAGTAACTACCATTCTACTTTCTGTTTCTACAAATTCAGGTGTTTTTTTTTTTTTTTAAAGTTTTGTTATTTATTTTGAGAGAGAGAGAGTATGATCCAGGGAGGGGCAGAGAGGGGGAAGAGAGAGAATCCTAAGCAGGCACAGAGCCTGATGTGAGGCTCAAACTCATGAACCATGAGATCATGACCTGAGCCCCAGCCAAGAGTCAGCCACTTAACTGGCTGAGCTGCCCAGGTGCCTCAAATTGTGGTTTTTTTTTTACATTCCACATATAAGTGATATCATACAGTGGTTGTGTTTCTATGCCTGACTTATTTCACTTAGCATTATATCCTCAAGGTCCATCCCTACTGTCACAAGTGGTAGATGTCCTTCCATTTCATGGCTGAATAATATACCATATTCTATATAAACAATATTCCATACATATATGACACATCTTTATACATTCATTTGTTGACAGATACTGAGGTTGTTTCCATATCTTGGCTATTGTGAATAATGCTACAATGAACATGGGGGTGCAGATATCTCTTCAAGATCCTGTTTTAACTTCCTTTGGATAAATGCCCAGAAATGGGGATTGCTGGATCATATGGTAATTCTATTTTTAATTTTTTGAGGAGCTTCCATACTGTTTTCCACAGTGGCTGCCCCAATTTACATTCCCACCAACAGTACACAAGAATTCCTTTTTTTCTACATCCTTGCTAACACTTGTTATCTCTTGTCTTTTTGGTGATAGTCATTCTGACAGGTGTGAGGTGATATTTCATTGTGGTTTTGATTTGCATTTCTCTGTTGATGAGTCATGTTGAGTATCTTTTCATGTACCTGTTGTCCACCTGTATGTATTATTTGAAAAAATCGATGAATAAAAAAACAAGACCCAATTATACACTGTCTGCAAGAGACTCACTTAAGTTTTAAGGACACTCATAGGCTGAAAGTAAAGGTATGGAGAAGTTGAAACTGGAAGAGAACAGAGGTAGCTGTACTCATTATCAGACAAAATAGACTTTCAGCCAAAAATGGTAACAAGACACAAAGAAGGTCATTATATAGTAATAAAGGGGTCAACTCATCAAGAAGATGTAACAGTCATAATATATATGCACCCAACATCAGAACACCTAAATATATTAAGCAAGTACTACTAATGGATGTGAAGGGAGAAATAGATAATAGTACAGTAATAGCTGTATTCTTCAATACCCTACTTCTGGCAATGGATAGATCTTCCAGAAAGAAAACCAAGGAAAATTGGATTTGAACCATAGTTTAGACCAAATGGATACAACGGCCATACATAGGACATTCTATTGAACAACAGAATACACATTTTTCTAAAGCACACATGGAACATTCTCCCAGAGAGATTACATGATAGGCCACAAATCAAGTCTTGGCAAATTTAGGAAGATCGAAATCATATTATGTGTCTTTTCCAACCACACTGGTATGAGACTAGAAATCAACAACAAGAAGAAAACTGGAAAATCTGCAAATATGTGGAAATTAAATAGCACAGTCCTGAGCAACCGATGTCGAAGAAGAAGTTCTACATGAAATGGTTTCTTAGCTGTTACATTTCATTTAAAAAAATTTTTTTAAATGTTATATTTATTTTTGACAGAGAGAGAGATAGAGACAGCATGAGCAGGGGAGGGTCAGAGAGAGATGGAGACAGAATCTGAAGACAGGCTCCAGGCTCTGAGCTAGCTGTCAGCACAGAGCCCGACGCAGGGCTTGAACCCACAAACCGTGAGATCATGACCTGAGTTGAAGTTGGACACTTAACCAACTGAGTCACCCAAGCGCCCCTGTTACATTGCATTTTTACGCATTTTTTCAGAGCACTAGAATGCTCTTCTGTGTGCAAATAAATTGTCGACCTTTCATGTTTCATTCACTGCAAATAATTATTAATATTTCATTTATATGAATACATTACGATATTAATGTTAATCGAATAACTATTTAGCTGTTAAAAAGGTTGAATAATTAGGGAAATGCAAATCAAAACGACAATGAGACACCACTTTACATTTGCCAGGATGACTAAAATAAAAAAGACAGATAATGAAAAACATTAGAGGGATGTGAATATACTGACTGGAACCTTCAGCTCTTCTGCTAGTGGGAATGTGAAATAGTGCAGCCACTTTGGAAAATAGTATGGCTCCTCTTTAGAATGTTAAACATAAAATTACCATTTGACTAAAAAATTCTACTCCTAGGCTCAAGAGAAATGCAAACATACATCCACAGAAAAACTCTTATTTGAGCATTGATGGCAGCACTATTTACAGGAGCTAAAGCATTAACTGATGAATGGATAAACAAAATTTGGTCTGTCCATACAATGGAATATTGGTTGGCCACAAAAAGAAGTATTTATATGTATTATGGCATGGATGAACTTTGAAAACATTATGCTGAGTGAAAGAAGCAATCAACAAAGGCCACGTATTTTGTTTTCATTATATGAAATGTTCAGCATAGTCCAATCCATAGAAGAAAGTAGATCAGTAGCTACCAGAGTCTGGGGAAGATGGAGACTGCCTGCTAATGGGTATGGGTTTCTTTTTAGGTTGTTGAAAATGTTCTAAATTAGTGGTGATGATTGCCTATCTCTGTGAATATACCAAAAAGCATTAAATGATACACTTTCCAAGAGTGAATTTTATGGTATATGAATTGTGTTTCAATAAAATTGTTACAGAAAAGATGCTGGGAGTGCCTGGGTGACTCAGTCACCTGAGTGTCCAATTCTTGACTTCAGCTTGGGTCATGATCTCAAGGTCATGAGATCAAGTCCCACGTTGGGCCCCATGGTGAGCATGGAGCCTGCTTGGGATTCACTCTCTCCTCCTTTGCCTCTCTCCCACTTATGCCCACACATACTCTCTCTTTCAAAATACATAAATAAACATTTTTTAAAAAGATCCTATAAATTCTTATCTGTCTAGAGTGTAAATGGTCTTAAATTGGGAATAAAAAATATTTGGGAGACTTTTATCCTCACTTGTCTGTTCACTTCCTCCTTGGCCACCTCGTTCCTTAGCTGTGCTGTTTACATCCTATGGTTCACAGGGAAAGAGAAAATGAGAGTTCTGCCTCCCTGTTTCAGAAGAAAGTGGCTGGAAACACACAACAGCAATAAAGAATTAAAGATATATTTCCACTACATTCAAAACCTGAGTATGATGGCTTTTTTTGGCATAGACAAAATCTCAAAATGTAAATTAAAACAATGAAGCTTTACCAGTATTTACCACAACATGTAGGAGTAACACTTATGTATAATTTATAAGTAAATACGCATGTGTCAAGGGTCCATGCTTGTAAACTATTTCTTCATATATGTACACAATTAAAAATTTAATAAAAAGCTTGGAGACCACGAGGTCAGTCCATGGCACTGTAGGAAACAGTAACCTTTTTAAGGCCATAGACTTGTGGTCAGACAGTACCAGTTCAAACCCAGTCAGTGCTCTTTAAGTCATTTCCTGTATTGGTCAGCACCCAATCAGGAAATGACCAGGCAGTTCAATCGCGGGAATTTAACTTGGGGAACTAGGTGCAAAGGTGTTGGGAGGGCTGAAAAGCTCAAGAGGAAATAGTAAGGCAACCCCGAGATTTGCAGCATCAGGAATTTGCTCCTTTTGTTAGGTGTTGAGGAACAAAGGAGGAGATGGTGTTAAAAGACACTAGGATCCAAAGGGAGTGAGGTCCCGGGAGGGAGGGGCTTTCCAGCAAGAGCCCCAGTGAGAGAGACTGGAAGGGACTTTTCCCTCCCTACTGCCCTCTAGTGTCCCGCCAGTGCCTACCTGTGGCTAAACCCATCCAGAAGCCTGTGGCCAAAGAACCTAGAAGCTTAATTTAGAGGGATTAGCCTCCTTACGAAACCACATGGAGCTAGGGCAGGGTGAAGAACAAATATATGGTGTTCTGCTCTTTAAAGGATTTTTAAAAAATATTTATTTTTGAGAAAGAGAGAGAGTGAGCATGAGCAGGGGAGGGGCAGAGAGAGAAGGAGAGGGAGACATAGAATCTGAAGCCGGCTCCAGGCTCTGGGCTGTGAGCATAGAGCCCCACGCAGGGCCTGAACCCACGAACTATGAGATCATGACCTGAGATGAAGCTGGTTGCTTAATCGACTGAGCCACCCAGGCGCCTCTGGTCTCTCTCTCTCTCTCTCTTTTTTAAAATTTTTTTTAATGTTTTATTTATTTCTAGGAGAGAGAGAGACAACGTGAGCAGGGGACGATCAGAGAGAGAGGGAGTGACAGACTCTGAGGCTCCAGGCTCTGAGCTGGCAGTCAGCACAGAGCCCGACGCGGGGCTCGAACCCACGAACCGCGAGATCATGACCTAAGCGAAAGTCGGATGCTTAACCGACTAAGCCACCCAGGCACCCCGGTCTTTTTCTCTTTAAAAGAAGGATGAGAAGCAATGTGAACTTTCTAGGGTTATTGTAGAAACTAAATGGGATGATGGAAAACCTTCAGCAAAGCTGGGCACACTCTTAAGTCCTCAACAAGTATTTGCTAATATTTTGCGTTTTGAACTTAAATAGGGACAATCTGAGTACTTGAAATGGATGCTTTTGGGATCTAAAATATCAGCTATTCTTTATAAAAAATATTGGTGACATACTTGGACTGGTTTAATGGTGTTCTTTTTAACACTGATGTTGAAAGGCAATGTAACACTGATATTATAGATTAATTGTGTTATGGTGCCAAAACCAAGACAACCAAGACTGAAGCGAGTGCAGAAGACTGACTGGGGAACCAGGGCGCTCGTTACTAACTACTTGTTTGAATTTGGACTCAGGGCTCAGAGGCTTTATTGGTGAAGTAAGAGACCTAGACTAGATGATCTCTCATTCTTTTCCAACATTGCTGTCGTCTGGCTAATTAATAGTCACCATAAAGGCATCTTGTGCCTATAGAGTGTGTTCAGTGTACTTTCTCCTTTATGGCTTCATTTAACCCTTATAGCACACTCATGAGGTAGGAATGGCAAGCACCATTCTTCATATTCCCTAGCTGGGGGACTCAAGAGTTGGAGCTAGAATGTGATTTGTTTAGATTACAAAATAACTCAGTGACAGAGTAGATCCAGCCTCCAAGCCTTCAGACTTCACCTCTTCCAGGGCCAGAAACGTTAGAATAGTTGTAGAGTCTGAAGAAGAATCAACCACGTTGTAATGGAGTTCTTCCGTTTTTTTTTTTCCCATGTGACCATGTGGATAGTTCATCTACATTTTATGTAATGACTCAGAAGGTGGCACTCTTAGAATATGACATGGATGTGACTATTGAATGGTGACACCACAGTTGTTTAGCCCATACTGAGGTGTGATACACTTTGTTGTTATAATTGCTAAATAAACTCCCCTCCCCGCCAATAGTGCAGAGCACAGAAGGCCATTATTAAATTTGTTGGTGAGAGTGATGACTACTCTTCTGTGTTTTTCTTCTTTTACTATTTTTCCTTCAATTAAGGGTAAATTTCATCGTGAACTTGTTCACGATAGCTTTCTTTGTCATGAAAAAAAGATCAGGAAACAGACTTCTTCTTTTTTTTTTTTTTAATGTTTTATTTATTTCTAGGAGAGAGAGAGAGACAGCGTGAGCAGGGGAGGGTCAGAGAGAGAGGGAGTCACAGACTGAAACGGGCTCCAGGCTCTGAGCTGGCAGTCAGCACAGAGCCCGACGCGGGGCTCGAACCCACGAACCACGAGATCATGACCTAAGCGAAAGTCGGACGCTTAACCGACTAAGCCACCCAGGCGCCCCCAGACTTCTTTATACCTATATACAAATCCTTAAATACATGCAAGCAACCTAACAATGAAAGTCAATACAATAGTGTATCAATTGTATCAAACTTACAGTAGTTGGAATCAATTTAATTCATGTCCAACCCAGTAAAAACAGATTGTTTATCCAATAGCAAATAATTTGGATTCTGAAGTGAAAAGGTCACCCCCTGTCTGTCTATGAACTGTCTCCAGAATTGATGTTAGTTACTATGATCATTGGTAAGGCATGATCAACGCTCAGAGCTTAATCCTGAGGGACAGATGCCATGTGCTGCGCCCAGAACAAAGTTGGTCTCTGCTCTGCTTAGCTGAAGCTCTTACTCACCAGAAACTTACTGAAATCAGAACTGTTGAGCTGTAACTTACACTCGTGGACTTTCTCTACTTTTCAGGGTAGTTCTTTTAAGAGAGATGGGCTGTGTTTGCAGTAGTAGATTCAAGGAAACTATTCTTTTACAAGTATTGCCGCTGAATGCAGTTGATACGTTTTGCATCTACACAATAAAGGTAAGAATTACTTGACTTGAATACATTAAACATATTTAAGTTCTAATTGTGAGGAGCTGATCATTCACATTTGTCTACAAATATAAAAGTAATATCATCCTGATATCTTTAGTATCCTAGTCCATGGAAAGTCTCAATTATTCCTTCAGTTGCTCTTTTCTTCTGTCTTCTTCCTTATATTCTTTCCCTACAGACCCTGGAATTATCTGTAATGTGTATCAGCCTTTTCTCTTCTGGGTCTGGTTTTCTTTTTTCTTTTTTTTTTCTGTTTTGGTTATTAAGTGCATGCTACTGCCAAGGACATCATGTCAGCTATTGAGTTCTGGTGAAATAGGAGACACTAGGCACAGAAGGGAAGGTGGGGGAACAATATGGAAAAACAAACAAGGGGTGCTGTGTGGCAGGCAACAAAGCGTGAGAAATCATCCTTGCCTTTGGAAACTTATTGCAGGGAAATACCACACAAATGACAAGCTGAAGTCACCCCAAAATGGGGAAAGGATGAACCTGTTGAAAACAAAAGGGTGAAAGTGTCCCAGTTAACCTAGCCAAGGCAGCTTATCATTTTTTCCCTTGTCCATCGCCCAGCGTGGTAGTTTTGCCCAACCTAGTTTGTGGGAGCAAAACAGGTCCTTATCTTTCTGTCATTGTCACTGTTCTTTTCTTTTTATTTTGTAGGTACTTCCTGGAGTAGTCAATTTTCTCTGAACCAGAGCAAAGAAGACTTGACCTTTGCTTTGGAAAAGAAATGTAGCTCCCAAATACCATAATTATGTTAGAAAAGGAGAGGTCCTGAAAACAAACCACATGGGTGCTCATGGTCCCAAGGGTGAGGAGCTCCCCTAATGACCAAGACATTCAGGTCTGTGGTTAAGGTTACAGTTGATGGAGGTCCACGTAGCCATTGAGAATCCCCCACCTGGGCTGGGTGGGGGGGGGGGTCCCTACTGATTCCCAGAACTTCTGGAGACTCCCAGAACTGCTCAGAAAGATGCGTTGAGGTTCATGGTGGAACTTGGGTTGAACAGAAGTTGAGTCTAAGAATGGGGTCTCCGATCTGGTCCAGGACTTACATTTTTAAGACAATTTCCAGTAGTTACTCACAAACACTACTGTTAGTAGGAAGCCCGGCAAATTTGTGCACCATTAATGGCACAATATAGGCAGTCAGTCCCTGAGAGCATTTTTATTTATGATGACGGCAGATGAGAAGCTCTGGGGATGACAGCTTCATCAGGAGAATGAATGCAGTGCTCTCTGCAGGTGGCTTTTCCATCCAGTGCTTGTAGGTGGATAGAATCAGTCCTCTCTTGTCTGTTAGCTGCTCAGAACCTGGAGCACGTACTTCTGCAACCCGGCTGAATCATCCTCACCTCTCTCTCCTCCAGTGAACCCCTGTTCTTCTCTCACCAAAGGGTCATATTTATAACCTCACTCTTTTCTTTATGCATTTTATACTTTGTTATTGTTTATTAATTTATTAATTGCTTCCAGACTTCAGCTTCATTGTTATTAACTATTGTGCATTTTAATGGTATTTAGCTCCCTCATTGCTGGTATTTATTGCTTCACTATCAATTCCCTATTCTCAGCTGTTGTTTTGAACTAGCGTTATATATTATTATGTTTCTTCATTGCCTCTTCTCTCTGTCACAGCTGACTGCTTCTTTACCTCTCCCTCTATGGACTTCCCTACTGTTCTCCCTCTCCGAGTCGCTCTGAGTACCTTGTTATACCTTCCTCCATTTGCTGTCCTTCCAATAAAATGTGCCAGATTCTTCTATTTGCCTTTACTTTTTCTCTAATAGCTTTCTCTGTTGCCTTGGGGCACCGTGTGGTGCATGTATTCCCTAGGGTGTGGCTTGGGTCCCACCCCTTCTCTCTGCGACCTTTCTGATTCAATACCAGTTTTCCACCATCATCGTCTCATCAACATTTCTTAAACCCCCCACCCCCAGGGATGCTATTCCAGTCTTCTTTCTGCTCTGAACTCACATTTCTGCTCTGGTTTTCACCTCCCTGATTCCCATTGCTTTTTCATTTTCTGAACTCAGGGATCTTTGACAAAGTGGCTCTTCTAGCCTAGGTTTGTATTCTAAATATGTAATATATTCCTTCTCCCCAGACACAAACTACCTTACATGTATCTTTTTCTCTAGAATTATATACTGATATTCATAGAGTATTTACTGTATATCAGTCTTGTGCTTAAGAAACCACTGCAAGAGACTTTACATGTAAGATCTCTTGTCATCCAAGCAATGACAATAGTAATTCTGTGAGGGAGGTAATGCTTCTATTTCACAGATGGCGAAACTGAGGCTGAGGCAGAAAATATTTATCCTCCCTTACATGTTAGTGAGTGGTGGGCTGGGATGCCCACCAGTTCTGACTCCAGAATATAAGTTCTTGGTCACCAGGCTCTGCCAAGCCCACTGACAATAGCCATCCTGACTGATAAAGGTGACCTCTTCCATTTCCTTGGTTCCCGTCTTTAGCAACTCCTCTATCCTAATAAAGGAGTTTAGCCCTCATTTTCTATAGCAGTTTATCTGGTGTTTTCTCTTTGCACCAGTCTGTTAGGAATATTCCAGCTGTCCTTTCCCCTCTGTGGGGAGGAGAACTGTCTGGCAATAGACAATAGGTGCAAATGCAGGTGGCAGGGGGCCCAATGGTACAGCAGTAGGAAGTCTTAGGACCAATGATCATACAATCCCCAAATGGTCTGGGGGCTACAGGGACCCAGACCTGGAGCATCAGGCTGGGAGCTAAAAAGAGAAAGTCAGGCAGGGGATAAAGCATTGACGTAGTTATCGGAACTGGGACAAATACTGGGCTCATCCATGATACCAGGACAGAGCCCCGGAACATGGAGCAACACCCAAGCCAGGCTGAACTGAGGCAGAGCTCTGGCCTGGGATTGGCTCTGTCTTAGAGTCAGGGGCAGAGGAAACTCAGTTGGAAGCTGTGACCTTGGTATGATCTGATAGGGCCTTGGAGAGTGGTCCCTTAATGGAGAAGTAGGTTCTGACAGAACACATACTCTCAAAGAAGCTAGACAGTGCCCAATGAATAAGGATGCCTTGCATCATTCCCAAGGAATCTCTGATTGGACCCAATTTTGTTTTTTTATTTTTGTGTTTATTTTTCTATCGATGAGCCAGAGACTCTGATTGATTCATCCGATGACCTATTAAAAATGGTTATTTGGATCAAACCCATATTGTTGTTTGGGGAAACGCAATTAGTTTTAAGTACCTAGCTTTCTTCTACAGAATGGTAGTGCATTAACAGGTTAAATAATCTGTAGCTCGGATGCCTATTTACAGAAAACATTTTGTTTCTTGATGTGGTAGGAATCATTTTTCCAGTCCTAGTGAAACATTACATTGTGCGATTCATGTTTCTTACGGTTCCCCATGGCCAAGTGCTGGCTGGAGTTAGAGGTTTAGTCTGTGGACATGAGACCAAAGTCTTTCCTGATCTGCCCACCTTGCTATGGGTTTTTCTGGTCTGATTTGCCCCAGTACTTTATTTCTCTAATATGGTGTCAGTAAGAAGCAACTATCCTCAGAAAACGATTGCGGGTAGGCCCCATCTGCATCCCTGTTACCCAGCTGGTACAGCCCTCTGCCTCCTGCCTCAGAGTGAGCTGCCTTCCTTTTGACAGAATTGTGTAAAAAATATTACTTCTTTCCCTTGCCCCTGTGCAACCTCCAGCCCTAGGCTGACTGTTATGCGCTACAAAAGACTCATGATGGGACTAGTTTTGTAGTGCAATTCTTGCTCCAGAGCTTTCTGTAGGGTCAGACTCCCTCCTGCACTATCTCCTGAGAGCTCACTTTTGATCAACTATGGGCCCTCAAATCACTGTCTCCAGCTTTGCTTCGGCTTGAGGCATACCGATACAGAGGACAGAAGTGATAGAGATGAGGGAGGTGCTTCTGAAGCTCTCTGGAGATCAAGACTTGGCCAGGTTGGTGCCAAAGTCACACAAACCCGACCTGAAGCCACTGTGGTTTGATCTGAGGCGTCTGTGGCTCCATTTAGGAGGGTGAGTTGAAATTCGTTCACCTTTCATTCCATGAGTTGACATTTGGAACAGCCTTATTAGATTGTGATTGTGTTACCAGGAGGGTGAATAGTAAGATGATAAGCATATCAGCTATCATTACTGAGAACTGAATGTGTATGGTACTAGGCAGTGTGCTGGACAATTTGTCTGAGTGATTCCTTGAACTCCTGGAATAGCCCTGCTAGCTGAGGGTGGTGGAGACTGCTGGCCTCCCAACCAAAATGCCCAGCCTGTTTGCACAGTCATAGAATTGGAGCAAGGCATCCAGTGAAGGACCACCTTTCCCACCCCCTTCTAGCTAGGTGGGGCCTATTGCTAAGGTGTGTCTCGTTGTAGGCTCTTCTCTTTCTGCAGTGAAGCTTCAAATACGAAGACAAAAATAATTAATGGCCCTAAGGAATCACAGAGAAATATGGTGGAGAGAATCTCACTTTCTTAGAGCGGGTAGAGCAGAGCTGACCTCCAATTTGGACTACTTCATAAGATAAAGACATTTCTATTTGGTTTGATCCCTTGTGTTTTGGGGATCTCTTTACCACAGTGGTTTGTTCTTACTCTCTAATTAATTTAGTAAATATTTTTATCCCCAATTTGTAAAATCAGAAATCAAGGCACCGAGAAGACAGATGACTTTCTTCCACAGCAATATCAATAGAGCTAAGATTTGGACCCAGATGTTTCTGCTACAAGGGCCAAAACTACAATTAGTTTTGTCAAATGGTGTCAGAGAAAATGGAACCCAGAAAGGCTGGTAATGGCAAAGGGCCAGAAAATGTTTAAGTGGGAGTGACACTCCAGAGAGATTTGGTGGAAGCCAGATGAGAAGACTCTGTGATCCTGGGGCCCCTGGATCTGGACTGCGCTGAGGCCTGAGAGCCTGCATATTTCATATGCTCTCGGGTAAGGCTAGTGCTGCTGGTCTGGGAACTGCACTTGGAGCAACAAGGATCTCTGAGCCTTTTCATTTCAAGGGCGAGCACTTGGGGTTCACAGTCCAACTCCCTAAGAGCTCCTGGCATTCAAATTAACCAACTCTGTGTGTTTAGGCTCTAAATTACAAAATTCTGATTCCCAGAGTGCCTTTCAGAGAGGTGGCTGGCCATCAGAACACCTGATTGGTGCTCTGTATCTGATTTGAGTCACTGGCTACATGGATTTTGCAGGTACTGGTCTACAGGTGAGCGGATTTTATAGCCATGAGGTGTAGTGGTATGCTATAGATCAAAATATTTTTCACTTGTTTGACTGTAATCTATGGGGAAGGGGTGAAATGGCCAATTGATTATAATACAGAATATAAAAAGATCAAAGTCCTACAGCACATAGCAACAGTGCTGTCCGCAGAAAAGGAGCAGGAGCTCACGGGAAAATGTTCATGTAATATATGAGGCATTAAAAATTCTGTTACATTATTCTTGCCACCAAGATTGTAATGAAAATGGGAAACGGCACCAACTTAACCCATTCTCATTACAATCGTTAGATTGTAATCTCATGTTCTCCCCTCAAGAGAATGCTAAATGAGATTTTAAACAAAAGAGGGGACAGAGAAGTATGGAGAATAAAGGAGCAAATAGAAATTGGAAAGTTAAAAAAAGTGATGCATGATAGACTTCCCTGTGTTCGTCTGAGGCTTTCTCTTTACTTTAGAAACAAGAACGGAGAGCAGAGCGTTGCAAAGGCCAATTTAAACCTGTGTGGAAAATCCATAATGCCACCCAAACACGGTAACTGTTTAAGACAGAAAGGAAAATGTCAAGCACAAATTTGCTCTTACCCTTGGATAGTTTAGTTCACTTTAGATTAGAGGGAAAAACCATGAAATTACTACAAACACAAAACAAAACAAAAAACGTGCAAAAAGACAAAACCAAAACAAAATGCTGAGAGGAAGAACCTTATTGTAAAGATCATCGTTTGCCCACAGTTAAATTTATTTTCAGAGAGAGGTGGGGGGGAGAGAGAGAGAGAGAGAGAATCCCAAGCAGGCTTCACATTGCCAGCACAGAGCCTGACACAGGGCTTGATCCCACAAAATGCGAGATCATGACGTGATCTAAGATCAAGAGTTGGACGCCTAACCGACTGAGCTATCTAGGCATCCTGCCCATAGTTCCATTTTGAGACTTCTCTTCATTTTTACCACACTAGGCAAGTGAGTATGCTTAAATCATATGACCATACTTGCTTCATTTGCCTTCATGTTGTGTATTGGAATCAAAGCTCTTGAAGGTAACATGCAAAAATGTGTTGTATGTATGGAAAACACTGTGAAAGATACATCTTCCATGATTTATGGAAAACCCTAGTATACTGCTCATACAGGTGAATTTTTTTTGGAGAAAACCATAAATCCTCATCAATTGTACAAACAATTATGAAGCACTTATTAGGTCCAAAATATTATGAAGGTGGGGCGCTTGGGTGGCTCAGTCGGTTAAGCATCCGACTTTGGCTCAGGTCATGGTCTTATGGTTCATGGGTTCGAGCCCCACATCTGCTCTATGCTGATAGCCAGCTCAGAGCCTGGAGCCTATCTTCAGATTCTGTATCTCTCTCTCTCTCTGACCCTCCCCTGCTCACGCTGTCTCTATCTCTCAAAAATAAATAAAACATTTAAAAAAATTTTTAAAAATATTATTAAGGTAACTATGAGGGGTCCAGTCTAAATTCATTTGTTATGTAATGAAAAAATACCTATAGATCACCTATAGGTATTGAGTCTTGAATAAGAGTAATAAGTAATAAAAGTAAGACTATTGAATCAGAGGTATGGGATCCTTATTATGTTTAGTTGAGTGATAGAGGCATTACACAAATAAACAAGAAAATAAACAACTATAAGTTGTTATAAAAAATGGAAATGAAAACAAAATACGAGGACAAAGATCTAATTAAAACAGGCGGGAAGGAAGCATCTAAGGAAATGGCATTTAAGGGGGTCGTTTGACCTGGTGCAAGCCAAATAAAAATGAGAACAAGTGTTCCTGGTGGAGAAGACTGCCTGGCTACCACCCTTCTTTAGCTTCATGAAAGAGCTAGGTGGTCGTACTATAAGGTCTAATTAGGGTCACAACTTCCTCCAGGTGTTTTAAAACAGGGAATTTAATAGGAAAACCAAATTTCAAATATTTGGAAGCATTGAAAAACCTTAGAAGGAACTGAGCATCATCTCCAGGACTGGGGGATAATAGGAAGTAGGGTTCCTAGTGCCCAGGAATAAAGACGCTTAAGGGCAGCTGGGACCACTGAGGGAGAAGTTACCTGGGTGGGGGTTGAAGCCACTAGGGAGACTAGGTCACTGTTGCCAATGTCACCTGAAAGCAGAGAGTGACAGAGGGAGAAATGGCCTGGCCTCTCTCTTCTTTCTACCCTACAGTCTTCAGGAAGTGCCTCCAAATGGCCAACCCTTGTTGGCTGTCAGTTGGCAATGAGAACCAAGCACATGTAGCTTGCAAACGGAGGAGGAGTGAGGCGTGCACGTGAGAAGCAAAGGCCCAAATGCTAATCAACATGCAATATGTAAACCAGTGATACCTGCTGTAGAAAAAAAGGAAGCCAGGAAAAGGGAGCGGAGAGTGGCTTGGTGGTGGTGGGTGCCATTTTGCATAGAATAGTCTCAGAAGATCACTCTGATCTGGTGACACGTATGGAAGGAGACAGTGAATGAAGTGAGGATGGGAACCAAGCTTCCATCTGGGGGGAAGTTGTGTAGGCAGAGAGAAGCAAATGCAATGACCCCGAGACAGGAGCACGTGTGGTATGTTTGAGGAACAGCAGGGCTGCTGAGTGGTGGAAGGAAGTGTGAACAACCCAGAAAGAAGCCTGGATCAGAAAAACACAGGAGAGCGGAGGGCTGGGAGATCACACGGCAACTTCTAAGCTGCGGTCAGAATTTTGTTTTTCAACTGAGTGAGATGGAAAGCTGCTGGAGGTTTTTGAGCAGAGGAATGGCTTGACCTGGTTCAAGTTTCTAAAGGATCAATTTGGCTGCTGTTGCAGAAGGTGAGGGGAAGTGGGAAGAACAATTACGAGCAGTGGTGTGCTGGCAAATGTTTAACAACTGGCTCACCAAACAAAACAACACAAAAACAAGTACAAGTGTGCAGTTACAATTTGTTGTGAGAGATGGAGAGGAATAGAACAGGGTAAAGGGAGACAGGCAAAAAGGGAATTGTGGGATAGGAGGGAGGGAAAAGCCTCTCTGAGGACGTGACATTTAAGGAGAGATGGGAGGGAGTCAGGTGTGCATCAAAGGTCACCGGGTCTGTTTTCCCTGGGTTTGCAGGACCATCTGTCTGCAAGTCCAGACGAGGGAGAAAAGGTACTTAAAAAAAAAAAACAAAAAACAAATATCCACCAGGGAAAATATATCTTCAACTTCCTTTGGTAACATATTCCAGTGTTTACCATGTTCTCAGAGGATTTATCTTTGCGTCTAACTTGAATCCACACTATACACTTAAAGCCTTTTCTTTCATTCCGAGTGAGAACAGAGAGTAGTTCACTAAGCCTCAAGTTTGGTCTCATTAAGTCATCCCCCATGCCGGTGCTTGAGGCTGAAACTTGGTGTAGCTGAATTGCTCCCCCTGCCATGTTCGTCCTTGATGACAGATCCCTTATTCGGATGAAGTTGGGGAGAATATCGACAAACTTGAATGATGCTTGGAGTCACCTGAGCTGTGGCGCCCGCCTGTTTGGAATTACTTGTAGCCTCTGGATACCAGCGCTAAATAAGATGCAGAATGAGTCACACAGGGACTTGCCCTGAGGGTTTTGCAATTCCCACTGTCGAAGCCCAAGGATTCCTGAAGCTAGTGGAAGGAAATGAGAAGAAAAAGCAGCTGAAACAGTTCATTGAACCTGTTCTGAGTTTATATGTTGTGTTGTTTTGACAGCTTTTATAAGCAGGTTGCATGGATGTGGTAATAGAGAAAAAGACAGAAACTGAATAGGCACATAAATGCAGAAAAATCACACATGCCGTATATGTACAATCATCTAATTATATCAAAGCCAGATTAGAGTTAAGGAACACCTCTGCTCTATTTGCTGTTTTTCAGATAAAGAATTTGGTTTTAAATGAGGGAAACTGAAGGCATAATGAATAAATCTAGGAGGAAAATGTTAATGTTGAGAGCATGCGGTGATAATTTATGAGAAAAGAAAAAAGAGATTACCAGAAGGTCCAGGCTGGTAACATAAACGTGTAACCTTGGTAATGCAAAGGTGGCACCAGGCCAGAGAAGGGAAAAAAGAAACAGGCCCACAGGGAACAGCCTTGGGAAGTGATCAAGTTTACGAATAGGGAAACAGTGATGTCCGGTAGTGGTTGGTAGGCGGCTTTGCCATAGGGATGTTTTGTGGACGGCATTTGGTTTGTGCCCATTTTACAGGTCAAATGTGAATTCATTGTTTGTGAACAATCTTTGAATTTTTGATCCTATGCCATATGTGTAGGTGTGTCAGACAGATATAAAGGACTTATTTTCTAGTAATGAATACTGGAACAGAAACTGGGCAAATACTACAGAGTGACTTGTTACATCATGGAGATCTTTAATAGAATATGTCCTAGAGAAGAGAGAAAGAATTTGGTAACAGTCCTTAAAATTATACTGACGACTTTTAGGCAGAGTGTGGTGATTACACTTTAGTGTATAAATATGAATATATGTGGCTTTATTGAAAGCACGTACAAAAAGAAAGCTCTTAAGAAACGTGCTATGGAGAAATATTACTGGCACTTGGGGTAGTTCAGAATTGGAGTAGGCTATGAAAGAAGGCCATAGGAAAAGGTCTTTGGAGATCTTGAGATGTAATTTTAAACTTGAACATGAAAATTGGACAGATGTCCAGATGAAGGCGGGTATTTTATTATTCAGAGATGAATTTTTTTTGACCTTGACAAGAAACCATACTCTTCACATTTGATCAAAGTTTTTCCCACCTTAGCAGTATGTTTTTGCCTCAAAATCACCACGCATTTATTGCATTCTTATAAACAAAGCAGCCTTTTGAAAATGTACGTCTCCATTTGCATGCGCAGGTACTTCTCTCCATATGCCAAACCCATTTCAGTGCCAGCGTGGTTGGTATTTAGCATGTGCCCTAATTATGTGTTCCCTACCAACTCCTTATCCCTGAGGTCTCAGATCAACTGTCACTTCCCCAGGGAAGTCTTTCCCTTAATTAGATGCTCCCTACCCTTGTCCCCATTATACTTTCTCAAAAACCCCAGAGTTTTAAAAAATTGCTTTTTTATTTTTTGTGTTGGTTTACTGTCTATCTCCCCCATAAACCGTGAGCTCCATTAGGTCAGGGACCATATCTCTTATGTCTCTGCTGATATACGCCACACTTAAGGATGGGACCTGACTTATGACAGGCATTCGATGTGTATTTGTCGAATGGTTGAATATAGCCATTTTTAAAGTTTGTTAATATTAATGAGAATGACCGGTGTTATGAGACAGACCAAAGATGGAAGTGTTGACTCAAGGCCTAGAGCCCGTTATATACAAGAGCAGGGACTCTCACATGTAATTTTCTAGCAAAAGAAAATAAAGCTATAATATCTTCTTTTGTTATAGAATTACTTATCAAGAGGTTATGATCAGGAGTTGTGTGAGAACCAAACACGTATCCTGAAGGCAGTGAATTTTTCCTCAGGTCAGCTTTTCTCTCTCCTTTTTTTTATAGTTTCATTGGCTAAGGGTGTGGTAGAACTGAAAAATTCAATCTGGCAGATCCAATAATTTACAATGTCTTTTTCCTACCCTGTATTTTCCACTCATTTTATTGCCTAAAATGAATTGTTATTTGTTCTTTTCGGGGGGCTACTCTTATTAGCACCTGGATATTTCTTTTTTTTTCTTTTTTTTTTTACAAATAGTTTATTGTCAAATTAGTTTCCACATAACACTCAGTGCTCATCCCCACAAGTGTCCTCCTCCATGCCCCTCCCTCCCTCCCCCCCACATCCATCAGTCCTCAGAGAGCCTGGATATTTCTTAATGTAGCCATTGTATGACATCTTTTCGCCCTGTGGGGTTTTGGGTTGTCTTTCATTCTGGAATGCCCTTAGCATTGGCTGGTAGTTTCTTTTCTCTTCTAGTTGTTGAGGAACAGGATCCCCTCTGCTCTCAGATGTTCTTTATTTAGCTGAGTGAGTACAGAAAGCTACCTTCAGGCCTTGGTGCTAGATGAGAAACCCAGAGAAATATTCACTCGATGGGCCAATGTGGGTAACACTCTGTGTGAAGACTAAGGAGGAAAGGAGGGGCACACCTTTTAGCTCATGCTTCTGGAAACATCTTATCAAGCCCTTCATATTTCCCCATGGTCTCAATTAAAACAAATGTCCAAACAGTAGTTGTGTATGACACGTAGAAATAGAAGATTGAGGATGAAAAGGGGCTTAATATTGTCTTTAAACAGCTTTATGAATGACCTTCACCTTGGTCCTTATTATGGGACCTGCTATGTCAATAGCTGCTCAATAAATTCTTAGTGAAAGAAGAGGTAACGGTGCCTCTATGGTCATGAATGTTGTAGAACCAAAATGTCATGGTTGGAAAAGGTATCACAAACAGTCTAAGCTGGGTCTCCCTCTGCTGAACATAAAGAAATTTATTCTCAGAGAAATTACAAGACTTGGTCATCATCAGAAGTAAATTATGTGCAGAACTGAGATTAAAAAAAATATCAGTTGGAACTTTTCAAGAGAAATCTGGGAAATCATTCGGCAAATTTGGCCAGTGTGGACTGGAGGATTCTGACCAAATGGACTCTCTTCTTTCCAGCCCCCCACTGCCCACACTTGTAAGCTATTTGCTCTGAATTATTTAGAAAATGTCTCAACATCCATCCTACATGTTTGTGTAGACATATCCATAAAGAGTTATATAAGCAGTATTATTATCGTAATTATAGTTATCATTAGCTGCTTCATTTCTTATCATTTTCCTTGTGGTTCATCTAGGGTCTTCTGAGGGCTGTTAGAGAGCTTGCAAAAATAAGAATTGTACTTGTAGATATTTATTTTCATTGTATTATTTAGAACTCTATCCCAGGGAATCCTGCTAATTCCCAGTTCACTAATCCACAAAAACCTTAAATTCTCACCCTGCTCCTCTGTAAGCTGTAACAGCGGCAAGATGGAGTGAAGGCTCTTATTACTAAAACTTCATTACTCATACAAAATATTTGTGAGCGCTCCTATGCTGTGGTGTATGATCATAAATAATTAAGGCAGAACTACACTTGTCAGAAGAACTGAAGCAAAGATACACTCCTCTGTTTGCAGACACTGTGTAGGCAATGACTTCCTCATTAATGCGGCAATTCGCTAAGGATTGCTGTAGTTAATGGGAATTAGCAAAGTGCTGGCAAGCCCATATTCATCTTTTGAGAGGCTATGCAATATTCAAAGTGATAGGCCTTTTGAATGATATTATTGAAAGTATCTCACTCTTAAAGTCCTTTTCAAATGAAAACTTCAGGAGTCCCCTTTTCAAAGGTGCCACTAGAGGACTTCTCATAGGGGCTGAATAATTTTAGAATATATAGAGGTTTTGAGTCCACTTTCCCCTGGATTATTTGCCTTCTGTTATTCTCATCAAGAGTGGCAACCTGCACACAATTACTTCAGGTTTGTGCTCTGTAGACCAAGGTGCTACTTATCAGTTTAGGTAATAGTGCTCTGCTAAAAACTCGGAATGTATTTTTTCAGCATTTAATCTAATCAACTAGAGTGAGCAAACACTTGTGCAACAGAAAACAATGATCACGGTTAAAAAGAAAATCGTTATAGCTTCAAATTAGGTGGATTAAAAGGATGACCCAGTTCTAGAAAATGCACTTAATTATTTGCTTGCGCATTCTTTTCTTCACTCAACAAACATCCACTGACTACTGGGCACTAGGAACCGTGTGAGACAGTGTATGGAAATAGGCCAGGCTCCTACCCTCAGGGAATTTACAGTTTAGCAGACACACGTATTAGCTTCAACTACACGAATTTTCCTTTATTTGACTGTTGCTGACTTACGACAAGGCAATTTCATGTGTTTCAACCTAATACAAAGAAAGTGTGTTATAGCAATACGTAGGAAGAAGTATAATATAGTTGTGGGATCAGACACTGGCTCCTTGAGGAAATAGTATTTGAGTCAGTAGCAGTCGGATGAGTAGGAGTAAGTTAGATGAAGCAGGAAATGTCCCAGCAGTGGCAATAGGATGTGTCAGAAGCAAGTGCGAGCCTGCATTTTGGGAAATGACAGCATAGAGCCCTAAAGGGAAGAGGAAGAATAGCAGTGTGGAGAGGTGGGCAGGGCCAGATGGGGGGGTGGGAGGGGGGGTGGGACGTTTAAGTTACTTTGTTCAAACTGCATTTAAGAGCCAGAGAGCAGTTTGAAGCAGAAAAGCAAACTGAACAGATTTGCAAGGTTAGGAATCACTTTTGTGGCAATATAAAAAGGGACCGGAGGAGGCAAGTCTGGAGGGGGAATCGCTGGTTAAGGACCCGGAAGATGATGCTAGACCCGTCATGGTGAAGACTGAGAGAAAGACAGTTGGGAGATAGAATTGACAGGACTTGGTAACCCAATGGACCTAGAAAGTAAACGAGTATGGGGTCAAGGAAGAAACAAGGGTTTTGACTTCATGGTGGTGCCATTTTTGGAGATAGGGAACCCCAAAAGAGGATTGGATTGGGGCATTGTTAAAGTGTTGAATACATCTTGAACTTTATTTAATTCTTGGGGGTTCTTGGGAGATATTTAAGTAAGTAAGTTCAGTAGCAGTCAGTTACCTAGGTTTAGAGCTCAGGAAGAAAGTGAGATCTGGACAGGAGTTAAGATTTAAGAGTCTTCTATAACTAGCTGGCTGGGAGAGCCACTCAGACTTTCCATGGAGCATATAAAATGTGAGAAGAGAAGGAACAGATGGAAGAAAAATAGTCTATAATGGGAGCCAGAGGGGAGGGAGAGAACCCAGTGTGGGGCAGAGGAAGGACTTTGGTGTCAGAAAACAGGAGGAATTCAGTGCTTTGAAGAGTAGCGAATGGCCATTCGTTTCTAAAGCTGGTCAAAGGTTAAAATAAGAACAAATATTAATTATAAAATTTAGTAATAGAATCAGGTAGTGAAATATGTGACTGACTCAGAGAAAAAGAAATTTATAGAACCCAATTCTGATGCAGGTTCTGAACAAGAACATGGTGACAGATTTAATTTATTCAAATTTAGAATTTTCCTTTCCATTTGGTCTTAACTAACCCATAAGTACTGAGTCCTACAACTGGCTGAGTGACAATGAATAATGTAATGAGAAATCAATCGGTGTATATGTTTGGATTCAAATGAATGTTGTCTTCAGTTTGGTAGGTCATAGTATGACCATGTGATGTCTGCTTTGTCTGGGACAATCCCTTCATGTCTATTATCTCATTGTATTTATTAATGGTATCTCCTTTAACTGTCAAGAGTGTTCCAGTTTGGACAATACATGAAACAGCTTTCTAAGCCACAGATGAAGCGCTCCTATGTCTTTCCAAAATTCAGCTCTCACTGCTCAAGTGGGAAGGTGTTCAATTCATACAAATCTGATTTTGTTATGTGCTCCATGGCTAATTATAAGAAAATCAGAGGAGACACATTTATGGATCTTTTTTTTTTTTTAATGAAAACACAGTCATAAGCAATGCATGAAGGAAAAGACTATTTTTTTCTACTTTGAATGAATAATGTTCAATCAGAAATAATCGATATTTATTGAACACCTAGTATGGATTAGGCACCATGTTCAGATTCTCAAGTGTCTTGCTCATACCAGCACTTATTTTTTCAGTACTTTGATTCAGTCTATAATATTTGGTTCTGATTTTTATTCATCTCTAGGCTACTTGGATTTTTCTTTCCCTTTCTTCCTTCAATTATTAGAAATACAATCTCCCTTATTGTATATGTGCATCGATATTCTACTCAGATTCTCTTTATGCTACATAGCAGAGAACAAGTTGGTGTCTGGTCTATGATACATCATAATACAGATGTTTACATCCGTACAATCTAGAAAGGAGAGAGCTTCTAGAGTAGAGGAAGGAACATTCCCCTCAAGAAGTGGTTATGGTATTTTTCCTTGAATTATGCTGGGAGCAATGAGTGGGCCAATAAAATGCATGGGGAAATTAGGGAGGAAGCCAGTAGGAGCACAGGAAAGTAAGGGCAGATCTGTGCTTCCCAAAAGCCTTCCTTCCCTTGTCTGCCGAGCCACAGCTGGAGATCAGATGCCAAGCCCCAAGGGATGCCTGGCAGATCTTTTTGAAGGCACAGAAAATATTGAAAACCAAAGTCCTTTCAGTCTGGGAAAGAGGTAAAAGCTTTAATAATAGTCATGTGCCAAATGAAGGAAGGACTTTACAGGAGTTTGGTCTAGAACCAAGACAAAGACAAAGAATAAAAAAGCTGAAGAATGGAGCTGGCAGGAGTAAGTCCAATGGTCTGTGGCCAGCTGGGCAGAGGATTAGAACATGACTCTGTCCCAACCTTGGAGATGAAAGACATGGGCTTCAGGTCTTTAGAATCTTGCCCCATCCGTAAAATTATTTGAGCACGCTTTGCTAGTATACGTATATTTATTTTTGTTTGTAAGTTATGTACCTCTACCACAGTGATAATATAGTACATGAAATACAACGTAACACAAGCATAGATTTAAAAAAAGAGATTAACTAAATGTAAAAAAGTTGTAATATTTTTCTGAGACCAGACAGATCTTAGGAGGCACAGAGAGAGCAGATCAGAAGAGGGACAAGGAAACTACCCTGGGCAGCCCTTGGGAATTTTCAGGAGAATCCCTGTTGGGCTTTGTCCTTAACAATGGAATGGAAATTTCTGTTTTCAGTTCCTGCTGATTTCTTATGATTTTAATATGCTCTCTCCAGCTGACAATCTTTGGGCACTGCCAAAAGTGGGGCTTCTTAATGGGGAGGACGTAAGTATGGAAGGGAGGGATTTGGTGTGAGTGAACTCGAGATGATGCACAGAGCAGAGAAGAATCTAGTGGAGCCTTGTGTTGTCATAAGAAAGTGTGTCATGGAGTAACAAAGGGCCTTCCTCTTTTCCTTGTTGGGGTGGGTGGTGAGAAGAGTGGGGGTGCTCACATTCTTTTTCTCCTTCTAGAAAGTTACTAAAGAGAAAGAAGGAATCTAATAGAGTCTGTTGAACAGACAAATAATAACCTTTTGTAATCAGCTTCATTTTGTGTCTTAGATCCAGTCTGTGGCCATCTTATGAACAGAGAAGCTAGGATGACCACACAGAAGTTTTCTTCTTTAGATTCTTAATTTATCTCTTCTATGCCCTTTTTAACTGCTTTCAGTTCCAGGATTGATTGATTAGGTTTTTTTTCCCCCCAGAATGTAGTTAAATCTCACACTTACTGCCACCTTCTCATCTTTCTTTAGTTATTCATCCAAATGTCTGCTTGTTCACTCTATTGATAAATTCATATATTTGTTCACTATTCATTCACTCAACATTTATAGAGTACATACTACACTCTAGGAACTGTAGGTATCTGCAAGTGTCTAAGTAGGTAGGAAGCTGTGTCACTCTAAGCATAAACACTTGTGAAGTATCTTTCCAGCTGGAGAGAACTTTTCTAGAAGTACTCTTCTAATCAACTTAACTTTAGTCCTATTAGATTTTGAGTTGCAAATTTACATACGAGAAAAGTTGCCCCGAATTGTTTAATCTATTTACATTAATGGTCTCATTTGGGACCTTCGGTGCACCTTTACTTCTTCACCCAGTTCCCATTCCCCTGCCCCTCTTTGCTGTAGACACTCACGCTAATGTGTTATAACCACCACGTTTTGCTTATTTTTCTAGTGATGTTGACCTAGTTCACTCCTAGTCTCCATAACCACAAACAGCACTATGATGAGTATTCTTGTTCATGTAACTTTATAACCTGGGTTAGAGTTTTTATGGGATTGCTGAGTCATGATGTATATGCGCACTTAATTTTGTTAAATAATAACAGACTGTTTGCAGAGTATGTGTACTCATTTATATTCCTATCGGTCATATAGGAAGGTTCCTGTTTCCCCAAATCTATGACAATCTGATGGCTGTGAGAGGGAGCTAATTATTTAAATTTGTATGCACATGATTATTAGTGAATCTGTCTATCTTTTTCCATCCTTGTGTAGTGGATACTGTGATGTGTTGCCCAGATCCTCCTTCAGGAATGGACTTAATTCCTCCAGCTGGGAATGCTTTTGGCTGATGGCTGTAAGCCGTCAGCCCTGTCCAGAAATTACCCTTGGAAGAGGAGAGCTGCCTTGTCCAAGTTCATGTACCCTTTCCAGAAGCAATCTATGTTCAATAACTGGTATATTTCGGACTACAGGCCTAGCCCTCTCATCCTAACGTGGGACAACTCAGAAGGACCAGCCAACCTAGAGTGTTCTCTGTGGGATCAGGTGAAGCTTTTGCTGAGACTGCATTGCCGCCCTTTTTCTTCCTCTGTCCAATCCTGCCTGCCTCCTTTCTTTCCTTCACGTGTGTTGAATGTTTCCTTCACATTCTCAGATACACATTCTTCTAATAATATTTTTCATGCTAATTTCCATTTCAGAATCTGCTTTCGTGGGAACACAGTCTGCAACAGTCATGCCCAAAGTGGGGTGGTTTGAGAAAGCACACACTAAGAAAGGATTCTAGGGCAGGATCATCACCTGGTCTGCTGGCAGTGAGAACCCCACACTGGTGGTCGTGGATCAGGGCTAGACCGATCCTGCAAAACGTAGCAGTGAAACTTAAAACTCTCATCACTCATCAACTAAAATGGTGTCCCAGTGAAAATAAATGTGCTGGTGGGTGCAATGCAGCCAACATTTAAAAAGTACGGGGAAATGATAATCATCTGAACAATGAAATTGGATGGCTATTGCTCCGGGAAACCGGTGCTTTAGAAAAAGCTAATGAATGGTGGAGATTGGTCAATCAATAACTAAAGGTGTGGTATGAAAAAGAAGGCCTTTTTGGTTGCTGGAAAGCGGAGCAAGCCAATGTCCAGACCCAGGACTCAAACATAAAATTAGGGGGAACCCCAGAGATGTTTTAACCCTCAATCTAGACAGATTTACTATGCCAAGACCAGGGTACAAATTGGGAAAGAATGGGACCCTGAAATAGCTTGGTTGAAAATATCTCTCTATTTAATTGGGAAAACAGATAACTAGACCTGGGTTTACTGAGACTAATAAGGACGATAGAATCTCAAAATAACAAAGGTATGGGACACTTGGGTCAGAGACACTGACCTGGTTGCATTTAACCATCAGAACAAGTCAGACATGATGTTGTAATAAAGTGGTAGATCAGAGTGACAGCCTAGAATGGGTTTCTTTTTCTGTGTGGTAAGAGCTATCATAGTGGGAAAGCCATATTCCATAACTGTTACCATTTCATTAAGATAATAAAGAAAAAATGCAACCCTGGGGGTCATAAGGTGGCAGATCTTTGTCTCTCTCTAAAGGATCTCTATAATTCAGAGGCAGTCCCTATCATATTCCCATTAATTCACAAGTCCGGCACTTACTAAGACCAGATGGATCCTGAAGGATGACAATAGACTATGCAAGTGCCACCAATTATAGCCCCATTGCATCTGTACGGCCACATGTAGCATCATTTTTTAAAAATGTTTATTTATTTTTGAAGGAGAGAGAGAGACAGAGTGCAAGTGGGGGAGGGGCAGAGAGAGAGAGAGAGAGAGAGAGGAGAAGACACAAAACTGAGACAGGCTTCAGGCTTCCAGCTGTCAACACAGAGCCCAATGCAGGGCTTGAACTCATGAACTGTGAGATCGTGACTGTAGCCGAAGTTGGATGCTTAACCGACTGAACCACCCAGGCACCCTTGCATGTGATATCTTTTCTAAAAGAGATTACTATCGACCTGAGAAATGTACGATGCAGCTTTGGGTCTGGTGGTGCATTCTTTTTCAGCCCCATCAGAAAAGAGGATCAGAAACAGTTTGCATTCATTTGAAACAGTAAGCAGTATTCATGTTTAGTTTATAAAGACAAATGTTAATAGCCGTCCCTGTGTCATAATATAGTCCTTTGAGACTGGCAGTGTCTGGACATCTTGCACGACACACTTTTTTTATCACATCAATGACATTATGCTAACTCGACTAGATGTAGCAAGAAATAGTAAGTATATCAGAAGCCTTACGAAGACATGTGCTTAAGACAGTATGAGATGAATTCTTTGAAGATTCAGGGATGAATCATTGTAGTGAAATTTTAGAAATGCCGTGGTCTGGGGGGGGGGGGCGGGTGTCAGGGTGGCTCCGTTGGTTAAATGTCTGACTCTTGATTTCAGTTCATGTCATAATCTCACAGTTTGTGTGTTTGAGCCCTGTGTCAGGCTCTGTGTGCTGTCAGTGTGGAACCTGTGTGGGATTCTCTCTCTCCCTCTTTCTCTGCCCTTCTGGCTCATACACTCTCTCTCTCTCAAAATAGGTAAATAAACAAATTTTAAAAAATTAAAAAAAAAAAAAGAAATATAATAATCTGGAATATACCAGGACTTTCCATCCCAAACAACAATTATTGCGTCTCATACTTCCCATCACAAAGCAAGAATTATAATGGTCTCTCTTTGGGTTTGATAGCCATGTCTTCCACGTGAAAGACTGTCAGCTTTGCATGAGCCCCAGAACAGAAAAAAAAAAAAAAGCTTCGTAGCCAGCCCAGCATGCTAGGCTAGCCGTCCTGCCAATTAGGATATACAATTCAGCTTATCCTATAATTTTAGAGGCGTCTGAGATGGGTTAAGATGCTCTGTGGATTTTATGACAAGCTCTAGAGTTCTGGAGCAATGGCATGCCATCTATAGTGCATAATTATATGCCATTTAAAAATTAGCTCCCAGCCAGCTCCCGGGCCCTGGTAGAGATGGAGCACCTGACCATGCATAATCAAGTGACCGTGTGGCCAGAACTTCCCATTATGAGATAGGTTTTGTCAGGCCCACCAAGTCATAAAGTTGGACAAGCCCAACAGCTGTCCATTGTAAGATGGAAATGATACATCTGGGATCCAGCCCAAGTTGGACCAGAAGACAAAGTAAGTTGCACAAGCAGGTGCTCCAGACTGTCATGTCATCCACACTGTTATACTAGTGTGTGGGCAAATGGGAAGGCTCTCATGAGCAGCTGACAAAGGAAGAAAAAAGCGGGAGCTTGGTTCACAGACGGATGGCTTAGAATATTTGTAAGCAGTGGTGGTTTAAAATTATGTCTGAAAATTCTTTGACATTCCATGGCCCTATAGTTTGATCCTATGAAAAGACAGAGTCCAGTTCTCTTCATTTTGAATACAGGCTGGCCTTAGGACCTCACTTCTAACCAATAGAATAAGGTGGAGGTGGTGCTGAGTGATTTCTAAGGCTAGGTCATAAAAGATGCTATATTTCCTTCCTGGATTTTCCTTCTTCTTGAGATGCTTGCTCTTCAGCCTAGATACTATGCTTTGAAAAAGCTAAATATCCTTTTTAAAAGAACTTGTATAGGTTTTGCAGCTGCTTCAGCATCTGAGGTCCTAGCCAACAGCCAACACCAACTGGCAGATGTGAGGAAAAAGACTTCTCATGATTCTATTTCCTAGATTTCAGCTGTCTTACTTGTTCCCACCAAGTTCTGCCCCAAATTTTAGATATGTGAGAGGAGAAACTGTTACATTTGGGTTAAGTAGTCACAGATAACAGCAACAGAAGCTCCAATACAGCCCAATCATGGGCAGCTTTAACATGTAGTTGTGAGGGGCACCTGGAGGCTCAGTCGGTTAAGCATCCAACTCTGGCTCAGGTCGTGATCTCATGGTTCGTAAGTTTGAGCCCCGCATTGGGAGATGTGCTGACAGCTCAGAGCCTGGAGCCTGCTCTCAGGTTCTGTGTCTCCCTCTCTCTCTACCCCTCCCCTGCTCTCTCTCTCTCAAAAATAAATAAAAATTAAAAAATAATTAAAAAGCAAGAATGAGTATTCAAACAGTATGGAAGCTACAGTTTCTTCTATGGCCTAGCCTTAGAAGTCATGTAGACACTTTCATTATTCTCTCTTGGCTGATATAGTCAGAAAAGCTCACCAGATTTCAAGGGGAGAAAGTGTGGATCCCTCTTTTCTGTGGGAGGATTGCCATGGTCACCTTGTGAGAACATGTGGCATAAGAGATTGCAGGCATTTTTGGAAAATAGAATCTGCCACGGTCTTCCAGCTTTGGAGCTCTCATCAGGTGGTGCTATGGACTGAACTGCACCCTACCTCCCAGCCCCCAAATTCATATGTTGAAGCCTAATCTCCAGTGTGACTGTATCTCTAGAGATAGAGATTTTAGGGGGAAATGATGGTTAAATGAGGTCATAAGGGTGGGGTCCTCATCTTATAGGACTGGTGGCCTTATGGGCAGAGGAAGAGAGAGATATCTCTTTTTCCACACAGAATTCAGAGCAAGGGCCATGTAAGGACAGAAAGAAGGCAGAAGGCAGCTGTCTGCAAGCCTAAAAGAGGGCTCTCATCAGAAACCAATCTTGCCTGACCTTTATCTAAGACTTGTAGAACTATGAGAAAATAAATGTCTGCTGTTTAAGCCACCCAGTCTGTGGTAATTTATTATGGCAGGCAAAGCAGACTAAAATAGATGGGCTGAGTTATTAGTTGAGATTGCATGACAGACCCACTTCTCCCTCTACAAAATCCTTCCTTCTTTTCCTCCACAGGCGTTTGTCCTGAGAGCACTCCCTAATAAACTTTTTCCATTATAATTTTCATCACTTAGTCTGCCTTCCAAGAAACCTGACCTGCAACAACCTGACTTAGTCTTTTCCTTCTGTGAACTACATTATAATGTTCTTTGCTCTTTTCTTTTTTTTTTTTTCTGTTTCCTCTCCTTTTCTTATTATTTTCCAGGAGTTCATAGCTTATCCTAAATATCAATCCTGTCTCAGTTTTAGAGATTACAAATATCTTCTCCCAAACTGTCATCTGTTCTTTTGCTTTGTATACAATTCTCTTTATTTTTTAGACATCTAGGTGTTTTATGCTTTGGGCATCTATTTTAAGAGGTCTTTCCCTATCCCTAAGTTTCAAGCATGTTCTGTACATTTTTCTTCTATGAGCTTTATAGTTTTACCTTTATTCTTTAGATTGTTTCCATTTGACATCCACTTTGAGTATGACATATTTAGAAATTCAAGACCATTTTTCTTTATAGAGTGGGTGAGTTTTCTCTATATTATTTTCTAAACAATATGTTCTTTTCCCACTTCCTCCCCAAGAACTTGTATGTTCTATTGACCAATTTTTTAGTATTGTTTTATATCAAAGCTTTTTATGATAAAGCATACACCTTTTTTCTTAATCCTCCTTTTCAAAATTGACCTGGCTATTTGTATACTTTTATTACTATACAAACATTTTAAAATAAATTTGTAGAGTTCCTTAAAAATGTCTTCTGGGAGCTTTTATTGGAATTATATTACATGCAAAGATTAATTAGGGAGGATTGACATCTTTACTGTTAAGTCTTTCCATCAATGAACATGGTATAACTCTTGATCAATTCAGATTACTAAAATGTAGGATTCCAGATTGATGCAAACTCTTTGAAGCAAAGCTCTCAATGTATTTCAAAGTTAAAAATAGACACAACATTTGAACCTGCATTCCTATGGGTAGAAACTTATCCTTCAACTGTACTTACACTTCTGTGCAAAGTTGTATAAAGAAGGCTATTCATTATTGCCTTTTTGGTGGCAACGAAAGGCCAGAGCAAGCTAACTGACCATCAGTAAGTGTGGCTAAAAAATTATTTGTACTTGTTCACCCTTATAACAAAAAATTATTCGGCCTTTGAAAATAATTAGGTACATTTCCTTTCTGTGATATGGAATAATTGTGAAGACTGTTAAGTGGAAAAGCCACAATGCAAAATACGTGTAAAGTAAATCCCAACCGAACAAAGCAAAAAGAATGCATTAATATACATGCTTGCATTCCCATACAGTATCTCTGATGTGATAATTAAGAAACAGATAATAGTTGTTGCCTCTGGGAAGGACAGCTGGGAACTGAGGACTGAGGTGGGAGGAAGACGTTCTTTACCTTCAAGATCCCTTTGAACTGTTTGATTAATTTGTTGATGTATCTATGTATTGTTTAAAAATAAATTAATTGAAACTATTTTATAACTTAGTTTATCTTCTCACTTAAGTTGCAGAATCTTATCTCATATTAAGGAGGTTTTGCTGTATTTAGATTTGACCTAAAGATTTTATCTTGTCAGTTTATCATACGGTCTTGTGTTCCTTTCTGTGCACTCAAACAGATTATTAGTACAAATGTTTTTCTAGTGAAAATTGGAGGAAAAAACCCATGATTTAAAATTCTGTGGAAATGGTAGGTAACTCCTTCTGTTTAAAGTGCATGGTGACTGGAGTAATGGTTCATTACATCTGAACAATATTGAAGGAAATCTGAAGAATTCCTAAGAGACGTGTATTATGGGCTAAAATGTGTCCCCCCATTCATATGATGAAATCCTACCCCTTACAACCTCAAAATGTCATTGTATTTTGAGATAGGCTTTTTAAAGAAGTAATTAAGTTAAAATGTAGGCATTAGGGTGAACCTTAATCCAACATTGGTGGTGTCCTTATAGGAAGAAGATTTGCTACAGATAGGTACAGGGTTACGTCCATGAGGCGATATAGCAAGAAGGGGCAAGCCAAGGAGGGAAGCCTCAGGAGAAACCAATTCTGCCACCTTCTTGACTCAGAATTGTGAGAAAATAAATTTCTGTTGTTTAAGCCACCTAGTATGTGGCACCTTGTTATGACACCCCTAGATGACTAATACTATAACTTAAAGCAATTCTATATAATGAAATATTTAATAGGTGAACTCTTCTAGGGCCCTGGGTTTGGAATATTTCAAATGGACTGACCCAAACAGTCCTTCTGGAGCTTTTTCAGAGGATCAGGGCATCACCTCCAATAATTAACATTTTGAATTTGAGCGACGTGATAGCAGAGAAGAGGTCAACATTGGTGAAACCAGATAGAAAGAGATGTTGTGAATGTGGGTGTATTCTCTAAATCCAAAATTACCAGAAAATGGGGGAATCTTGGTGATCTTGCAAGTGATGCTTTAAGACAGATAACAGAAGAGTCTGATTTACACATTAGGCAGATCACTGAGCACAGGTGGAAATCTTTCTCTCCTAGAAAACATTACAGAAAACACTTCAAAAAATATTATTCATTGCCATTCCTAAAAATAAGAGTGAGAACTCTCTGTAGAACAGAAAGAAAGAGTCACTCTAAAAAGATGGAAGTAGATGGGCTGCCCTCACTGCCAGGCCAAACGAGACACTGCTGATACAAGGCTAGGTTAATTGACTGCTCAAAGGCCGCTCCTGCAGAAAGGTCACTCCATCAGGAATTATCACAGCCCGGTATACATGCTGGAGAATTCTTCCACAGACCGCCTACATGAGACCCTTGTGACTGCCTCTAATTTCAGCTTTAACAGCCTCATACAGTTGCATGCGTGTCTAGATACACATTGAGCAGAGTCAGCCTTAAGTGCATATCTTCTCTGCTTTATGTCCCAGGACCTTCTCCCAAACTAAGGGAGACCTTTCGGCCCATAAGAAAATGCAATCCAAAAGTATGAGGGAATCAACAGTCCCAGGGGCAGCCTTCAACTAATGGGGGAATGGAAGTCCTTTAGCAAACAGCTATAGAAGGATTCTTTGTGCTTCTCAGAGGTCCTAGGTGAACAGAGCAACCTCCAAATATTTCCTTACTTTTCCTGCTTACCTAGCTCGCTTTGCTCCCTTGCTTGTGCTTCTTGGGATTCCTTTAAAGTAAATTATTTTATACCACTTTCCCAAGGTCTGTTTTGAGGAAAATTAAACTAAGTGGATAACTAAGAATTACCTACTATCTGATGATGGCCAACACAATGAACAAGAGACTGTTACTATCCTAAGTAGAAAATTTTCATACTAGAAAGATGAGAAATAATATAAACAGCCCAAAAATGATTTTAAAATATATATAATATCAGGAGCACCCAGGTGGCTCAGTCAGTTGAGCGTCGGACTTCAGCTCAGGTCGTGATCTCATGGTTCATGAGTTCAAGCCCCACATTGGGTTCACTGTTGTCAGCTCAGAGCCTGCCTTGGATCCTCTGTCCTCCCCCTCTCTACTCCTCCTCTGCTTATGTGCTCTCTTTCTCTCTCAAAAATAAATAAAATATTGAAAACAGAATATATAATATCAGAGGGATAAATGAGGTTTTTGCAAACCTGATATGTGAACTGGAGATTAGTAAACTACAAGAAGTTCTTAAGAAACAAGATCTGGCAGTTGTAATTTCTTAGAAATGAAAATGGTGATTATTGAAATTAAAAATTCATTGGGGCACATGGGTGGCTCAGTCAGCTGAACATTCGACTCTTGGTTTCAGCTCAGCTCATGATCCCAGAGTTGTGGGATTGAGCCCTGCACTAGGCTCTGTGCTGAGTGTGCAGCCTGCTTAAGATTCTCTCTCTCTCTCTCTCTCTCTCTCTCTCTGCCCCTCTACCATACTCATTTGTGCTCACTCTCTCTCTCTCTAAAATAAAATTTAAAAAAATTTTAAAAAATCCATTTAGTGGGTTGAATAACATACTGGATATACCTGATGAACAGATCAGTGAGCCTAAGTGAGGGGAAATATTCTCCCTGGAAACATAGCCCAATAATATGAAATTTGAAATTTCAGAGATATGAAGGAGAGATTTGGAGGTTTTGCCATTCACTGAGTGGGATTTATAGGACAACTAGAACTGCAATAGTAGCGGGTAGTCAACCCAGGAAGAAATCATTCTAATGGTTTCCATAATTGAAAAAAGACTTCAGATTGAGAGCCCATAAGGTGCCATGCAGAGTGAATAATAAACAAGAACATGCATGCATATATGAATGAATATTTCAGGGACATAAATTTGAGCAGATTGGTTTGATTTTGATTCACTCTAGTGTTATTTATGTTCTTATGGTTGGGTGGTTTCAAATGATACAGACTTTGTTCTTATTCTGGAGAAAAGACTGTAGATAGCAAGAGAAGCAAATTGAAATGAATGTTGACGTAATGACCAGGTAAATTAATGTTTTACGGGCAATCTGATTAATTCTGGCCAGAAAAAGTTCCCACCTATCCTCTTCCTTAAGGAATTGGACAATAAAAATATCTGTGTATTAATAAACCTCATCCTCTGGATGAAGGAAAAGCGACTTTCAAGAGGATCATTGCTGGTCATCTTACTGGATTAATTGGACCCTGTTAAGATGAGTGAAGCCAGCTCTTTGGAGCAGACTACCATTGCTGGTCATATAGTTTGCTTCCTATATCAATCTCATCTTTCCCCCTTCATCTATGAAATGGAGAGTGGTGGTCTATACAACTGACATTCAATGAATCATTTTGGGTGCCAGTTATCTGCATGGTGGTTGTCCCTACACGATCTCCAAACAATTTTTCACTCCAGTCATCAAAAGAAAGCAAGCACACTGGTTAGGTTGTGAGGACAAAACATTTGTGCGTGTTGGATTTTTCACCCTTCCATTGGTTGATTTGATATTGTGCAGGCACAGCCTGTACTTGGCATTGAGGTGCTATTGTCCCCATTGTGCCTGCTTTGTAGGCTGCCTTTCCTTTATGTAGAGGGATCTATTTACTTTCCTGGTCTTTTGACGCCCTAACAGCATTGTCTCTTTCTCATAGCCAAGTACTGGAGAAGGGCAAATCCATATGCTCCCCACAGTCTAAACCTCTCTTGCCATGTTAGGCAGCTCTTACCTGAATCTGGAGGAAAGCATTCCATGAGCTCTGGTAGAGCTGAGCGACCAGAGGAAGTGCACACACTTTACCATATCTTAAGGGAAGCAGCAGTTTGTCGGTGATGTTTGATGGCTTTCTTTATCTTAACACAAAAATCTCTGGGGCACACTATGGTCTCTCGACGTGTTCCTATTAAACTACACGCCGTACTTTTAGCTGCTTGGGCTCAGCTAACCAAATGGTGGCAGAGATGTGTATAGGCGATCTTAAATCATTCTGATTTTCCCAAGTCCCTCTGCAGTTTTCAGATGGAGCATATGGCAATGTTATGTCTATTTGAAAAAGCCTTTGCATCATATGTTTATACAACTGCTCACTATCCCAAGACAAAAATTCTTTTCCTGTTATTGCCCATTTGCTGACTAAAGAAATTATCCTCTTTATGTATTCTGGTACTTTACCTTGATATCTTACATGTTTAATTATGTAGTCCTCAGTCCATAATCTATATCTTCATCATCTAAGACCATTTTGCTTCTGAGAATCCAAAGCTTAATGATATGTTGGGAGATAAAGAAGAGATATTTGAAAAATTCTACCATTCCTCTTTCTAAAATTTATTTTTTTTAGATCATAGAGTCATAAGTAACAGAGTCAATAGGGAAAGACGGGTAAATTCTTAGATGTTTCTTATATATTTCTCAGTGAAGTTGTGCTACTAAAAATGATAATACGTTAAACCTTTTATGCCAATTTAGACTTCACAGGTTATACAAAAGATAATGAGAATGGTCCTACTTACCCTATAAATACAGTCCCCCCAAATGCTGCAGAGTGGGGCGTTGTGGTCATTTGACCCAGGTCAGCACCAAACTCCATGGACAAGAGGCAAGAAGAGCCTTGGGAAATCCAACTGAACCTAATTTTTAGACAGTAAAACTGTAAGAGAACAATAGTGAAGATCCTCAATCATGGAGATTTCAGAATCTAATATGGGTCATAGAATAGCCTATGAGGACTGTTGGAGGTTTTCTTATAAAGGAGATTCACAGCCTGTCTGCACCCCCTCCCACTCCCCAATTTAAAGCCCTTCAACCATTTCCAGGAATACATTTTTCCCTCGGAGATCCTCTGTACTGTATGCCTTTTATCATGTCACCGCTGAGTAAATGATTCTAATGTGAATCAATTCCCCTTTCTATGATGTGAACTTGCCTCTGTTGCACTAATGGAATCAACTGTCAATTTTAGCCCATAATTTTCACTAGAGCTCATTGGGCGTGTTGAGATGGGACGAAACAACATTTAAATATTTTAAGGTTGAAATTTGACAATTACATGGCCATTCATTATTTTGTGAATGTTTTGCTGGGGTCCCAAATCAAAGAATGTTTGAAATATGAAGCTTAAGCTGGTTGACCTGGGAACTTCTTGGAAGAAGTTCTATTACATTAGCTAATGCAGTACACGGTCTAACCTGAATTGGGCATCACATTTTGCATGTAAACCAAAGGTATCGAATTTGTGGCTTTTGCTAGCTTTGTAGAAAAGGTTTTTTAAAAATACATTTCTTGATAGTGCAAAACTCACAAAAGCCACAAATGGAATGGGTTTGCTTCTCATGGAAAACCTTTTGCATCCTGGAGCTCTGGTAAGCCTCTACAGTACTTTGCGGTTTGCAACTCCAATCTCAGAGCAGGTCTGTTATCATCTGAGCTCCTTGAGGAGCTGAACAAGTCCCATAGACCACTCTGGTGGTCTATGGGATACTGCTAGTCTCATTGGCGGGCTAATGTTTCTCTATCAGTTTCCAGCTTCATAACAGTAGGACCAAAAATCATACTCAAGAAAGCAATTTGTTGGCCCCAGATGAGTAGACAATGGGAATGTCAGACATCATGTGTCTAAAGATGGATTCTATGGTAAAATGAAATGGATTAGTCAAGCTAAAAGAGAGAAAGTAGCAGCTATTAGAGGTCATGGCCACAATAGTTGAAAATTCATGCAACACCAGCTATACTTGGACAAAAGCATATACAGTATGGAACAATTTGAGACAAACTATTTATCAGACTATACACTTTCTGTCGTCTTGTCTATTTATCTATATACCAAGAAAATAAATGAAAAGTCTTTAGATTATCTATCTTATCTAAAGAGGAGAGGTGGAGGTAAGGAAAAAAAGTGCTAAGTTTCCTTCTACTTTATGTTTTCAAAAAGCCATGGTCTAAAATCTTGGGCGTTATCTTTGATTACGCTGCATTTTTGGTGATCTTTGATCTAACCACTGACATTCATTTTTCATCCCCAAGTCTGAGGATCCTATCTCTCTACTTTGTCGCTAGTGGAACTTTTCAGTCTCATTAAAAGAGTGGACTCAAGAACTTGGGAACAAAGAAAAGAAACACAAATGAGTAAGCTCTGCTCTTTTCCTTCACTTGTACATTGATGAGAGAGAAAATGGGGAGAGGCCTGAAACTCTTAGTTAAAAAGTCTTCTTCAAATTATCCATGAATTTATTGATTTGTTTTTCCTCTACATAGTTGACTGAAAATTGGTCATGTAGAGAGCTCACATGCATTCATTACATTCTAGTCTCTATGTATTATTTAAGGCATTAATCAAAAGACAACTTATTCAGAAAATATAACATTATATCCATGATAAGCAGTAGCAAGGAGATGCTCATGCTTAGTGAGCATATGATAAGAAACCAGCAGAGAAGACAATCAAAGAGTGATTACTAAGCTGGGATCCACTGGAAAAGAAGAAGCTAATTGGACCAAGCTGAAGGCAGAAAAATGTTCTGGGCAGAAGGAATAGCATGTGCTATATGTTTGTAGTATGTGGGAGCTTGGTGCAGTGCGGAAAAACGAAGATACAGCCTGCACTTCCAGAAGTGATTTATGCTCCTGGAAAATCATTGTATTGGTGCAGAATGTGCATTCTCGTGCCCCCCACCCCCCAGATATCTTGGCCAATAAAATATTCATGAAAAAAAAAAGGAAGGGAAGAAGGTCAAAAAGGCTGTTTGGTTCACATGACTAATTGTACCACCATGTTAGAACAAAGACCTAACCTAGAGAATTCAGTGTGCTTTGTGTAGTCCCCTTTTCCCATTGAATCTCTTGAAGAATGACCACAACCAACCAACCAAACAACCAATAAACAAACAACAAAAATCTCCAAACCTCAACATTTCAGTATGCAACAATCCAGTTCAACAGAAAAGAGTATATTTTACTTGGAGATAGGACTGATGTTTCCCAGCCCATTCCCAGAGATTTTGAGCTCTTATCACTCAAACGGGGCAAGTTGCCATCCATTGCAAGGTCTGGAAGAAGAAATCACACGGTTACTTCCTTGGGGATTAAAACTAGATGCCACTTTCACTCTAGACCCTGCGTATACAAATCAAGAAAAGAACGGAGCTGTGCAGGACCCTGTAAATTAGCTGGTACTCCCTCCTCAGACATCCGCAGGGTTGGGGCAGCAGAATTGTCATCACTGGACTACACAGTGTCAAATCATGCTGTGCAAGGAGAGGGAAGTCAGTGCTACGGATACTGTCTCAATTAGAACATCAATGGCCTCTTCCTGGGTGGTACTTCCTGGAGAATCTCATTTGGGCATCTCCTGAAAGTTTTCCAAATTGGGTCCATCCTTTTGTCACTCACAGCCAAACCTGCTTTTATGGTGGCAGTTTTCATGGCAGGATTACTGCTTAGCGTCTGTCACAACCAGCACAGGGAATCTCTGAGAACCACTGATCATTTGTATCAAAGTAATGAGGTTGTCCGTTTTCTGAACATGGTGCCTGAATTGTATGCTGACTAGGGGAAAATGTCTGACTGTGGATATCAAGCTTTGTTTTTGTTTCCCCCTTCTCCCAAAGCTTGTATAATTGATGATTGTTCCTGCCAGGGTAAGTTTTTAAGCACAAAATTCATTTTAATAGCATTTTCTTGCTTATTAAACAAGCCACTGTGTTTTTTTCCCCTGTTTACTTCCACAGCCAGAATCACAGAAGCACAAAACAAATCAGCCTAATTTTGCCATGAACTTTGCTTTTGACATCTTTCTATTTTTCAAAGAGAATAAATGTGCTGTTACTTGACTGCTCTCTTTCAGACTGAAGAAACGGAGAGCTATTTTTGAAGCTCCTTAAATCAGAGGCTATGGCTTTTTACAAAAGCAGCCCCACAGGACATCAAGACTGTGTTTGGAAACATATGTGATAAAAAAAAAAAAAGAAACAAACCGTAAAAATGAACTGGGATCACCTTGTAATTGGGCAGAGAGGGCTTCCTGCTGCTCTCTGTGTTTTTTTTAAAAGCCACTGCTTCTGCATTTCTCACCTTTTGCTGTAAGAGATTGTACACAAAATCTCCAATTGCCAAGCAAATCACAGCCGAGAGTCAGACCCCCTGTTTGGAAGAGACCTTTCTCCCCTCAATATTCTCTTTTATTGATGTTATGGAAAGAAATTAGAGATACACAAAAAATCAAGGGTAGTTCTAGTGAAAATGCAAGTTTTATACAAAGAACCCTGAGCGAGGTCTTACAATCCACCAACATCCACACGGGGAAGACATCAGACAGCTCAATAAAGTTTAATTGTCTCACTGCTATGCTTCTAGGCAGACACCTTGCATGCCAATGGAGGATAAGTGCCTTGTAAATAAAATGCATCATTATTATTTTACTTAATATCGCTAAATAGCTGTTATCTCCCCAGCCAGCAGAAGAGTAGGCAAGGCTGGGGGTGCGGTGTGGGTTGGGAGCAATGCATCCCCCATCTCATCCCAGAATCTACCCATGACTCTTAAGGTGATCACCTCAATAAGTGCTCCTCCTCTTCAATTTCTCCTTCTCTGAAGTGGGTCAAAAAATAATTGCTATACCTACCTTTCAGAGCTCAGTACAGCGGGGATCATTGAATACGTGTAAGGTTATTAACCACAAATAATATTGGTTGGCTGTCCACCATTTTACTGGTTCTGATTTAGGAACAATATACAGATTTATTTAAAATAAAAGCAAGGTTTTTAATGTTTATTTTTGAAAGAGAGAGTGCAAGCAGGGGAGGGGCAGAGAGAGAGGGAGACACAGAATCCAAAGCAGGCTCTGGCACAGAGCCCGACCCAGAGCTTGAATTCACCAGCCACAAACTCATGACCTGAGCCCAAGTCCGAGACTTAACTGACTGAACCACCTAGGCACCCCTAGCATGATTAATTTTTGAGATGTTTGCCGATCTTTGAGTTAGATTTTCCAGAACAATTCTGACTGAAGTCCAGTTTTTCAGCTGTGCAGGCACAGAAAATTATTAGCATGAGAATCCATGAGAATTTTAGAACAATACCTCTAAGGGGTGAATATTGTGTGAGAAGGCTCAGGTAGGAGAGATCATATCTTATTACACCAGAACAGTCGGCCTAGTTATAAGTTCTTGTCACACACATATACTAGCTAAAAGATAAAGTTATGGGAAAGCTTCCTCCCCGCCCCCAAATTCTTTTTTGAAATGAATTGTGTACAAATGCCTGTCCAAGGATAAGCACCCACAATGAGAAGAATAAACAGGCACAAGAGTATGCAAGAATAACAATATTTATGCATGTGTAGTATGTTCTTTGTACTAAAATGGATATATTGAGAAAGTTTATTCTTAAGGGACTAACAGTTTTTGCCTGCATATGAGCCTAAAGCATGTACATTTTACATTAGATGTCCCAAATATATTTCACAGTGAGTGAGGAATAAGATGCAAAATTATGGGGCAGGAAGATTATATCCTACTTCTTTTTTTTAAAGCAGACTTTAAAATTTACTGTATTTTTCCCACACTTACAAAACCCCACCTTCTTGTGATGCTAGTGAATTACTGTTTTCATCCATATGTTTATGGCATGTAAACTTCCCTGTATGGATGGATAGACAGGAACGTTATTCTTGGAATTTGTGGACAACATGGGTACGATTTTTCACTTCACCTTTTCTCAGGGAATTCTGCAAAGTCATAAATCCAATGTTAGCTGGTTAGAATGTTTCTAGGGGAAAAAAACCCCACACACCCAACTTCAACATAGTGAAGTGCTTGATTCCAAAGAAATCTTTACAGTGTATTGGAAACTGAATGCATTTTGGCTGCCCTACCGAAGACAGATCTGCTTGCTGATGGTAGAAACAGGGCAGCTAGACTTGAATTCACCCTCTACACCATTGGTGATGACTTATCTACTGCTTTATAGTTTTGTGTGCTTCTATAAATATGTAGCAGACAGGACAAGACGACAGAGTTAAATGAAAGAGAATATCTGGACACAAAGAAAAAAGGGAAGTTAGGGAGGAAAAAAGAGACAGGAGAAAGGGGCTGAAGGCTCACTTGAAGGAGTTTTCCAGGTAAAAATGCTAGTGCTTTATGGTTCAATTCAACTGCTTCTGGCTAGGTTCAACAGCTATCTATCATAGAAGCTTTTTTCTCCATTTTTTCCCCTCCTGACTTCATGTTTGATTAACACCGAGTTCTATTCCTTGAAGATATACCTGCTATCTTGGATACCTTCAGAGATCTTTTCTCCTTTCTTTTTACAAACGCAGACTTGTCTTTGAGGTAATTTCACAGCAAATGATTCTTGGCCCCAGGGCTCTTTCTAATGCCCTGTGTTTCCTTTTCTAACAATTAGATGGATGCCTTTTTAGATATCCGTATACCATCCTCTCTTTTATTTGCAGTAAACTCAAACCTTAAACAAACCCAGAGGATCTTGCCCTTGAGGTGACAGTTTGGTGACTGTCATCACCAGTGCATTATTACATCATGTCCTGTAATCCAAGTACTCTGGGAACATAGAAGACAGGGTGGCTGTGTGCCTGTGAGGGCTGTGAAGGCTTCACAGAGGAGAGAACACTTGAATTGGGTTTCTTCTAGAGGTTTAGGATCTGGTTCGAAGATCAAATGGTGTTGTTCATACATCTTTCATTCTGGGGTTCTGACTATTGGTGTTTTGCTCACCAAAAATTCAGCCATTGGCAAGGATGTGGAGAAAAAGGCATACTTGTGATCTGTTGGTGTGAGTGCAAACTGGTGCAGTCACTGTGGAAAACAGTATAGAGGTTCCTCAAAAAATTAAAAATACAACTACCTTATTATCCAGCAAGTGCACCACTGGGTATTTACCCCAAGGAATACAAGTACACTAATTCAAAGGGATACATGCACCCCTATGTTTATAACAGCATTATTTACAATAACCAAGATATATATACAGAAGCATATATATATATATGCATATATAGCATATATATGCATGTATGTGTGTGTATATATATATATAAATAAATATAAAAGTGAATGTTATTCAGCCATAAAAAGAACAAAATATGACCTTGTATAGCAACAACATGGATGGACCTAGAGAGTATAATGCTAAGTGAAATATGTCAGTCAGAGAAAGACAGATACCATATGCTTTCACTCTGTTTACTTTGTGGACATTAGGCTCTCTTCTGTCATATCATCTGCTGCCAACCTCTTCTGTCTTTAAGGAGGAGAAGGTCAGAAATGAATAAGAAGGTGCAGTGCCATCCCAAAGATGTCTGTGTAGTGTCATGGGTGTTTTCCGTTTTCCTTCTCCAAGGGAAGATGCTGGACAGTGAAGAGGAGGAGAAGGATTCTCCCTCTGTATGTGGGGGGGGGGGGGGGAGGGGTTCATCAGGGGAATAGAGGGGAAGCAGAAATCTGTGTAATAATGTGGCTGAGTGATACACACAGGGTATGGGGGAAAGGTCAGTCTTTGGTATGTGAGGGGGGTAGAAGGGGGATTGTAGAAAAGGATAGAGAATGTAAGCTTGGGAAGCATTTTGAAGAGTTTGGAAAGTATTATAAGTAGTGTGGGTTTAATTCTACTGGCAAAGTGGAGTCATTACAACAGGGAAGGGACACTGTCATATCTGTGTGTGTATGTGTTTAATAACTTTTTATTTTTATCTATTTTACTTTATTTATTCTTTGTAGGTTAAGACCCACATGAAATTACAAGAATAGTTTAGAGAGTTCCACATACACTTTACCCCTGTTCCCCCAGTGATAATGTCTTATGTAAGCATGGTGCAATATCAACACCAAGAAACTATCGTTGGTACAATATTATTAATTCAGGTGTAAACCTGAGTTATTCAGATTTCACAAGTTTTTTTAAAATGTTTTATTCACTTTTGAGAGAGAGAGAGAGAGAGAGAGAGCGAGCATGAGCAGGGGAGGGTCAGAGAGAGAGAGGGAGATACAGAATCAGAAGACAGCCTCCAGGCTCTGAGCTGGCTGTTAGTACAGACCCCAACTCAGGGCTCGAACCCACGAACCATGAGATCATGACCTGAGCTGAAGTCAGACGCTTAACCAACTGAGCCACCCCAGGCGCCCCTCAAATTTCACAAGTTTTTATATGAACTTTAAAAAACGTATATTTCTATGAAAATTTAGCTTGTTGAGCACAAAAAGCCCCTTCATCTTTCTTCTTAAGCATCCTGTGCTTTCCCCAATTTCTACTCCAGCATCCACGGATCTCTTCTCCAACCTTATGACTTTGTTGGTTTGAGATAGCTATTTAAACAGAATCATATGATATATAGCTCCTGGAGATCGGCTTTTTTCACTTAGTGTAAGTGCCTTGAGATACATTTAGGTGGCTACTATGTCAATAGTCTGCTCCTTTTTATTGTGGAGTAGAATTTCATTGTATGGGTGCAGAACACTTTGTTTATCCATTCACCCATTAGAGGACAATTGACTCATCTCCATGTTTTGTCTGTTACAAACAAAACCTCTATTAAATTCTCATATAGATTTTTCTGTAAACACAAGTTTTAATTTCTTTAGGATAAATATCCAGGAGGGTAATTGCTGGGTCATGTGAAAAACTTACACTTAACTTTACAAGAAACTATGAAACTATTTCCAGAGTAGCCGTACCATTTTACATCCCCACTAAGAATGTATGAAAGATACAGTTTCTCTACATCGCTGCTGCCATTTTGATACTGATGGTATATATTTTTTTCATTTTAGCTCTTCTAATAGGTGTTGTTTTAATTTGTAATTCCCTAATGGCTAATGACGTTGAAATCTTTTCATGTGTTTATTTGTCATCTGAATTGACTGTTTTTTTTAAATGTGTTGCCTATCATATAATTTAATTGTTTTCTTACATTTGAGTTTATAGATTCTTGATATATTCTAGATATGAGTTCTTTGTCAGATATATGATTTGCAAAGTTTCTCCTAACTTATACCTTGTCTTTTTATCCTTTAAACAAGATATTTCACAGAGCAAAAGCTTTTAGTTTTCATGAAGTCTAATTTGTTATTTGGTTATTAAAAATTTTGTCTTTGGTGTCATGTTTGTAAACTTGTTCCCTAACCCTAGGTCACAAACATTTTTTCTTTGTTTTCTTCTAAAAGGTTTGCAGTTGCAGCCTTTACATTTAAATCTATGAAACATTTTGAATGAATTTTTATATAGAGTGTAGGGCTTTCGTCAAGGTTCTTTTTTTTTTCTTCTCTTCTTTGCCTGATTGTCTAAATAGTCCAAAACCATTTGTTAAAAAGGTTATCCTTCCTTCATTGAATCACTCTTACATTTTGTCAAAAATTAATTGGCTATACTTGCTCGGATCTATTTCTGGATTCTCTATTCTGTTCTATAGGTCCCTCCAATTCTTCTGCTAATACCACACTCTCTTTATTACTGTAGCTGTATTTCACATTTCAAATCAAGTAGTGTGATTCCTCCAACTTTATTCTACTTTTGCAAAATTGTTTTGAGTATTATAGTGCCTTTGTCTTTCCATGTAAATTTTAGAATCAGCTTGTCTGTATCTAAAATAATTTTCTTAGAATTTTCATGAGATTTGCATCAAACTTACAGATCAATTTGTTTAGTCTTCCAATTCATGACACAGTGGTGCTATCATTTTTAAAGATATCCTTTCATTTTTTTCATTAGCATTTTAAAGTTTCAATATGCAGATGCTGTGAATTTTGTTAATTTTGTACCTAAGTGTTTTATTTTTCTTGCAGTGACTGCAAATGAATTGAGTTTTCAATTTCAGTTTCCAGTTGTTCTTTTCCAGCATAGAGAAGGGTGATGAACTTTTTTTTGCCACCTTGTAAAACTTACTTTTTTAGTTCCAGGGTTTGTTTAGTTTTGTTAATTTCCTTGGGATTTTCTATGTTGCATGCAAATAGTGATAGTTTTAGTTCTTCTTTTCTTATTATGATTTTTATTTCTATTTCTTGTCTTATTACACCAGCTAAGACTTTTAGCACTATGTTGAATAAGAGTAGTGAGAACATATTTTATGGATTCGAACCCCACATTGGGCTCTGTCAGCTCAGAGCCTGGAGCCTGCTTTGGATTCTCTGTCTCCCTCATACTCTGCCCCTCCCCAACTTGTGCTCTGTCTCTTTCTGTCTCTCAAAAATAAATACAATATTTAAAATAAAACTTAAAAAGGTGGCTCCATGGCACAATGGATAGCGCACTGGATTTCTACAATAAAATAAAAACAAGTTAGTGAGAACAGACATGTTACCTTATTTCTAATCTTAGGGGAAAACATTCAGTTATTCTCTGTGAAGTATGATGAGAACTGTAGGAATTTTTTTGTAAATGATTTTTTTTAATCAGTCTGAGGAAGTTCCCTTCTATTCCTAGTTTGCTGAGAGAATTTTATCACTAATTTTATATTTGAATTTTGTCAAGGGTCCTGAATTTATCCAGAGCTTAAAGAGGATAGTGGTGAGGAATTTTTTTTTTTTTAGTGAGAGTGATCAGTGTAAGAGAGGGGAGGGAAGGTGCCCTGTCCTCACCTCAAGCCAAGTGAGGAGGAGTCCAAGAAAACCATTTAGAGAGCATGATAAGTATGCCACTATGAACTTTGAGAGATGCAGGATCTAGAATGCCTAAGAAGGTTAAAAGTTTAGCTGAGGCAGTCTGCTGGTGGCCAAGCAAAGAAGTAAGTCTTTCAACATTTCAAAGCTTTATGATGTATTCTGTAAGGTGAAAGAAAGTAGAAGGAATATATATTTAAGAGAACTGTCATAAAGGCCAAAATCACTCCTTAGTGGGAGTGTGGTATATATGTCAACTACTGGAAATCATAGATTGGGAGATCACAAGCAGCCACTGACAGAAGTATTGTCTGTGTCAAGAAAACTGAGGCAATAGATCCCCAGTGATGGTAAAGGGTCTTCACAGAATCCAAAAGAAAAAAAATATCCACTAACACCAGATTCAAGATAAGTCTCTTCCTGTTCTAACCTCTTTCTTACCCACTGTTCCAGTTCAGAGACATCATAATGAAAGGGGAATCAGTTGAATAGCAAGGTGACAAAGTGGGGACAGGGGGAAATCATACATACTCCTTTTCCAATTCAAGGACCTGAGCTGGGGCAGGGGTAATGTTATAGATTATACTGGAATTTAGAGTTATGAAATTAGACTTAATTGGATGTTTTATCATTTTAAAATTAAGATTATTTGATAATACCTGACAGTGATGAGAAAAGCTATATGATTTTCCGCTGATCTCAAGTTTGGAGAGAGAAGGGTTTATTGAGTGGATTTGCAGAGTGGTGCAATGAAAAAATAAAAATTGATTTTTGTTTGCATCTTAGTGAGTTAAGCTGTTTCTGTAAACCTGTGGTAATCATTTGAGTCTGAGGATACCTAGGTAACCAATTATAAATGTGGATAAGAAAGAAGTCAGGGAAGGAGACACCAGTTTGAAAGTCTACCCCAAATCTCTTACTCCATTTGAAATCAGTTCAACTTGTAATACTTCCTTGCTGGTATTGCAGTGCACAATTTAGTTTTAGATAATTCCAGGCAACAACTTCACAAAAACAAACAAACAAACAAACAAAACTGCAGAGTAGTATCAGTAAGATTTCAGAATGGGATGTCCCAGCCATTGTTCCCTCACAGAAACACCAATTTAAAAACTATATATGAACCATAATATAGCTACGAGATTTCCAGAATCCAGTTAAGAAGTTACAGTACCCAAGGTGAGTACAAAGCTGAAAATAGCAACATCAAAACAGGTAAGAAGAGCTATTTCACTTTATCAATGTTAGTCCTTCCTCCAAGACTACACAGCTCGGTGCCAGAAGAGAGCACACTGTCTCGTTACTTCTTGCTCGGGGAGAAAGAAAAGAGTAGAATGTGTATACAATGTTCCAGCTTTTCACAGGGATGCCCAAGGGACCAATATCTGTCTTGTCTGACTTAGGGTGCTGACGTGGAGTTGGCATACTTGGGATGCCTGGTGGCTGCTGAAAACAAGAGATTTTGGGGCAATTTACTTTTGTAAAACCAGAGAGCTTGCAGTGCCACAGATCAGCACCAGAGGGAGAGAGAGATTATGAGCTCTTGAATAAGAAATCAGCAATCCTTTTTAATTGAGAAATTACAGGCATGGGTTTAGTGAAGATGCATCACCCAAAAAGAGGTTTCAGAGGCCCCAACAATCTCTACCCAATTTTATTGGTGAGGATCTTTCCCTGTATGAGGGCAATCCATAGAGACTGGGGAAAGTGGCTGGTTTTTTTAAAAGCACAGAAGGCAACACAAAATTACAGACACCTGAAGGAACAGGGAAACATGGCCCAAGAAAAAGAACAAGATAAATATCCAGGAACTGATTCTAAGGAAATAAAACTATATGAATTACCTGACTGATTATAGATATTAAACATAAAAATTCTCTTTGAGCTAAAGAAAACAATGCATGAACAAAACAAGAATATCAACAGAGACAAAAAAAAAATTTCACACAATCCAATACCAAACAAACAAAAAACCTAAAAGAATTTTTGAAGCTGAAGAATACAATAACTAAAGTAACAAATCCTCTTTTTTGAAAAAAAAATGTTTATTTGTTTTTGAGAGAGAGAGAGAGAGCATGCATGAGCAGGGGAGGGGCAGAAAGAGAGGGAGACAGAGAATCCTAAGCAAGCTTTATGGTTGCAAGCTCGTTGGTGCAAAGCCTGGCATGTGGCTCAAACTCACAAACCTGAGATCATGACCTGAACCAAAATCAAGAGTTGGATGCTTAACCAACTGAGCCACTCAGGTGCCCCTAAATTCTCTATAGTTGTTCAACAGCAGACTTGATCAGCAGAAGGAAAAGTCAGTGAACTCAAAAACATGTCATTCAAAATTATTCAGTAAGAGGAACAAAGAGGAAAAAGATGAAAATAAGTGAAAAAAGCCTAAAGGGCTTATGGAACACCATCAAAAAGATGTACTTGTGGGATTCCTAAAAGAAGAGAGAAAAGTAACAGGAAGCTTATATAAAGAAATAATGGCAGAAAACTTCAAAATCTGGGGAAGAAAATGGACATTCAGATTGAAGAAGCCCAGTAGACTACAACTAAGATGAACCCAAAGAAATCCACACTAAGACACATTATAACCAAATAGTCAGAAGCCAAAGAAAGAGAGCATTTTGAAAGCAACAAGGGAAAAGTGATGTGTTACATACAAAACAATCACCATAAGACAATGAACAAATTCTGAGCAGAAAACCTGCAGGCCAGAAGGGACTGGGATGACATATTCAATGCACTAAAAGAAAAAGAAAATCCCTACCAACCAAGAATACTATATTTGGCAAAAATATTCTTCAAAATGAAGTAGAAGAAAGGTTTTTCCAGATAACCAAAAGCTGGGGGAGCTCTTCACCACTAGATCTGCCTTACAAGAAATGCTAATGGAAGACCTTTGAGTTGAAATGAAAGGATATTAAACAGTAACATGAGAGCATATGAAAGTATAAAGCTTACTGTTAAATATAGACAAATACAGAAAACTATAATTCTGTTTTGGTGGTGCATAAATTACTTTAAATTTTGTACAAAAATTAAAAGATAGAAGTATAAAAATCACTTTAGTATAAAAATGTTAATATACACAAAATAAAAAATAATTTGTGATTGTTATCATAAAGTGTGTATAGGGGAGTAAATTGTGGAGTATTTGTATATATTTGAAGTCAATTTGTTATTAGGTTAAAATAGATTTTTATAACTGTAGGATATTTCATGCAATACTCATGATAACTACAAAGAAAATACCTATAAAGGAGTTACAAAAGAAAATAAGGGGCCAAAGCATGTCACTGGAAAAATTCAACAAAACACAAGGAAAGATGGCAAGAGAGGAAAAGAGTAACAGAAAAACTAAAATGGGCAGAAAACAAGGTAAAAAGGGACACCTGGGTGGCTCAGTCGGTTAAGCATCTGACTTCAGCTCAGGTCATGATCTCATGGTTCATGGGTTCGGGCTGCACATCAGGCTCTATGCTGACAGCCAGCTCAGAGCCTGGAGGCTGTTTCAGATTCTGTGTCTCCTTCTCTCTATCTGACCCTCCTCTGCTCACGCTGTCTCTCTTTCTCTCAGAAATAAATAAAACATAAAAAAAAAAAAACAAGTTAAAAAATAGTGATAGCAATAATTGTAAATGTAAATGAACTAAACTCTCCAAAGACATAGAATATCTCAATGGAAACAAAACAAAATCCAACTATATGTTGTCTACAAGAGACTCACCTTAGATTTAATAACACACATAGGCTGAAATTAGAGGATAGAAAAAGATATTCCATGCAAATGGCAATCCAAAGAGAACAGAGGGTGATTATACCTATGTCAGACAAAATAGACTTTAAGTGAAAAACTATCACACTTGATCTTAGCCAAAAGGCCAAGAAGCAATGAAAAACTGTCAAAAGAGACAAAGGACATCATGGAAGTAAGTATAAATGGGTAAATTCACTGAGAAAATATAACAGTTATAAATATATATGCAACTCACTTCAGAACCCATAAATGTATGAAGTAAACATTGACAGAGTTTAAGGGAAAAATAGACAACAATATGATAATAGTAGGGGATTTCAATACCCCTACTTGCAATAATGGATAGAACATCTGATAGAAGATCAGGAAAAAATAATAATATTTGAAAAATATTATAGGGCAAATAAACCTAACAGACATATACAAAATATCCTACCCAACATCAGTAGAATACATGTTTTTCCTCAAATGCATGTGGAAGATTCTCTGGAACAAATCACATTTGGTCACAAAGTAAGTATCAACAAATTTCAGATTAAAATCATAACAAGTATATTCCTAACCACAAAAGAATACAATTAGAAATTAATTGTAGAAGAAAAGCTGGAAATTTCACAAATATGTGAACATTAAACAACACACTCTCAAATAACTAATGGGTCAAAGAAGTAATCAAAAGGGAAATTAGAAAATCACTCAAGACAAACAAAAAAGAGAACATGATATATCAAAATTTATGGGCTGCAACAAAAATAGTACCAGGAGGAAAAGTTACAGTGATCAATGTCTACAATGAAAACGAAGGAGGATCTCAATAAACAACCTAATATTCCACCATTAGAAGAAGAACAAACTAAGCTTAAATTTAGCAGAAGAAAATATAAGATTAGAGCAGAAATGAACAAAATGGAGGATAGAAAAGCAATTTAAAAAATCAACACAACCAAGATATTGATATTTTGGAAAGATAATAAAATTGTCAAATCTTTAGCTTGACTAAGAAAAAGAGAGAAGATTAAAATAACAAAAACCAGGAATGAAAAAGAAAACACAACTTTTACCACAGAAATAAAAAGGAACATGAAACAATGAACAATTATACACCAACAAATTGGATAACCTAGAAGAAATGAATAAATTCCTAGAAACACAAACTACCAAGACTGAATCATGAAGAAAAAGAAAGACCAAACCAACCCATTTTGAATTAGGAGATTGAATCAGCAATCAAAAGCCTCCCCCCAAAAAGAGTCCATGACCAGATGGCTTTACTGGTGAATTCTACAAAACATTCATGCTCAATGGTGAAAAACTGAAAGCTTTTCCTCTAAGATTAAGAACAAGACAAGGATGCCCATTCTCACTGCTTCTATTCAACCTAGTACTAGGACTAAGCAAGTACTAGTCAGAACAATTAGTCAGTAAAAAATAAAAGACATCCAAATTGGAAAGGAAGAAGGAAAATTATCTCTCCTTTCAGATGACATGATATAATATGTAGGAAACTCTAAAGATTCCATGCAAAGAATTTTTAAAACAAATAATCAAGGTCAACAAAGTTGCAGGATAGAAAATCAACAAACAAAAATTAGTTGTGTTTCTATACACTAACAGTGAACTCTCCAAAAAGGAAATTAAGAAAACAAGTCTCATTTATGACAGCATCAAGAAGAATAAAACATATAGGAATAAACTTAACCAAGGAAGCAAAAGATTTGTATGATGAAACTATAAAATATTGATGAAAGAAACTAGAAAAGATACAAACAAGTGGAATGATGTCCCATGTTTATGGATTGGAAGACTTAATGATATTAAAACATCCATACTACCTACCTGAGGCAATCTATAGGTGCAGTGCAATCTTTATGATAATCTCAGTGTATTTTTTACAGAAATAACAAAAACAGCCCTAAAATTCATATGAAACAAAAAGACCCCAAATAGCCAGAACAATCTTGAGAAAGAAGAACAAAGCTGGTGGCCTCACACTTCCTGATTTCCAAACATGTTACAAAGCTACAGTAATCAAAATAGTATACTACTGGATACCAACAAAGACTGACAGAACACAGTAGAATAGAGAGCTCAGAAATAAGTCCCTGCCTATATAGTCGAATGACATTCAACAAGAGTGCAAGGACTGTACAATGGGGAAAGGATAGTCTCTTCAACAAATGGTGTTGGGAAAACTGTATATTCAAATGCAAAAGAATGAAATTGGACCCGTGTTTTATACCATACCCAAAAATCAACTCAAAATGGATGAAAGACTTAAATGTAAGACCTGAAACTATAAAACTCCTAGAAGAAAATGTAGGAGATAATCTTCAGTCTCTCATTCTTGCCATCATTTTTTGGCTACGATACCAAAAGCACACGCAATAAAAGCAAAAATGCACAAGTAGAAATACTTGAAACCAAAAAGTTTCTGTGCAGTAAAAGAAACAATCATGAGTAAAAAGGCAACCTATGAAATTGGAGAAAATATTTGTAAATCATGTATCTGATAAGGGGTTAATATCCAAAATATAAAAGAAACTCAAAATACATAACAACTCAATAGGAAAAAAAAGCAAATAACATGTTATAAAAAATGGACATTTTCCCAAAGAAGACATACAGATGGCCAAAACAGGATATGAAAAGGTGTTCAATATCACTCATCATCATGGAAATGCAAATCGACACTACAATGAGATTTCACTCCCCATCTGTTAGGACGGCTCGTATAAAAAAAACCCAAAACCAAAACCAAAACCAAAACCAGAAAATAACAAGCATGCTGAGGATGTGAAGAAATCAGAACCCTTGTGCACAGTTGATGAGAATGTAAAATGGGACCACCCTAGGGAAAACAGTATGGAGATTCCTCAAAAAATGAAAAACAGAACTACCATACAATCCAACAATCCCACTTCTGGGTATTTAACCCCAAAGAATTGCATAACTCCATTTATATAAGGTATTTAAAGCAGTCAAATTGATAGAAAGAAAGGTGGTTGTCAGGGGTTGCAGGGAGGGGGAAATGGGGAGTTGTTCAATTGGTATAAAGTTTCAGGCATCCAAGATAGAAAAGTTCTGGAGATCTCCTGTACAACATAGTGCTTATAGCTAACTATACTGTAGATGCCCCTAAAAGCTTGTTGAGGGTCAGTACATACCTGTCTCATTTTTACAGTAAAAAAATACATATGATGTCAAACTTAGATTTTCTCATAGGTAAGTTCACACTTGGCCCCTCCCCACTTGTGCTGGTGTATACTTAGGAAATGCAGCCTTTGGATATAGGAGGCCCTGACTTAAAAAGGGATTTTAGAATCTGGGGCAATTACTCTCTCTGTTGCTCCGTTTTCTCCTTTATAAAATTACGAGTACATAATGGTGCTCGCCAGTGTTTCTAGCTCTAAGTAGCAGCTAGGTTAGGGGCACTTGGGGGGGGCTCAGTCAGGTAAAAATGTGTCTGACTCTTGATTTGGGCTCAGGTCATGATCTCATGGTTTGTGAGTTCAAGCCCCATTTGGAGCTCTGTGCTAACAGTGCAGAGCCTGCTTGGGATTCTCTCTCTGCCCCACCCTTGCTGGACCTCTCTTTCTCTCTCCTCTCTCTCGCTCACTCTTTCTCTCTCTCTCTCTCTCTCAAAATAACTAAATAAACTTAAAAATAATATTAATTTATCTTGTTACCAAGTCACAAATAAAATATTTAGAAGGCAAAATTTCATTGCATGGACTGCATAGCCCTCTGTCTTTACTTTCATTCTCTGTGGAAACTCTATTTTTTGTGTGTGAAATTTTATGCTTTGCGCTTCTTTTTCTTATATCTCATTACTTCTCTAGAAACATCAGTCTCTATATGAGTACAGTGGTTATCATTAAATCATTTATAAAGCACTTGTTAGGTTTAACAATTGATTCAAAGAGATATGAAATATTTCTTTCCTTTAAAGGACTTAAAATCTACCAGGGGAGAAAAATAGGTTCATATTATTCACTAATATATTATTCATGAAAATACTAATATATAATATGTTAAATATTAACATAGATTATATATGTAAATATTAAACTAATGTAATTTATTTATACTGTTTAATAATAATTTGTTAATATTAAAACTTCAAGTAACCGGGGCGCCTGGGTGGCTTAGTTGGTTGGGCGTCCGACTTTCGCTTAGGTCGTGATCTCATGGTTCGTGGGTTTGAGCCCCGCGTCGGGCTCTGTGCTGACTGCCAGCTCAGAGCCTGGAGCCTGTTTCAGTCTGTGACTCCTCTCTCTCTGACCCTCCCCTGCTCACGCTGTCTCTCTCTCTGTCTCTCTCCTAGAAATAAATAAAACATTAAAAAAAAAAAAACTTCAAGTAACCACTCAAATCTGTCAGAGTTTTTGTCTGTCCAGAATAGCAGACAAAAAGTGGTTTAGAAGGTCCGGGGACACAGCCATTGCTGAAGGCTGGGCCAAAAGGGAAGATTCAACAAGGAAGTGGACTTTCAGGACAGCTGGTAGCGTGGTACTCCTCACAGTGTGGGACCTACTCCGCTGTGTGCGCTGATGGTTCAAGTGGCAGGTGCTATCATATCAGGTAATGTGTGAACATGGCTTTCCAGAACATCGAGCCCCACTGTCACACAGCATGGAGGGGTGTTGAGTCCACTCCAGTGAAAACGCACGATTTTAAATCCTGGATCTGCCACTCGTTAGTCATATGGCCTTGAACAAATTACTTAGCCCTTTTGTGCCTCATTTTCCTCATCTGTAAAATGGAAATAATAATAGTATTACCTTGGAAGTTATTTTGAGCATTAGATGCGTGAATGGTTCTAAAGCACTTAGAACAAGCCTGGCACCTGGTGAGTACTATGTATGTGTTTGTTAAATAAATCATCACACTGGGTGGAAATATTTTTAAAAATTATTTTCAAATCTCTCTCAATCCTTAACCCTTAATGATGGATAAAGTCATTCAAGGGGAAAGTCTCTTGTCCGGGGCTGGCATGACTTTGCCAATCTTCCCCTGCAACAAAAAGAAAATGTCTCAGGCTTTGAGCTTTGATAGAAAATAGTGTCGCAATAGCACTTAATAACATGGTATGTAATAACAGCACTTTATTGTCATGGCATTTCTTCTCACAGTTATCTTCTATTCAAATGTTCCATTTATGGTAGTTTTTAATATTTTCCTTTAAAATAAATTTTAGTAAAAATTCTTAGCCAATTTAAAGGAAGTTGATCATCTATATTTAAAGAAAGTAACTAAGGAGCACGAGGTGTTTATTTTTTTATAAGGCTACAGCTTGGAAAGTGTTGGATTAGAGCAATGGCACAAAACTGGTAATTCAGAAAGAAAGAAAGAGGAAGTTCTATTCTTCGACATTAGGCTTTTTACATGGTCTATACACATTGGCCTCAAGCTCCTGTTTTATCCATGTGGGCAAAGTGCATGGTTTTGTCTGCCTTCCAAAATCCACCACTCACCATGTCTAAGCCACACTGTCAAATAGAAGCAAATAGAAGTGGGCGGTGAGTATAGGTACTTTGCATTGTTGCTTGAGTGGACCTCTTCTCTCTGCTGAAAAGTGTTTGGTCCAGCTATATGAGGAGTTCCACTAATTGCCTCATTAGGCAATCTCAATGCAGAAACAATATTTAAGTACATCAGTGTAACTCCTGGGTATACGTAGGATTTAATAGCAGAGGAAGCCAAATGAGCTGAAATGGAAAATTTATTTCTTTTTTAATAAACATTCTTAAATTCTCATTAAAAAAAAGGCAGTAGACAGTTCATGCTTTTCACCAAGATGTAGTCTTTCTTAAAAGTTTAAATGGGTCTGAGCCATGTATAGAAGTTTTGAAATATTTTCTGTTAATTATCCCAATGTTTTCAAGCACAGGATACTTAATCAGAGCTTTACTTCCTCCAAAGTTAGATGTGCAATATGTGAATGATAATATCCAAATGCACAATGACATGTATATTTATACGTAATGCATGCATTCATAAAGGAGAAGAATTACCTCTTAATATTATTTAAGGCTTTTAATAATTATGTTAAAAAATATTCCCAATAAGGGTTACTAAAATCCACATCCGTTGTCTCTAATGTAAGTATTGTCTCCAAGTCAGGGGACACAGAAGAAATACTATGGCAGGACCAGAGAGGCAATGTATGGCCATACCTTTGGTTTTTAATGGGCCCTATGAAGAAAGGGTGATTGAATCACAAAAGCCCATACAAATCCCTAATACTCAGCGGTTCTGGTATTTGGAATTCCTCCTCTTTCCCTTCTCAATATATCTGCCTGGTCCCTAGCACCTAATTACCTCATGCCTAGGTTACTACTGGAAACTGGCCTCTTATTTATTTATATCTTTATTCATTCATTCACTCATTCATCCATTCATGACCCTGAGGTCAAGAGTCATGTGCTGTACTGACTGAGCCAGGCAGGCACCTCTCCGTATTGGCCTGTTGATGTTGGTCTCTCTTCCTTTCATTCCTCTCTCTCAACTTGCTCTTTGTAGGCATGGATCTTTCTAGAATCCTGTCCCTACCTGCACTCTGTTCCTCTAAAATTGTTTCTCATTAACTGGTGTCTTTAGGATGAAGTCCTATATTCTTAGACCTCCCCTCATCATGTGCAACAATCTGGCTTAGCTGCTTTTCTAGAACTTCATTCTTCTTTTCTTCACACTCAACTCTCCACTCCAGCAAGGTTTTCTTGGGTTTCTCACTGCTCTTCCTCCCCACGATACCTTGCACACCAACTTCTGGGGCTTTGTTCAGGCATTGTGCCCATGGACATGCCCTCTTCATTCATCTGCACTCCTTCATTTGTTAAGGCACAGCCCAACTTCTACTTCCGGCCGCCACAGTGCAGAGCATGACTAGATCTTTCTCAGCAGCCCTTTCTTTCTGTGCCATTTAAAATCATATATGTGTTTATTATCTTCTTTCGTGTGAGATTTGAAGTTACTAAGAGCAGAAACCATCTCATTATTTGATGTGCCTTGTGTATATGAGCTGCTCAGTAAATAGTTGATTAATTAATGAATTATGTGCTTTGCTAATTTGGTTTTGTAAGATGATTGGTTACCCTTTTGGACAACTATTAGAAGCCTCTGAATTTTTGAAGAAATTTCTTGGAAATTTAGTATAACAACTAGATTTAAAAGGTTTTCTTAGTTTTGAGCTTCCATGGAAACTAGCAGAAAGTGAAAACAGGGATACTCAATAAATGTTGAAAAGCACCAGTGAATGAGTGAATGAAGCATTGAGTTTAATTTTCTGCTCTGGGTCCACTCCTTTGGTCACTATTTTATTGTACATAAGAGAGGTCTTATGTACACCTCTCTGTTCTTGCCCACAAAGTTGATCATACAACGATGTAATCTTCTTTCTTAGGTTTACTGTTTGCGATGATAGCAAGCCTCAGATACCAAATCTGTATTTATAGAAAAATCTTTAGTTAATAAACCTGTTACTGTTCATCACCATTTCGGCATAACTAACAAAAAATCCTTATGATCATATTGCTGAGATTATTACTACCTGACACAAATTTGTATTGGGGTCAGAAATGTAACATTATCTTTTTTGGCTGGGATCTGTTATTTGATTCTTTACTTTGAAAATATATGTATGCCTACTGCTGGAAGAAGAGCAAATGGATAGAAGCTTTCAGGATATTAAGTTGGCAATATAAGAGAGTCAACTTTAAAAGGCTGAATCCTTTGATCTCATAATTCTATTTAGTAGAATTAGAAAATAATCATGGATGTACACACAGATTTAGTTCTGAAAACGTTGACCTTAACATTGCTTCAGACACACATAATTGGAACAAATGTAAGTATCTGACCGGAAATTAGACAAACTGGGTAAATAATATTTGAGGTACCCACATAATGAAACATATGCATTCATTAAAAATAATTTTTAGGATTTTACATAATAATTAGTGAAACGAAAAGAGATCCATAGAAAACTATATTGTTAAAAACAAACAAGCATGTGGCAAAACAGTCTGCAATGATTCATTTTAACAGTTAATTATATATATGTGAGCATAATAATGAATATATATGCAATAATGAATGCATAGATCCAAAAGTGTTAAGAATAGTTATGTCTGGCAGGTGGGGCCACGTGAGAGTTCTTTTTTTTGTGTGTATATCTGTCTATGCTAATTTTTAAAAATAGATATGATAGTTTAAATACACATGAAAGAATAAATAGAAGGATATGAATGTTTGCCTACTGTCTTAGTATCGAGCAACATTTATTTATTTTTTGACTCTTAATAGAGTTCAGAGAGAAGGGCCGCCGTCACCACCACCACCACCATTACTACTACCGTTAAAATCTATTGCCGTCAAAGAGCTTCAAGTTCTTAGCAATCTTATGTGGATCTAGGCAGTCAAATTTGGGAGATAAAACAGCGAAGCTTAAGCACACTATAAGTTTATTTTTTTAACATGGCTTTTTATTGTGTCTTTGCAAGAGACAGAGATACGTAGATCCTTAAAATAGAATTCCAGGGAGAGAATTCCGATACCTGTAACTAGTAACACTAAGTAGAGTTTACTGTAGTTGATAAAAGCCAAGGATTAACTTCCTCTGGGAGGCAGATGGTGACTGTTTTCAACTACCTGGAGGGGCTTTGAGACATGGGGGATTCAATTTTTGCAACTCAGACATTTCAAACACAGTCAGGACAAATAAAAAATACTATACATGTCACTTGCTCTTTCTTCTTTTCATGTCTCTTCCTCTGTGTCTTTTTTCTTTTCTTTGGGTCTCTCTTCTTTCATCCTCTGCCTTTTTCATCCTCTGGACTACTAGAAATGACTGAGTTAGTACCTACCAGAGCGAAGTACTCATGCATGATTAAAAAAAATAATTACCCTCCTTTTCCTGACTTCCCATCTTGTTGGCGTCTTTCATCAAAGTTTAGGTTTGTGGAGCCCAATTTTCCCAGAGTGAAGTCCCACCCCGATTGTAAGTTAGGCACTTTGGGAGGTACATTAACTCTTTCCTGCCACTAGGGGACCATTTTGTATAATGCTTCAACGGACTCATTATCATTTATTTACACTGAACCCATTCCTTCCCAGTCTATGGGATGAGCAGGCTGACAGAAGACAGCCCCTGTAAATGCACCTCGGGCAGCTTCGCTGGAGTGCAGACTGGGAGGGGAGTGGAAATGAGTGACCTCACCCCTCTTTCTTTCCCCTAGCTTTATTGAGATATGATAGACATCTAACGTTGTATAAGTTTAAGGTAAATGACATGATAAATTGATACATGCATATATTGCAAAATATTTACCACAACCCAGTTAGTTAATACATCCTTCGCTTCACATCATTGCCATTTTGGTGGTGGCGGCGGTATGGTGTGAACATTAAAGATTTACTCTCACAGCCACTTGCAAGAGTAATCTGTCCTCTCTCTTCCTTGTGCTTTGCTAGCTTGCACCTGCCTTTGCCAGAAGGATAGAATTCATTACTTGATCTGCCCCCTTGAGATTTGCCAGAAAGTTTTTCAGCAAAAAGAGCAAAAGACGTGTTAGGGGCAATACAGTCAGAAAACCTGCAGGACAAGAGGTTACAGTCTGCTCTTTTCTAGGTAATTGGGACCATTTGTATTACAGTGAGAACCACAAAGGGAGCAAATGGCCAGCCAGGAAACAGGGGGAGAAACAGGAAGGGCTGGTCTGAGACACCCCTGAGAGCACACTGCTGGGATGTCCATTTGTATGAAAAATGAGAGAGTCAGAAATATCAAACTGTGCAAGCCCCATGAACAAGTGAGAAAATGTAGCAATTACCTTTAAAAGAGAGTCTCTTGCTATTAACAGTAGATACAGAGTACCATTCCAATCAGGAAATCCACAACCATATTGGGCCAATATCTCTTGATAAGTCAAATCCACTTGACCCAACACCATTTTGCCTTCCACCTGGATGCTTGCTTTCCTGCTGCTGCTACACGCCCTCTCCAGTGGTTGAACTAAAGTGTACAGAATCTGAGCTCACTGGTAGAACAAGGTTGCTCTACTTTTGCAGAGGGCTTTGTGAGCTTCTTTTAGCCTTTGAGAATTCCAGTTCATTGCTGTGAAAACTTAGGGTTAACGTCTTTTGCATTGAGAATGGTGTCACTTAGTCTCTTAGTTCCATCTATTTACACAGCAGGCATCTTTGCATTTGGTTGTAAAGAAGAAATGCCCCAGTAGGTTTTCCTTCTATGCAGAGAAAGTGTGCTTCTGGCCCTTTGTGGGTCAGACAGAAAGCAGAAGGGTGAGCTGAGGGAAAAAAGGCTCCCAGGTGTCCTTGACCTCAGCCCCTAACTAAGGAGAAGCCAGTATTCACAGTGTCTACAGTGAATATTTAATCATACTTTGTTCTAAATCAAACTGTTAGTGTTGATATGTTCTTTACATTTACTTACAAATCTGTTTATCTTGCTGGGATTTTTTTCCTCTTGAATCTGGAGACATGAATTATTGTTTCTCTGAGTTGCTTTAGGCTCTGCAGGGCTGTGTGTTCTCTAAGACCCTTCCATGCTCACCGGGACTGAATTTGGAAAAGTACTTGAAGGAGAAGGATCTAAAGCAAGTGAATAGGAAAGGATGGGGTCAGCAGTACACTATCTATGCTTAGAGGTGAAGTGAGTCAGAAAGGGTTCAGAAAAAGCAAAATGGAAGCCAGCCCCATGATATTATTCTGACTCTCCGAGACATGATATATGAGGTTAAATCAAAGCCCAGCTTGCTTCTGGATAGCACTACTGGACCTGATGGCATTAGGAGTCCATATGATTTTGGAGAATGATACATTGAAAGGTTCATTGCTATTGCACAAAACTATCATTGTTATTTTAAGCTTAAGTTCCACTTGGGCTGGAAGGCTTGTCCATTGCCTGGAAATAACTGCTGTAGCCATGGCCGGCACCCATCAGCAGGAATATCTGCCAGTTGCTTTCCTTGGGGAGCAATTCTGCATCCTGGGATAAATACAAACTTCATTTTATTATTTTAGTTGGCCAAAGTTCTTGTTCCGGAGGGGGTACCGTGGATATGGGAGTGGCTTGTTTGGTTTATAATGGAGGTTCACAAACTTCAGAGTGCACACCCGTCACCTGGGGAGCCTGTTAAAATGCAGAATGCAGATTCTGGGGCTCCACCCAAGGAATTCTGATTCAATAGGACTGCAGGGCGACCAAGGGATCTGCATTTTAAACTAGTGCCCCATGCGACGCTTGGCAAAATGATGTAGAGATCATACTTTGAGAAACATTGGTTCATGAATTTTAAATCAGGGTAACGTTACGAAAGAAAGACTTCTCTTCTGACCAGAAATCCATTTATTTATACAGTTATATTTTTCAAGCCACTCCTTAGTCTAAGTCTGGCAGAACGGTAATGTTCTCGGTACAGCCCTTATCAAGAGATGTCATAGCAAAATGCTTCTCACAACTGGATTAAAAACAAGTGTTGAGTCATAGTGTTCCAGGGGCCACTGTGCCTATTTGGCCATCGAGGCCTTCGGCATGAGACACTGGTCTGTCCTAGCCATGGGACCTCCTTTTAAGCACGAAGTCTGCTCACAATGGGAAGTGGAAAGACGGACAGGTTTCTTGAAAAATTCAGAAAATTTCCCCTGAATGACTTGATATAGAATTTTTTTTTTTTTTTTTTTTTGTCCTAGGAGCTCTTGTGGGGCTCAGTTGGTTGAGCATCTCAGCTCAGCTCAGGTCATTAGCTTACAGTTGGTGAGTTCAAGCTCTGCATTGGGTTCCAGGCTGTCAGATTCTGTGCCTCTCTCCCTCTCTGCTCCTCCCCTGCTCATGCTCTGTCTCTCAAAAATAGTTAAATGTTAAAAAAAATTAAAGAAAAAATGTTTTTTGTCCTAATAATCCAAGAGATACTCCGGTCCCTTCTTGTTCTTTTTGATACTGGAGCTCTGTTTGACAGAGAGCTACACAATGACAAAGTGAAGCAGAGCGCTTGCAAACATTTTGGTTGTAGAAACAGATTTCTAGGTGGACACTGAGATGCAATGGGAAAGAGCCTTGGATCTAGAAGCTGAAACCCCGGGTGTGCATGTTTATTTAGCAGAGGAATAAATAAAGACCCCAGATTGAAAAGGATTTGCTTGAAGACGAACTGTGACAGACCTGGAATTTGGCCCCATGGTTCCTAGTCAGACACCATACTGTAGTCAACCTTCTAGCTGGTCAAGGACTTCATTCTGAGGAGCACACCCACCTCCTCCCAGATCCTAACCCTCTGTTCCCACTGCTGCTCCATCTAAGCGACTCTTGTTCCCTGTCTGAGCCTCCATCCCTGAACTGTAAATCAGGGGTGATAACCTACTATGTACACACCTGTACGGATAAGAGAAAACGGGGGCACCATGTTTGGTGAGTCTCAACACTCAGAAAACAGAATAATGAGTTGAATTAAAAAAAATCCCTGGGCTCAAGTTTTGCCCTTTCCCAACTATGTTGGGGTTGGAAAGTTGTATTGTCACCCTGGACCTGGAATGGGGATAGCATTGCCCACCTGGTTCAGGCGGTAAAGAAAAGTTAATGAGAGAATATATATAGGTTGCTTTGCAAAAGAATGATACTACCCACACCTTATAATTGTTGACAAACTTCTTGAAGACAGTGAATTTTTTTTAAATCTTTTTTAAGTTTATTTATTTATTTTGAGAGAGAGAGAGAGCATATGTGAGGGGGAGAGGGGCAGAGAGAGAGAGAGAATCCCAAGCAGGCTCTGTGCTGACAGCACAGGGGCTTGATCTCTCCAACTGTGTGATCATGACCTGAGCCAAAATCAAGAGTAGGATGCTTAACTGGCTGAGCCACCCAGGCACCCCACTGAAGACAATTAATATCTATATATTGGTCTTTTATATGTAGTTTTAGGCAGAGAACACTCTTTAGCCCTGTAATTCGAAGTGCTCTGTAAGCTTAAATTTATTCATCATATCAGTATTCCTCATCATATGAACACAGGTGTCAAGAAAGCATTGACTATGCAAGTCAGTGGTTTCTTCTAAAATCCAAGGCATGCAGATTATTTGTAAAAACGTGGGAATGTGTTCTCTGAGTGACCAGTATATCACTAATGCCGGGCCCTCTACCTCCATCCTGAGCCTCAAACAACATCCATGAATGAAGCAGACCAGGTTGAAATGAATGTAGCAAGGAAGTCTTCGGTTCTGAAATCCCCCATTCAATGATCTGCACCCTGCAAAATACAAAGTCTGTCTCTTCACTCATGTGTTGACTTACTTCCCAGCACTCTTTTCCTCTGTCCATAGACAGTGTAAACCTCAGGAAAAACAGAGAGAGGTACCATTTTCTTAGCAATGATGTAGCACACTCCTGGAAAAAAAAATCTCCATTTATTTATTTATTTATTTATTTATTTATTTATTTAAGTTTACTTATTTATTTTGAGAGACACAGAGACAGCATGAGTCAGGGAGTGGCAGAGAAAGAGGGATAAACCCAAGCAGGCTCTGTGCTGTAAGCACAGAGCCAGACATGGGGTCAAACCCACAAAATTGAGATCGTGACCTGAGGGGAAACCAAGAGTTGGATTCTAACTGACTGGGCCATCCAGGTACCCCTTTATTTATTTATTTTTAACTGAGATATAACTGACATATAACATTGTGTTAGTTTCAGGTGTGCAACATAATGACTCAATATTTGTATATATTGTGAAATGATCACCACAGTAACATCTAGTTAACATCCATCAACCGCACATAATTATAATTTTTTTCCTTACGACAAGAATTTTATGATTTACTTTCTCAGCAACTTTCAAATACACAGTACAGTATTTGAAATACTATAGATGCTATGATGTACATTATACCCCTAGTACTTTATAACTGGAGGCTTACACTACTTGATCACTTTCACCCATTTTTTTTACCCACCCCTCACTTCTGGTAATCACCAATCTGCTCTCTGTATCTAGGAGTTCAGTTTAATTTTTTTGTTTTTTGTTTTGTTTTGTTTCAGATTCCACATACAAGTGGAATCATATGGTATTTGCTGTTTTTCTGACTTTTTTTTTTTTAAGCTTTATTCATCTATTTTGAGAGAGATATAGACAGCACGAGTGCAGGAAGGGCAGAGACAGAGGGAGAGAGAGAGAATCTGAAGCAGATTCCTCACTGCCAGCACAGAGCCCGACACGGGGCTCAAACCCATGAAGCCATGGAAACATAACCTGAGCTGAAATCAAGAGTCGGATGCTCAACTGACTGAGACATCCCGGTGCCCCTCCCTGACTTATGTCACTTAGCATAATGCCCGCTAGGTCCATCTATGTTGTGGCGAATGGCAAGATTTCATTCTTTCTTATGGCCAAATAATGTTTCATTGTATATATACCCCACATTTTCATTCACAGATGGACACTTAAGTTGTTTCAAGAATTCTTAACCTAAAACCTACTTTCCCTTCCCAAAATTTCCCCCATTATGGTGCCTGTAGTCTATTGGGCTGGGAAAACTAGAGGAAACTTGGAACTCTCAGTATTCAGTTCCCTTAATACTAGCTTGGGATCCTTGGGTTCGTAGAGAAAAATTTCTGGTCAGTACCTCAGTCAAACCAGGCTAGCCCTGCATCTCAAGCACATTTTCCCCATCCAGATATCATCTCTTCGTTCTCTGATACCTTCTGTCATTCATCATGGTGTTTTATGGTAGTGGTGATAGCGTCTTGGTCTCAAGCTCCTTAGAGAGAATCTCTTTCTTCTGCATCTCTGTTTCTCCTGGTGTCTGGGCCACTGTCTGGGCAGAGGAGGTACTCGGGGGGCGGAATTAGATTTTCTGTCTCTGCGCCTTGGCTCTGTGGTTGTCCCCCGCCAACTCTCTACCCTCCCCGAACTCTGTACAGCTGGCTCTGCCCTTCTCTGGCTGTAGGGCCTTGGGTAAGGTAGGAAAGCCCCTTGGACCTCAGTTCACCATTCAAAAACACAACTTGTCTAAGGGGCTTAGCAAAGTGGAGGCACTCAACAAATCTTTATCTCGCGCTTAGTGGATCCTTTTCAGATCACTAGGCTGTTAAGGGCTACCCCCTCCTCAGCCCTGTAGTTACCTGTACATATGCACCACAAACATCACAAATCCTTGGCCTTTAACATGTGTCCTATTAGGGAGATGGAAACATCTTTATACGTTTTTGTATGCTATTTCTTTACAAACTAGTTTAATCCCCTCCAAATAGAAAAGGTAACACTAGGGCCTTGTCTTGATATTCTGGGGGCCGTGACCAAACTCTGCCCTTCAGGGGTCAACACTGAGGTCCCAATGGGGAGCAGTCCTTAGACACCCCTTCACACACACACACACACACACACACACACACACACACACACCAAATCCCATTTATTCCATTCTCTGTGCCGTCTTGGATGTCAGTAAAACCCAGATGTTTAATAACATGTGTTTTTGAAGCAGTTGATAATGAAAGCCTGGGGTTTTGAGAAATCATGGAATGGAAAGCCTCGCTATTCCAGCCCTGATCTTATTCAACATCCAGTCTGCAACCCCCTGCCACAATTCATTTTTATCTGCCACGGCAAACGTGCTGGGGATACCTGTGGACAGACACCCAGGCCAGGAAAAGGCGGTATTTGTGTAGTTGTCTTCTAATAAGGTCAAAGGCGCAATGCATTACACGGCTCTGCGGGCAGCCAGGCTCATTAGAGCAGGAGTGGGTCGCGGGACTCGTGTGCGGTATTCAGAGGCTGGGGTTTCATTTGGGGTCTGTGCCTAGTGGGTGTCCTGGACTCTCTCAGCGGAACCTGGATTGGGGGTGGGAGAAAGGCAGCCCAGGGGCATCTGGGACCCTTTGCCCTTCTGAATCTGAGGTCTGATTTCCACCCGGGGCTAACTAAAGCTGGAAGCAAACCAAAGGCAAAGACCCTGGTACTGTTTGCAAATTCCCTGTCGCTTCCCTTTACCAAATCCTGCGGTCCCTGCCCAGCCCCCCCCCCCCCCCGCCCCTCCCCCAGCTTGGGAGAGGGTTTTCCTGCCGCGTAGGTTGTGGAGGAAAGGTGAGCAAGGGCATTGAGCAAGAGGAGAGCCCTGCAGGCTGTATTTTGGTACACTTAATGAATAGTGTGAGGCAAGGAGCTGAAGGCCAAAGCCTGACAGGCTGACAGGCCTGATTGCCATTTGCATGAACCGCACTCTGCAAGTGGAAGTGACTGGAGAGAGTGATTGATTTGTTTTGCTGAGGCTCCTTTGTGGTCTTCTGGGTGGATTTCTGGCCCCACCTCTCAGCCTCAAAGCCCTTGCTTTGCCTGCTGTTGCTTTTTTATTTGGGGGTAATGAAAATTTGTTATAACCCTTCCCTTTCATCTGTACGTGGCAGGCTGTCACAGAGAAACGAGCCATTCGGCAGCCTCACTCCTGTCCAAATTGCTAAATGTTTTTTTTCCAATTGCTTCCCTAATGGGCCGGGATAATGGGAGCGGCATGCTCTCTGCCCACGCCGGAGATGCCAGCGCATTTGTCCAGCGCACATGTGTGGTGGGCACCCGGCCCCTTCTGTCCGCGCCGGGCCAGCCGGGTGCAGCGGGGCGCAGGCCGGAGCACCTGCTGGTGCGCGCGCACCCGGGAAGGGGCTCCCCAGCTCCGCTGGCTCGGCTTGGCCATCCCCGCGGGCGAAGCTCGGCCAGGGGTGCGGGGGTGGGCGGGTGATGCGGGCCAGAGCCCCAGACCCGGGGCCACCGATGGACTGTGCGGGCCAGCTTTTTATGGACTCCAGTTGCTGCCTGTTGGAGGGGGCGAGCTCCCGAGCTCCCCACGGCCGGCTGGATGCTCAACTGTGGCTGACCCACAGCTTTATGAGCCTAAGTGCTTATCCAGGAACAGAAGTGAAGAGGTTGTGTGTGATAAGAAAATAATTTGCCAAAACTGCAACAATAAAGAGGGCCTGGTGGGATCTCTTATGGTATGAATAGCCCGGAGCAGCTGCGGATTTCTCCCTGCTTTCGCAATTATTTTCATTTTTATAACGACTAAAAAGCTAAATGCCTTGTACAAGCCTGGAGAATCTTGCCTCCGCTTCTCATCGAACGTTGCGTTCTCTTCCTGGGAATCTTAGCCTGCACACCGCCTGGACAGAATGTTCCTTGGCATCGCGGCCTCAGCTGGTCGGCTCCTTGGCCCGGGGACAGCCGAGGCGCTGCACTGCTCTGCCGTCGCGCTCCCCGAACAATCCCCCTCGCACAGAAAGCTCCAGTTGCCCCCTCTGGGGCTCCGGAACAGGTGCTCCTATTACCGCGTCCCGGAGGCAGGGAACTCTTCATCAGAAACCAGTGCCTTGTAAATCACAGCAGTTGCTTGGTTGACAGGGGACATGCGCTCCACTTGAGAACGAATGAGGCAAACACAATCCTACCTCTTCGTGCACGTTGCTATGTTCTAAGGGCACCGCCAGCATTTCCTGAGCGTCCCCAGCCTTCTACCGGGGTGCCGAGTGCTTCCATCAGTCACATTTATTAAGCGTCCTCTACAAATGGGTTACTGCACTAGACGCGGAAGCAGTATCAAGGACAGCCCCGGCCTTAAAGTTAGGCAGAACAGGTCCCCATCTGGCTTCCTTAGTGAGTGGCTGTGTGACCCAAATCCTCATTTCCTCCGTGCCATGGGGATAAAGTAGCACCACCTCGCTGGACTGTAGGTGCTATTATTAATTAAACAAGAAAATAAATATAGAGCACTTGGCAGGGTGCACGGAACCTTATTAGCACTCAATGCATGTTAGCTATAATGATTACATCTCTTTCTTCCTGAGTCTCCCTGGCTAGTTGGGAATACACGGGCAACACAGAAGGATAGCAGGAGAAAGAATGTGATAAAGGAATGCGTTTAATGAGCGACAAAAACAGCAAATGCTACGGTAGAGGTGGGGCCAGTCACTGAAGCCAGGGCAAAGATAGTTTTTGAGCAATGCAGTTGTGTGGGCGAAGCATGTTTCAAGGTTAACATGACTGGATTTATTGGAACAGATGAAAGACTGGAGATGGGGGGATTAATTGATTATGATACGAATAGGAAGGGACTTAAATAAACAATATGATAAAATTAAAATGGAATGCTTCTGGTGGGAGACGTTGGGAGAAGATGGAACAATCCAGGATGCTTTTTTAAACTTTTTTTTTTCTTTAGCTGAATGAATAAATAGAACATTGGAAATAGGAAAATCTGGAAAGGAAGCTCGTTCTGGAGAAAAGATGAGCTCAGTTTGGAGATTTGGACTCATTGTGAGGCTATCCAAACAGATGACTTCACACTGTAATTGGCATGCATGGAATACAGAATAGACAGAGTAAAGCAAAGGGCTAAGATGTAAACCTTGGAGACTGTCAAGGACACAGATTCAGTACATAGGAGCAGGGAATCTATAGCACTAGAAAGATAGCCAGAAGTTCAATGCCATGAAAGTCATAAGAGCAAAGAGTTTCCACAAGAATGAAGTGGTCAGCAGAAGGGAATGATGATAGAGGCAAAGAGAATGAAGACTGAGAATTGGAGCTGAATATTAGGGTACAAAGAAGGAGAGATCAATTTCAGGAGCACAATGGGGAGTCAAAGTAATACTGTCAGGAATTAGGGACTGCGAAGTGATGGAAAACTGGAATTGCACTACGAACCGGGAAGTTATTAGGAGATGGGACACATGGCCTCTGTACTCAAGGGACCACTAGGCACACGTTGCACCCACAGTCACTGCTTTAATAGTGGGGTTATTAGGCAGGGGGGAAGGCAGGGAGGAATATTATCTAGGGATTAAAGGAGCCTTTCTACAGCTTTTGCTAACTCACGCTGTTGGCTTTGTCTCCACATGAGGCAGCTCTTCTCTAGAATTTTCAGTGGTCCCACACAGACTACCAAAGCCACCATTTACCACGAGGACTTGCATATCTGCTTGCTCTGTTATTACGTTTACACTTCTCATTCAGAAAGGCAGCTATTGCCTGTAAGATGCTTACAATAAGCTTCTGAAGTTCCTCTTTGTTTTATTCATTCACTCATTTTCTTTCCACAAATTTTTATAGAGTTCCCATGACATACCTTGTTCCAGAAACTCCAGATACAGTAGTAAGACAGAAATGATGTCTTTGTTCATAGAGCTGCTAAAATGGTAGGTGAAAAGATACTAAGCACACAATATAAGATAATTTCATAGGTAATAATGTGTTGAGCTGGGGAGCTAGTTTAGGAGGTGATATTTGGATTGATTCCTGGAAGACAGCAAAGAGTTAACAGTGAAGATCTCGGGCGTAGGGTAAGGGATGGGAAACAAGTGCAAAGGCCCTGAGGTGGGTGGAGCATGGCTTGACATGTTCAGGGAACTAAAGGAAAGCTAGTGCAGCTGGAGTATAGTGAGAAAAATGGAGATAAATTGGAAATTTACTTCCGAGAGGTAAGCAAGGTCAAGATGCGTAGGAAGTGCAGGCAAGGAGTCTGAGTTCAAGTATAACGGGAAGCTATTGAATTGTGGGTGATAAAAGTAGAAGCCACTGGAGGGTGGTAAGCTGGAGGCTGACATAAATGCTTGGATTGCCTTGTGGTGACCAGATCACAGTGGAGCTGGGAGATAGTGGTGAAAGCACGAAGGACATTATATTGCAGTAATTAATTGGGACAGTAAAGCCAATGAGGATTCACACTGGGAAAGAAGCAGTGGAGGTAAGGGGAAGTGGACAGATGGGAGATATACTTTGAGGGTAGAATCAACAGTGCCGGCCAAAGAATTAGATATCACGAATCAATATGGAGTCCAGGGTGTTTTATTTTAGCAAATTGATTGGATGATTGTATCTCCTACTGAAATGAGGAAAACTCCATGACAGATGTTCTAAACATTGTGAACTTCATACTGCCACCCATTGCCACTCCTCCCAAGAGGAGCCCATTGTTTCCAGAGAATCGACCAGGATCACCCTTAAAACGAAAGGCATGAGGGGCATCTGGGTGGCTCAGTCCGTTAAGCATCCAACTTCAGCTCAGTTCATGATCTTGCTGTTCGTGGATTCAAGCCCCGCTTCGGGCTCTGTGCTGACAGCTAGCTCAGAGCCTGGAACCTGTCTTCAGATTCTGTGTCTCCCTCTTTCTCTGGCCCTCCCCTGCTCATGCTGTCTCTCTATCTCTCTCAAAAATAAATAAAACATTAAAATATCATTTAAAAAAATAACTAAAGGCATGAGCAAAAAAAAAAGTTGAAAATAAATGATAGATATATAGAGGCTTATTCTATTATCTCAATATTTGTGAATGTTTAAATGTATCCGTAATAAAAATTTTTGATAAATGGAATGGCAGGAAGTTTTTCTTTCAGCCAATGAATACCATTTGGATAGAAGTCTTTTCCAAGTTTTGAAATAAATACCCACTAAGAATACTGCTTGAATAAAGGTCTCTCCTTCAGCCTGCTGACATATCTTCAAGGGCAGACTACATGGGCCCACATACTGCCCCAAGCTCATGTCTGGAAGAAAAAATTAATAGCAGGGGAGTTAAATGGCTACCAATTTGTGAGCACCCAGTCCTGATATGTTTATTGATTTGGGGTTCCAGGTTAGTGCTTGAGCTGTCTCTATCCATCACATTTTCCATATAAAAGCATAGATCATTCTGGGGGTTTTGTGGGGGTGGGGGGGGTAGCCCAAATGCCTGGAATTGGAAATATGGATACTATGGGTTCAAATCCAACTCTAAGAAGATCCATGTTGGACCCCAAGGAGCAATATGTTCACTGCTTTAGTGTCCTTAATAAAGATAATATTGATCACTACCATTGCTCAGCCGTGTATTTATACAGAAGATGGATTTGAAACCACAAAATAAGGGGACAAAATGACCCCCAGAATTTGAAAACATACAGGTACACAATAAAATGTTCTTTCCAATTGTCAGATTACTTTATATTTCAAGGGAGACTTTAGGGTGGAGCATGAGAGCTGGAAAAATATATTGTCTCCTGAAAGATATCATGTGGGTCCCAAATATTCTGTGCATTAGAACACACAAGGACATTTTCCTGGTCCTTCTAATAAAACCATTTGCTCTTGTGGATGGTCCTTCAGTGAGGTGATTCAGAAAATTATAACGTTAAGCGTTATAGAATTCCAAATAAAAGGTAGTGATTAAAAACACAACATCAAACCTTAATGCCATTTTTGAAGGGTTGGGGCTGTGATTAAAACATTCAATCTAAAAACTGGGTAATCAGTGCAGAGTCACAGTCGTCAGCTGCAAAATGGTTTCATTTGGGTTTACTTCCCCGAGACTGGAAAAAGTCTTAATGAAGTCATGAAAAATTATGAAGTTACACTCTTTGTACCAAACTGACTCTTTTGCCATATGCTTTGATATTTAACCAGGAACATTTCTTATCCTCTGAAAACAAAGTTTGTTCGGATAAAGTATTTAGCAAAATATATTAAGAGTCTTAAAAAATGTTTTAAGCTGGGATCATTCTTTGATATACTAATTTAAGGGACTAGAGACATAGCCAAAGATTTAAATATAAGGATGACTAATGAAGTATTGTCCACAGAAAACAAAAAAATGTGGCAGTGCTTTTCGAGATTTCTAGTAGTCGGTGACTTATTGAACCAGCTGTGATGTGTTCTGGAATAGTATGCAGTCATTAAAAACGTTCGGGGAGTGCAACTAATGATTGATGACATGGGAAATTGTTCCCGTTAAAATTATAATATTAAGTAATAAAAGTATGAGAGTGAGAAGATATATATTATACTGCTCAATCATGTAGAAAGAGAAATGTATATGTTTATAATAGATACATACACAGAAAAAGTACCTATGTATAATATATGCAATATGTGTTTATTTTAAATATATTTACAGGATATGTGTATGTTCTATATGTATATATACGTAATGTAATGCATACATGTACATGTGTATATAAGACATACATAACACAATACATACGTGTATGTGAAAATACATGTGTATGTGTATATATATATATGTATGTGTGTGTGTGTGTGAGTATGCACACACAGAAAAAAGACTGGAAGGAAACACACCAAAAAGTTATGGTAGTCCTCCTTGGATGGTAAGATTATGGGTAGATTTTATCTTACTTCTCCAATTTTCAGGATGAGCACGTGTTACTTTTATAATAAAAATATTACTATTAATTTTTAAAACGCTGCAGACACCGGCCCACAATTTTGTAAAGTCAAGCGTTGGATGCAACTACCCTAGGCTTGTATCTTTGCCATGTGAGTATTTGTTTAGGTACCCATATGTGTTTCTTTTTAATGTCAGAATTTAGCAAGACAGATTGGAGCCTCATCTCTGCGAAGCCTGTTCCACTTGCTCAAGGAGAATATTCCTTGTTTATGCTGCAGGCAAAACAACTAGTTGTGGGTTTTTTTTTTTTTAAACCTCAGGTCTATTGTGAAAATGAGCCATCTGTGGCAGCCGTGGTGTTTTTCCCAACCTAATAGCACCTTTCATACTGAACTCTTGGGCTTTTCCAAGCGCTTCTGACAGCTGCAGAATGATTATGTACTTTTTCTTTGTTACAATAAACTGGTATAAGACGGTATACTGGGAAACCCTGCGTATGTATGTAGTGTGGGGAATAAAAAAATGAGAGTAAAGTAAGCCTTGTGTTTTGGTTCGTAGAGTGCCACACGGAAGACCGATCTCGGCTGAGTAATGCTCATTTGTGGCAACCTGGCCTCATGATATAGCGTCGTCCCTATAGACATGGGGGAAAGATCCTCGCATCATCATTTTCTGTGAGTATGTTAGAGTGCTGGACACAGAGTAGGTATGCAGAAACTTTTTGCCTTAATAAATGAAAGAACGACTGAAGAGTCCCGTAAGGTAATGTCTTCCTCTGGTGACTGGCAGACCTACCTTCCCACCGACCCACTTGCGTTGGTGAGGAGCGATGCAGATGCACCTGTTCCAGACAAGGAGGCAGGGCGCCCGGCACCCTTATAATCCAGGCCCAGGCACATCATGACCCCCTAGCTCTTTCAAGCCACCCAAACATGAATAGCTGCTCCCCATCAATGAAAGGAAACATGAGCCTTCACTGGTGGTGTTTTTATCAGTATCACATCCTCACGGTTTCCCTCATTAGTCCTTTTAAAAGTTATGAGGCCAAGTTTGCCACAGGCTGCTAACTGTAGCCGGAAAGACACTTGGTGCAAATTTTGGAGCAAAGCAGGTTCCAGGAAGTCCTCCACGTATCCCGGGGTAGGGGGCGCCTCTCCTGGTGGAGCCATTTTCCCGATGCCGTATTTCCCGATTCTCCTGCATCCTTAGAGTTTTCAGTGTTGGCAGCCTTCCCTTTGATGGAAGAAAGCTGGAAGTAACTCCTGCTCATTTTCCTTGACTTGTCAGTGCCACTCCATACATCACTGGGCAGCGGAGACGGTGGGTCACGTGGACCCTCCCCTTCCAGGGCAGCTGGAGAAATGCATAAAGCGGCCTAAAGCTTAAGCCCAAGGCTCCCCAGCTAGCTCGGCACTTCCACTTAATAGGGAAACATATCTCTGACAGTCCACAAAAGTATCCCTTCTGGGCCTTCTTTGTCTAAACTTAATATTTCCTGTATTAAGTCTTATAACAATCGTCGTGAGGAAGGTTGAATGCTAAAGAATTCAGAATCAATTAAGATTCCTCCAGGAAATCAAAACCTTCTGTTAAGCTGTAAAATGCTCTGGGATGAATTGGTGTCACCTGATAATATTGCACCAGAGATGTATTGTAAAGCCTGATACTGAAGGCCAAGAGTCTCTTTCTACAAAAGCTACAATCCCCTCACCACATGAAGTTTATCAGTGCTAGAAGAATAGAAATAATGAGTGATTATACAGCATCTTAAGTGATGGTTCTTTTCGCTAATATTGATAGAAAACATTCTTCATCCTTGTGGCCACTTCCACAGCTCTCAGAAAGAGATTCTGTGGTGACAATGAGAAGGCAGGTATGTCCTGTGGTCAGTCGTGAGTGTCTAATAGTGGGGTTCTTTTCTCAAAGTGTAATTCCAAGATTAGTAGCTGCAGATTAAAGGAACCACAGGATCCCAGGCCGCCCAAGACCAGGGGAACTCACAGTGGCTGGACACAAGGTCAGAGTCTTGATGGACAATCACAATACCTAGGTGTCAGGTGATGAGAAAACATTTACCTTCAAATCAGTAAGTGAGCAGAACCAAGGCGTGTTCACAGAAAAATAAGAACTTGCCATCAGAAGTCCCCATGAGCCATAAAAGTTATGCTAAAAAGACAGGCCCAGTTTAGGGATACATCCCAATCTAGAAAGTTCCCATAGGAGACAATTCCAGGGACAGTGACGAGACAGGTAACACAAATCTGAGTGTTCCCAGATTAGGGATTCTGATACATGAGCAGATAATGTCATGAAAACATGAACTTTAATTTCAAAAAGGATAGTCAACACTTCTTCCTTTAGCCATCGCTAATCACTGCTTTTGTGTTTTTTTACATGATGCTTGGAGGTGGGATCTCCAGGTTCCTTCCACATACTAGACTCAAGAACATGAGATTTATATTAACAGCTGAGAGGCTGTGATTGCTAAACAGTTGTCCTTGTTTCCTGTGCAGAGGCCCTTTGTTAGCCTGGCTTGACTGTTTTTTTTTTTTGGGGGGGGGTGCTGCTTTTTCTTTAATGAGCCAGACCTTACTTTTATTCCCACTTCTGGGAAGGACTGTTTGGCTCACATGAAACTTTTCTGGGCTTTGTTAATGGGGCAGGCATGTTGCTTGGGCCGGTAGGTAATTTCGGTAGTGTATAGGTGGTTAATTCCATTGCCTGGGATATTGAGCTCCCTACATGGTCAGTTTGCTGTGTGCTCACTTGCTGTATATGCACAGAGCACACTGCAGAAATACTTACCTACTCTCAACGCAGCATGCAAGCTGTTAGCAATCTTCTTTACATTACCTGAGGCCCACTCCATCACCCCTTTCACTTAATATGATAGATTGCAGGACGTAATATAGAAAAATGTAGTGTGTGTGGCATATAAACTCACAGTGCATATCGGATTTAATATATAATGCACAGAAGCCACTCTATAATACATAGTCAAAAAGGCTGCAAGCTGCTGTATTGATGCCGTGCCCAGTTCAGGAGAATAAGGCAAGTTTCCAGTGCCAGAAAAGAGCATAGTATTCCATTTCTCATCTAGTATAGAGTATAAATAAAACATGGTGTACGGTAATACCAAACTGCATGAAATGATTTCCCTTAGTACATAAACTTATAGCACCCCAGTCTTTGCTTCAAGCTGAATTTTCCCAGTTCTCTCGGTTGGCAATAGGGAATTACATGACCTTCTACAGCAAGAACTTCCCACTTAACAGATTCTAGGGCTCCGCTGGGCCTCACGCTAATGGACAGCCATTAACCATCTTGGAGCTCCTTAGAATTCCCTGGAGCTTTGCAAACTGCGTTCCTGGATCTCTCCAGAGTCAGAAGTTGACAGGCAGCTGTCAGTCAATTGGAAATTTCTTAAAGCTATACCCTGTAGCAAATAAAAGTGCTCAGTATTTATAATGAGAAAAGATTATTGTGCCAACACTAATATAATTTAATAAAAACATTAACCCAGTAGATGTAGTCTTCAAGTCTAGTTATCTCTAGATAAATGCATATGTATTATATATTTCCTCTTATTTATAGAGAGCTATTGATTACGTTTGCTCTGTAGTTCTTGAGCACGGTCAATTCTGCCTTCATAACGAACCTTGAAAAGGGTAGCTCTTAGCTATAGATGTCCTCCATTTCTGGGAAATTCTGTGGAAATTAGACAACCAAAAATATTCAATAAAGCAAAATTTAAATTTTCGTAGGGTTATATGGTCTAAAGGGACAAAGAGGACTAAGGCCAGAAACTTCTGAGATAAGTCTCATCGTGGTTCTTCCTTCAGTGGGTAACTTACTACAGCTTCATTTGCCTCATTCTCCCTAATGAATGTGGTTGGGAAGCTGATGCCGACTCCGCATGACCCACTCGTCCAAGTTTGGGTGCAACTTAAGAGTGTGGAGGCTGTGGTTTGTGTAGGAGGGAAACAGCCGGGAGTACTTTCCTTCAGGCTTCTGCAGAGATGTAAGTCAATCATTCTTTCAAGAACAGCTCTCAGGCTGATGCAGAACTGGTTGTGAAGTCCTGGTTAAGAGGGAATTTTAAGTGACTACCGCTATTACTCTTTAATCTCGGTGATTAGAGCACAATGCCTTTTACCTTTTATATCACGAACCTTTTGTCATTCCTGACTCTAAAATATAGGACATAGATATCAGCTGGGAGCAAAGGAATTAAGAACTGTCCTCGCAAATCTGGGACTTCCACTGACAGAGCAGATAAAGGACATAAATGAGTACTGAGATCCTGATCATTATTCTGACTTGTTGCTGATAATGCCAGCCAAAGATCTGCTTAATTAAAGTCATGGCCATTTTATGGTCAATTCTTTAATTCTAAATGTTTTGTTTTTAAGTCTGAAATAATACCAGACATAGAGAATACTGTAAAGGCAGTGCAAAAAATTCCTGAATATTCTTGACTCAAATTATGACTTTTTCCATATTTGCTTTTTGATTTCCTCCTTATATATTATTATTACAAGTATATATTCATTTTTTAAATTCATTTGAGAGTACGTTGCAGACATAAAGGACCTTTACTCTTAGATACTTTTACATACATATGTGGAACAAGGACATCTTATATAACCACAGCATAACTGGATGGATAGATAGATAGATAGATAGAATCAAGAATTTAACATTAATAAAATGCTATTATCTAGTCTATAGACCTTATACAACATTTTTAATTGTCCTAATAAAGATAACTTTATAGCAGCAGAGACAAGTTCTGCTCCAGTATTGAATCTAGGAACAGATATTGCATTGTATCATGTCTCTTTAGTTTGTGTTAATCTAGAATAGTTCCCTACTATTTCTTCATCTTTCATGGTCTTGTCACCTTAGTAGAATGCTCCTTAGTCTGGGTTTTTCCAGTGTTTCTTCATCATTAGCCAAATACATGTTAAGTGAAAGTTTCAAAGGAAAAGTTTGGAGGAAGTTCCCATTTTTCTTAGAGTAAGTGATACCATCCACGTTTGGTGTGGGAAAGTATTGAACCAGAGAATGAACGGTACAAGCCACAATGAAAGAGAAAAATAGGTCACCAACAGAATTATCTTCATTATTGGGTCTGAGCTAGTTCCTGCCACATGCTCTCTCCCACCCCCGTTCGAAGCACGGTGTTGAATCTGGTCCTGTGTCAACACAATAGGCAAAATGAGCTCCTGAGCATGGGTACCTGAGCTTAGAATTTGGGATGGAAATGCATAATTCACCAATGAAAGGCCATGCATATGTGCTTTGAGTTTCTTGCATCACCTTTCATTATCTTAAGACTGAAAAGTTAATAACCCAGTGTGTAATCATGCCATTATCAGTTTACATTGTAGTAAAGCCCATTCAAATGATGATTACATATGTTAATGAGTGTCGTTATAATGCACTACACAGAACATTACCTTCAATAAATATAATTGTTTATGCACTTTAATGAGGGTATATAATGCCCCAAAACTAATGGTATTGACTGAATTGTGATTTATTGCTCTAAAACTTTGCCATTAGGAGAGGAAATCTTACAAAACCTTTTATGTTTACCTAACTTTCTTTCGCCCCCTAAAAGCTGCCACTCATCTCTCCCTCCCCCTGTTACAAGAAGAAAATAACTCCAAGATGCTTCCACAATGTTCCCTGTCAATGCTTTTCTCAACCTGAAGAAGCAGGAGGTGGGTTCATTTAAAGGGTTTAATGAAGATCATTATGTTTACCCCTTAGTAAGGTTTAATGCATTATCTGGCAACAGACCTGATGCCACGTCAGAATTTTGGCTCCAAATCAAATAACAAGAAATAAAAACATTGTTTGTTAAACTACACACTAGGAATAGAAAATAAGGCCAGGGATAGCATTTGGCCCAGAGTCCTGCATCGGTCCAGGGAAGGGACAGAGGGTGATTAAATTGTCTTTCGATGTATAGACCTCCAGCTGGGGAACTAGAGAGGGTGGGTGGATCCCACATAGTTCATTCTAATTCCAAGCACTTCTTTTTCCCCTTTCCTAGGAATTTTTCTCTAAGGGAAAATTTAGTCTCATCTTGAAAATGGAGCTAAAAACTCCTTATACCTGACAAAGAAAATATACATAAAACATAGTTATTGTGTGTGATGGGTACTTTGTTTTTCAAATTAATATAGAAGATAGAAACAAGGACTGGAGTCTCCAAATGGGCTTCACATCGCCATACATTTTGATTTCTGTAGTTTTTGTGTTTCGAAGCAGATGGACAGGACATCCTGTAGCTGACGTCTTTGGCAAAGATTCCGTTAATTAGAGTTCTAGGAATTACTGGCTAATATGTACAAACACTAAAGTCACTACTCTTATGCTGAACCTGAACCAAAACTTGCTAATACCAGTCATAATTCCTTTCCCTCCTCCCAAGGAATAGAATCTCATTTGGAGCATTATCTGGTCTCTGGTTTTAGTGTGCGTATTACCCAGCTAATTTCCAGCTTAGTGGCTATCTGGTTCTTACCCATGGAGTGTGCATCTGAACAGTAATTGGGGAGCGACCCATTGCTCTCTGTTATCACATCCTTCAGCCCATGGACAACACAGACGTCCTGTGAGCACCAGCTTGTAGAAGGAACTTTCCCCTGAAATCACTGTGAATGGAATACTGTCGCCTTTGGAGGCAAATTTGCATAGAAGGTCTCCTGGTTGGTTTTTTTTTTTCTTTTTCGTCTCCACAGCATACTATCTGAAAGGATTTTCAGGAGTCTTTATGAATAAATAAAACTGTGCAACTTAAGAAAAAGATTAATTCATCTAGATACTCTAAATGCCCTGTAGAAATGACAACAGGGGATCCGTACTGGCATCTTAAAAGGATTTTTTGAACAATAGCAGTTTCTTAAAACAGATTCCCAGGATGGAAGGTAATCACTTGAGAAACTTTCCAAGGTTTGCCATGGTGTTCCAAGTAGTTTGAAAGTCAGTAGTTTTGAAAAAAAATTGACATTGAGATGCAATCTGTGGTAAGATCTAATTAATTTTTTTGCTCCTAAGAATAATTTATTATTTACACTTCTTATTATATATGTATTTTAGCTTCATTAGTCTGCAATGCTGGAAAAAATTATACCTTCAAGTCCTATTTATCAAATTAATGGCGCAATTTCATAGTGACACATTCCACATTCATTAAACCAAGTACAGTAAAAATGCATTTAAATTAGATTAGTGTGATATAATAAAGATTCCAGTGTAGGGGGTGATATTCTAGCTGAAGAGAAACACCCAGATCGAGTTGAAAGCAACTTTGAGATAATGTTTCAAAATTGATTTTGGCACTGGTTAAGTGGAAGAATCAGAGATGGTTAGTCTCTGGTCTAACCGCCTCTGCTTAGCTATTGTTCCGTTTTACCATGACAAGGGAAGACTCAAAGGCTTAACACAGTCCTCCAATGGAATACTCAAACTTTGCTCAGCCAAAGGCTATGGTAGTAGCTTGTCCAAAGCTTCTGGATGGTGACAGATTAATACACGGTACGAATAAATACTGCATGTATCATTTTTGCCAATTAGCTTATATTTGTGGATCATAAAAAGCACCAGGTACTGGCTACAAGTTAAGAAGGGGTTGTAACTTGTAATATCTCCCAAGATGGGTGTGTTACATTTCTGTGTTAAATGTTGTGGTGCCCACATTTGAGGATGTTCCCTCTTAAACGTACATAACAAAAACATTCAAGTAATACTCTAAAACTTGTGTGTGTTTAGATAGATACGCCCACGCGATTGTGTTGCAAAGGCCCTAGAGGGCTCTGAAATGGCCCACATGTGAGTTTAACACAGCACATAGTGCAAATTAGTGCTTAAGAAATACTTTCAAGACAATGGGCATTCTTGGAGTTTTTTTATACATTTTAATACATTTTATACATTTGTATATTTTATACAATTTTATACATTTTAATAAAAGCACCGGGAATATACGAACCTCTCATGATGTCAGCTGAATGGGAATCTGAATTCATAAGACTGGAAGGCTTTGTCCTGAACTGTGGGACAAGCACTATGATAGAGACAAGGGTGGTGACTCTGTAAAATACATCCAGTAAGTTTGTTGTTTGTTTATTGTAGGCAATTCTACATATAATATGATGGCCATATTATTAGAAGTTAGGAGAAAGCAACGAGGGGCACAAAGTGTGCAGCTGATGGTCGTCCGTGGCCCCAGCTGCCTGCTCTCTAGACACAGGAGAGAGCTGCTGGAACATGCTGGTTCTGAATGGGTTCCTCCAAACCTTGGTAATGGGATGAAGAGGGAAAAATTGAACAGAAAACAAACCATACTCCTCTCTTGGCCTAGCCCAACACCAGATAATGAGCCAACTCGTTATCTTCATTGATACTTGCCTGCTTAAAAGAAGGATCTAGATGGAGGTCTCAGGAAAGAAATGAAAGTTAAAGATATAGAGCTGACTTAAAACAGAGGTTTCCAGTTTCAAGGTGGGGCGGGTGGTCAAAGGGACCAACAAATTGGTCGATTTCAGAAGGCAGAAAAACTACTGAAATCAAAATGTATGGTGACGTGAAGCCCACGGAGACTCCAGTCCTTGTTTTCATTTTCTATGTTAATTTGAAAAACTACCCATCATACACAATAACTATGTAGTTATCATGTAGTGTACAGCTTTATACATTTTAATAAATGTACAGATTCATGCCACCATCATTACAATCAGGATACAGGATAGTTTCTTGTCGCCTCTCACGCCCCACCAAGCTTCCTTGCTACCCCTTTATAGTTCACCCCTTCCTTCATCCCAGCCCCAGCAACCACTGGTATATTTTCCACGCCTACAATTTAATCTTATTAAAAATCCCATCTAAATGTAACATAAGAGTGTGCAACATTTGAAATTGGCTCATTTTATAGAATAATGTTTTGAGCTTTATCCAAGTTGTTAAATATATCAAAGGTTTGTTTCTTTTTATTGCTGAGTAGTATTTCATTATATGGACGTACTACAGTTTATTCAACCACTAGAGGACGTTGGGTTGGTTCTCGTTTTTGGCAATTAGAATAGAACTATTATAAACATTCATGAATAGATTGTTTCCAGAATAGATGTGTTCATTTTTGTAGGGTAGGTATTCAAAATGGGATTGCTGGATCATAGGCTAAGAGCACATTTAAACTGCCAAACCATTTCCACAGTGACTATATCATTTTGCATTCCTGGCAGCAATAGAGGAGAGATCTGTAATATTACAAGGTCAGTATTCTTTATTTTAGTCACCCTAATAAGTGTATAGTAGTATCTCATCATGGCTTTAATTTCCATTTCCCTAGTGACTAATGGTGTTGAGTACCTTTCCATGTGCTTATTTTCCATCCTTATGTCCTCATGGGTGTAGGGCCTATTTCACCCACTCAATGAGTGTTTCACCCACTCAAGTTTTTTTCTTATTTGTCGTTTTGAAAGTTTTAAAAAAATATATTCCGGATAAGAGTCCTTTGTCAGGTCTGTGATTCAGAAATATTTTCTCCCAGTATGTTGCTTGTCATTTCATTCTCCTGCCACTGAAATTCCCAGATCAAATGTTTTTAAATTTAGGATTTTTTTCTTTATATTTTAGTCCAGATATGTTTTACATTGAGATCTGTGATCCATTTTGAAGTAATTTTTGAATAAGATGTGAGGTTTAGGTTGATGTTTAGTTTTTAGCACATGGATATATAAATTACTGGTCATTACTGGTCTCTGCCACAGCCTTAGTGGATTGTCTTGCAGCTAGTGCCTGACAGAATGGAAACAAGGGGGAGAGGAAAAATAGCCATACAAATGGACAATTTTTGTACTTTCTTTTTAAAAAAATATTTTAATGTTTATTTTTGAGAGAGAGAAAGAGACAGAGTGAGAGCTGGAAGGGACAGAGAGAGAGAGGGAGACACGTAATCAGAGGTAGGCTCCAGGCTCTGAGCTGTCAGCACAGAGCTCGATGTGGGGCTTGAACTCATAAACCATAAGATCATGACCTGAGATGAAGTTGGATGCTTAACTGACTGAGCCACCCAGGCGCCCCTCTGCACATTCTGATTGCTAGGAGCTCCCTTTTTTACTCCTCTGACCAGAACCAGAGGATTTCTCCTGGACCTCACTGTCTGCTCTGGGTGGCCAGCCCTGGCATCCACTGCATTTAGTTCAGGCTGAAGGATACTTGGGAGGAATAGATGGTAAATGTACCACTGGTCCAGCCGTGCTGCAAGTCTAGTATTCTTCCCTGATTAGTCCGCTTCTATTTACTCCTCAGTGACCCCAGTGTAGGCTTCATGCATTCAGTTCAGGTTTTATAGTTGTGGGAGAGATGTGTTTAGTGTGCTTATTTCTTCTTACCTGGAATTCTTTCATTTTGCTTTTATTGCCTCTGTCTAGTACATTTATATCTACCCCCCCAACTCCCTTCTTCACCACCCCACCCTCAAAACTTACCAGGAAAAATCATATTGGGTTGTTTCATAGTGTTTCTGTTGCCTGGTGGTTGATAGGTTGTTTGACCCATTATTTTATTCACGGGCTTTGACCAATAAAAAAATATAGTATTTAAGCATTCTTTCAGATTTGCAACCTCATGGCAAATGTTAGCCTTTAGTGCACAGGATAAGGAAGTGTGGTAGGTAAACAGCAGTCAGCCTGTGAGCACAGAGCACTTAAATCTTTAGTAAACATTTCCTATGACTTCAATCAAAATTCAGATGCAATCAGAGTCTTGAGTCCTGGTTGTACTAACCTTCCAGGGAGCATTAACGTTTATTGAACGATTATATTCACTTGTTGCACCTTGATATTTTCCTCTTTATGTCAACTCTACTGCATTTAACCATTTAAAAATAAAGATGCTTTCAATTTTATCATAGGAAGGATTCTATGGTAGTCCAATTGCTCTATTTGCTCTTTCAGGCAATTTGCTTCCACATTGTCATAAAAAAGTGAGGCGTTGACATGGCTTCCAAAATCTGGGCTCCAATCCATTCACCTCTGGCTCCCCCACTCCCTGCCCATGACCACTGATGTTACCTTTCTCTATTGTGTCCTTTGCTCAGATTTATACAACCAGCAGTTATTGTTGATTGACTTGTAGCATAGACAATAAAAGTTTAATGAAAAGGGAATGGGAACTCAGCTCTTCGTTTTAACTCTTGTTTTTCTTCTGTATAAAACCAAAAGCTTTTTTAAAAAATGGAAGAAAGCACAGCGACTTGATCTTGGATTGTTGAAAAATATTATTTCCTACTTTTTATCAAGCTCTAAGATCTACTACTTGGTGTCTCTGTTGTGGACTTGATTGATCTGGATATGCTGATGGAAGGACACTAATAAGTAGAAGTCAGAGAAGCTCAGAGTAAGACCAGCAGTGGGTAACTTCAGGGCCAGGCAATTCATAATTCCCAAATAGAATCAAGTTAAAAGGAAATGCTGGTTTGCTCTTTTTCTTGGAGGGGAGGAGAAGGATGAAGGTCTTTGGAAACCAGTTCAGACGAGTTTGAATACAATTAAACAGGTGACCCCTATCTACCTGCCATCCGCAGTTTCCAGATTTCTGTTCTAAGCCCCATGTTGCTTAGTTCCCACTGATGTGAATAGAGTGGAATAGAGATGGAGAGCCAGTAAGATCCGTTACTTTCTGGTAATGCCCAGGTAATTCTTAGAAAAGCCACTCTAGTATCAGAGTACTTTCAATTAATATGTATTGGCCTTGAAAACCACTTTAAAAATCTATCAGGTGCTCTGATTCTAGGAAGGAGCATGCTTGGATGCAAGAGACTCCCCCAGGTAAAATGTAGTTCTGGGTCCTATATTCAGAATTATATTCCAGTCCCTATTGGCATTGTTTCTTTACCTGTTGATCAGTTCCCTCCAGGATCTAAAGTGATAAGGGAATTAAAGCTTTTCTTTCTCTACCACAGCCTGCCCTGCACCCAGGACACTAGCATAGTAAAGACTTGGCAAAGTTCTTTGGAAATCACAAAGGTCATTATCTAGGGTGAGTTTAAATTTAATGTTCAAAATACATAAAAGTTTACTATTGTAACTGCTCTAATGAGGCTTGATTTCTCCCTATGGTTCTTGGGGATAATATTCTGGCAGTTTTGCCCCAATGAAATGTCAGAGCAGGTGCCTAAAATAACTAACACATTAACTTTTGAAGTTTTAAGATGCCTTTGCTCTGATCCTAGACAAATGACTACATATCTCTATGCTTCAAATCTCTCATGTACAAAAGGGCAGATGCTGCTCATTTGCCCTACATGATTGTTATATAGAGAAAACTCTTTCAATGATTCTAAAATACTTTTTAAGTACAAAGTACTGGAAAATGCCAATTAATGGCAATATAGTTCCACCTATAGAGGAGAAAAATATTGGTATAGGAGATAAGGGAACATAATAGTCCTAAAAAGATAGAGAAAAATTCTAAAATATTCATAGCCCAAAGCTGAAGATTTTTCCTGGGAAAAAGCAAAAGAAAATTAAAAAGCAATTATTTCCAGTTTCTGCTTAGGATATAGAGAGTTGGAAAGATCAACACTCATGCTCTTAGCAGCAACACAAAAAGGTGGACACATTTCAAGTTAACAACTTTTTTTTGAACCCATAAGGGAACTGAGGTCATGTGGCAGGCAATTAGCCAAAACCTAAGGAGATACAGTTTTCCTTTAGGCCAAGACCAGACCTGGGCACTTGTTTACCTGAGGCAGATGCAAGCAAACAGAAGGAGGATAATTTTATCAAGACTTGTTAATGAACTGGTAGAGACTGAGCGTGGGCTGGTGAGAGAATATGCAGCTCCTTGAAACCACAGGTATGTATCAGGATAGCTTGCACAGCTCTTTTCTGTGTGTCTTACTGGGCACTTACACAAAAGGATTGGAAGCAATTCTCAACCTGGGCCTTGTGGTATAAGTCTGAGGGAGGGAACAGCAGCTGCTATGAGAGGGTCATAGAGTTCTGTCCATACCCCATTCCTTACCTCTACTATGGAAACACAGGGCTGAAATTCCAGGAAGAAAGCACACAGTACCACCCTTAGAACGCACACTGGAGAAAATCCATTGTAGCTAAAGGAAGAAAACGTGAAGTTACTATTTTTTTCCCCTGGGAGGAGGGACAGGATTATGTGCTTGGACTAGAGCTGGAGGTGGGGCACAGAAAGAGCCACACCCAGAGAAACAGTGCTAAGACTGTAGCTTAATGAGCACAGCAGAGAATGCCTTCCTTGCCCTCCCCCATCAGACCAGCAACCTTCAAATACAAGTGATAATGAAGTATACTGCTGGGATAGGAGCAAGAGCAGGGAGAGATATCCTCTCTGAAGTGCAACACAAAACAAAGACCCAGAGCTGAGGATAGAGCCAATAGTTCGAAAACGTCTGAAAACATTGCCCCTACACTAAATGCAAGGTATGAATAGAGGAATTTGAAGCCTATGGTACATTTACAGTAATCAAAGCCTTACCAAAGTCCCGAACCAGCTCAATTCCTAACTAGATTGACTCAACATCCCAAACTAAAAGCCACACACACACACACACACACACACACACACACACGTGTGCCTATCTCTATACAGAGAAACTCAAAACTCAAACCAAAAAAACTATTTACTTCATTTTATCCTTTACTGTCCTACACAGAATATCAGGCTTTTAACAAAAATTTATGAAAATTTTGCATATGAAGAAGCAAGGAAAAAAGAAAAGACCCAACACATTATTAAGACACAAAGCAATTGACAGAACCAGACTCAGATATGATAAAAAGCTGGAAATATAAGACAGGGAAATTTAAATAACTATGATTCATATGCTGAAGGCTCTAATGGAAAAATTGAACAAAATGCAAGATAAAAGAGAATTTTAATAGAAAGATGAAAATGGTAAGAAAGAGTCAAATGGAACTGCCAGGAATAAAAAAAAGAAAATAGTAACAGAGATGAAGAATGCCTTCAACAGGCTTATTAGTAAACTCACATGGCCAAGGAAAGAATCAGTGAAGTTGAAGATGGGTCAAGAGAAATGACCCAAACTGAAAGACAAAAAGTGAAAAGAATGATGATTGCAAGAAATTTTAATATTAATGACATAGAGTAGAGCACAGATAAAGAACATTAAGCAAGATAATAAAATTACACACTAAGTATTTCATATTTAAACATCTGAAAATAAGAAAATTTGAAGACATCAAGAGGGAAAAAAGAGACATTACATGCAAAATAATGACAAATAAGAATTATAGCAGACTTCTGGGGTACCTAGGTGGCTCAGTTGGTTAAACAGCCAACTTTGGCTCAGCTCATGATGTCACAGTTCATGGATTCAAGCACCATGTTGGGCTCTGTGCTGACTGCTCAGAGCCTGGAGCCTGTTTCAGATTCTGTGTTTCCCCCTCTCTCTCTCTCTCTGCCCCACTCCACTTGTGTACACTCTTTCTGTCTCTCTCTCTCTCTTAAAAATAAACATTAAAAAAAAGAATTATAGCAGACTTTTTGTCAGAAACTATGAAAGTCAATTCACAATGGAGTGATGCCTTTAAAGTGCTGAAATTAAAAATAAAATCTGTCCATCTAGAATTTCACACTCAGAGAAAATATCTTTCAAATATAAGTAGGACTACTTTCAGGCAGAAAGAATGATACCAGTCAGAAATTGGATCTGTGCAAAGAAATGAAGACTGCTAGAAATGACTGACAGTGATAATAAAATTCATTTTGATTACTTTAAATTACTCTAAAAGTTAAATGAATGTCTAAAACCAAAAATAAGGCAATTTATTTTGTGTTTATATATATAAAAGCAAAATATATTATAATAAAGATAATAATAGCACAAAATTTGGGAAGGAGAACGAGGGGTATATTGTTATAAGAGCCATATACTACATGTTCAGCATTGTAATACTCCTTTCAAGCAAATAGTAACTAAATAAATTAAGATGCACAGTTTAAACCTTAGATCAACTTCTAGACATTTCTAGAGGTGTAAATAATAAGTCAATAGTGGAAATAAAATGTCACCACAAGAAATATCCAGTTAAACAAAAGAAGGAAAAAAATCCATATGGAAAAAATAGAAATCAGATAATAAAGTGGTTTATTTTAATACAACCATGTCAATAATTACATAAATGTAGTCTAAAATACCAACTAAGAGACATACTGTGAATGATTTTAAAAGCAAGATCCAAGTGGATATGCTGTGTACAAGAAACTCACTACAATACATAAACACAGATTGCTTAAAAGTAAAAATGCAGGGGCGCCTGGGTGGCTCAGTTGGTTGAGCATCTGACTTCAATTCCAGTCATGATCTCACGGTTCATGGGTTTGAATCCTGCATTGGGCTCTGTGCTGACAGCTCAGAGCCTGGAATCTGCTTCAGATTCTGTGTCCCTCTCTTTCTCTGCCCCTCCCCTGCTCATGCTCTGTCTCTCTCTGTCTCTCAAAAAAAAAAAAAAAAAAAAAAACATTAAAATAAATAGGGGCGCCTGGGTGGCTTAGTCGGTTAAGCGTCCGACTTTCGCTTAGGTCATGATCTCGCGGTTCATGGGTTCGGGCCCCGCGTCGGGCTCTGTGCTGAGCCTGGAGCCTGTTTCAGTCTGTGACTCCCTCTCTCTCTGACCCTCTCTGACAGCTCACGCTGTCTCTCTCTCTCTCTCCTAGAATTAAATAAAACAAAAACAAACAAACAAAATAAATAAAGTAAAAATGCAAACAAATATACCACACAAACTCTAATAAAAATAAAAGTGTTATTGCTAATTTGTGTCAGATAATGTCGACTTCAGATCAAGATATATTATCAGGAATAAGAATATCCTATTCTGTAAGGATAAAGGTAGAAATTATCCAAGAAGTCATAAAATCCTAAAAGTATGCACACCTCACAACAAAATTTCAAAATACATTTAAAAAACTTGATAGGTCTAAAAAGAAAAATAGAAAAGACTTCAAGACTCCTAAGTAACTGATATAAAAATAGTAGACTGAAAAATAACTAAGGATATAGACTACCTGAACAATACTATCAACCACTTTCACCTAGCTGACATTTATAGAACACTCCATCAACCACAGAAAAATTAACATTCATTTCAGTTGGAATATTCACCAATATAGACTATACTTTGGGTCACAAAACAGACTTTATACCACATTTGAAAGAGTAGAAGTCATGCAAAGTATGTTTTATAAATTATGTTTCAGAAATCAGCAACAGAAAGATATCAGAAAATAACCCAAGAATGTCAAAACAAACAACATACTGTTAAATAACTTAAAAGCCATAAAGCAGAAATTAAATATTTTTAACTGAATAGAAGTAAAAATGCAAAATTTCAAAACTTATACATTAGAGTACTGTTGTATAACAATTTTGAGATCACAGTTTATAGAATTAAATGCAAGGTCTCAGATCAACTGATTTTTTGACAAAAATGTAAAGACAATTTAAAGAAAAAAGATAGCTTTTCAACAAATGGTGCTGAAGCAGTTGGGTGTCTACATGCAAAAAGATGAACCTTAACCCATCCCTCATGCTTTATGCAAAAATTATCTCCACAGAGATCACCGACCTAGATATAAAACATAGAACTCTCAAAGTTTGAAAATAAATAATAAGAAAATCTGTGTGACCTTGGATTGGGTAAAACGTTATTAGATAAGATGCCAAAAGGCTGAGCCAGAGGAAGAAAATTAATAAATTGGACTTTATCGAGTTTAAAATTGTCACTATTCAAAGGGCTGCATTAAGAAAATGAAAATACATGCCAGAAATGGTGAAATTCTTTCCTTTTTCAAATCATGCATCATGCAAAAGAATTGCATCCAGAATACATTTTTATAAACATTTACAAATCAAGAAGAAAACATACAACCCTATAACAATGAGAAAAGTTTTTAAAATTTGTCTCCAAAATATATACAGTGGCAAATAAGCACATCTAGGTAAACCTCAACATCAGGGCGCCTGGGTGGTTCAGTCAATTGAGCTTCCAACTCTTGATTTCAGCTCAGGTCATGATCCCGAGATCATGGGACTGAGCCCCACATCAAGCCCCACATATGATTCTCTCCTTCTGCCCCTCTTCCCAATTCATGCATGCTCTCTCTCTCAAAAATTAAAAAAAATTTTTTTTAAATAAAAAGTAAATATTGGGTTGCACCCAATGTTTATAGCAGTGCTATCAACAATAGCCAAATTATGGAAAGACCCTAAATGTCTATCGACTAATGAATGGATAAAGAAGATGTGGTATATATATACACCCAAAAAGAATGAATCTTGTCATTTACAACCACATGGATGGAACTAGAGTGTATTATGCTAAGTGAAGTAAGTCAGTCAGAGAAAGATAAATATCATATGACTCTACTAATATATGAAATTTAAGAAGCAAAACAGATGAACGTAGGGAAAGGGAAGGAAAAATAGGTTAAAAAGAGAGAGGGAGACAAACCATAATGGACTCTTAAATACAGATTACAAACTGAGGGTTGCAGGAGGGACATTGGATAGGGGGATGCGCTACATGACTGATAGGCATTAAGGAGGACACTGTTTGGAATGAGCACTGGGTGTTATATGTGAGTGATGAATCACTAAATTCTGCTCGTGAAGTCATTATTACACTACATATTAACTAACTTGGATGTAAGTAAAATTTAAAAATTAAATAAATTAAAAATTAAAAATAAATTAAACAGTAAAAAATTTAAAAATCTCAACATTATTAGTCACCAGGGAAATGCAAATTAAAACCACAGTGAATTGCCAGTGTATACTTATGATATGGGAAAAACAAAACAAAAGAAAGCAAAAAACCTGACAAAGTATAATACCGAGTGCTGGGAAGGAATCAGAGCAATTAGAGCTCCTATACAATGTTGGTGTGGATGCAAAAGTGGTATAGTCATTTTGGAAAATACCTTGGTAGTTTCTAGTAACAGAAAACCAACACATGCTTACTTTATGATGTAGCAATGCCACTTCTAGGTATTTATTTGTAATAAATGTAAACTTTGGATCTCCCAAAAACATGTATTAAAATACTTACAACAACTCTGCTAATGCTGAAACCTGGGAACACATCAACTATCCCTCAACTGGTGGATGGATAAACTATGATACATCCATGCAATGCAGTACTACTTGGCCAATAAAAAGGAATGAACTACTGATATGCAGAATGATGCTGATAAATATCACATGCTTATATTACATGAGAGAAACTAGACCTTAAAGGCTAGATGATACAGAATTCCATTTATATGAGATTCTAGGAAAAAAACAAAACAAAACTATAGAGCCAGGGCAGATCGGTGGTTTCCAAAACTATAGAGCCAGGGTGGCAGGTGGGGCTCGTTACAAAGGGGCAGTGCCTGGGAGCACTTAGGGGCCGTGGAGCTGTTTTGTATCACAGTTGTGGTGATGGGTATACAACTTGATACATTTGTCAACACCCAAAGAATTGTATACCACAAAGAATAGGTTTTAGTGTGCAAATTGAAAAATATAAAAATCAATAATAAGAAAGGAATTGCAACAAACCTCCTGATAAATGCACAGAGTATATCTGAGGGTATAGATCACACAGGAGACGCTGAACAGACCTTCACGATGATAGGATATTTGGTGAATTTTCATGGAGCAAGCATGAACTCTTCCCTGTAATGCTTCTGATAATATTTAGGAATATTTAATTAAAATTGGTTTCACTGGGCTGAAGTATAACATTCATATTTTTCTCTTTTATGGTAACTATTCTAATATGTATCTAGTATTTGGCCTTGTCTGGTAATAAGACAAGGGACAATTTACCTCAGGGAGCACTAGCAACATAAAGTTATATTTGAGGAGGAGGAGAAAGGGGAAAGAAATGACATTTACCAAGTGATTTTTCTATCCCATGCATTTTGTTAGACACTTTTTTACAAAGAGTCACTGACTCATTTCTTACTGAGTTCAAGTTACTATTATTCCCATTATACTGATAAAGATACTAAGGCATGGATTAGATTGATTAATTTATTCGAAGTTCTGCAGCTAGCATGCAGAAGAATCTGAATTTCTCCTAAAGGTTACCTGTTCGGCCCATCTTCCTCAGGTGGCATCACAGTCTACATGTAAATGGAGGGAAGAAAGTGGAGGTTGGTCTTTCTCATCTATTGTCATTGTTCCTTTGTAAGAAAGCTGTAGAGTCTGGAGAGTCACAATGACTTTAAAATAGAAGATTGGAGGCAATGAGAAATCTCATTGTATTGTGTGTATTGCTCTTTACACTTGATATTGAATATTGTCTGTTACATTTTTAAAAATTTCACTTAAACATTCATAAGTAAAGAAAGTGGTATTTGACTAAGAGTTATAAGATTTACAAAACTTATCACCTGTGATTTGTTCCTGTAAGTGTTCAGAGCTTTAGAAACGTCTTACTTAGAATTCTTGACTAGCATTAAGAAATCACATGAAAAAAATAGTACCGCTTCCTTAAAAATGGAGAATTGAGATCAATATCGGAATAGGAAAGGTTGGGAATATTGCATTAAAATTGGTGTCACTGGGCTAAAGTAAAATTCGTATTTTTCTCTTTTATGATAACTATTCTAATATATATCTGGTACGTGGCCCTCGTAGGCTACTTTTAATTAAAGACCACTTCCTAGCAGAAAATTTATTAAGTATTTGAAACCATCAACTACTTAAATATGGAGAGATAACTATATCCCTGAATACAGACACATTGTTTTTCTCTCCCCCAGTTTTTGTTGAGGTATCATTGACATGTAACATGGTGTACGTTTAAGGTGTTCAACATAATGATTTGATATATGTCTATATTTCAAAATGATCATCACAGGGGTGCCTGGGTGGCTTAGTTGCGTGTCTGACCTTGATTTTGGCTTAGGTCATGATCCCGGGATCAAACCCCATGTTGGACTCCATGCTGAGCATGGAGCCTGCTTAAAGATTCTTTCTCTCCCTCTGCCCCTTTCTGCCACTCCTGTTCTTTCTCTCTCTAAAGTAAAAATAAAATTAAAAATTAAAAAAACCCTTCAAAAACAAAATAACTACCACAATAAGTGTAGTTAATATCCATCATCTTGCTCAGTGACAAATATTTTTCTTGTGATGAGAACTTTTAAGATTTATTCTCTTAGCAACTTTCAAATACATATACAATATTGTTAACTATTGTAACTATGAGCTCATGCAACTCAGCAAAAGAACAAATAATGAAATGAATAGCACAAACAATAAAGTACATAAGAAATTACTATGTAATAAAAGAGATATTCCCAAGTACTCCTTGAATGATTAATTGCTCAGTGATTGGTTTTAGAGACCAATTTGGGGAAAAAAATCAGATCTCTACTCTACATGCCAAATAAATCCCAAATTAAATATTTAACTATAAAAAGTGAAACAAAAATGCACTGAAATTGTTAATAAATATATTTATACTATTATGCTATTTGACATGTTATAAAAATATATAGGGGCACCTGGATGGCTCAGTAGGTTAAGCGTCTGACTTCAGCTCAGGTCATGATCTCATAGTTCGTGGGTTCGAGCCCCATGTCAAGCTCCATGTTGACAACTCAGAGCCTGGAGCCTGTTTCGGATTCTGTGTCTCCCTCTCTCTCTGACCCTCCCCTGCTCACACTGTCTCTTTGTCTCAGAAGTAAATTTTAAAAAATTAAAATAAAATAAAATAAAAATAAAAATATATACTATAAATACATTTATATTCTTCAGAATGCAGAAGGCCTTTCTACATATGATATTGAAGACAGAAATCAAAAGGAAAACATTGATAGTACCAACTACATATAAATGTAAAAAGTTGGTAATTCAAAATCGTTATAAATTAAAATGAAAGAAAAATGCCAAAGACAGGGAAAAAAACACTTGCAACATATGCAGCAGTAAAAGAACTGGTATCTCAAGTATCAGTAACACAGAGGTAACTTACTGAAAAAAATGGCAAAAGGTCTGAGCAAAATTTACACATAAGAATTCAATTAGCCAAGGGACATCAAAAAATTAAATCTTACACTAAAATAATCAAATAAATGAAAATTTGAAAATAACAAGATGGCCTTTGGAGCTTATCACATTGTTGAATAATGACTTTTTTTTAATTTGTTTTTTTAAATGTTTTATTTATTTTTGAGAGAGAGATAGAGACAGCATGAACAGGGGAAGGTCAGAGATAGAGGGAGACACAGAATCTGAAGACAGACTCCAGGCTCTGAGCTAGCTGTGACCTAGCTGTCAGCACAGAGCCCGACGTGGGGCTGGAACCCGCTAACCGTGAGATCATGACGTGAGCTGAAGTCAGACGCTTAACCAACTGAGCCACCCAGGCACTCCTGAATAATGACTTCAAATACCCAGTGTTGGCAACATTCTCATTATCATTAATACAGAGAAGTTTTTACATGAGCATTTGACAATACATGTCAAAAGCCTTAAATCTGGGGTAGCATTGACCCAGAAACTCCAGTTTTAGGAAACTATCTTAAGGAAAACAACAATTTGGACAAAGATTTACCCATGTGAATTGGATTATTGTTACGAATAACAAAAAGTAGAAACACCCTATATGTCCAGAAATGGTCTGCAAGTGTTGATTGTTAACACTCCAGGAATTTTCTTAGCCAGTCATTGAAGTGTCGGTAGTTTGAAATCAACCATGATGTGATGCTATTTACACCGCAGAGATCAGAAAATGCTACAAATTGAGCCTGGTTTTATCCCTCAGAGAACCAGGTGATAAACATCTACTAGCATTTTACTGCTTTATATCTATTATCTATAATATTTACATGATAGTAAAATGAGTCTTTATACGTTTTATTTTCTGAGTAATTAAAAATATTTATTTTCTTATGCCTACATATCTGGATTTTCTACTTGGACCATGTGATACCTTTGTACTAAAAATTTATTGTTTGAATGAGTAATTTCTGGTGTTCCTGTGTCACTCCTAAATATTACTATCAGAATCATTATACTAATCTAGAGCAGGGATCAGAAATTCTTGCCCCTGGGCCAAATCTAAACCAACAAATCCAGGGTTACACTTTTGGTTCTTGTGTGCAAATGTCTGTTAGATTCGCTATTTTTTAAACATATATATTAAAATCTCTCCTTTTCTAGAGCTAGGGTTGAATGCAATCAGATGAACCTTGAACAAGAGAATATATTCGTAGAGCTATATTAGGAGCTCATGGGAAAAGTTCATGTTTCTGAATGATAAAATAATTTGTCGACCATGATTAAGAAAATTGGGTAATTTCCCTACAGGATAATGACTTGTATATCATAACACAAAATAAGGTCACAATAAATATAATTTTATTTAGCCAATATACCATTATAATAAAATTTAATATACAAATGCTCACACTGCACAAGGATAGGCAAGAGTATTTTAGACCACTGAACATGCACTTCATCAGGACATCATTGGTACAGAAACACTTGTGCAAAGAGCTCGAAGCTCATCTTCTGTGAAAAGTCAGTGGCTCTCCCACATGTCTCATTTCTTACCTCTAGATCACCTGGAGTATTCAGTCTACCAGTTCAATGTTGGTTGGTCCCAAATTCTGAAATCTTTTAAAATGTATTTCCTGTATGGTGCCAAATCCAGTCTGTTAATTTGCACTATTCTGTTTCTTTTACAACCAATGTGAACAGGGAGAAGGGGCACTTAGGGATGGGAGGACCCAGCTGTTCTAAATGTAAAAGCTCAGATCAAAGCAGAGACTCCCTGCAGTGAGGAGAAGGTAAAGGGCTCCTCTGAGAGGAGGGATTTACCCACTGGACAGGTAACATTTTGGGTGTTTGCAATGGACATGGTATGAACATAAACATACAGGCATGTTTGCAGTATACGTGCACATGGTTTGCATTATTGCACCTGTGAGTGTGGAGGGGAGGAGGAGAGGGTGAGCACAAATCAGCTATATTTATATTGCTTTTTAATTTTCTTTTTTTCAAAGATTTTCCATATATTTAGAGATTTCTTTCTTTCTTTTTTTTTTTTGAGAGAGAGAGAGAGAGAGAGAGAGACATAGCATAAGTGAGAAAGGGTCAGAGAGAGAGGGAGATATAGAATCAGAAGGAGGCTCCAGGCTCTGAGCTGTCAGCACAGAGCTCGATGCAGGGCTTGAACTCATAAGCTATGAGATCATGATCTGAGCAGAAGTCGGACGCTCAACTGACTGAACCATCCAGGCGCCTCTTTTTCGAAGATTTTCTAATGACACGCAGCTATAGAGCATCTATCATGTGCTCAGCTCCAGTGATAGTGGTGAAGAAGAGGTGCTCCCCAACTGTAGGGAACTTAAAATCTGGCCAATGAGACAAACCCATGACTAATTAACAGATAATTGGTATTACACTGTTCAGGTGATGAAAAACAGCTCTGGGAATGCAGAGGGGACCATTTGTTGTCCAAGGGGGAGTAAGGAGTGAAGAGTGTTAGAGAAAGTTCCTCAGAGGTGGCATTCAAAAGGTGAGTGAGATTTCACTTGTCACAAAAACGGGGCACCACTTGCGTGGAACGGAAGTACAGGCATGCTCTGCAGTAGGCAGTGGCTGGCACGCCAGGTCTGCATTCTGCAATGGTGTATTAGGAGGAGCAACGCATTCCTGTAAGTGAGGAGTTCGGATCCCAGGCCAACAATAAATCAGGGAAGAATGAAGGACCAAAAGGTGAGTGAAAAGAGAGCACAAAGCAAACTAATCAACAACAAAACCCCAAACCTGACCATTTCCATTACTTTTTCACACCATGAACGAAGTAAGACACGATGAACTCTCTTAAAATCTGTTTGACCTCGTTGGTTTTTGAAACACGCCATGATGGAGCGAGTCATGTAACAGCCTCATGATTTCGTTTATACCCGTGTACTTTGTTATACATCAAGGAGAGGAGGTGACCGACTTCATTCCCTTCTTCCACAGGCATTTATAGGGCACCAATTTTGTGCCTAGAGAGACACTAGATGCTGGACAAACCAGAGAGCCAGGGTCCAGTTCATGGGATCCCGATGTGTCCAAGCTGGTCTGTACAAAGGAGCGTTCTCTCTGTGTCTTGTCCCACAGGATTAGAGAAGGGAAGTCACGTGTCGAGGCGAGCACAGTAAAGGGCGAGCCTGAATGTTGCTCTGTGCCTTGCCCCTACACCACTTGCCTGCTCAGCCAACTAAAGGAGCAAAAGCCAAGGAGGCCCACTGCACCCCTGGCCCCAGAGTCCCGAGGACAGCAGAGACTGCGGGTGTGGGTGTGAGCCACGGCGCTGCCGTCAGTGGGAACTGACAGCGTGGCCCTTGCCTCTGATGCTGGTGGCCACAGGAGAGGCGAAAGAAGGTGGCTGTCACGGAGAATCCAAGAGGCCAAGCATCACGTGGAAACCCCTTCCCTCTGGGGGCCTTAGAATTACTTTCAGAGGACTTTAGACTGCCAGGCGTGGAGAAATAAGCCAGGGAACTATGATTTGTGACCATTTTTGTGACCTCAATTTTATGACCCCAACAACCCCGTGAAAGAGGATTTGGGGTTTTTATTCACAGACGAGGAAACAGAACTGGTAAGGTGATGGATTTGGGGCTCAAACCCAGAATGGTTTCAGAGTCTTGGTTTTGTTTTTGGGGTTTTTTTTCTCACGTTTTTTGACAAATGGTCCTCATGTTAGCATTGTGCATTACAGGACACAGATAATGAATACTTGGAAACTCATCCTTAAACACAAAGAAGCTGTCTACAACCTATATAGAGCCTCCATGAAGTGGTTAGTCTAGAAGTGTGAACACAGTTGGGGGTTCGAGAGATTTCTAAAAATCTATTCACTGGAAGGACCTACTCAGATTGGCCAAGGCAGGTGCCTAAATTCTCTCCCTCTATTCAGGTCAGGAGTGGCACCAGGGGTCTTTCACCATGCTAATCCCTTCCTGGGTCAGTGAGCTTCGGCTTCAGGCTTCTATTCCCTGTATCTTGTGAGCCTGACCTTGTGAAGACCCAGAAGGAATGTAAAGTCACATGCCTTTTCTATAATGGGTCAGACCGCTTTTAATTTTTTAAATAGATAAGGGCATCGATATTATTGCTGGTAAGTATAGATTTTTAAAATGGTTTTCAAGGTCAATACATATTAATTGAGAGTACTCTGATACTAGAGTGGCTCTTCTAAGAATTACCTGGGCATTACCAGAAAGTAACGGATCTTACTGGCTCTCCGTCTCTATTCCACTCTGTTCGCATCGGTGGGAACTAAGCAACACGGGGCTTAGAACAGAAATCTGAAAATTGCGGATGGCAGGCAGATAGGAGCCACCTGTTTAATTGTATTCAAACTCGTCTGAACTGGTTTCCAAAGACCTTCATCCTTCTCCTCCCCTCCAAGAAAAAGAGCAAACCAGCATTTTCTTTTAACTCGATTCTATTTGGGAAGGGTTTTGAAACTAAAAAGAGTCGGGGCGAGGAGGGGGGTGGATCTGATCTACTGGCTTTTGCAATACACCAGCCGTGCTGTATACAGAATAAGGAAGCTGCATTTCAGATTGAGGTTGTGAGGGTCACAAGATAGCAGTGTGAGCCCCTGCTTTAATGCTGAGCGTGACATTTTTGTATCCTTTGTGTGGTGGTCCATATGGAGCAGCATAGCACCTAGTCAGAGCCTGGCTAATTCCTTCTGGAATGACAGGAGAGGGTGTAAACCAGCCAGGAGCAAAGCAGAAGCATTTGATTCTGTAGGTTTGTGCCAAGATGAAGGCTGCTGCCTACTGTGTGATGCTGGGCTGTGCCAGCTCGTCCCCGAGCAAACCAGCGGTCCGAGAGGACACCAGTTCCTCCGCGGCTTTCCGTGCGCAATCTCCAGTAATTATCTGGCTGAGTGATTGTGCTGCTGACGCTCAGGTGCCCGGTGCAGCGGGGGAGGACAAACTCTGTGCCACCCACTGATATGGGACCTTGCTGCAGGGATGCTCACAGCCCCTTGCTTTTAGCCCTGGTTGCGATTCTCTCCCTACTCCTGGTTCAGAAAACTTAGCCCTCAAGAGAGCCACCTTGTAAAATGGCTCAGATTCGGGGAACTTCAAATTGTGATTATCTGAGAGCTAATTATTGCCTTTTGCACCACGGCTCTGCCCCGTCTTTGCTCGGTCCCCCCCGCTGCTGGCCATTTCCCTGTCATTAACACTTCCGCCAGAGACTGTGGAAGGCACAGCAGAGGAGGCCATGCTCAAATCAGCCTCTCGGGCTCGGGTGGAGTAGTTTAGCAGCTCTGTGCACAAGCCCCAGGACGGAAGGGATTAGCTCTGAGGTTTGCTCTCCTCCCGTGCATCACACTCCTCCCTGACACTGTTTGCAGAAAGAACTGAGAATTGGGCTGGCAAAGGCTTCGTGTCTGCAGCCACCCACGTAGGGCTGTCAGGTGGTTGAAGTATGGGGGACCCATCTCTCTGGGTCGGTCGTGAGTCTTCTGCTGTCTAGACTGCCACCAGGCAAGAGGCTCACTTGTACTCACTTGCAGACCACCAGAGGGCCAGTTTAACAATGCAGGTCCGAATTAGAACTCAGGCCCGCAGCTGACTAGCCATTTGAACTCAGGCCAGTGGAGGACACCAGGCTAGAGGGGGACATCGTGGTCTCTGCCAGCTCAGCACTCGTTTCATTTCCGGTCGCTGAACTCATAGCTGGGCTCAGTAGAAAGCAAATGATTTCCAAGTCTTTTTTTCTAATGAGGTTTCAAGTCTCGACCCTCAGAAGAGGTTTCTGGGTGTGGTGGAGTAAGGGTAGAGAGAGACAGAGAAGGAGAGAGGAGGTGTGTAGGTGTTTATACTAGACATGTGGTGAGATCCCAAAGAGAAGGGGCTGGATGGTGTGTCTGGAAGGAGAATGCCTGCCCTCAGCATGGCACCGGAGTTTTGGAACCTCTGGACCCTGAGCGGACTCCCGGCCAGGAAATGTGCCAAGTATCTGGAAGGAGAATTGAAGCACAAGAAGGTACGCCCAGCACCCAGCACTCATTCCTTGTCTCTGCATGAGACCCCGATACCAACTCCCAGAAGGAATTAGGTTTATTTTCCTACCTGTGTAGAAGAATAGAGACTCAGACACGGAAATGAAGTGAAGGTATAGAGAAGAGGTAAGTTTATCTTTCCTACATACCTGAATTTATAGTTGAAATTGTTCCCTGATATACTTATATATATATATATATATATATATATATACATTTTTTTAAATTTTTTTTATTTTGAGAGAGAGAGAGAGCAAGCACACAAGCAGGGGAGGGACAGAGAAAGAGGGAGAGAGAGAATTCCAAGCAGGTTCTGGGCTATTAGCTCAGAGCCCGACACAGGGCTTGATCCCACAGACTGTGAGATCATGACCTGAGCTGAAATCAAGAGTCCTACGCTTAACCTACTGAGCTCCCCAGATCCCCCCACCCCCAGGTATACTTATCTTAATTATTTAATACATATACATTCTTCCTAAACCATATAATAGGATTAATAATTCTCAAAGAATCTGTTATCTTCATACATTTTTGAGTAAAGGATCACATTTATACTTCTCTAGTTAAATGGCAGATGAAACCATGATGGTTAAGATCCTGATGTCCGTGCTCAAACACTTCTTTGAAGTGTAAATAGGAAAGTGCCTTTCTGGAAGATGATTTGTCAAAATGTAACAAGATCCCTAAAAGTGTGTGTCCCAAAATTCTACTTTGAGGAACTTACTCTGTGACAGTAATCATGAATATATTCAAAGATTTAACCATAAAGATAAAGGTGACAAAATTTAACTTTTTTTATTTTAAAAAAGTTGTTTATTGAGGTATCATTTATGTATAGTGAAGTGGACAAATGCTAAGTGTACCGTTCAGTGAGTTTTAACAAATCCACACACCCTCTCAACCCACATGCCCTCAAGCTATAGATTTTTTTTCATCCTAGTAACCATTCTAGGCTTACAACTCCAGGGAAGAGGAGAGGGTGAATGCCATCTCAGGAGAGATATTGGGATACTATCCCAAACAGAAATGAAGAGTCCAGAAGAAAGGCTACCTTTTTGTCCTAGTGGATTATGAGGAAAAAAGGTAATGGAATCGGGGGGATGGACCATATGTCTTGATCACCAGAGGAGGGAGAGATGTTACATAGGAGGAATTGGAATTCTGCAACAGACACTCTTCTCTTACCACCATCCACTAAAGAATCTGGGTAGAATCCTTTTTCTGCCACTATGTGAGCATAAGTTACCTGACCCCCTATATCCCGGCCACTCATTTAGAGGAGATGGGAAGAAGAATTCTGAAAAACGGAGCATTTATCCAAAATATCCTGAATTACACAGAGTAAATGCTTAAATGACAGCTTTCGACTGAGCAGGCCAGATTGGACTTTCTATACAGCCACTTCTCCAGTCCCACATATGTACTCTACAAGGGCATTATTTAAAATATCTGAAAATGAGAAATAGTATACAAGTCAGAGAGTAAGTCACCATTTAGATGAATAATAGAAGATCCATTGCACAAAACATTATTTGGTCATTAAGTGGATGAGTCTTTCAGTTACAAAAAGCAGATTGAACATACTAATTTCCTTCTGCTTCCCAAACCTCTATGAAAATAATAAAGACAAGGGATGGAAGTGGAGGGAGAGAAAAAAAATTCTGGAGCTAGGAAAAGGCCTAGCGGGTGGTAGCTGACTTCAGCAGATCCAAAGAAAGGTGCATTCTTAACCAGCAGTGGGAGAAGCCCAGAATTTGGCAGAATGTTAGAGAAATTCAGGAATTAGTTGAAGGCTTAAAAGAGAGTGGTTCTATGAAAGGATCAATACTGAAGGGTGGGATTCCTGACCCCTCTCACACCTTGCTCTGAAAATGATGAAACTAAATTTATAACCCCAAGGAAGTAAACTAGAAAATTCTTCCCTTTGAGCTGATTCTTTTTCAGGCCGAAAGAATAGACCTATAGATACTGATTCATTGTGGGTCTTCTCCCCACAAAATCACCTCAGAGTGAAGCCAATCGACCAAGCCTTCCCCCATCCACCGAGCTCCCAATAACTTTTTAGTGTCTTATCCTGAAGAGAAGCACACATTTGGACTCAATCAGACATTTTAAAGAAAGCCTATGTAATGATCACTGTCCTTAGTTACAAACACAGTAACCACTCTTGGCTAGTTTATACAGAAAATGGATGACCTTCCAATCACTCACCTAGTCTGTCAAACGTAATATAGAGCTGCCAGAACTGGAGGTGATTTACAGATGGGAATAGACACCAGGAGTGGGTGATGAACTCTAAAAATCAGTGGCTACTGAGTCTGCATCAAGGGTAAGTGTAAACTCACTGCTTGGTTGGTGGTAACGAGCATGCAAAAATGGCAGCTTGATGGAAGAGCAGACCCAGGTGGCTGTGAACCTCCCAGCCTTTGCTGGGTGAGGAAGTCTGGGAAAAATCAAGACATCGTTCCAATGTTTCAGTGGCTGCTGAAGAAGCTTATTATTACCTCAGAGATAGGTGAAATCTGGTACTTTGGGGTTCCTTAGATGTAATAAGGAAAATGAAACCCAACTGTAACTGCAGGTGTGCTTGCAGCCATAGGGTTGGATCTGGTGATAGTTACTTTTCTTTATGTGCTTTCGTTATGTGATTTCATTTTTGTAATTAGAATTATTCCACAAAATATTGGAAAAAAATATTTTAGTGGCCAGAGTGAGCAGATACCCAAACAAGTACTGTGGAACCACTTTGCCTTTGTAAACTTCCTCCTGACTGCTTCTGCTGCCAACTGCTCTTTGAGAATAGTCACCTGCATATGGCAGCTCTTATTGTCTGCTTTGGATTTTCTGTGCTGTTTTTCAGCTATAACCACCGAAAGGAAGTCTCTCAGAGATACACATTGGTAGACCAGCAGGGGAAGAGGGAGAACCACAAATGGCAGGAAGCCCCTTGCATGACCATTGAAACCCAGAGTGCAGGAAGGTCTTCCATGAGAGCAGCAGGCAGAACTGAACAGGAGCAGTAGAAGCTCTCGCCAGAGAATTTAACATGGTTGACACTTCACATTTCCTGAGGACACACTGTGTCTGAAGGGATAATTGATTTTCCTATGTACAGACAACCCCCCCCCCCCCCCCCCACAAACCTATATCCCATCCCAGTTCATCCACCTCTCCTTGGTCATCCCGGAGTCCTGTCTCACCCTCACCTCCCACTTTCAATTGCTGACCGAGGCCGTCTCTGAAGTCTGTCAAATCTGTCCTATCTTCTCCGTCCCCTGGCAGCTGCCCACCTTCAGGCCTTCCTCAGTGCTTCCCTGGACTAATATGAAACCTGCTAACTGTCTAGTTGGCCTCCAGGAGAGAGTTACCTTTGGAAAAATTCTGTCAAAACAGAGGCCCACCATTCCCTACAAGATGATAAAATGACCCTAAACTATCTGTTCAGCTTCTGCTGGGAAAGTAGCCAGCTTGCCTTGGTTTGTTGGAGACATTCTAGGTTTTGTCACCTGGGAAACCCGTCAGTCCTGGGAAAACTGAGATGGTCGGTCATCCTATCCTAGCTTCTGCTATCATACCTCCACCGCATTAACTGAACCTTTCGATTTCATGAAACAGGATGTGCCTCTGTTTTATTTTTACCTCTTCCAAACCTGCACCGGATCTGTCATAGGCACCAAATAATCCATCACTTTGGCAATTTGTGATGTCAGTATGGCTAGTGTTGCCTTCGAGATTTTCAACCTCCTTTCTGTTACTGGTTTTGAGAATAAAAGTTTTAAAAATAAATTCCACTGCGACATTTTTTCCTTTAGTAAATGACACTGGTTTAAAACACTATGCTAGCTTCACATGTCTTCTCCACCACCTAGCATCAGAGAAACAACCAGAAATATCCATTTGCCTATAATTACTGAATAGAATAAGTTTTGTCACAAGCAAGAAAGAAGACATAGCTCCTGTATTCTACTGTACTGGAGTATGTCTGGAACACTTGGATGATGTTTGTATCTCATTCCCTAATAAATGGTCCTGCCATGATCCAACTTCCTGAAGAGACACCAGATTGCTGAAAACCTTAAGATTTTGGAAGCATGCTTTATAAACTCTACAACCATTAATTTCCAAGGGCCATATTGTCTTTATAAGTCGTAGACAATGAGAAAACTATCAAATACAATAGGAAAAGCAATATTTTTCTCTTGTTTTTCTCATCCATTTTTACATTTTAACTAATGTTATTTTATGAAATAGATATTTAAATATAGGTGCCATCAAAACATTCCATATTACTATTATGAATTATTAGCCAGGGTGCTTATAAGTTTTTTTTTAAGTTTATTTATTTTGAGAGACAGAGTGGAGGAGTGGCAGGGCGAGAGGGAGGGAGAGAATCCCAGGCAGGCTCCGTGCTGTCAGCACAGAACCCTATGTGGGGCTTGAACTCACGAGCGTATGATCATGACCTGAGCTGAAACCGTGAGTCAGTCACATAACCGACCGAGCCACTCAGGTGCCCCCTGGGGCACTCACGAATTTAACGTTCAGAGCAGGGTTCACTGGAAATGACATTTATTTGAGAAAATTAGGAGAGAATTCTCCAAATTTAAACTTAATCCTTGTTTGTGATGAACCTTAGTACAGCTCCCAGCTTTCTCGGTAAGTTGCATTCAATTCTGACCAAGTTTCTTTTCCGGTAACCCCTCCCCCCCACCCACCCCGACTGGGCCATTCCCGGAACTGGTTCTGCCCACGTGCTCAGCTGTGAAGTTCTTGCATGCATGCTCCAAATGTACTAGGAAGTCCTTGGGCCTTCATCGCAGAGCTCATCCTTTTGTGCATTTGGGCACACATTCCCCGGTAAGAAAATCAGACGTTTGTAGTTCCATCTATTGCAAACTTTCTTACGTGCTCCTGCACACCGGTGAAAGACCAATTTTTTTACAGGCACCTTTCTGTGATTTGGTTGGACTTATGTAGCTTTTGCTCTCATGGCATGTTTTCCCTTGTAATCCCTTCCTTTTCTTCTTTTGCCATCTTAGGAGAGGTATTGGAGAATCTAGCCGATAACCATTCTATATATATAAAAAACAAACAAAAAAACATTTGTTTTGATCTGAGAAAGTGTTCCAACCAGTCAGCTGAATATTGCCTTGTTTTAAATTTTTTTTCATCCAGGCAGGCCTCCAAAGGAATTTTAAGCTATTAAAAGAGCTATTCTGTTTCCATTTACAAATGTTTCTATGATCTCTAGATAAAGTTATTACTTTCCAGGAGCTGACCCTGATCAGCCTACTGAGGGTAGATGGCTTCAAAATATTAATGCACAATCCCAGGTGGTCAGTGAGGTCCTGAAGAGCTGGAGTTCAGAGTAGACCACAAGGCGACAGTAGGATACTTGTTGGACGCATACTAGGGTGGGGAGAACAGCTTCATCTCTTTGTCTAGTGAGAGGAGTCGTTGCCACTTAGAGAAGAGTTAGAGTAAATGATGAAAAACGATTGAAAGGCTGTAAAGTAAAACTCTAATTTAAGAAGTCAGTGACATTTTAATGTGCAGAGAATTGGATAAAGACACCATAGGGCTGCAGGCAGGAATTGGAGTCAAGTCCAGCACGTGCCATGCTCTCTCTTGCCTCCAGGGACTCAGTGTGATCTGATCTCTTGGCTTGGAAGTCCCTGTCCCCTTCTCTCCTTGAAGCCACTCTCCACCCAACTTCCTGCTTCACAGGGCAACTTCTGCTCACCTGCTGGTCTTGGGTGAAAAGCTATTTCCCCCATGAAGTCTCTACTGATCTCTCATCATTACCACTTGGATAACATCCCTCTCTTTGCTCCCCAAATATTTCAACTTAATCCTATTGTAATAATAATAATAACCCATTTATTGAATCTTTACTAAGTGCCAGACCCTATACTAAGCACAACACACACAGCATCTTATTTAAATCTCCCAGTAACCTATTTGACAGGCATCATTATACTCACTTTGTAGCTGAGAAACAGAGAGTTGTTTAAAAACTTCTTCAAGGTCAAGTTGTCAGATCAGAGGTTGGGATCTAGGACTTGAATTCAACCATCACACAAGTAATTGCCTACATCTGTTTTGGACTGCAAGGACACACCTAGTTTCAAGGGCAGTGCACATAGACGCCATCTCTCAGTCAGAGGAGTCTCATAGAATTTGCTGTCATCTTTAACCACTACCTTAGTTGATTAAAAAACCAAATATATATATAATATATACATAATTTTTAATGCATAATATTAAACATAGATGTTAATGTTAATTTAATATGTAATAGATTTATATATCTTAAACAATTTTATGTATAATGTATACTTATGTATATAATTAATGTATTATATTTAATTATTTAACATATTTAACTTATGATATTATTATATATAATTAATATATAATGATAAATATATTAATATCTAATATAAAAATCTTAGCTCTTACAGTCAGTTGCATATACATATTATAAGAAGAAAAGAAGAATCTGGGCCTTGGTGCATGCCATTTTCGATCTTGACTCAGAACAATCTTACCCTTTTGAGCTCCTGGCTTGATCTCTCATGATCAGTAAAGAAAAATAAAGATGTTTCAGAATGACTACTTGAGTCTGCAGCAAATCACATGTTTAATTTCCATTTTGGCAGATTCACAAAGCTAAATACCTCTGTACAACCTCATGTAAATAGATCTCATTTCTCCTTCCCGCACCCGTGGTGTAAATCACTAAATACTCACTAAATCAAGATACTCAGACTCTCAACCCACCTCTGCAGGCAGGCACTATTAATTAAACAGACCCAGCATTTGGGATAAAATCTTTTTGTCACCTTTCTTCTGGGCTATCAGTTAAAAAAAAATTTGTTTTTAATGTTTATCTGTTTTTGAGAGAGACAGAGAGAGTGTGTGAGTAGGAGAGGGGCAGAGAGAGAGGAGACACAGAATCCTAAACAGGCTCCAGGCCTGATGCAGGGCTTGAACTCACAGACAGTGAGATCATGACTTGAAATGAAGTTGGACGTGGACTTTCACTTTCTAACTTACTATTCTTCCCAACACTGAAGACATTAGAATGGAATGATTTTTTTTTTTTTTTAATTTAGGGGAGGAGTGGGGTTTGGCTTTTCCTAACTAGGCTTGTATTTTTCAGACAGACGCTGAAAAATGATCTTAAACACCTATATTCTCTCAAATCTTTAAAATACATTTGAGCTGAAACTATTGGATTATGTACATTAATTTCAAGGTGGTTTCTGATATTCTTAAGGAGTGTGAATAAAAATTGATCCCCCTACACAATGTATTTACTGAGTGTGTAATTACATGTGGTTCTAAGAGAAGTATTGCCTAAGGTAGATTATTCAGAAATAGTTTGAGTTCCTAGCAGTCTGAGACTTAAATGATTTTACTCATATGCCTTACAGGAGTTAGCAGGGCTGTTTTGTAATTCAAGACATTGTTTTCTAAGGTGTTATTATTTTAGAATTTATACATCAAAAATTCAAACAGCAAAGCTCTTTTCAATGACTACATTTATGGGGGCCAAATAGTATTGTACTTAGAAGCAAAGCCTTCTGATCAGCCTAGTGTCTACATAGCCATTTTGCTCCCACTGGGCCCCTACACCCCCACCATTCCAGAGAAAGTTTCAGATTGGTGCTCAGCTGCTGGGAAATCTAACGATCAAAACTGAGGAAAATTCTACACTTTCGAGGCTTTTCTGGCAGATACCTGTAGTCTGGAGAGGCGAGCTGTGTGGTGAGAATGATCACGTGACCTCTTAAACTAAACAGGCATTCATCTTATTCTTATGCCTGTCGGGGTGCACCCAGCAAATTCTAGATGGAGTGAGCATAATGGAATAACTCCCCACCCTCTCCAGGGAGAGAAACTTCTCCTGTGAATGTTATGGTGTGCTCTGCAATAGTAATGAGATTTATAGCTCTTTAGTATAACTCTCAATAAACAACTTTGAAAATGGATTAAATGATTTTGTTATGCTTTGGCCATTAGTCTACCTCACAACAAGTTTACTGTCTCGAATGCAATATACTGATAGTGGTTATCCCTTATTTCCTAATAACACTACCAGGGACTCGATGACAATGCAAATACCAGGAAGCTCCAAGTGGCATCATAATAGTTTCCTAAGCAGCTGTGTGACTTTCTGTTCCTTCAGGGCTGAGGTAAATCAGTGGGCTGGGGGACGGAGGACTTTTATCTTCTAAATGTGGTCTTATTTCTCCCATAAGAACCAACGATCAAGGAGCATCGTTACAAAAGAACGTGAACCAGCGATATGCATTTGTTTCGTATCTCGGCAGAAGCTCGCACACTATCCCAGTCCACTGTGGTAATGGTGTTCTTTCACGACCACGATGCACCACAGGACAACCAGGAGGGTCATGCAATGGCCAGAAATTAACTCTTGATATACTGGCAGCGTTTCCAGCAAACTCTAGGGCTTAATATTACAGATCGAGAAGAGTTGATCTCCCCTGGTGATAGCAATCTGCCTTTCAATTTTGCTGTCTTGAACAGCCAGCTGTGAGCCTTTATATAACATTTCACAGTCCCTTAATTACCACATGACAACCTCAGGGCTGCTAATCCTAATACTGTTCGAAGTGAGGGACTTATGACATATCAGCAGTGTAATGCAACTCTTTCTGTGGTAATCATGTTTGGTGGAAAATATAGCTCTTCCAAAACACAGTGAACCACTAACCTTAAAATGTTAGATAAACTTTTGCTTATGCCCCATGTCACCAGAGAGAAATAGCTTCTTGTATCCTGGCTGATAGATATACAGGGGATGCTAAATATATAACAAAAAACCAAATGAGAAAGACTTGTAGAGGAAACAAGTGGATAAAGCCTGGCAGGAAAAGAGTCATTATACTGCTCAAACATAACATGTTAGTCTTTTTGCTTTTCTTAGTAGAGATTTGGTCACAGATGCAGCATTCCTGGGTCATGCAGTGACGGAAGAGGGCTCCGTAAGCTTTGATGATTTAACATGGCAGCCAGGACAGTGTTATTAGTTTAGGGCCAGGTGATAGAAGACCAAAGCACCTAGAAGAAAAGGAAAGTCTTGCTCTTATTGGGTAAAACAGAGATTTCAGGAGTGTCTGGGTGGCTAAGTCAGGTAAGCGTCCCACTTCAGCTCATTTCATTATCTTACCGTCCAGTGAGTTTGAGCCCCACCTCGGTCTCTGTACTGACAACTCGGAGCATGGAGCCTGCTTCAGATTCTGGTTCTCCCCCTCTCTCTGCCCCTCCCTCACTCTCTCAAAAAATAAATAAACATTAAAAAAAAAATAAAAAAAAAAACACAAAACACACAAAAAAAACAGAGGATTCAAAAGGCTAGGCCCAATCATTCACGATCAGTATTGACTGGGACTCAAATAGGCAGCTTTGTTTTCTCTGCCTCTGCTCACTTCCTGACCAACTTGGGAGGCAAATATCTGCCAGAAAACAATTAATCAAGTGTACACTTCCAATGCAGCAGTGTAAATGTAATACAACGTTTGCTGTTTGGTGAGTTTCCTAATAGCCTCAGACATATTCATCATCTATAAGTACTTACCAAGCCTCTATTCTGCCCTGAGTATTTTGCTAAGTGCTCTGGGAACAGGGGATGAAGTTCCAGTTCTCGAAGGAAGTGCAATGGGGTGCCTTAAAGGGTTTGACTCCTAACTTGTAAACTTACTTATTTGGTGACCTTGAGAAATTAAGTTACAACTTGGAGCCTTGTCATCACATAAGGTTAAACATGCCTGTTGTATGGGGTTAGAATTTCCATCCCAGGCCTCCTTGCTGAGCTCCAAATGTATGTATCCAGCAGTCTACTTGTTATCTCTACCTGGGTATTTAATGGAATCACAAACCAGATATGTCCACAATTCTCCTTCCTTGCCTGCTCACCCTCACCAAGATCCCTGCTACAAACTGTTTTCTCCAAATTTTCCCTCTCTCAGTAAATGGTATCATAGTCCCACCAGGTACTCAAGGCCTTTCTTTTCTCATATGATTCATCAGGATACAGGGCAAACTGCTGCTCTCAAAATTGGAGAGACAGGCAAACACAGGGAGTCATGGCTTACCAGAGCAGAGCCACAAGTGGAAACCACCACAGGAACCAGGGCTGGGGAAGGAAAACCTGAATTGCAGTTGACCCATTACTGGGGGCTCAGTGTGGACAAGTCTGAGAGTTAAAAATTCCAGGAATATCAATTTCTTTTTTTTTATTTAATTTTTTAATGTTTATTTTTTAAGAGATAGAAAGACAGAGAGAGAGAGAGAGCACAAGCAGGGTAGGGGAAGAGAGAGATGGAGTTACAGAATTTGAGGCAGGCTCCAGGCTCTGAGCTGTCAGCACAGAGCCCCACACGGGCCTGGAACTCCTGAGCTGCGAGATCATGACCTGAGCTAAAGTCGGCCGCATAACCAACTGAACCACCCAGGTGCCCTTAGGGGTATCCATTTCTAAGGAAGTTCCCACAATATTGTAAGACTTACCTCCAAAAGCTTGGCCATATTCCCATTGTAAATATTGGAGAAAAATCCCCTCTTGCTTCTGGCAAAGGGAGGGGAAAAGGACCTGTTTTTGAAATATGTTAAGGTATTCTGTTCCTCTTAACAAGGCTTGACCTTAGGGTGAAACTAGTTAACCAGCACCTAACCTGCTTGGATTTTATCAGAGCCCAATTAACCTGAGGAAAGGAAAGTACTCAACTCCAGCCCACTCTATTCATCCTGCCCCATGTAAGGTGGGACAAAAACCAAACCAAACCAAAACAAAAAACAAAAAACAAAAGAACAACAACAACAACAAACCCCACAAGAAACTCTTATGAATTTCATAGTCAGAGGCACAGGCTTACTAAAAGACAGACCTAACAGAATGCTTCTTCTCTCCCACCTCACCACCACATCACTGAAAGACTACAGCAGTTCCTTTTACCCCATACACCATGTCTGGCTACCAAGGAAAAATTACAAGGCATACCAAAAGGCAAAAGCCCCAATTTGGAGAGACAAACATGGCAGTGATGTTGGAATTATCCTTCTGTAAATACCAAAAGTAGAAGAAAGAGAAAAGGAACAGAGGAAATATTTGAAACATTAGTGACGGAAAATTTCCCCAAATTAATATTCAGACACCAAATCACAGATCCAGGAAGCTCAGAAAGCAACAAGCAAGATGAATGCCAAAGAAAAAACCCCCAAAACCTACACTAGACATATAATTTTCAAACTACAGAAAAACCAAAGAAAAAATCCTGAAAGACACCAGAGGGGGAGAAAAACCATTTTACGTATTAAAGAACAAAGATAAGAATTACATCCATCTTCTCCTCAAAAACCATGCAAGCAAAAAGAGAGTAGAGTGAAATATTTAAAGTGTCAAGAGAAAAAAACCTCCACCAACCTAGAATTCTGTATCCTGTGAAGTTATCCTTCAAAAGTGAAATTGAGGGAATTTTTTTGCCAGTAGGCCTGCTCTATGAGAAATGTTAAAAGAAGTTCTTTAGAAGGAAGGAAACTAATGGTCAGAAACTTGGATTTATATGGAATAAGGAAGTGCATCAAAAGAGGAATAAGTGAAGACAAAATAAAAACCTTTATTTTTCTTATTCTTAATTGATCTAATAGATAATAGTTTGTTCAAGATCATAAGAGCAACAATGTATGTGATTATGTATGCTTATGTATAGATCTGCCTATGTATGCTTATATTTAAATGAAATGAATGACAACGAGGGAAGGGAAAGGAAGGAGGGATTAGGGTTATTTTGTTATGACTTACTTATACTACATATGAGGTAGTATAGGGTGATATGAGAGTAGACTAGGATTAGCTGTAAATGTACATTAGCTATATCTGTAAATGCATATTGTAAACTATAAAGTACCCACTAAAAGAAGTAAAAAGAGAAATATAACTGATATGCTAAGAAAGGAAAGAAAATGAAATCATATGAAGTTCTCAATTTAAATCATAAAAGGAAGGAAAAGGAGTAAAGACAAAAAATAGGAACAAAAAATAAGAGCAAAAAATAGAAAAGAGTAACAACTAAGGTGGCTATTAGTCCAATTATATCAATAATCACTTTGAATATCAGTGATCTAAATGTACAAATTAAAAAACAGAGATTGTCAGAATGGATCATAAAACAAGATCTAACTATATGTGGTCTATAAGAATCCCACATTAAATATAAAGATACCAGACTAAAAGTAAATGGATGGAGAAAAAATATGCCCTGCTAGCACACACAAAGAAGCAAGAGAAGAAATAGAGAAGAACATTACATAATGATAAAGAGGTCAATTCTCTAAGAAGCTACAAACATTTTTACTGTGTATGTGCCAAACAATAGAGCATTAAGCTCTGTAAGGCAAAAACTTAAGAGAATTTCAAAGAAAAGTAGATGAATTTATTGTCATACTTGAAGACTTCAACACCCCTTATCAGAAATGGACAAATTCAGCATACAAAAAATCAGTACAGATATAGAACAACACCATCAATCAGTAGGATATAACTGACATCTGTAGATTGCATTATTCAACAACAATAGAATACATTCTTCTCAAACTCATGTGGAACATTCACAGATACATAGCACTTTCTAGTCCATAAAACACACCTTAACAAATTTAAAAGAATAGAAATCATACAATATCTGCTCACAGTGGAATTAAGCAAGAAATAAATAACAAAAAGATAACTGGAAAATTCCCCAAATACATGGATGTTAAACAACACACTTCTAAATAACACATAGGTCAAAGGAGAAACTACAAGAGAAACTTAAAAATATTTTGAGTTAAGTTAAAATGAAAATACAACTTATTAAAAATTATAGGATGCAGTGAAAGCAGTGCTTAGACGGAAATTGATAGCACTGAGTGCATGTATTAGAAAAGAAGAAAGATATAAATTAATAAAGATATAAAACAATAATCTAAGTTTCCACCATCTAGTTTCTAGGAAACTAGAAAAAGAAAATCAAATTAAACAAAAGATAAGCAGAAGGAATAAATAAGAAGAATAAGACCAGAAATCAATGACATAAAAAATAGGAAATCAAGAAAGAAAGATCAATGAAACCAAACCTGGGTCTTTGAAAAGATCGATAAAATGGAAAAGCCTTTGTCAGGCTAACTCAGAAATAAAGAGAGAACACAAGCTACTAATATTAAAAATGAAAGCCAGACATCAATACAGATCCTATGGGCATTAAAAGGGTAAGAAGGAATCCTATAAATAACTGTATGCATGTAAAATTGATAACCTAGAAGAAATGAACCGAATTTTTGGAAGATACAATTTGCCAAAACCTACATGAGAATAAATTGACTATCTGGATAGGCCTATATCTATTGAAGAAATTGATTCAATACTTAATCACCTTTCAAAACAGAAAGCACCAGGCCCAGATAGGTTCACTACTGAATTCTACTAAACTTCTAGGAAGAAATTATACCAGTTCTCTACAATATCTTTTACAGGATAGAAACAGAACGAATGCTTACTAACACATTCTATGAGGACAGGATTACCTTAACACCCAAACTGGACAAATACATTACAAGGAAAGAAAACTACAGACCAATATCTCCCTCCCATGAACATAGATGGGAAAATGCTCAACAAAATATTAACAAGTCAAATCCAATCATGTATAAAGAGAATTTACACACCACAACCAAGTGAGAATTACCCCAAGTATACAAGTCTAGCTCAACATTCAAAAGTCGATCAGTGTAATCCATCACATCAAGAGTTCAATAAAGAAAAATTTGATGACTGTATCAACCAATGCAGGAAAAGAGTTTTGCAGAATCCAACACTCATTCATTATAAAAACTTGCAGTAAAGTAGAAATAGAGGGGAGCTTCCTTATCTTTATAAAGAATATCTACAGGGGTGCCTGAGTGGCTCAGTTGGTTGAGCGGTTGACTTCAGGTCAGGTCATGATCTGTCTCATGGTGCATGAGTTTGAGCCCCACGTTGAGCTCTGTGCTGACAGCTCAGAGCCTGGAGCCTGCTTCAGATTCTGTGTCCCTCTCTCTCTGCCTCTCTCCTGCTCATGCTCTGTCTCTTTCTCTCTTTCTCAAAAATAAATAAACATTAAAAGAAAAGAATATCTACAAAATCCCTGCAGTTAATATTATATGTAATGGTAAGATACTGGAAGCTTTCCTGCTAAGATCAAGTACAAGGCAAGGATGCCCTCTCTTACCACGCCTTTCAACACCATACTGGAAGTCTTAGCTAATCCAATAAGAAATGGAAGTAACAGACACACAGATTGAGAAGGAAGAAACAAAACTGACTTCCTTTGCAGATGACATGAATATCTATCTAGAAAATCTGAAAGACTTGACAGAAAGACTCCTGGAACTAATAAACAATATTAGCATGGTCGTAGGATACAAGGTAATATAGAAGTTAATCACTTTCTTATATGCCAGCAATAAACAAATGGAATTGGAAATTTAATACAGAATACCCACTTACAGTAGCCCCTCCAAAAACGAAATGCCTAGGAATAAATCTAACAAAATATGTGCAATAACTCTATGAAGAAAACTGAAGAACTGATGAATGAAATCAGAGAACTAATTACATGGAGAGATATTCCATCTTCATAGATATAATGTTGCTATGACAGCAGTTCTTCTCGACATTGACCCAGTTAAAATTCAAAGCAATCCCAGTTAAAACCCATGCAAGTTATTTTGTGGATATTAACAAACTGATTCTAAGTTCACATGGAGATGCAAAAGATCCAGAAGAGCCAACAAAATATTGAAAAAGAAGAGCAGTTAGAGGCCACAACCCGACTTCAAGACTTACTATAAAGCTATAGTATCAAGAAAGTGTGCTTTTGATGAAGGAGTAGACAAAAGATCAATGGCACAAAAAAGAGAGCCCAGAAGTAAACCCAAATAAACAGAGCCAACTGATATTTAACAAGAGGGGCAAAGGCAATTCAATGGAAAAATGATAGTCTTTTGAATAAATGGCGCTGGCACAATTGCTCATCCGTGTGCAAAATATGAATCTAGACACAGACTTTACACCTTCTTGAAAATTAACTCAAAATGACCATAGATCTAAATGTAAAATGTGAAACTATAAAACTCCTAGAAGATAAGATAAAATCTAGATGTCTTTAGGCACAACGGCAATGACTTTTTAGACAGGTCACCAAAGGCACAATTCATGAAAGAAAAAATTGACAAGCTGTTCATCACTACAGTGTAAAACTTCTGCTTTGCAAAAGACAATATCAAGAATCTTAGGAGACAAGCGACAGATCCAGAGAAAATATTTGCACAAGATGCATCTGTTTAAGGACTGTTATCCAAAATATACAAAGAACTTTTAAAACTCAACAATAAGAAAACAAGCAAACGTTCAAGAAAATGGGCCCATCCTCTCAATAAATACCTTATTAGAGAATACAAATACAGCAAGTAAGCATCTGAAGAGATACACTACATGTTATGTTATCAGGGAAATGCAAATTAGAACACCAATGGGATATCTCCGATACTATTCAATACCACTGCACTACACGCTATTAGAATGGTCAAAATCCGGAACACTGACAATACCAAAACCCGGTGAGGAGGTGAGGAGGAGGAATTCTCATTTATTGCTCCTGGGAATGTACAATGGTAAGGCTACTTTGTAAGACAGTTTGGTGATTTCTTCCAACACTAAAGATACTCTTACCACATGGTCTAGGAAATGCACTCCTTGCATTTACCCAAAGGAGTTGAAAACATATCCAAACAAAAACCTGCACATAGATGTTTTAGCACCTTTATTCACAACTGCCAAAACTTGGAAGCAGCCAAGGTGTCCTTCGGTAGTTGAATGCATAAATAAATTGTGGTACATCCAGGCAATGGGAGATTATTCAGTGTTAAAAAGAAATGAGCTATCAAGTTATGAAAAGACATGGAGAAAGCTTACATGCATATTATGAAATAAAAGTTGCCAATCTGAAAATTCTACATATTGTATAATTTCAACTCTATAATCTTCTGGAAAAGGCAAAACCATAGAAACTAAAAATATCAGTGGTTGCCAGAATTTGGGGGTTCTGGGAGGGACAAGTATGTGGGGCACACAGGATTTTTAGGGCAGTGAAAATCCTCTAGCTGACATGTAATTATGGGTACATGGCGTTATACATTTTTCAAAACCCAAAGAATGTACAACACTAGGAGTGAACCGTAATGCAAACTAAGAACTTTGGGTGATTTTTGTGTCATGTAGGTTCATCGATTGTAATAAATGCACCGCTCTAATGGGAGATGTTGATAATAGTGGAGGCTATTCATATGTCAGTGTAAGGACCACAGGTGTCTCCCACTTTTCAAAAGTTAATGTTATTCCACTTTAGTCTTACGAAAGATCTACCTTATACTTGTTTTCACGAACTAAAAGAAATCCGAAGATTTTCGCTTTTACAGAAAAAGGCACAAAGCAAAAATAGTGTTCAGTGTTTGTTTTGCAGTGAGTCTTTATAGAGGCAGTGCACATCCTGAGCAACAAGAATGGCCCGCCAAGCTGCTTCCTCAGGAACTACCCTCAGCATCTCTGCATCAAGCCACCATAGCTTTGAACTGGGTCTGTGAGCATCTGTGTTTTATCTTGATTTCTTTTGTGCATCTGTTCCCAAGATGTGTCCTAAGATATCAGAAAAACCTATTAGAGGTTATTTTGGGGTTCTGGGAAAGCTCAAATATCTTTCCTTATAACCTAATGGTTGGTTTATAAAAGTTTGCTTAGAAACACTACTTTTGGAATAACAGGTAAAACCTATATATGGGGAATATTTGCACCTTCTCCTCAATGTTGCTGTGACTTTTAAACTACTCTAAAAAACAAAGTGTTCATGAAAAATATAATAGTGATGCTACCTCTATTAAACATTATTCTGGAAGTCCTGGGCAGGTAAATAAGATGAGGAAAATAAACAAATGACATATGTATTGGAAAGGAAGAAGTAAAACTTCCAATGATTGTGTGCACAGGAAACCTTAATGGGATTTACAAACAAAACAAAACAAAACAACTTACTAACACTAGGAAGTAGCTTTATTATGGTTGCAGAATACAAGGTTAATATGTAAAAATCAATTGTAATGCTATACACCAGCAAAAAAAATTGGGAAAGAAAATTAAATCATTTATTACAGTAGCAAAACATTAAATACAGAGGTATAAATCTATCAAAATATATGCAAGATCTCTGTACTGAAAGCTAGAAAACATTGCTAAAAGCTCCTAAAGACATAATTAACGATAGAGAAATACCATGTTCTTGGATTGGAGACTCAATATAGTCAAGGTGTCAGTTTTCCCTATATTGATCTTGGATTCAACATAATCTGAATAAAAAACCCAGGAGAGTGAGTTAAAATTATTGTGAAAGTGCAAAGAATATAGAATAGTCATAACAATTTTGAAAAAGAAGAAAACTTGATGTTTGTAGTATTTGCCTTAGAACTTTAAAGTAATCAAGATACAGTGACATTGGCATAAGGGTAAACAGATGAGTCAATGTAGCAGAATAGAGTCCAGAAATAGATGCACAAAATACGGTCAGTTAATTTTTACAAGGTCTTAAGTCAATTAACAAGGAAAGGAAACTCTTTTTAACAAATACTGTGGGAACAATTAAATGTCTTTATATAAAAAAAGGAATTCGACTGCTATATGTATATAAAATGTATATATGTATGTGTTTGGGAATATGTAACTTAAAAATTAATTTGAGATAGATCATTGGTCTAAATACAAAAGCTAGAGAAATGGAGTTTCTAGAAGAAAACAGGGAAAAATATTATATTACCTGGGTATAGGCAAAAATTTCTTAGGACAAATTAAAAAATTGACGAATTTGGACTTTAGAAGAATTAAAAGGACACCATTAGAAAAATGAATAGGGAAGCCACAGACTAGAAGCCATATTTACAAAACAGAGATGTCTGACAATCAACTCATATCCATATACGTAAATAAATCCTACACTCAACAACCTTATACAGCATGGGCCAAAGGCTTGAACAGAGAAAAAAAAGATATATGAATGTCCAAAATGCACAAGAAAAATTGTTCAACATCATTAACCAACATGAGAATGCAAATTAAGGGATGCCAGGGTGGTTCAGTTGGTTAAGCTCCGACTTCAGCTAAGGTCATGTTCTCTCAGTTCATGAGTTCGAGCCCCGTGTTGGGCTCTGTGCTGACGGCTCAGAGCCCGGAGCTTGCTTCGGATTCTGTGTCTCCCTCGCTCTCTGCCCCTCCCCCACTCATGCTTTGTCTGTCTGTCTCTTTCAAAAATGAATAAACATTAAAAAATATTTTAAAAAATGAAAATTAAAAGCATAATGATAGATATCATTTCCCTCTCACTAGAATAGTTAAAATAGAATTTTAAAAAGCCAAGATTGCTAAATGTTAAATTGGACGGGGAACAAACAAAACTCTCATGTTTGGTTGCTAAGAGCGTTAAATGATAAAACTATTTTGGGAAACTGGAAGTTCCTTATAAAATCAAACATGGCCTTCCCTATGGCCCCAGCATTTCTTCTCCTATGTGTTTACCCAAGACAGATGAAAACAAATGTCTACCAAACACTTGGATAAAACTATTGAGAACAACTTCACTTATAATAGCCAGAGACTGGGAACGATGCAAATGTCCATCAATAGGTGAATGGATAGTCCAGCTGAGGTACATGCATACAATTGAATATAATACAATCTTCAGTAATAAAAAGGAATGAACTATTGATACACACAGTAACATTGAAGAATCTCAAAAATATGTTGAGAAAAAGAATTGGACACAAACAAGTACACACTATGTGATTCAGTTTATCACAGAATGAAGTTCAAGAATATGCATGGTGGTAGAAATCTGATCAACATGTGGAAGGAAAAGTGTGGTTGGTGGTGTGGTTGACTGACAAGGACACCAGGGGTGAGGGACGTGTTCTGTACCTTTTTATGGGTGATAGTTACACAGGTTATAAAAACCTAAATTGGATCACCTTATTCTTCCCTTTGAATACTTCAGTTGCCCTTGGATGTAATCCAAATGTCTGTCTGTTTGTTTGTTTCCATTCACACTTAAAGCACTTTAAAAGTACCTTATTTATTTTGCTCTTTCCTATGAGAAGTTTCCGTTTCTTTAGTGTTGGTCCATCTCAATCATAATAATGCTCTATTCTGAGGGTAGGGCTGTGTGTACCTTGTTCACTGTTGCATATTTGGTGCCAGTAGTTTCATAAAGCTCTACAACTGCTCACTACATTTTAGTTCCCTTCTCTTTCTGTCTCTTCCATTCCTAAAAGTAATTGCCAAGTTCCAACTAGAACTAACACACCTTGTTCTTTCTGGATTTAGATTAGCAGTATTTTAAAATTTTGTTTTCATCACATACATGTGGTATCTAGAGATGGTATATGGTGTCTAGGCAAAGGGATTGGAGTTCCTGCCAATGTGGTAGCAGGAATTTCACTGCAATCCTAATCCTGGTGGTTAGTCAAAATGCTCTGTTCTCATGTTATAGACTCAGACCTGGTTTAAAGTTCTGGTGATGAGAAATTATTACCATCCAGTGAATGTAGAAGAGTATTTAAAATATGTTAGAGCTGACTGTGTGTGTCCTTTAACTGGAATGAATTCGTTTGATCACCTTAGCAATGAGTACCCTGCAGCATAACACTTGATGTATCATAGAGAAAGTATCTACCACCTGTTCTGTGTATAAATTTCTGGACTATCAACCAACTTAACAACAAAGAGAAGCTGTAACTATGTTTCTGAAATGGAGAACTACATGGCTTCCAAAAGGCATAGACACAAAACGGAACATAGCTATCTTTTCACTTTACATAAAGCAGGCATTTTGTAACTGTTGATGACGAGAATCCTCAAACATTGTATATAATAATTTCATTTTTGAAATAATAGCCCTATTGAACATGGGGAGAGGGAAGCCGGACTATGGCATTGAGTTAGATATTTCCTTTATAACAAAAATCAACATTTCAGAGAAGCATTGACACGAAACCAGTCATATCAGTCAGGACAGCCAGGGTTATGCTTTGGAAACAAATAATCCCTGAATCTCAGTGGTGGAAGACTTCTTTTATGCGTACACCATATGTCCATTATGGATCAGCTGTGGCTTGGGCTCCATGTTGTTCTGTTTATGGTCAAAGAGGAAGAAATAGCCACTAAGAGAAACATTACTGATTGTTAGAACAGAGAGAAAAATAGTGAGTGGCAGATTGTTCAATGGTTCTTGAAGATTCCCCCAAAGTAATAACATGTCTTTCTTGGCCACAGTGAATCACAAGTGCACATCTACCTCCAAAGTGAACAGAACAGTGTAATCCTACTATGTGCCTGGAAGGAGGGGACCTGAGCATATCGGGTAAATAGTATTAGTGACCAGCATCCTGATGGAAGTTTGAACTTTTCTTCTTTAATCACCATTAACACAGCCACCCTCACCCTCACCGCTGCCATCACTCCTGGTGTGCTAGTTAAACAATACTGAATATTGACTCCTTGCCAGGTATGGTAGTTTATTCACTAGCTCCTTTACTCATCCCAACTTTATTATGTAGATATTATTCTTATTCATATGTTTGGATGAGAAAATAAAGACTTAAAGAGGAAAGTACTTAGACCTTGGTCATACACTCAGTAAGGGGAAGAGCCAGGATCTGAACTAGATACACCTGCCTCAAGGGTTTGTGCTCCCAACCACCATGTTCTACCTCATTCTAGCTTTATTGGAATGTGTTTAAAATTAATACTGAAGGCCCACATCTCTAAGGCACTCTTCAGAAATTCTTAAATTGAACCAATGATATGCAAAGATCAGATATTTGGTACAGGCTTAGTCACAGTGACACACGTGCCAGGTTTTTTTTTTTTCTAGGCCCCAAGGACCGCATGTTGCCATTCTCCTTGGGCTTTCCCTTCGGTCATCAGAGGTGGCATAGATAGCCAAGCAGATAGATGTCTATCAAATGGGGGACTTAAGGGACTAGGAGGGAAGACCCTAGGCTCATTGATGTTGAGCTCTTTTTTCATGAGATCCTGTCTGGCTGCTGCAGAGTGATGTGCTTTTTCCCGGATGTAACACTCAGAATCTCATAATCTGGGGTCTGGGTTTTAGGGGTTGACTTCCAGGACTTCTGAGTCTCAGAACCAGCCTCTTATGAATGACCGATTATCTTCTTAAAGAAGATAATTTTCCTTTAAGAGACTGGAAAGATGATTTGGCATATGAATTTGGGCCATTAATCCTTATAGATTTGAGCTTCCTATAGAGAGATTTATCACTGAAGTTTATATATTTGGACTTGTTTGTCCCTTCCCTGACAACTTTTCACCGTATTTGGATTGTACAATTTTGTCTTTATTGCTTGAGGTATACCTGAAGTGCCAAGGTAGGTAGCTACGATATATCAAATGGTCAGATAGACCCAACTGAAGCAAGGTCGACCAACCCTTTTTTCTGCTGTAATTTCTCAAGAACCTGCTGGCACTCAGATGAAGCTGCCTTTCTGCCAAATGACCCCAAAGATGTTGTCCATTGTCCCCTTGGATGAAATCTTTTTTGCCTACTTTCTCTGGCTTGGTCTCTTTCCCCCATTGCGATGATAAAATGGCTTTCTGAATGTTTCTTCTGCTTTGAATCAGCCTTGAAGTCACACATCCCTCCTGGTGGATGGATGGATGTATATCTGTTGTCAATGACCTTTTAGTCTATCTTGATACCTCCCTCCACCCCAGCTTGGTAAGCCCTCTTGATTGCTAACTTTAGGAGACACTCTCAGGTCCCACTTATGTCTCTTCATCCTATCTCTTCAGTACACAACTCTGAGCCTCCTACTGCCAGAATATCTATTTCTTTCCCTGGGGACTTTCTCTTAACACTTTGCTTAACACATGAGAAGTAACAGCCCCCATCCACTCACACACCCACCTAAAGCTCTTGACCCATGACTCATGCATACATTTGATACATAAACACCCTAGCTCCTTCACCTTCTATGGGAGATAATTCTGATTAATTGCCAGTCACCTACAGTGGCAGCTGGCTTGATAATCCACCTTTTGTCTGGCTCCCTCCTCTTCCTCATCTCACTCTCTTACTCCCCTGAAGTGCCCTTTATCCCTCCAATACACTGTCCACCTGTCCTTGTCTAAGGGTCTGTTCCTAAAGGAATCCTAACTAAGATATCAGTCACAAATAAGTGCTGACAAGCTAGTATTTTAAAGATTTGGTAGAGCAGAGGGGTTGACCATTTGGAAACATTAGGGGTTTTTTTCTCTAAAGAGACAGGAGTGACATGGGGGGCAAGAAGGAGACCCCTAGTCTGCAAAGCTGGTCAAAGAGGTGGCAGCTGCTTCTTCCCAATGTTGGAGTGATTCACAAATAGACAGTATGGTGACCAGAAGCTGGAGGGAGAAGGGAGATACTCATTTGTGCAAGCAAAGTTATCAGTGTTAGTATGAGTGTTAAGGTCTCTGGGCAATTTAGCTTTCATCATTCGTTTTCCCTCTGGCGCCAGAGAAGGCACCACTGTTTTGTTTTGAAGTGTTTTGTGCTGTGCACAGGTTCACCTCATCCACGGATGGCTCTCTGTGCTCTCGGAGCCCGACCGCAAACACATCTTTCACAACCTCCCACTGCATTTGTCACTTACCCAGTGTGTTCGCTACCGCTGGAGCTTTGCTGGGGGAATGTTCTTCCAACTCTCTTAGCTCCATCTGCCCAAGGATTTGCTTCCGATTGCAAATATCTTTCTAGGAAATTTGCATCTCCTCCAAATGTCTGGTAAAATGTTTTCCGTCTCCATTTTTTAAGTTATCTTTCCCATGTGATGACAGTGTTGTATCATGGGCTCTGAGGTGGAAGTCTCTTACAGTTTGGGGGGCAGGATTGCGAGTATTTTCCATCTTAAGTTCAACATGCACACGCTCCCATTACTATGGGTAGTCCCCGACTGTCTCCTCTTCTCTCCACTTGGGTCCCACATGGTGAGCCAGAGAATAAGTCCCAAATGTACCCATTCCCTCACTGTCTCCACAGCCAATCACTGAGTCCTTGGCTCCACTTTCACCTTGCAAATACCTCTCACATTGGTTCTTTCACTTCACCTTCACATCATCATCAGCTCATCCATTACTGCAACAGTCCTCTGCTGCTGCTCTTTCCTCCAACTGTTTCTCTGCAATCCAGCCAGGCTGATCACACCAGAATGCAGATATCATTTCAACGTCTCTACTGAAACTTCTCCAAGACTTTCCATTTTGTGTAGGGTAACACCAGAACTCTGCCTTGAGTTTCCAAGCCCTTCCTACTCATCTCTTGAAGGTCGTCTCCCTCTAACCTCCTTGGCCTTCGCCTCCCCTTCCTTACCGCCCCCTCCAAGCTTTCTGTCTCTCAGCTCAGCAACTCCTCTTGCTTGCCCAACTTTTCCTCCCCACTTTCTTACCCCATTTTCTTTCTTCATACATTAAGTTTCAACTTAATGATATTCCCCTGAGGGGTCACAGGTCCCAAAACTAGAGTGGATCTTTCCTGTATGATCTAACTTCCTTGCTAAACGGTAAACTCTATAAAGACAGCAGTTGTGTCTGTCTTGCTTATCACTCTATTCTGAGTGTCTAGAATAGTGTCTGGTATATAGTTGATTAACTGTACAGCGTCCACTATGTTTCTCTGCAATTATAAGATGAAAGGGGCATTATAAGAAATTATAAATGGGCATTTCTGGTCCAGTCTTTGTTGCTTACCAGCTGTGTTGCCTTTACTTTGTCAATATTGGCAAAGGTTTTGTCTATAAAGAAGCTGAACGAGATGATGTCAGCATTCTAAGTGCTTTTATATACTTTTATATATTTTATGTGAGCCAATATAACCTTAATATGTGTAGAGTCCAATGTTGATATATCTACACAATAATTTCATTGTGGTATCTTATGTCATGGATGACGTTTGGTTTATCGAATCCTACCTCTAAATGGCTTTTTCAACCAAAGATGGAAAAGATAGGTTAACTATTTTTAGATCTAAAGTTTGTCTTTAAATAAAAGTTATTTTTGACACATTCATTGTGATTGTATGTCCTTTTGGCTCTTCTTTCTAAGGTTGTTTCAGAAAGATGTCACTTCATATGAAGATTGGTCCTTATACTCTCCCTGCTTTTATACAATACCAGATACTCCTGGAATCTAATTAGTAAACTGCATACAAATAGCAAAATATTTCATAGTTGAAAGCATGAACTGGTGTTTAGAAGACATTTACTGAATGCCTGGTAAGTGCTCAGGCATTGTCTATGTATACATATTTAACTTATTCTCAGAGCCATACTCTTTGATAGGTGTTAATAGCCCCATTTTCCTGCTGAGAAAACTGAGTTCAAAAAACTTACTTTGGCCATAGTCTCATATGCAATTGGTAACAGAGCAAGGATTCAAGAACTCATGGAGCTAGACTTCATAATTCCAGTAGAGCAAACATTTTTGGTTACCTTCGAGTCTCCAGTATATGATTACGTACTGACTGCCCAAATGAGTGAGTGAACATTTGCTATGCAAGCCAATGTTTTCCCTCTCACATGGTGTAAATTTCCCAACAAGAGATAGAATGAAAATGCAGGCACCCTTCTAGGCTCTGCCTAGGTTTCTGCCATTGGGATTCCAGCAGACAGTCACAAAGGCATCTTAGAAGCTAGTGTCACTGTAACCAACACATATATGTTTCCAGCTCTAAATTTGCTTTAGTCCAAGGGAATTAACATTGTGATTGTAATTAACTAAATCCCAACCTGGCATGTGGTTTTTAAATAGGCATGCCCACCTAAATGGTAAAAGATAGATGATCCTCTTCTGCTCTTAGGAAGGTACTATTCTTGGTACTTGTCAATCATGAATGATCAGAGATTCCAATGGCAGAAACTACAGACAGGTGACAGGTAGAGCAAAGGAGAAGCCACACATGCTCATAACTATCCAAAACTTATATTTATGCACTGGCAGATGAGCTATACACATGGGGTGTCGAGGGTGGCTGTATGGTACACTGCCCAAATTCTGCACTGTCCATTTCAGATTCTTCTTAGCTTCTAGAGCCTTTCAAGGATGCCCTTGACAGCCACTTCTAACTCAATTAAAGATGTTAGGGGCTGAGAATACTGAGAGGTTTGCCCCGGGCCCCTCTCCAGGTTCTGAGTGCACTAGTATCTCACCTTTACTGTGTTTATTCCATGCTAATGTTGGATGGGATTTTGTTAATTTTCTATTTCTTTGTTTGAAGAGATCCTGGAAGAACCGCCAAGGAGTATTTACAGGATAATAATGTCACAATCTGCAGTTCTTAATTTATTGATTCTCTGCAAGCCTTCTTCTACTTTAACTGTTGTCTTTTCCTTCCTGCTTCCAAGAGAATTAAAAGTCATTTGGTTTGTTGTTGGCTTTAATCTAGTTTATTATTAGCAAGGTTATTATTTGAAGGCTAAAGGATGGTTCAGATTCTACCAGCGGTCTTGTACAAACAGTGGACACAATCCCTCCTCATTATTTCTAGTCTACTCTCAAATGCTGTTTGCTTAGCACTGCCGGGACATTCTTCTTTATGGATATCAGTCATCATTTAAGAAGCAATCCAAGGGTACTGAAGAACAGATTTCATACTGTAAAAACCTGACAGGCTTTATCACTTGGACTAAAATAAAATAGTAACTATATATTTTTTTTCTAATTCACTGCTGTTGGTGGAGATTTCAAAAGATAATTATAATAAGCCCTCTTCTTAGTTGACCCATGAATTATTTGGCTCTGTTGCTGAAATGTCAAGCAGTCAATGAAGAAAAGGAGTACAATTTAACTAACAAACTTATTCCCAGAGCAGTGCAGATGGAGTTTCTTCTTCCTCCCTTGAGAGACCACTGTGTAATCCAATAGTTCTTATAGTCAGGAATTTTTTTCTCGATATTCAACCCAAAATTTCTCTTACATGAGATCATCTCATTATTGCTCTCTCCCCACCCCCCACCCCAATGCCACCAGCAGCTGGTTTTAAAGATTATCCCCTGCAGTGGTACAGACTCTCCTATTTCAGTATATTTATTCTTAATAAGGGATTTATGTAGATTTTTGTTGCCAGTATCTGAGATCCCACTCCTCATTGCTACTATTATTGTTATTATTTTTGTTCCCGTGCACTTTTTAGTCTTTCTTTGCTATGGGCAAGAAAAGTTCTAGACGCTTTCTCTTCTGGCTGATTTTTAAACGCCTTGTTTATTATGAGGCACCTGGTGGTCAGTCGGTTAAGCGTCCAACTTCAGCTCAGGTCATGATCTCACAGGTTGTGGGTTCAAGGCCCATGTCGGGCTCTGCGCTGACAGCTCAGAGTGTGGAGTCTGCTTTGGATTCTGTGTCTTCCTCCCTCTCTGTCCCTCCCCCACTTGCTTTTGCACACAGTCTCTCTCAAAACTAAATAAACATTAAAAATTTTTTTTAAATAAATGCCTTGTTTGTTATATCATGCTCAACCAGTCATAGGCTACTCTCTGAGGGGCCTGGACAGGACTGATCCTATCACCCTGGGCCTCACACAGGATAGAAATCACCACCTCCCCTACTAGACTGTGTGGCAGTATAACCTGCCTGTGAGTGTGGAAGAACCTCAGGACAGTCACTTCCCAGGGATTTCGATGGCATTCCCTCCCTCCCACCCTTTCTCCCTTCCTCTCTCTCTTTCCTTCTTTAAGATTTCTTTTTTATCACCAAATCTGTGAGGTCAGGTGGGGTTTCTTTCTTCCCTTCCTTATGTTGCTTGCCATACCTCCAATACCATCTCGTTTTTTTTCGATCATCATTTGTAGTACAGAAAGCTCTCACTAAGTAGAAAGCATTTTTAACCTGATGCAGATATATGGATAGGTAGGTAGATAGATAGCAGTTAGATAGGCACAGAGGGAGACATGAAATATAAGATATTTATGAATTAATAGGCTTTAATTTTTTAAGAAGCTTTAGGTTCCCATCAAAATTGAGCAGAAAGAGTAGAGTTCTCACGTATGCCCTCCCTGTCACACACACAACCTCCCCACCACCACTTTCTGCCCCAGCTTGGCGCTTGTGTTACAACTGATGAGGTAACTTTCACCTGTCATTGTCACAAAGCTCTTTTTTTGTTGTTGTTGTGCATTCATGGGTTTTGACAAATGTCCAGTGACATGTATGGACTAATATAAAATCATATAGAATAGTTTTGCTGCCCTGAAAATCCCCCTGATATGGATTTTTTTTTTTTTTAATGGCTCAGCATCTTGTCTATAGATCCAGTTTTCCTTGGCTACATTCAACCAAAAAAATATAAAAACATCAGTGGTGACAAAATATGTTATCTAACAATGTCAGCATGGATTCTTAGGGCCTGACCCAGCTGAGACAACTCTAGGTCTCACATGCAGAGAGGAACACCTTCGAAGGGGGGTTGGTGTCATGATGACCATATTGCCTTTAACTTTACTGCATAAAGTTATTGTCTGGACACACTGAATCGACCCATAGTATTTCCAAGTGTGGATAATACATCTTATTGTAATTGGACCCTCCTAGGTCCAGATTAATATCTAAGAGCTATTAAGATTATGGTGTATATTCCCATATTTAATTCAAAAAACCTCATTACACTATATCAAGAATGATATTTAGTCTGTTGAGTCTCCCAGTTTTCTCTGTCTCAAGATGATTATTTGGACTTTTACCTGTCCTTGAAAGAAAATCTTGGGGGCCTCAGTGGTTCAGTCGGTTAAGTGTTGGACTTCTGCTCAGGTCATGATATCACGGTTCATGGGTTTGAGCCCCGTGTCAGGCTGTGTTGACAGCTCAGAGCCTGGAGCCTGCTTCGGATTCTGTCTGTCTCTCTGTCCCCCCTCCACTCAAGCTCTCTACCTCTCTCCCAAGATAAATAAATAATCATTTTAAAAAAGAGAGAAGGAAAATCTTTCTTGTGCCCTCTATTTGCTGATCCCTGAAGCATATGCATGGCCTGCCTATTGTAGAATCTGAAACTGTTTTTTATTTCCTATTTTTGCAAAATGTTTATGCTCTTGCTTTTGCTAAACAAAACCCTCATTTTTCTGACCTCGATCTCTCTTCTATGTTTGTCTAAATCTTATTCTTTAAATGTGGATAGAATGAGAGAAAAGAGAAGCGAGAAGGGGAAAGGGTTGTAAGCATCTGTGGAAACACTCCATTTAGTCTGGACTGGATTGTCCACTGCTGACTTGTTGATGTTTGTTAAATTTCTAAATGCCTGCGTTTTCTTTCTTTGCAGTTAGCATCAAGGGAATCACAGATATTCTAATTTTCAGATCTCTTTTTAGAGTTTCTGAAATCTTTCACAAAAATGTGCACTTTGGACTCATTTCCTGCTATGCAAATTGCAACCTGGAGAACGTGCCACAAACATTAAATGGCATGCTGAATAGCACATTTCATAATTAAATAAGGTGCAACTGAAACTCCGACCTATGGCTTTAAGAATGATGAGGCCAGGGCCCTCTTTGGTCAGTTTGTTCATTTGAACTATGATTCCCCAAACCCAAAATTCCCAGGTGGGACTGTCGTTTGCCTCGTCACCCACTTCCCTCCCCAGGGCCCCCACACTGCCATTCCTTCGACAAATATTTACTGAGCCCTTGCTGTGCGTCAGACACTGTGCAATGAAGGAGGATATATAAAAAACATAAATCTTGCTACCAAAACGCTTAGAGTCAAAATAAGGAAGATATTGATTCACTTGTTAATTTATCAAATACTACACAATGCCGTGCAATGTAAAGCAGGTCGTAAGTGCTACAGTAGGCGTACAAAGAATTGTCCTTCATCACAGTCTTGTCGTCTGCTGACCCCAGTCCACTGAAGACTTTTAAGACCACAGTTTTTGACATTGCCAGGTGGAAATAAGTATATTGTAGATCTTTTCTGTTTTTTTGTTTGTTTGTTTTTGTTTTTGTTTTTGTGGGTAAAGAATGACTTTTCAGTGCATTGACTTTCAGAACAAGCCCACCTTGGACATCCGCTACTTGTCAGTTTGCTTAATTCTCTTTAGGATCTATAATAGTCCTATCCAATAGAAATATAATAATGGCCACATCTATAATTTTAAATTTACTGATAGTCACAATAACAAAAGTAAAAAGAAAGAGGTGACATTTATTTCCATAATATATTTTATGTAACTAAGCATTTCCCAAATGTTATCATTTTAATGTATAATAAATGTAAAAGATTATTAATGAGATATTTTACATTTTTCTTTTCATAGTGAGTCTCTTAATTTGCCTTTTGCAATTCCAGCATATCCTAATTGGATATTTTTCTAGATCTAGAATGTACCTGATCTAGAATAGTACAGATCTAGAATGTGTAAACCCTCCATTTGAAATTACTATGTGGTAAGGAGTTCTCTATGTTCTCTAGGAAGAAGTTCTGTATGTAATGGTATGCAAATAGTTTATCTCAAGCAGCTGACATGAAAATCTTCTTGTAGGAAGACCATCATGGAAGAGAAAATGCTTCCGTAAGCCTAGCATAGGGTAAAAGCCACCTCTGGGATCTGGGGATACCTAGGAGGTGACCAGTTTTCTAGAAGGAAAGAAACTCCACATATTAAAAGCAGGGTAATAATTTGTATATTGGAGACAGAAAGTGAAGAATCCTGGAGCACGGAGCAAATGGGACTGGGGTTCAGTGGGGAAGGTCAAGGGTATGGGAAGCCCTGCTCTCCATCCCTTATGAAATCTTCATCACTCTACCATGATTCTGTGATTCAAGTTTTGATGGTGCAAAGAGTGGGGAGAAGTTTTGAAAAAAGAACAAAGGAGCAGCAGATATTTGGGTTACAGAGGTACAATTCATAACTAATGCCTAGAGGAGAGATGTGGCCTTACCTACCAAAGTCAAGGCTAAAAATTATGACACTGCAGAAAACCATTTTCTGTCCTTAAGTGTTGTGCTTGTACTTTCCCCCCTGCATCTCGTGTGATTTCTGAATCTTGTAAGTGTCCCCAGATTTTTACAGATCATTCATATCTCCACCACTAGGCAGCGTAACAGAGTAGTTAAGAGTAAGGGGTCCAAATTCAGGTCAACCCAAATACCAGTGCTGCCCCTTCTTTGCTGAGTGACTTGAGTCATAGCTTATTATCTCTCACCTGCAGCTTCACGCTTGCTTGCAATAGAAAGGAAGGTGGGACTTACATGGTTTGCACACAGTCAGAGTGCAATGGTGGGTGGTTATGAGCAACATCAGACAGATCTATGCATGAGCCAGTATGGTCCCTGGAACCACGCCAACAGCCTCACTTGGAATTTGTTACAAATTCAATCCCTCCAACCCATCCCCCTGCCCAGACCTAGTGAGTCAGCACCCTGGGGGTAGGCCCAGAAATCCGTGTTTTAGCGAGCCCTCCAAGTGATTTGGGTACAAGCTAAAGCTTGAAAACCAATGGCCCATCACAATTCCAGATAAATAGGAAGCCACTCCGTTTTAAGGACCTCCGAAACAGATGCTTCAAGCTCCCTTGGCAACTTGTTCTAATGTTTAGCCGCTCCTTGGTCAGGAACTTCTTATTTTCCAATATGTATGTGAGGTGCTTTGAGACCCTTAGAGGGAAACTGTAATATGAAGACAAATGCGATAACTATATTACCTATTTATCCCCAAGTTGAAGCCTGTTAGTAATATTTAGCTCTTCCAGACTCTACCTTGGTCATCTCCCCTTAGAGCAATACTTAAAACAACTCCTTTCACTTTTTAATATTATTGTTTTCCCCTTCCTTCCATTTACTACCTGAACTTTTTTTTTTTGGCTATTAAATCTTCTCTGAGATTGAACTTCCATTTGCTTTCTCACATGCCCATTCCGGTAACTACTCACTGTATTTCGTTCAGTGGCTTTGTCTCCTCTAAGCCCTTGCAAGTAAATATTACAAATGGTTTGTGTCCCATATAAAAATGATAAGCAACAAGTAATTGTTTATAGAGCCAAATACACTCTTTATATCTACAAGAGTAACAGAAATTAAATCTCTCTCTCCATCTTTCCGCCCGCAATACCATGCTCCTTTAGTTGTGTGCCATGAAAGGACAACTATTTGTCCTTGAAATAATGTTTGGCAAGTACAAAAAAGCTACAGGAGGGAAGAGATCCTAAGGAATATTATTCTCAGTCTTTCCCTTTAACCGGTTTCTGTATTTTTCCTTCACAGCAAAACCATTGCCCTCTTCCTGTTGCTTATCTTTACAGAGAACATTGACCTGCTGCAGAAAAAACTGGCCCCTAAAGCATTTGCTCATCATAGGAAGTAATGGAGCACGACAGCCACCGCATGAAGTGGGAAATCTGGAAATTTATCTCCCCTCAGCCCCCTCCCCCCCACCCCCGCCACTGCGTTTCCACTCCCCCATTTTGCCATTGCCTTGGTTTATAATTTAATTTTTTTTCAAGAACAATCAATTGCATGTATCAATTAGGATTTTATAAGTGTATCTCCACACCTACACATGGCAACTGCCGGAATGCCTTCTGTAGCGCTATATAGAGCAGGCTGGAGCCAGAGGGTAGGCAAGAAGCCTCGGGTTAACGTCTCTCAAGCAGGTTATATGAACACCATTTCTTAGCCCGTGTTCCCAACACCGCCCCCCCCCCCCCACCCCCCTTTTCCGGGCTCCAAATGCAGGGAGGATTTGGCAGTTCCGTTGCGCTATAGTCATCTGTTCTTCAAACCATACGATTACTTTTAAGTTGATTTTTCTTAGCAACTGCTATGCTTGGTTCTGAAGCCTACTATTTTCATTAATATTTACATATCCCAGGGTTTCCATTCTAATATCCAGGTTGACGATATTATGATCTATTATGTGCAGTACGGCATATACTATCACGAATTACTGTCCGTGCCACCATCGTTAAAGGCAGTTTAGTGTCCTTGTCAGAAACCCCAAAATTCATGGGTTTTTAACAGCTATAAAAACACACGTATATTCCATAATGACAAGCTGCCCACGCGAAGTGAATCTTTGTGGAAAGGGAGAGAGACCTTGCTTAACTGTTTCAAAAAACCCCAAAATACTATTGTTTTCAGGGCATTTTGCTTTTGCTTTTTTTTTCTTTGCCCATCAAAAATGAAAAATGCTTTAATTTAATTTCTTAAAAGAAATATGAGAAGTAGTGTAGTTATTACTAGCTCCTTTGCTAGTTTTTTTTTTTTTTTTTTTTTAGTCATTTCATTTTAAAAAAGGATTGTTGCCTCTCTGGAATAAAATTATACTTGCATAAAAATTTGTCACATTCTTAGTGTGCGTTCATTTCGCCTGCATTTTAATCCGCGCTGAATGTTGCCTGTAAATCTGTACCAGCAGACTTGCTTTTGTCTTCTAAGTTCATGCTTTTGTGTGGTTTTTTTTCCTGAGCCCTGATCATCATTTTGGTCATAGAAAGTTAATGTTTATTTTCTTAATCTGTGTTAATTTTTGGATCATTAGTATAAGGAATTTATTAATATGTGTAAATGCAAGCGTAGCCCCAAAGTTAATAATTAAAAAGCCGTTGAGATGGCAAATTTAACTCTGTCAAATGACAAAATAATAGACAATTAAGGATCACAGATATTCTGGGTTTTCTTGGTCATGTAGCCCACCCTCTCAATCTCTCATGTGCCTCTGGATTGTGTCTTTCATTATTCCCTCATTTATCCATCACTGCCTTGTCCCTAACCACAAAATAATGCTCATATCTACCTAATTACTTATTCTTTTGGGGACTGTATGGATATAGGTATTGTTTCTATGCATGTATATTTCTACATGGGTGAGAGAGATGTCTGTAGAAAATGAACATTGAGAGATAGAAAAGATGTTTGATCGACATTTCTTATCTGTAGCCTTTTAAATCTTATTTTAATTCCAGCATAGTTAAATATAGAGTTGGGTGGGTCATGAAAATAAGTGAGTGGTAATTAGACTTTTTAATAGGTAGAAATGAGCAACCCCTTTACAATTCCATTGTATGTGTAATTTACGCATAGCTATTCATATATCATCATGGAATAGTGGGATATTTGTTATGGATTTTAAAAAATGGCTGTATAACTGTGGACAAATCACATAATACATGTAAGCCTATTTCCTTATTTATAAGAGATGATGCTTCCATTCAGGATTCCTCCAAAACTCGTGGTTTCAAATTCCGTCCTTGCTTTGTACTTACAATTCTACAATTTTAGCTTTGAATTCACTTTTTGCTTCTAAATATATATATATATTTATATGTACTTACATACATTTTATATGGTAGCTTTATTGATGTATAAATTTCATACCCCCAAGTCACCAATTTTAAGTGTACTATTCCCTAAGTTTTAATAGATGTATTGGATAACTACTACCATAATTAAGTTCACTCCATTTTATTGATGAGTAACATTCTTTTATTCCTTTATTAAACACAATTATTTTGTTGATTCACCACTTAATGGATATTTGAGTTACTTCTAGTTGTTTTTATGAGCAATGTTGTTATAAACTTTTACATCCATGACTTTGTATGAATGTATTTTCATTTCTCTTAGGTAAATAAATACCTAAGAGGAGGGTTGCGGGTCAAATGTCAAGGGTATGTTTAACTTTAGAGGAAATTGCTCAGCAGTTTTCCAAAGTAGCGGCACCATTTTGCATTACCACAAGCATTGTATACAATTCCTGGTTCTCTAAAACCTAACACACACTAGGTGGTGTCAATCTTTTCAATTTTCCCTACGGCTAGTAGCAGTGGGCCGTGCAGTCTCTTGGTGGGTTAAATTTGCATTCTCTTAACTATTGACTATTTTAAATACCTCTTCCTGTGCTTGTTTACCAACACATATGTTTTTTGTCAACGTGCTATTCAAATTTTTTTGTCCATTTTTTCCCTATGAGATTGTCTTTTTATTGAGTTTTAAGTGTGCTTTTTATATTTTTGTTTCTTAACCTTATGTTCTAAATCCCTGGTAAACTCACTTATTCTGATAGATTTATGGTAGTTTTCACAGGATTTTCTGCATAAAAGATCATGTTTTCTATTAATACAAAGTTTTACTTCTTTCTTTCCACTGTGCGTGGACTTTCTTTCTTTTTCTTGCCTTAATGTGGAGGTTAAGGCCAGTGTGTTGAATAGAAATTGCATGAATGGGCACCTTGTTTTGTCTCCAATCTTAAGGGGGAAAACTTAAGTCTTTTACCATTAAGTATGATGTTAGCTGTAGGTTTTCAATAAAGGGTATCAAATTAAGGCATTTTCTTTCTCTTCTTGGGTTGCTGAAAGTTTTTTTTTAATCATAAATGGGTATTTAATATTCTTAAATACTTCTTCAGCATTTAGTGAGATCATAATATTATTTTCCATTTTTAGTCTGCTAATATGTAGAGTAATATTGTCTGATTTACAAAATAAGCCAACTTGCATTTCTGGCATAAAAGCCACCTGGTCATAATACGTTATCATTCGTATACATTGCTGGATTTGAATGCTAAAATTTCATTTTAGGATTTGTGTCTGTGCTCACAAAAATATTTGTCCATAGTTTCCTTTCTTTGTAAACTCTTCATTTTTGATATTAGACATATTTGATATCAGTATTTCCCTCACTTCTATTTTCTGAAAGTTTGTGTACAAATTGTTTCATTTCTTCTTTAAACATTTGGTAGAATTCACCAGTGAAGCTGGCTCTACCTAGAATTTCCTTTCAGGAAGGTTTTGACTATGAATTAAATTTCTTCAATAAATAAAAGGACAGTTTTGCTACCTACTCTTTCTCGAACGAAGTTTGGTAGTTCGTATTTTTCAAGGAATTTGTCTATTGCACTTACGTTGTTGGATGTATGTTGTTCATAGTATTTCTTTACTACATTTTTAGTTTCCTGAGGATGCAATGATATTTCTGATAGTGATCATTTGTGTCTTTCTTTTTCTTCATCAGTCCAGAGGTTTCTTACTTTTGTTATCTTCTAAAAGGGCTAGTTTTTTGTTTTCCTGGTTTTAATCTACTGCTCTTCTCTTTTCTAGTTCATTGACTTCTCCTCTTGTATTATTACCTTATTCTACACTTAAGATTAATTTTCCCTTCTGTTCCTAGGTTTTTATGGGAGATGCTTAGACAATTTACTTGAGGCATTTCTTCTTTTTTAATCTGACCATTTAAAGCTATAAATTCTGCATGAAGACTGTTGTCATATCCCATAAATTTTGATATACTGAGTTTTAATTTTTATTCTGGTCAAATTATTTCTTCTTTGACCCATGACTTATTCACTAATGTGTTATTTAGTTTCAAAATACTTGGGAATGAGGACTCAGTCTACTAAGCATCTGACTCTTGGTTTCAGCTCAGGTCATGATCTCACGGTTTGTGGGTTCGAGCTCTGTGTCAGGCTCTGCACTGACAGCGCAAAGCCTGCTTGGAGTCCTCTCTCTGTCCCTCCCCTGTTCACATGCTCTCTCTCTCTCAAAATAAATAAATAAAGTTAAAAGAATATTTGGGAAATTTTCAGATAGATTTATTTAATTGCTTTCTAATTTATTTGATTTCTAGTTTAGCTTACTTTGTATGTTTTCAACATTTTAAGTATGTATTGAGCTATTGAGACCATAACATAGTCTATCATGTTCAACGTTCCATATGCACTTGAAAAGATTATATACTCTATTATTTCTGGTAGAGAAATGTTTTCTAAATATCAGTTTAAGTGGTGGATCTTGGCTGTGGTGGTGATAACACAAAGCTACACACCTGATAAAATTGCATAGAACTATATATACACAAACACACAAATGAGTATAAAACTGAATGGGCTTTGTGGATTGTACCAATGTCAGCTTTCTGGTTTGGGTGGTCTACGACAGTTATGCAAGGTGTTAACTTTGCAGGAGGTGGGGTAAAGAGTGCACAAGACCTCCCTCTCTTTTATTTTTTACAGCCTCTTGTGTATCTATAATTACTTAAAAACAAAACCTTTTATTTATTTTTTTTTAATATTTTTTTATTTATTTCTAGGAGAGAGAGAGAGACAGCGTGAGCAAGGAAGGGTCAGAGAGAGAGGGAGACACAGACTCTGAAACAGGCTCCAGGCTCTGAGCTGGTAGTCAGCACAGAGCCCGACGCGGGGCTCGAACCCCCGAACCGCGAGATCATGACCTAAGCGAAAGTCGGACGCCTAGCCGACTAAGCCACCCAGGGGCCCCAAAATAAAACCTTTTAGAGATGTGTGACACCAAATGGAGAAAAACATCCCAAAGTATCATCCAACATATTACTTAATAACCACAAAGGAGACAAATTATCTTCCCAGTGTAAAAATCTGGTGGCTACCAGTTTAACCAAGTGATTAAAACCTAACGACCAATTATGAATCAGACCAATATCATATAATGTAACGAGAAGTAGAGAGTATTATCTATGTAATAGTTTTCCAAAAATGTTTAACCTGGATCTAATCACGAGGAAACAAACAGGCAAATCTAGATTTTAGGACTATCTAATGAAAACATCCCTGGAATCTTCAAAAATTTTATTATCATAAGAGATTAAAAACAGTGGGGAGATGAATACACATTCTAATGCCATGTGTGAACATTGATTAGATTAAAAGAAACCCAGCTGTAAAGGACATTTTGAGGACAATGAGGGAGCTTTGAATATTCTTATGTGTGACTTAAGAAGTTTCTTCTGTATGACAGTGCTATTGAGACTAAGCCGGAGAATATCTTTTTCTCAAGAGCTACTCTTTCAAGTATTTAAGCATAAAGTATGACGTTTGAAACTTACTTTAATGCCCTTCAGAGAAACCATGTACATACAAGTGTATTTGTGTGAGTGTGTAAGTGTGTGTGAGTGTGTAAGTGTGTGTGGGGGGGGAAGCAGTTTTTTTAGAATATGGATATAATAATTTCTACTCTGATGACTCATAGAATTATCCTAAGAGTTACAGGTTACTTGGTAAAATTCAAAACACTATATAAATGGTAGTAATTAATACCAAATTAAAGTGTTATTATCAAGTGCGTATACTTACAGAATTGCTACTTAATGCATGACTAGTAGGCCTGAAGCCTCAGATAACCTGGGAGCTTGTGAAAAATGCAGACTTTCAGGCCATACTGCTAACGATGGAGTAAGAACCTTCATTTTAGCAAGCTCCCTGGGTGGTCGGGGCCCATGTTAAAATTTGAGAAGCACTGCTTTAAAGCATCAGAGTGATTATTTTGTGTTTAGCACAGTACCCTGCACATAATGGCACCTGATAAACAGTTTGAGGATTTGGGAATGAGTTTTAGGGAAGATGAAAAGCATAGGCAAATCCGCAGAAGAGGGAAGGAGCATGTTTGCCATATTGGGCAGGCAGCAAGTAAATCATTTGGCCAGTTTGAAGTCCCAATTCTGGCGTGGGAGGCTGGGACATCGGTGGAGCACCTTGACTTCCAGATCACATGATTCTAACTCTTGAGATCAAAGCAGTGCTTTCAGGGAAATTGATCCCCAGGTGCTGTGTGGTGGGGAAGTGGGTAAACAGGACATGTTTTTCTAGCTCAGTATCTTCTTTCTAAGGTGAACTAGACCTAATGGTGACAAGACACCCGCTTTCCATTCCTTTCTAACCAATTCCCTTTTCATTCAAGTCATTTAGAATTCGCTTTTGAGGCTTGCAATCAAGGAGCCCTCACTGAGACAGTGGGAATCCTGGAAACCCTCAGCCAGTGTTCCAGTTTGGACTGGCTCTAGAAACTGAACTCACTGGGACCACTCCTATAGGCCACTAACAAGCCTTTGTGGTCACTTCTTATCCCCTATCATTTATCTTCCACACAGCAACCAGAGTGAACTTGTAAAAACATGAATCAGATTACGACATTCTTTTGTTTAAAATCCTCCAATGGCTGCTTGTTTTGTTTAGAAAAAGTCCAAGTTCGTACCTTGGCACCAGCTCCCCCACCTACTGCTTTTCTAGTTGCTCTCCCTGATATGCTGCAGCCATACTGGCTTTCTTACCCATTCAAGAACATTCCAGGTTCATTTTTTTGTTTGGATTTTTACACCAGCTAACTGCTTTGCTTAGAATATTCTGAGTCATGGCTTCCTCCTTCTCATCATTTAGGGCTTAATGCAAAGTTCCGCTTCTCTTAGGGGTCTCTGCTGACCACCCTAAGTTATACTTCCTCTCAGTTACAATAAACCCTGTTTGATTTTCTTCATGGAATTGTCACTTTGTAAAACAGGAGCATCAAACCATGGACCCGTGGCCTATTTGACCTGCCTCCTGTTTTTATAAATAAAGTTTTACTGGAACACAGCCACACCCATTTGTCTGTGTATGGCTGACTCAGCACCACAGTGCCAGAGCTGAATGGTCATAACACACGGTCCTACAACACCTAAAATATATACTATCTGGCCTTTTACAGAACATTTTTGCCAAACCCTGATCTAAAATGTTAAAGGTATTTTTTTCTTACTTATTTGTTTGTCTGGGGTTTCTTTTTCCCCCTGAGAATATAAGTCCCACAAAGGCACAGATTTTCTGTGTTATTCACCACAGAATCCCCCAAATTTAGAACTATGCCTGGCTCATAATAAGGTGGATCAATAAACACTCATTAAAAGGGAGGAAGAGAACAAAGGGGGCAAGGAGGGAGGGAGAGGGGGACATGAAGTCAGGGGACACCGGTGTAGAATTTACAGCTAACTGAGCGGGGCCTCCACTCAGATTAAAAGCAGATTGGAAGTGAGAGAGAATGGAGGAACTTTGAGGAGTCAGTAAAGAACTTTGAGGAGTACAGTAAAATTTTACAGTAAAGAAGTAAAATCCATCTGGAAAGAGATGGATTTTAGGGGAGTATCTCCTAGTGAGGTCCCAAAGGTCTGCCCAGTACTCGGGACTGTGTCTCTGCCTGTTCAAGCTCACTCTGTGTGGAGTTTTCGCCTTCAGACTCCCTCCCCCCTGATAAGGAAGCAGCTGTGATTATCCTTAGGAGGACTGGCCTGTGGGGTCCTGCACTTGTGAGGGCACAGGGAGGAGGTATAGGATTCCCAGGCGGCATCACAGAAAGCACCTCAGCCTGGGATGGTAGCCTTTAGCAGAGATACTTAAAACCATGCTACTCAGGGTAAGCCTTCTTTTCTCTAAGAAGGGAATACTTTCAGATATTGAGGCAGGGAGTTGTGGCTGCCATAGAAATGACCTCATCATTCAGAATCAGAGAAGTTGTTGATTTTTTAGAGCTATCCTCAATCACTTTAAGAGTGAGGTGAGGATGGGGGTGGGGAGCTCAGTTGGTTAAATTGACTCTTGACTTTCAGCCAGGGTCATGATCTCCTGGTTTGTGTGTTCAAGCCCCACATCAGGCTCTGTGCTGATGTCAAGAAGCCTGCTTGCTATTCTGTCTCTCTCTCAAAGTAAATAAAAATAAACTAAAAAAAAAAATAAATAAAAGAGTGAAGTGAAAGGGGGAGTGGGGAAGATGAGCAATTGTTGTTGTTGTTGCTATAATCATGCCAAAGCCACAGGAGTAAACTGAGATAGCTCCAGGAAAATTGGGACATATGATCATCTACAGAATAAAAAATCAAAAAAGCAAATACTTGCATATTGCTTACCATATGCCAGGCATTGTGTCATGCACATTGCACATACTGACTTTTTAAACCCTCACAATAACCATGTGAGATAGGGACTCTTATTGTTCCCATTTTATAGATGGAGAAATTGAGGCACGGAGAAAATTGCACTAGGTCAAACTACTGGTACGTGAGAGTCAGGAGGCAAACTTAAGCCACCTGATGGCAGAGTCTACCTTCCTGACCACGAGCCAGCATGGAAAGTGGACATAGAGGGGATGCACAGGAGCAGTTGCCTTCTGGGATCTTCCAGGAGCAGAACCAGCTCTTATCTCCTTTCTTTTCCACAGCTTGTGAAGCCAGAAGAGACTCAATGGCTGATTTCAAGCTCACTTCCTCTCCCTCATCAGTGTCCTTACTCTTTGAACCCTATCCCCCTAGGTTCCCATTCACCTACCCCTTCACACAAACACATACTCGGGGTGGAAAGTTATCTGTAAGCAGCGTATGGCTGGGCCAGATGGACAGCCTAGTGGCCAGACGGAAAATGGGTTCCTGGAAGTCAGGACAAGGGCAGACAGATAGGAGTTTGGGAATCTGGAGACTGAGAACAAAGGGCCAAGTCCAACTCTGGATCAAGAAGCACTGCAGCATTGGTTTGCCAGGGCTGCCATACTTAACTTGGTGTTGCAAGTGGCTTACACAACTGAAATCTGTTGTTTCACAGTCTGGAGGCTGGATGTCCAAGATCAAGGTGTTGACAGGTTTGGTTCTTTCTGAGAGCCATAGAAGGTCTGTTCCATGCCACTCCTTGCTCCCACTGCTTTGCTAGCCATTGTTGGCATTTCTTGGCATGTAGATGCATCACCCTTGTCTTTGCCTTCATGTCCACATGGTGTTCTCTCTGTAGATGTGTCTATGTCCAGATTCCCCCCTTTTTTTGAGAACAAAGGCATATTGGATTGGGGCCCATCCTACTCCAGTATGAACTTATCTTAACTTGATCATCTGCAAAGACCCTATTTTCAAGTAAGGCTACAGGGACAGGTTCTGGGGTTAGGATTTCAACATCTTTTAGGGGGACACAATGCAACCCATAACAATTCCTATAATTACTAAGAGCTTGGAATCCGGTGGAAATAGTGTTGGAAGAAGAATAGCTGGAAATAAAGAAGGAAGGTCTGGCTGCAAACAATCTGGAGGCATTTGTTGTTGACCTTTAGGTGGTTGTGTTGTGCTGGCTTACAACCAGAGGCAGGGCAGAGAGCGGTGGGCCATGGCAGCCCAACCGTCCCAAAAGGCAGACGAGAATAATTGAAACCCACATCCCTTCTTGCCTCTTATTCCCCTCTTACCTTAGTCCTATGCAGAAATCCTTCACAGCTCAGCACAGCATTCTTTTTAAAGATTATAAATGACTGTGTATGTCTAGAGTTTAATTTTGTATCCGTTTTTATTCATGAATCACATTTCTGCAAAGACATTAATCCTCACTCATTACTAAGTGCACTGTCAGCTTGATAATTCACCAATGTGTTTTTGTGCATTATGTTACAACAAATAAGCTTCTTAATAGGCTTAAATGGCATTCTTTCCTTAAAAATTTCTTACCTAAATAAAAACATATGATTGAGGGATTCATAAGGCATATCTGATCACCTCTCAAGTCTCTCTCTTGTTCTCTTGAAGTCTAATTCGACATGTGGGTTGGAATTGAGCATGCTGGCTACATAAGGAAGGAACTCAAACTCAAAGGAGGCCTCTAAGGATAAAGCCATATAGATTGTCAAGTTCAAATGGCCACCTTTGGATATTGGGCTTCCTATTTGTTGATACCTTTGGAATTTGATGACTGAAAGAAATCCCTCATCTCCTTCCTGCTACACAACAATGCTGCAACCACTTCTACTCCCATATCAGAGTTGAGTTAGGCAGTAAGGTATATACTTAGGTGTAGGCAAAATGGAGGACAAGGAGCCTAGTTTTCCATTTTTATGAAGCCAAACCTATTGGTAATGTTTATGTTTTCTCCCTTTGCTTGTATATTTAGAAACAGTCTAATGCGTACCTTGGACTGATTTGAAGTATATTTTCCTCTAATAGGTTATTCTAAGAATGAAATAATCAGAGGTGCATACACATAGTTTTGCACAGTTACAAAGATGACTTTTTAAAGGATATTTTTTAATAGTATTATCTTAGGATATTTGATTTTAAGATTTTTATAGTAAAAAAAAGGAAATAACCTCACTGTCTAAGAATAGAGGAATTAATAATATGATGAAATAGGGGAGCCTGGGTGACTCAGTTGGTTAAGTGTCCGACTTTGGCTCAGGCCATGATCTCACGGTTCGTGGGTTCGAGCCCCACATCGGGCTCTGTGCTGACAAGTAGGTCAGAGCCTGTTTCAGATTCTGTGTCTCCCTCTCTCTCTGACCCTCCCCTGCTCACGCTCTCTCTCTCTCTCTCTCAGAAATAAATAAAACATTAAAAAATTAAAAAAAGAATATGATGAAATACTATCTAATGATGTAATACATGTTCAAATTATATTAAGTGGGGGAAAATATTAAAATAGTATATATATCACAATCCTGCTTTTGTAAAAAGTTATATATCTGACTATGTGCAATTTATAGCAAAATATTGATGGTGCTTAGTGCTTGAAGTACATTGTTTTCCTCTTTGTGCGTTTCTGGATTCTATAATAAACATATATTACCATTAGAATACAAAAATAGTGATATAAACTTCTTAAAAACACAATAAAAGTCTTTATAGGGACACTGGCTTCCTCCCTCTGAAATGAAATGAATTCCTCTGGTCCCCTATGCTTCCTCCCATCTGAATTCTGTTAGCAGCAGAGAGACTTGCACTGGCTCTGACTCAGAGATGGTTTTGTTGCAAATCAGCTAGTTTAAGTGAAAGGAGTTTATTACAGGACAGATATGAAGGAGGGCGTCTTCTAGGAGTTCCATCAACAAGAGTTTTTGGGATTTTCTTTACTGCTCTTTCAATATTTTCAGTCAGTATCTAAGTTTCTTCGTGTCTGTGTTTATTAGTTTAAGTTCTTGAAAAAGTCAATCTAGATTGGTCTTTGGCCATGCAGTTGATTCACTCCACCGGTGTTGGTGTTCAATCTGGTCCATCAGTGATGGCTGGCTAGGTGGGCTTAAAGGAGCAGATGTTTTAGGGTCTGGAAAATCAATGAGGTCTGTATCTCTGAACTAGATCATATTTTGCTTCTTTTCTTCTCAAGTAAGACGGAAACTTCAGGAAAGCAAGAAATAAGCCAAAGGAATCACATCTGCCCTATGTTCCCTATCAATTTCAACCTCCAAAAAATATATAGGTTAATATGCCCTATTTCCCTCCTGCTTTTAGTCCTCTGCCTCAGCGTGGGAATGTTCACAGATCCTTAGACTTGGGCTCACTGCTTGCTCAATGATTGGGAGCAAACCACCAAAAGCTTTCTTGGCGTTAGAGTTGAGTTTCTGCATTCTTACTGGACTACTCCCATTCCAACAAAAGAGGAGAAGAGTGTTGTTCTTTACATGATTCTCTTAAAGGCATGATTCTGAGAAGGTATAAAAGTGAATTACAACCTCCCCCCTCCCTCCCCACCATGGAGAAATACCCTGACTTCTTTTTCTTCATTTGAGGTGTAAAGAGATGGGTTTCTCTCTAAATACATTAGAAAATTAGGCAAAAAAAAAATGACACAGAAACAAAATGCAGGACTCAGGAAGGAATTTTCACATATTAGTCTTTTGCCATTTGTTCAGAAAACTGGGAATGTTTCAGGAAGGAAGGCAATCACTGTGACCTCTTTTGTTGAAGAGCAATAGTTATCTAGCAATGCCCGTAAGAAAAATGTTGGTTGCATACCTGGTTTTCAGAGGCCCTGATGGCTCTTTGAGGACTCTGTCAGGGGTTACCTCCTAACAGGGATTTCTCTTGCTGGGTTAGGAGGATGAATGATGCAGTTTCAGCCAGGAAAGCCCTCCTTCCTTCTTCTCTGGCTACTACAGCTGACCACTACTTTCCCAACTCATCCAATGTCTGACAGTTGTAAAATATAACTTCAGATTGTATTTTTTCTTGTACTGTTCTGGAAAGTTCTGCAAGTCATTTAATATCTGCTAGATTTTTCAGTGTCTTCTGGCAGAAACCATGTTGTGTCATTTAAAGAAAATATTCCTCATGGTTCGTAACAGAGTTCTGGACGCAGCTGGTCTTCAACTAAATAGGATATTAGTGAAATTCAGCTCTACATCAGCAGGTTAAAGTAGTTATTAAGCAGCATGAAATGCACATAAAATGTATCTTTTAACCTTTGAAAACTCTTGTGTCTATCACTCTGCCAAAACTAAAGAGTGTTTTTTCCTAACTTGAACAACCCAAAACAACCTCCCCATTTGCTGTGCAGCAATATATCAACGTGTGATGACTTCACCAAAAGTTGTTTATTTAGGCAAAACAAACAAACAAATGCATAGAAATAATAACAACCCAACTTTAGTCAAGCATCTCTTCAATCACTACAGATCACAAGAACTGCAAAGGATCAAAACATTGACACTAAATAATAATACTTTCTCGGTTGACAGGGAAATAGCTACTAGCCACTGTCACTCTAGACCCTGCCTGACACAGGTCTTCGATTTCATTTTTAGTGATAGAGAATCAATTCAGAATTCCCAGTATAGGTTGACACTTCGTCCACTTGCTATTCTAAAATGGCAAAGGACTTCCCAAGGCAGGACCTGCCTCAAGTTCATGGTCTAATTGCACAGACAATAGCTGATCTCAAAATAGTCACTTCCAATATTTGGACCTTACCTTTCTAATATGGTAATAGAGGTAATAATATGCCATCTGGACAATATAAGCAATATAACCATTAATTACAAGAGAGTTGCAAGGATTAAATAATATAATGTGAATATGTTTATAAGCTGTGGAATATGATATATTGTTAATATTAATAATATCGAATAGTGTGAATCATCTTCTCACAGGAAGAGAATACAGCCATCTCAGAGCTCTCTTACTCATAAGGAATAAACATTCAGCTATTTCTACAAGAGGAGAAATTCTTGACATAGAATATTAGTGAAATGCAACTTCTAGTATTTATCCTCTTGTTCTCAAAACAAGTGTCTCTGGTTTTTCACCATTATTTATCACCATTTTACAGATCAGGAAACTGAGGTCAAACTTCTGGCAAATGATAGCATTAAGACGTATGCCTTTCTCCAGTGCCAAAGTCCTAATCTGTGCTTTTAAGCACAAACAAGCTTGATGACAAATTCTCAGACTGTGACTGAATGAATAAGAAATGCTAGTTCTAAAACAAGTACTTGGGAAAAGTTACCAGTGCAAATTGGGATTAGAAGGGAATAGTTCCTTTCCCTCCTGGATGTTTACACTGGTGGTTCGTCCATTCATGGGCAGCAAAACACAGGAAATCTGTGCTGCGAGTTGCTGGGATCTAAGGGGGCCCATGATTGACTCATGTGTTGTTTCTGTACTATGCTTGCCAATTATATTTTTAAACAGCAGCTACTGTTATATACTTTTTTCTCTCTCAGGAGTTCACAAACAAGTTTTTAATTTTAAGGTCAAATTGGAGGTCACTCTCAAGGTATGGGAAATTCCATTCCCATGGCTGTGTCTGGACACAATTTCTTTCTCCCGCAGGGCATTCTGGAATGTAGAATCACAAGCAGGACAGGCAAAGTGAGACGCAGAACAAGGCTGCAGAAATGTGCTCCGTGGGGAACATTTTTCTTCTATTTCAATATTAAAATGGGAAAAATAGAAACTCCGGAAAATAAAAAGTTCAAGAAAAGTGCTCTCACTACATATGTTTGGGAGTAGAAAGGAGAATCTCACTTTCACTTACAAAATTAGCTCTTTACTTCCTCAGATCTTATTAAATATATTATAACCTTTCATCGGCAAAATAGTCAGGGGAGAATCTGAATAACACTCATCCCAGAAAAAGACACTAAGCCACCTGGCTTCTCTAGATTTATTAGCTCAGCTAATATTGATGAAGATGAAATTAATCCTGATTATTGATATCTTGATAATAATGGTGGGAGCATGCAGGTAACCTGAGTCTCTTGTGGAAAGATCTGGAGGTTTCCTAAAGCTTTCTAACTTCCTGGGAAAAATAGGGAACAATCAATACCACCCAATGTGTGTTGTGACTCTTATAAAGTTAACACTCTTGACTTATGCCTCAAGGATTGGCCATTAACTCTGCAGCCAGTTACATAGGCAGGGCAAATGCTCTAATCAGGGGCTTGTACTCTCGATACAGACATTTTTTTTTTTTAATACCCATGACACCTCGTTTAGAACACTCTCTCCCTCTTTGCTTCCTTTCTGAATGGAGGTTAACTATATAAACGTGCTTGTTGTTCGTTGACGCATTCAGCTCCAGTAAATCACTCCTCTGATTTTTGCTTTGGGTCCACAGACCCATGGTGTGATGTCTCACATGGATTTGACTAAGTGATTTTAAAAACCAAGGCTGCTGAAATCTGACCCAGGTAAAAACAAGTTACACACACGAAAAGCTTAGCATTCTCTTTGTGAAACACCAGCCAGCTCCAATCTGTATGAGCCCATGGTAAATTATCCACCTGTTTTCACTTACATGACATTAAAAAACACTTACACATCATTACATTTTTGTATCATATTAGTGAAAATGAACGCTAGCACAATATGAGATAAACAGTGCTAATGAGGTAGAAGGTTGCACCTCTATTGCCCTGATAAGATTACGGTGGCCCTGATCAACTTGTGGTCATTTTATGGAACTCTTTGGACCTTGCTGTCTGGACAGAGAACAGAATGAGAACCTTGCTGCCAGCACCTGCTCTTTCTCCACATACCTGGACCACTTCTGAGCAGGGCTAGGCTGAATCGCTGCAAGACACTGGAACTTTAAAATCTCATTGGAAATCAGGTTGCTATTTTTCTTGTGGTCAATGTGGATATACAATTACTATGAACACAAATATAGCTTTTGTCCCTTTCAGCTTTAATTGTATAATCAAAATGTCGCCAGAATATTTATTTCTAATGACGGTAGTTTCCATTTAGGCTTTCAAAATACCGTTTAAGTCATTCTCATATTGGGACCGTCTCAGAAGACTAATGGCAGGCCATGTTATACCTTTAACAGTAATTGTCAGCTGCACAAAAAAAATCCATACTTTCCTAAGAGAAAATCAATACGATTACCAGGAAAAAAAAAAAAAAACCATCACACGTTATTTTGTTTAATCTGCTTCATATTTACCAAAATGCATTGGGTACATCATGGGTCTCACTTTCCCCCTCACCAACCAAACCTCAGGAAAAGATATAATAAGAGGATCATAGCAGTTCAGTTTTAATAAGCTCTGTTTAAACAAGTGCTTTGGTGTGTTTATCCAGTGTTGAAGAAGGTTGCAGGAAGCATGGGTGACTGATCATGGAATATGGTGCCCTGTCTCATAACTTAGATTCCACCAGATGGCTGGGAAGGGGGTCCACAGGCAGTGGAGAGAGTGGAAAGACTCTGGCAGACAGGCAGTCTCTTGTTGCAAGGCTTTTTTTGATAGGAAAATTTCTATTATATATTTTTCATTGATGGAGTCCCATGCCCCATCACGTTTTCCAGACAAAGAGTAAGCGATCAAGAAATTTTGGAATTGTTTCATGTCTTTTCTTGCTAAAATGGCTATAAGCATCTCCAAGAGCCATCTCTCTGAGATTTAGGAGAAACAAATGCAAGATGTATCTTCCATAATCTCAAGCTAACTTTTATCACAGTCTAAATTCCATCATCATCTCCTCTAAAACAGGGCATCAGCAGATCCTTGAGTCCCAACAGAATTGGTTGCTTATGCATTTATTATAGCATTTACCATATTCTGTCTCATATTATAGATTTTTATTCATCCCTCTCTCTGGCTAAACTAAAAACACCTTGGCAGTACTATTATTCATGATAGGTAGATTAGTGCTAGGTATCTACCAAGTGTTGATGGTTGTTGACTGCTAATTCTCTGAACTGCAGCAAAGATAACCCATAATAAAGTAAGGCCCAGTCTTAGTAGCATCTCTGAGAAGAAAGGACAAAAGTGAGATATTTATGAAGTTTGGAGGTGGAGGGGGAGGTGATATTGTCCCGGGAAGGTGCCCTGATTGGGGTTGGGTATGCTTGGTAACATAATAATGTAGACTGATGGACACAGCAATGCAAGGGTTTCTAAGAGAGTCTTGAGTCAATATATGATGAGTCTTGAGAAAGGATACTCACTCTAATAAGGGCTAGTTGAGCAAGCTATTGGTCTATGCTTTGGAAAAATGAGTTGGGAGACATTTCTGAGACAAAAGTATTTTCAACTTCATCTTTGGCAAGTGTTTCCTGCAATTGTAACATCAGACGGTAGAATAGTAAAGTCAGGTTAATGTTGAGAGTGAGTTGTATAGCCACCGATGGTTTGAGTTCTCAGTATATATTTGGAAAGTTGCTCTCAAAATTAAATGTTTCTTTCTTACTCCTAACTTTGAAAAGCTCAGATTCATTCAACACCTTAAAAAAGAAAAACAAATGAAGGTCATGGTGGTACTCAAAAGAACACACTCCCTTTCTCTAAACTTGGGTTTTCCAAAAGAAGAAGAAAAGAGGGAAAATTAAATGTGAAAGAGGGAGTCAGAATAACAAGGAAAGATGAAAAACAAAATGTGTCAGTTCTGAAAATGTCCTTGGTTATATCAATTTAAATAATATTACAAAACTTCTTTTGGTAAGGCAGTAATACTGGTTTGATCATCAACCTAAAATACCAGAAAGTAGTAGAATATTGTTCAAGATGTCAGTGAAGGAATTCAGAAAGTAGTAAAGCAAATAAATAAGCAAACAACCCAAACATTACTGATGTGCTTCTTTTGGGGTCTACTAGTTTGGAAGTGACTAAGGGCTGGTTATAGTAAGTGCTCAGTTAATGATTAATAAATGATTGATTTCTAAAACAGGAATTTAAGTTAACATGCATCACTCCTGATGCTTAGAAATACCACGTGATTGGTGCTTTAGAAGTAATTTGTAGTCTACAAGGAGTACATACAATTATATAGGGGTATGAGATGATGGGGTGAAGAAGAAAGGTAAGAAATGTGTTCCCTTTTCCCCCAGGTCTGACAAGTTAGTGTCAGAATCAGAATTTCCATAGATTATGGGATGCGTTGGGAGTGTAGATTAAACCTGGAGTTTCAGATGAGTTCTAAGGGTCTGGATAGCAAAAGGACATGGCTGCAAGGTCAATTAGAATATGAGTGGACTGTTCAGTACTGTGAGTGTAAATATGGAAAGATAGACAAGATTGAGAGTCCTGGGTGCAGTATAGGAGCCAGGCACCACATTCTGGAGGATAGAATATAAAGTCTATGGGCGGTAGTACAAGAAGGGAGAAACCAGTAAGTGGTGATTGTATGAAACAAATTGACTGGACCTGGATCTGGAGGACATGATCCCCAAACTAAGAAGCCTTGAGAGTCAGGAACTCCAGAGTAGAAGGAACAAGGAAGAATAAATGCTTAGAAATGTAGGTAAGAAGACACTGGGACATGAGGTCCCATAAGCTTCTGGGTGGTAGGCTGACTAGTAGATCCCATCATCAGAGTTGTTTGAACTGAGCTTGCAAAGTCAGAGACTCCTTACATATTACTCCCTGAGGGCCTAGAGCCTGGAAAGATCCTCAGAAATTTTCTTTCACATCAAAGACTACAGGGAGACAACTCCCTAGTGCCTGTTGGATTTGTTTGGCCCTGCCCTCCCTGTTATAGGTTGGGTTAGGAGTACAGATGGTTTATTTGGGAGTAACACCCACAAACGGAAAAGGGTGCGAAGCAGCAGTGGACAGGGGATCACTGCCCCATGGACTAAGTCTCTGTTAGCTCTCAGAGGAGCTCCAGAGCAAAGGCTGTCCATTAGAAGAGCTCTTCATTGGACAGGAATGGCCAGGCTCTTTTGCCAAGGTTTTGCATGCTCATTGGCTGGAGTCCTCTTCAAGAAGAACATGACCCCTCCTTGAAAGCTAAGGCATGTCCTGAAGGTGCTAGGATCTGGAAGCTGTCCAGATCCTATATAGCTGTCCTAACTATATTCCTTTAAGCTGGGCAGCAAGTCTTTCTTGAAGGCATCTGAGCAGCATGTTCTCCATATCTGCCACAGTCTATCTCTTGTTCTACACGGATTCCCTTCTTCATCTTCTTTCCGGGAGCAGAAACTCTGGGGTAGCTGGCCTCTACTCTTGATAGGAAACTTAAAAGAGGGACATACATGGGATGCCCCATTGCATCAGTCTGTCTCAGGGCTGCAACTGAACTTATGGTAACCTCCCCATCCCCCGTTTGGTTCACTGTTCTGAAACCCTCCCCACCCTCAGCTGCTAACTCTGGTGACCAAACCCTCATTCCTGAGGGACCTGAGCCTCTGGTAACCATGACATTTGCAGGATGGGGTAGTGCACTAGTCCATTTGTATCTATGATTGGACAAGGAAGTACTAAGAGGTACTCAAGTGGGTCACACATTTATCTGTCTGCCTCCATTGTGTAACAGTAGCTCTACCTCCTCCTGAGGAGTAGTAAATGGTCCCTGAAAGAATGGTGACTCCTCTTCCTGAATGCTGGTCTCTGGACAAGGAGCCCAGATGCCCAGGAAGCAGTCACAAGACCTTTGTTGTGTCCCTTGGAGAGAGTAGACCCCCTCTAGAGATGAAGGCCTCCAATGCCACAGAGCTGAGAGCTGCAGAAGCACAAATTCCCCCAGTGGGTGATTGGGAGTGATGGTAAGTGAAGCCACTCCTGCTCTGACTCCTCGGTTTCCAGACCCAGGTATTTTTCCTAGTGGGACACCACGTCATATTACACCCTTGACTTAGTGCATATACTATGCTTTGAAGGCTGGTACCTTATACTCACAAGTTCTTACCTCCGTGATGGTGTTTTACCTTCGGCAGACCATTCCAACACCACATCGGGCTAGCAGCTTCTGGGCAGTGTAGCAGGTGGTCCTGCCAGGGATTCCCAAGGTCATGGGCCCACTCCTGTACCTCTATTGCTGAAAAGTGTACTCCTTGGTGAGCTGCTGTGTCATGTGGGACTTCAACCATAGGGATCCAGGCCATGAGCCTCTGGAGAGTTGGTGCTGGCTGAGGCCTTATGGACAGAAATAGCAAGCCTATACTTACAATAGGCATCTATTCCTATGAAAATGAACCACTGGCCCTTCTAGAATGAAAGGGTTCCAAGGTATTTAACTTGTCACCAAGTGGTCAAAGGTCTCTTAGGGAGCAGTGTCATCTGGGGACCCAGCACTTCTCACTAGGGCTGGGAGGTTGGACATCCGGAGGTGGCAGGAGCTGGATTGGCCCTGGTAAGAGGGAGTTTATGGTGTTGGAACCATGCTCATCTTCTATCTCAGCTACCACGGCCTCTTTGTGTGCCCATCCTACCTGGACTGGGGTGGCCACTAACAAAAGTTTGCCAACATCAAGGGTTCTAATCATTTTGTCCACCTTGTCGATGTGGCTGTCCCGTGGGGTCTCCTTTAGGCTGAGCATTATTGTGTGATATAAAGGTCTTTGCACTTCATGTCCCCTCCTGTGCATATGGCTGTGGGGGGGGGTCCCTTTGAAGGGCTGGGGAGATCAGTATAGTGTGAACCTGCTGTGATTGTGCAGTATTCTCCCTTTTGGAGACCCAGCCATATCTCTAGTTGTGGGTTCCAGGACTGAATACCAGCTCCAGTCCCAAAACAACTGGGTATGCTATTAAGACTTTTTACTGGGGGAACCACTCTCAGACTCCTGCTCATCCATTCTTGCTTCAACTGAAGAATGCGTGTGTACATACACACGCACACACACGTCAGCCACCCACCTATTTTGCCTCCAGGGAGGCTTTGTTCTACTAATCATCTCCCTAACACTGTCTGTATTGGTGTCTGGGCTACCACACTGACCTTGCCATCTGTGCACCCCTTCTCATCAAGGATGAGTTCTCATTATCCTCCAGGAGGTAACTATCCAGTTCCCAAATCCTTCCTAACACCTTTTTTAGACTTGTGTCAACTGTCTCAAGTTGAAGTCTCCAGGAAGCAGATGCTGAGGCAGAGTTAGGAATGCAGAAGGTGATCAGGAGGTAACACTTACAAAAGGAAAATGAGAGGAGGCGGGATTGGACAGGGAGATCCATCAGCTTGACATTGCACCCTAGAAAACCTTCACAAGTTCAACAGGGAGCACCTGTGCAAACATTGCCGGTTAGAGGCGTCCCCGGCAAGGTCCCGGCTCCACTGCTCAGGCATTGGCTAGGGGGACTGGCATCCTGGTGGATGTTTAACAGTGGCTCTCCGGTGTGTGTGTGTGGGGGGGGGATTCTGATCTGTAGTGTTGCTAATCCCTGTAGTACAAATACTTGCACCGTGGTCGATTTCAAGACATGCACGTTATTGTCTCTGTTGTCCATTCATATGAGCCAGCACACCACTGGCTGAAGGCCACCCTGACAAGGCTGGGACCCTCTTCACACCTAGGGTTTGCTTGAAAGGAGCCTACAGTTGGAGACCATCAGCTGACAATCTTCCTTGAAGCTGGGCAGCAATTCCCTCCTTGAAGGGGAATCTGAGCAGCTCCTCTGCCACACCGGGGATGTTCACTGAAAATAGGTAAAATAGTATCACCTCTCAAAATGGGAAAAATGGGTTTCCTTATTGTACAAGCATGATAAAAGAAGAAATGAGGGAGGAAGATGAAATGTAGTTCAGAATGTGCAAGAGCTCTTCTGTGTTATGAATCAATTTGTCATAATAAAGAGATATAAGGAATTCTCATTTCGACTGACAATACTCTCTCCTTCCCATCCTTCCACGTGGGGCATGATTTTACACTGCTGGCAAAAGATTGTTTCACTCCATTCTTTGATTTGAGAGATAAGAGAAGGGAAGAGGGCCATCAGGGCAGGAATGAGTATTTCTTACCAGAAACATCCTATCATGCTTTGCTTACTTCTCAGAGTGACACCATAGATGTATACATTATTAACTCCATTTTAAAGATACGGGAAGTGAGGTTCGAGAATGTTGGTTCCTCATCCTATAAAATTTAGTTCTGTTTTCTTCTTCAGGAGGTTAAATCTGAAATCTCCTATCCCCACATGATCACATAGCACCTATTTATTTCTAGCTTAGCATTTGGCATACTATATTAACATTATTTATGTGTTTTTCCATCCCAGATAGATGTGGAGCCCCTTGCGGCCCTGACTGTCTTCCCAGTGCTAACATACCAGGGACAGAGTAATGGCTCAAAAATTGTTCTTTCTTGCAGTGCCTGGGTGGCTCAGTTAAGCGGCCGACTTCGGCTTAGGTCCTGATCTCGCATTTTGTGGGTTCCAGCCCCGTGTCAGGCTCTGGGCCAACAGCTCAGAGCCTGGAGCCTGCTTCAGATTCTGTGTCTCCCTCTCTCTCTGCCCCTCCCCTGCCTGTGCTCTGTCTCTCTCCCAGAAATAAGTAAACATTAAAAAAATGAAAATAAAATATTCTTTCTTAAACTATAGCTAAAGACTGACAAGCTAAAAAGTGACCAAGCCAAACCATGAACCTAGAATAATTATATGCCACAAAGCCACTGTTCCTCTTGCTGCTGCAGTGTTTTCCTTTAGGGGCAATATGTACGCCGGGGTCTGTGCGTATGAGTGAGCACACACACACATACACTTGGATCCTTTTGGAAAACAGAAATGACACGTTCCAGATTTTGTGACAAAGAGGGGGCAAGTGACTTCAGCATTTGTTGATTTGGGCTTGTTGTTTTCTTCATTCCCAAACACAGACCTTACCAATCAACACGGTGCACATTCGAGTCAGTATGTAGCTCAGGTCTCAGTGAAATGGGCTGAGGGCTGAGGAGGGACTCGCACGTGGGTGGGCGAGCCGTCTACTCATCTCTAAAGTTTGCCTCTTGGTTGTCACTCTCGCACCTCTGAGCAGCCCGTAAGCTCCCAGGCAGGCTAAGCTTAGGTAGCTTAATTACAGAGGCTATTATTTACTAGGGCCCCAGCTGAATCCATCAAACTAACTTCCCTTTAACCTGAGCCAGATTTGATTATGAAGCCTATTTATTGAGTGTTTCCCCCTTTGGCTGTGCGTGTTTTGATTTAGGTATACATACTTACCCATTTGAAAAGTAGCTGTGTGCTGACACATTTTCTATTTTTTAAAGTAATATTGCATGTAACGTAATTTTGAGAAAAAATACATGCTCAACACAAACAAACAAACAAGAAAAGGGTCTTTGAATTTAGAATAATGGATACCTGCAAGGCAGCAAGTTGCGTGAGAGATTTTGCTCAAGTAACTTATAACTATCAGTAGAAACCCCCAGGGATTTACGGCTGTTTTTGCAGAAGCTGTTTGCAGTGGAATAAACAGACAAGTGCTCTATATATCATTTTAAGTAAGACAAATAAAGCTCTGTTTCCACCTTACAACGATGTCATTGTCAGTTATATAAGAATAATTCTGTGTGACTTTTTATGAATTCTTCCCCTGTGCAGAAATACAATGGCCTAATTTTCTACTCCCTGTATTATAAATAAATGGCCTTCTTCAGCATTCTTAGGTCCACCCAAACTATCTCATCCTGAGCAAGGGGTATCTTTCCTCCCACTCAGTGCTCACCTGAGCAAAGGAAAAGCAGTGATCCATCTCTGGGCAGTCAGGATTCTCCCACTTTGTAACCTGCTCGGCTCCTCTCCTCTGCCAAGGGAGCATCACATCCTCTGGGGGTCCCTGTCCCCAGGCAACCACTGATCTGCCTTCTGTCACTGTCAATGAGTTTGCATTTTCTAGAATTTTGCATAAGTGGAACCATACAACAGTTACTCTTTTGTGGTCTATCTTCTTTCACTTAACATAGTTATTTTGAGAATCATCCATATTGTAATGTGTTAATTTTTTTTTATTCTGAGTAGTATTCTACTGTATGGATATGCCATAGTGTGTTTATCTATTCCTGTGTTGATGGGTATTTGAGTTGTTTCCAGGTTTTAGCTATTACAAATAAAGCTATGAACATTTGGGTACAAGACTTGTATAGACAGATGCTTTCATCTTTTTCAGGTAAATACCTAATAGTAGAATGGCTGGATCAGATGGTGGATGGATCTTTAATATGAAAAGAATGCCCAAGTGTTTCCTAAAGTAGTTGTACCATTTTGCACTTCCACCAGAAGTATATAAAATTTTAGTTTCTCTACACCTTCACGAGCCACTGGTATGGTCAGTCTTTTTAATATTAGCCACCCTCATAAGTGTGTAACGATTGTGTAATTTCATTGTGGTTTTAATCTGTGTTTTGCTAATTACTGATGACATTGAGCATTTTTTCATGTGCTCATGTGAGATCCATATGCTTTATTTGGTGAAGTATCTGTTCTAACCTCTTCCCAATATTTTTATTGGATTATCTTTTCCCCTTATTATTGAGTTTCAAAAGTTCCTTATGCATTCTAGGTACTAGTCCTTTATCAGATATTTTGCAAATATTTCCTCCCAATCTGCAGTTTATTTTCCAATTCTCCTAACAGTATCTTTCAAAAACCAAGAATTTGTGACTTCAACGAGGTACAATTTATCCAGTTTTTTCTTTTATCAGTCGTATTTTAGGTATCTCATCCAGACATTCTGGCTTAACACAAGATCACAAAGATTTTCTTCTAAGTTTTCTTCTAGAAGTTTTATAGGTTTAGATTTTACTGTTAGATCTATGATCCCTTTTGAAATAGTTTTTGCATATGATCCGTGAGGATTTTTTTGTTTTGTTTTGTTTTTGTTGCCTGTGTTTATCCAATGGTCTGATACCAGTTATTGAAGATTATCCTTTCTCCATTGAATTTTCTTTGCATTTTTGTTAGAAATCTGTTGTCCACGTATGTATGGGTCTATTGCTGAACTCTATTCCATTCCATTGGTGTATCTTTATGCTAATCAAATAGTTTTGATTACTGAAGCTTTCTAGGAAGTCTTGCAAGTCGACCATGCTCGGCGTCCAGCTGGGTTCATCTCAACCTTGTTCCAGCCATCGAGGGACTTTACATTTTGAGAATTTAGGATAAAGTCCATATGAATTTAAGTGGGAGATTTCTATGAAAATTTTGTTGGGATTTTGATTGGGGATTGCAATGAACATAGAGATCATCAGTTTGGGGTAAACTGACATCTCATACATACTAAGCCATTCATGCTGGGCACAAGGCAACTCTTCCTTCATTTAGGCCTTCTTGACGTTTTCTCCATGACATTCCATCATAGTTTTTACTGTATGAGTCTTAATGCCCTTTGCCCGACCAGTCCCTAGGTATTTTATAAATTTTGAGGCTATGGTAAATTATAAACATTAGTTTCTAATCGTTTGTTTCTAGTATATAGAAATACAATTGGGGCGCCTGGGTGGCTCAGTTGGTTGAGCGCCATACTCTTGATTTTAGCTCAGGTCATAATCCCAAAATGGTGAGATTGAGCCCTCTGTCAGGCTTTGTGCTGAGTGTGGAGACTGCTTGATATTCTCTCTCTCTCTCTCTCTCTCTCTCTCTCCCCTCCCCTTCCCCCCTCTCTTGCTCTTTTTCTCTCTCTGCCCCTCCACACCCCCACTCACTCTCTCACTCTGTCTCTCTGTCCCTCTCCTGCTCACAAACTTGCATGCATGTTATCTCTCTTAAAAAAAAAAAAGAAATACAATTGATTTTTTATGTCCACATTTTATCCTTTAACCTTGCTAACTCACTTATTAGTTCCAGTAGCTTTTTTGTAAATCCTATTGGATTTTCTACTGTAGCCAATCATGTCCTCTGAGAATGAAGACAGTTTGATTCTTTGTTTTTCAATCAGTATGCCTTTCATTTTATTTCTTGTTTGAACTATCTAGGGCATCAAATAGAATGTTATGTACAGGAGGTCAGAGCAAGCAGATATCATGATCATATTTGTGATTTTAGAGAGAGAGCATTTAGTCTTCAACTATTAAGCAAGATGTAAGGTGAGAAATTCATTTTTATTTCTGGTTTTCTAAGAGGGTTTTTTTTTTAAAAATCAGGAATAAATGAATGTATTGTTTTTTTCTTTTGTTGTTAAATTTTTTTTAAGTATTTATTTATTTTTGAAAGAGGCAGAGTGTGAGCAGGGGAGGGACAGACACAGAGAGAGATACAGAATCTGAAGCAGGCTCTGGGCTCTGAGCTGTCAGCACAGAGCATGATGTGGGGCTCTCACTCAACAGACCGTGAGATCACAACCTAAGCCAAAGTAGGATGCTTACTGACCGAGCCACCCAGACACCCCTCTTTTGTTCTTTTTTGAGAGAGTGGTTTATACTGGTTGAGTTTCAAGTGTCAAACCAACCCTGAATTCCTTGGATAAACCCATTTGGTAATATGTACTATCATTTTTACATATCATTGGGTTGAATTTACTAAAATTTTATGCAGAATTGTTTTCATGTATGTTCATGGGGGATATTCCTGTGTGGTTTCTTTTCTCATGATACCTTTGTTATCAGAATAAAGCTAGTCTCGTCAAATGAGTTGAGAAATAATCTTTAAATTTTGGGAAAGTAAACAAATTGACATTATTTTTACCTTAAATGTTTGGCAGGGTCACTAATAAAGCCACCTTGGTCTAGAGTTTTCTTTTTAAAGGTTTTATACAGCAAATAGAATTTCTTTAATAGCTATAAGGCTATACCGATTATTTATTTCTTCTTGAATGATATTTGGTACCTAGTGTCTTCCAAGGAATTGGCCTATTTCTTTTAAGTTGTCAAATTTATTGGAATAATGTTGTATATAATATTTTCCTAATATATGTAGAATCTCTAGCAGTTTCACCTCCTAATCTTCATATTGATAATTTGTGTTCTCTCTATTTTATAATTAATCTGGATGGAAGTTTATCAATTTTATTGACCTTCCTAAAAAACAAGCTTTTGGTCTCACGGATTCTATTGTTTTTCTGTTTTCCAACTTCTTGCTTTCTACTCTGGTCTGTATTATTTTCTTTCTTCTACTTACTTTGATTCTAATTTAATTCTATTTTTTTTCTGTTTCTTAAGGTATAAATTGTGGTCAAATAGTTTTGTATCCTCTCCTCTTCTTCAGAAACTTTAACTGCACACATGGTAGGTGGCCAATGTCCAACAAATCACTGATGTTCTGTTCATTTTTTAAAGTTCTCTTTTTCTCAATAAGGAAACTAGATGAATGTTCTGATCAGTACTCAGACTAGTACTAATGGGAGACTTTGTAGGTCTCCAGTCTGGTCTGTCTGTTCAGCTTTCTCTTCCTTGTTACTCTGTCCTATGAACTGTAGGTGCCTTCATCTTCTTGGACTTTCAGTTGCATCTCCTCCATTCAGGGAATTTGCTGGATTCCACCATGATCTCTCTCCCTGCACTGTGGCCTGGAAACTCCCTCAAGACAGTATGCTGGGGCCATCTCAGTGCTCACTTTGTTTGCCATCTTTCAAGGATACCGTCTTCTGTTGTCTGACATACAGTGTCTTCCAAACCAATGTTTCATATATTTTATTCCTGTGTTGGTTGTTTTAGGGTGGGGTAACTGCAGTCCCTGCTACTCATCTTGGCCAGAAATGTAAGTTCCCTGTTACTTTTTCCTTTTGCTATTGTTGTTCCTTTGCAAATATGCTGTGTGCCTGGAATAACCTTAGCAATTCCATGATCCTGCTTAACATTGTTTGTGGAACTAGTAAGATCATTTCATTTTATACATGATTTATGTTTTTGTTGTAGTGATTTCACAGATGTAGTCCCCATCCTTAGCTCAGTGCAAATAGTTCTGTCCTAGGCATAGCCTGAGCATAGATTGGCATTTACATATAGTACATATATATTTTATATCTAGTAAATACATAGTATTTGCATTAGGAAATCTAGAATAGATTTATAGTCATCTTCTCTGATAATTGTTTACACTTTGGAAGTTTCTGTATGAAAACATTGTTTCTAAAATTAAGATTGGCACATTTATAGCAAGCTCATTTTGGAGAAAATTTACTTTACTCACCTCTTCTCATACCAGTGAGTCCAGATTTCTTACTGGGGCAATTTTTAACATGGAAACTTAGAAATCTCTTCCATCAGTGCAACTTAGGTGTCCCGAGTGTTGAGATTTCAGATTTCAAGAGAGTAGTTGCTGAAGGAATCTACAACTATACAGCAATACCCTAAAGGTAGAGAAAGCCCCCTGTGTATTTGAGTTTAAGGTGTCTTTTCCTGAATAATTATATGTTAAGAAACTAGAATTTCTAATTTTTTATGACTAACCATTAAGGAGATTGGTCTACTAATGAATTCTACCTGTATGGAAAAAGCATATGTGTCTCTGCCCATTCAAAAGGGCAATCTAAATATGGCATGTGGAAAATCTACCTCAAAAATGATTTGAAACCTATCCATAATTTTATGCTTATTATTTGTTACATTTTTAAATAGTGCTTTAGTTCTGAACCCTAAATTTTTATGTTTCTCAGTAGCCTGGAAACTTTTCACTGTATATGTCTTTGCCTAGTGTATAGATACATCAGTGATGGCATTCATAAATGGATTATCTTATAAGACACAATGTTAAGCTATGCTCCATCCAAGGAAATGTAGAAGTACATACAAACTATAGAAAAAGGAGAAAAGTTATCCATAATTTTGCAGATCGATATTCAACCACTGCTAAGAATGTATTTTTAAGTTGATCTTGAAAATATATATAGCACATTCTGTAAAATGTCAACTTCTGACATTAGTGACCATTTGGGGAAGAAAGTGGGACATTATGGTCATGATTGGCTTGCACACTGAAATGGAAGATGCAGGCATCTGACTGTTATGATCTAGAATTTGAAATCCAAGCTACACCTTGGAGGAGAAGGAGAGGAACCTGAGAGGTTCAAGAGAAAACGATTTGCCTCAAGTGGCGTCCCTGCAGCATGCTGGAGGACCATATAGGCTTTCTCTTCAGTTGTCACCCATCTTTCACCTGTTCAGAGTCCTGCAAAGATGTGAAACATTAACTGCAATCTAAGTTATACAGTAACATGGTGTAACAGGTGGCAGTGGATGATACATGATGGTTGTGAAAAACAATCACCTAGTAGGTAGCCCATCCCCACACAACTGGAATAAAAGACATACAGAGCTCATGGGTGGACTGGAGTTGACATCTGGAATCATTTCTAACCAATCATTCATAAATCTCATGACTGCAATGACCCCCGCTAATTCTCTCATTGTCAACTTTGTACTGAAGAAAGAAAGAAAACATAACCAAAGACAAAGAAAAGAAAGAAGGAAGGAAGGGAGGGAGGGAAGAAGGAAGGAAGGAAGGAAGGAAGGAAGGAAGGAAGGAAGGAAGGAAGGAAGGAAGGAAGGATCAACCTGCTGTTATATCCAGAGAGGCAAGGAGAAATGGAGTATTAAGCAAATGCATAAAGAACCTTGCCTGGGGCTGCTGGCCACCCAGTGGATTAAGAATTATTTTTACCGATATTTGTCACTTTCTTCACATAAAAATAGCAAGCAGTATGTGACTGTACTACACCATGTGTAAAATTATTATAAAGATAAACTTTATATGATACCTAAAATGCTTCATGGATGTAAAGACTCTGGGCTTTGAATCCATTGACTCAATATTGCTTACTCTGTTCTGAAAATCCTAGGATTTAAAATTAGGAAAAATGTAAAATTTAAATAAATTAAAAAATAATTACTTTTTACCTCAAGTGAATTGTTCATTTTGTGGATGTCCCAGGAGTGAGAACTGTTAAAACAAAACTTTATTCTCAAATGATTTGTTTCACCCAAGCTTCTCAGCTACTTCCTGTCACCACTGGTTATGATATTAAATTAAGATCAATAAATCCATATAGTAATTTTGTCTCAACTAATCATAAAATGTAAACCTGGGTCTCTGCTCATGTCTGGTATGACATTTTATTACATCATATCAATGTCCTGATCTGTAACATGGTGCAATGCAAGGGCTCTCAAACTCAGCTCAATTGACATTTTAGACAGAATAATCCTTTGATGTAGGGGGGTGAGGGAGGCTGTCCTGAGCATTGTTGCAAGAACAGCTACTCTCTCACTTTCTCTGGCAAAGTTAAAAGGAAGAATTGATATTTAGAACTCACAAAAATATAATGGAGCCACTTGATAACAGTCCATGAAACAGAACCCCCCCCCCCAAATTTATATAACGAGAGTGCGCATGGCATAGTTTTAAACATTAACTCCTTTTGAAAGTAGAATAAGAACGTGTAATTTATACTGTATTCAACCTGTGCAAAGAGATGCTTCCAGACACTATGATTTTCCTTTATATTCGTTGCTATCTGTTTTGACTTTATAACCATTAGGAACAGCTATTAGTAAGAAAGAAGATGTCTCAAGTATTAAAGTGATTGGTAGAAAGTACAATGATTCCTTCTTCCTGAGCATATTTTTACTACAAGTTGATACCAATTCAAATGTGATGCCAATTCTCACAGCTTTAGTTATCATGGAGGATTTTGCAGCCATCTCAAGATAGGAGTAAAAACATTTTTAGTCAGAAATTTCACTCTTAACTGAAGAGCATAATGTGGCAATATTCACTTTGGGGAATTTTAGGAGGTGGCAAAAAAAATGTAATCTATTTAGATATTAAGTTGAACATAGGCCTGAATAATGTGGTTAAGAGTAATTGGGATCCAATTATTCAAAGCTTCAAAGAGGACTTTGACAAGTGGAATTCCCTAAATTTACATTTGTGGGGTACAGCTGGAGTGCTGGAATGATTTCAGCGCCACAGTCTAATTTCCTGCCTCTCTTGGTCCCTTGGGGAGATACTTTTCAGTAAATTGGAGAAATTTATTTCTACATTTATATGGAAAGAAATGAAAGGCAAAGCTGAGTACTTCTGAAGGAAGGGCTAAGTTAAAACCAGGAGGGGTACGCATGTACGAGAGAGACAGATGGACAGGGACAGACAGACAGACTAGGTACACCCCGCAGACACTCTCTGGAGATATTCCTTTTAAAACTCTTAACATGGTTTCTCTAACAGGGTCTCTGTCATTTCGCAGACACCCTGACCATAATAACCACACCAGGATGTATATTTCAGCCACTATCACTGTCTGTACAATATCCCATGGTCAAATCAGCTATCCATCAGGTTGTTGGTGGTTGAGCTGGTCAAAACAGTTTAATTGATTTGAACTATCCAAGAAACATGAATAAAGGTAATTTAGCATATATGAGGGAGAAGAAGGAACTACACTATCTTTTATTTTCACTAATTGTTTTCCAGTTACTTATCCAAAGACTTCAGACATGTTACCTTATTAATGTCTCCATTTACATACATATGTAAATTATATGTATTATATATAAATATGTGAGGGGGTTGGAAAAATTAAACCTCCATAGGGTCACACAGCTGGTATGTATATCTGGGTCAGGAATGTGAAAACAGTTCTGTCTGATCCCTAGGATTTTAACACAGACCATAATAAATATTCCTCAAATTGTGTTGATATAAAGAACGTAGTTGGATGGACTCTTGCAGCCAAATCTAAGCCAAGTTAGAGAACATTGCAGGAAATATGAGAATTAATAACTAGAGGGATTTACGAGCACAGATAATGGGATTTTATCATTGTTCAAAATAATATCTACCATTTCATAAGCATGTTATTTTGTTCAATTCTAACAATTCTGAGGTAGGAATTTAGACCACTTTACAGATAAGAAAAGTGAACTTCAAGGATTAAATGTTGGCCCCAAATCACTCATCAGTAGGTTAGAATCAGGATTCCAATCCTGGCAGCCTGGCTTCACAGCCAGCCCTTTACCAGCTTGTCCTGAGCTTCGTGAGTTCACAGAGCATCTCACTTCCAGAGAGTTCTCTCTCCCTGAAGCATTGCAAGAGGAGTGGAGATTGTGGCAAACCCAATCTGTATGTCTTACCTCCCCTCTCCCCCTCTGTCTTTTTGGTCCAAGTACCCATGAGAGGAAAACATAAAAGGGGCCATGAGCCATCCTGTTCTCTGGGATGTGAGGGTGGGCTTCTAGCTGATGGCCGATTACGTGAATGTGTGCAGATTACAGAAACCTCAGGATGTTTCAGCTGGGGAGCTCGTTTTTCTTTTCTCCCCACATCTCCATCGTCGCTTCCTGAAATACTGCATCATCGTCAGCCCTGGCACCACCCAGGCCTGCGCCCCTGGGCACTGAACACTGCGTGCTCAGCTCGGGGCGGACAACAATTGTCCTGATTAATCTCACTCTGGAGATGGCTCTGCTCATTCATTCAGGATTGTTCCAAATGCCTTTGAAGAAGCAAGAAAAGACTGAGTTTCATTACAGAGGATTCAAATTAGGTCTGGTCTCTAATTACTGTACTGGGGTTTGTTGTCTGTCTTTATTTGTTGGTTTTCTTAAAAGATGATGGTCTGCCAGCTTCATACTGTGAAAGTATCATTGTTCTGTCTAGACAGGCTTTCCTCAAAGTTCGGAGACGAGTGACAGCTGGACAGGACTGGCAACCACCATGCTGTGTGGGAAGCTAAGGAGGGGTAAGTGAACTGACCAGTCAAGTGTCTGTGGCGGTGATCACACCAGCCTAGGTCACTCTGTCTCCCATGCTCCATCACCTGGCCAGGAAAGTTCCGTGGATACGCAGTGAACCTAGACCTGGGCCTTCTCTCAGGCAGATTCCCAGCCAAGGCTTACATTCTTGTGTAGGTCTAAGAAAAAAATTTTTATTATTCATTTATATTTCAAGATGCTTTGCGGCATATAGTAAAAGTCCGTATATGTATACGTATGTGGGAAAAGAATGCATATGGAGAAAATATATCCTTTGTCTTAGTATGTAAGCATGAATACAGCAAAAATAGTCCACTGTCCGCCTTCCTGAGAAGTGGAGCTTAGTAGAACTGAGCAACCACTGTACTGTCAGAGCTGATAATTTATGGTCTTTCTCAGGTAATTACAGATCTCTTTCTTTTTCTTTTTTTAAATTGAGATATCATTCATATAACATAGAATTCACCCTTTTGAGGTGTACAATTCAGTGTTACTATGCTCACAAAGTTGTGTAGCCATTACCACTGTGTCATTCCAGAACGTTTTCATTACCCCAAAAAGAAATTTCATACCCGTTAGCCATCACTCACGTTCCATTCTCCCCCTAGCCCCTGGCAACCAGTAATCCTTCTGTCTCTATGGATTTGCCTCTTCTGGACATTTCATAAATGAAATATAAATGGAATTCTACAGTATGTGGACTTTTGTGTCTGGTTTCTTTCACTCAGCATGTTTTCAAGGTCCATGCAATATTGTAGCATGTGTGAGTACTTCATTCCTTTTTATGGCTGACTAATATTCCCTTTTAGGAATATACTACATTTTATTTATCCATTAATTAAATGAAGAATATTTGAGTTGTTTCCACTTTTTGACTATTTTGAATAACGTTATATGAAGATTCATATGCACATTTTATGTAGAGTCTTTACACATGTTTTCATTTCTCTTGAGTATATATACTTAGGAGTGGAATGGCTACATGATATAGTAATTATATACTTAATATTTTAAAAAACTGTTAAACTGTTTCTCAAAGCAGCTCTGCCATTTAACATTTTAACTAGCAATAAATGAGAGTTCCAATTTCTCCATATCCTGGACAACACTTGATATTGTCTGACTTTTTGGCCATAGCCATCCTAGTAGATGTGATATAGTATCTCATTATGGTTTGGGTTTGCACTTCCCAGGCAGCTAGCAATATTGAACATATTTTCTTGTACCTAACTGGCCATTTGCATATCTTCTTTGGAGAAATGTCTATTCAAATATCATATTTTAATTGCATTATTTGAATTTTTTTGTTAAATTGTAAGAGTTCTTTATGTATTGTGGATAATAGTCCTTTATCAGTTATATGATTTGCAACTATTTTCCCCCATTGTGTGAATTGTCTTTCACTTTCTTGATGGTGTCCTTTGAAACACAAAAATTTTTAATACTGATGAAATCTAATGGACCTCTTCTTTTTGTCATGTGTGCTCTTGATGTCCTATCTAAGAAACCATTGCTTGATCTGAAATTGCAAGGAACTGTGCCTATATTTTCTTCTAAGAATGGTATGGTTTTAAATATTACATCTATATTTTTCATCCATTTTAATTTTTGTATGTGATTGCAGGTAGGGTTCCAAGGTCCATCCTTTGTATGAGGTTATCAGATTGACCCAGCACAGTTTGTTGAAAAGACTATTCTTTCCCATTGAAGTGGGTTGGTACCCTTGTCAAAAGTCAATGGACCATAAATGTGACCCCATGACACCACTTACTTTACTGCTATTGCTGCATTTTCCACTTTGTTTACTCATCTACTCTGTTTCCGTACTGTTTTGTAAAAAAACTGTAACCATTTTGAAGGCAGGAATTATGACTGTCTTAAGACTATATCCTAAGAGCCTTGTTCAAAGCCTGGCACAGAGTAGGCTCTCAAAAGTTTTCCTGAATATATGGGTAAACGGATGAGGGTTATGGGCTCATCACTAACCATCTCTGAGTCTCACTCTGTTACCCATATAAGTAGATTGAAGAATCTTTTCTCAGTGGATTCTTTTAAGAATTAAGTGAGATGAAGAATATGAAGGCACACTGTTTGATTCTGGGCACAGTGCACATGCTCCAAAAGTATTTGTGCAATCCACATCTGAGTCTCTTTCATTTTAAGTATGGCTTAGTCACAAATAAATGCTTTAAATTTGAAGCGTTTTTAAAGACCTCTTCCTGCTTGGAGAGGTATCCTTGAAAACTAAGGCAGACTTCTTTAAAGTCAGGTCATGTTCTTTTGGTAGTGTTGGTCAGAATTCTGAGACTCTGAAGTAGAGGCCTAGACATTTAACAAGATCTGTATAGACGGTTTTTATATCACACATGAATTTTAAACATCTATATATATTCAGAGCAGGGCAGAAAGAAGCAACCCCTGGGGCAATACAATGGGGCATTCTTTTGAATAGACTTTTGGGTACTACCAGACCAGACATTGAAATGAATTAAGTGAACCATTTATTCATTTGTTTAGAGTCATTGAAATGCTCTGCTCTAAATTTCTCCCTTGGCCATCGTTCCAATTAAATGTGTAAACCATTTCTCAGGGTGCTATTTTAATGGAATCTATTGTCCTTTATATCTATTTATTTATCTATGTATCTACTAAATCTGTGCTTAACATTTTGTTAGGTTGTAAGTCTTGAGAAAAATACTATTACTTAATTTTTATTTAATAAGTTTAATAGACTATTTGGTGAAAAGAATTTTGTTTTGTGGGAATCTAAATTTCACAGCAAGTTATAGTCACACTCTACCTCTTTCTTCTCTCGAATCCCTTGAAGCCTAACTCCCAGTTTTCTGTATTATCTCCACCTTAAAGGCCAACAAAGAAGGTGGGAAGACGAAAGACATTAGGAGGATTCTATAGAATATTGTGCTTATTTGTTGGAAAGAGACCCTCTCTATAAAGGACCCAGTGTACTGAGTCACTTTAGAGGAAGGACTACAAAAATACAGTACATCTATATAATGAGAGGTTAATCAGCCTTACAAGTTAGGCTTTCAAAATATTCCTCATGGCACAGGAATTTAGAAAATGATAAAAGTGAAGAGCAGCTTATTTTAAATAAAATTCCATAACACACACACATATACACACACACACACATGCAGTAAAAAAAGTTAGGAAGAAACACAACATTTAATGGCAATGATGTTACAGATATTTTAATTCTCTTATTTAAATTTTTTAATGCTTATTTATTTTTGAGAGAGGGAGAGAGAGAGACAGAGCATAAGTTGGGGAGGGTCAGAGAGAGAAGAAGACAGAGAATCTGAAGCAGGTTCCAGGCTCTGAGCTGTCAGCACAGAGAGTGACATGGGGCTAGAACCCATGGACTGTGAGATCATGACCTGAGCCGAAGTCAGATGTTTGACTGATCCACCCAGGTGCCCCTAATTTTCTTATTTAAATTATTTTCTGGGCTTTTCAAAGCTTCAATCATGAACACAGGGTAGTTTTATAATCAGAAAAGTTACTCAACAGAAATCAACACTGAAATGGCCAAGAATGGAATTCTGCATGCATTTACTGAGTATCTGTATTATTCAGAGCACTATACCCAATTCTGCAGCAGGTGAATGACAAAACACACTCTGCCTCACAATCTGGAAGAAGAGACACACATTGTTGAAAACAATAATATAAAAATATAAGTGACAGAAGTTTATAGTCACACTCAGCTCAGTTTCAAGAGCTGCTCACCTGCACCAGCCCCATAAGTCTTGGAAATTGTTGGTGCAGAAGGAGGTTCTAGGTGGAAGCCAGGTTGCACCTACAAGTCACTTTTATATAAACATAACCAGCAAAATGCCTAAAGAGGTCTAAGGAGAAAGGAATCCAAATCTCCAAGGCTCCAAAGAGCTGTGATTTCTTTTCCCATTCTAAATAATCAGTTTTGGATACTGCTTTGTATTTTTTGTTTAAAGCCCACCCACTTGTATTGGTTCAGGCCCCAGAATACCTGGGTTTCCTCCTGATATTGAGGATCACATTGATTGGCCTCAAGGACACAAGAAAAAGTGGTTAATTCTGGACTAGTGGGATCTGGGAAAGTTTCAGAGGAAGGCCAATCAGTGCATGAGATCACTACTTCTTCGAGTATGTCTGGAGAAAATTTGCCCTGACTGGATGCAGCCTTCTTCCCTTTTAGGAATATATTAGATGCATTACGAAACACTAATGATAATTACTGCATGAGTCTTTCTCATGTGCAGTAGCACTGACCTTTACAGAAGTGCCGCTAAGTCAGGAGTCCCTTCCGATCCATTCCTCCCCCATGAAGTGCCGGCCCTGCGGTGTGAAGGGAGCCACCCCCTGCCTTCGTTCCAGGACACCGTAATGTCTCTCAGCAGCTGTGTCCTCTAAACTCTTCCCCTGTTCTTTTACAGAAAGAGGAAAGAGTGCGTCTCTTAAAAATGTGCTGTTTTTCTGCCCTGCCCTGTAACTTTCCTAATATTCTGCAGGCAAACACTTTCAAATAGGAAGTGTCTCCCATTGGCCATTTTGTCCCCAGACCAATAAATAAAATGACCCCAACTCCCGGCCCTAAGCATACACATCTATGGAGCCACATTTGAAATACAGCACAGTGGTGCTCCTATAGTTTTTTACTGTGTGTGTGTGTGTGTGTGTGTGTGTGTGTGTGTGTGTGTGCGCGCGCGCGCGCGCACTGCACACTGACAATCATAAAACAGGATTTGGAAGGAACACATCAGAAAAAAGTAGACTAGACCTCATGGAGAGCCATTTCCCTCATCTTTCTTCCCTGAAACCCTTCCATGCACCAACGTGTAACAGTGCTTAATGGCATGTATCTGCTTGGAAAACATCTAAAGCAAGAGACACAGGGAAAATACACAAGCCCACGACTGGCTGGATAGAAACTGTGACCAGGGACTCATCTGTGTTACCTCACTAGGAGCCTGAGTTAGAATGACCTGCCGGGGGACAAATAAATAACTTTCCCTCTAACGGGGGAACCCGTAGGAAAGGAAGGAGGTAGGAGGGGGAAAGAATGAAGGAGTCCACAGCAAGGAAGTCAGAAATAAGTCGGAAACTAAAATCTCGGAAAGAAGGAGAATAAGAGTTCATTTATTTATTTGATTTCCCTCTCCCTTTCTCCCCCCAAATAGTAGTGCTATTAGAATAAAGGAAAATGAAGGGAAAACCGAAACCTATTAGCAGCTATAAAGTTTAGGGGCTCTTCCATTGGACATGGTGCCGCTCTGGCGGTTTTTAGTCTGCGTGCTCTGTGTAGCTTGGGGGCATGTCACACACTTGTGAGAACTTTACCGGAGTGTTGATGCAATATTGTGTCAGTAACTGAGTGATTTGTTTTTCCTCTGGACATTGATTGAAGAAATTCTTATTACATTTTATAGCTTGCTTGGCCTTCGTAGGAGAGTCAAGACATAAATTGGACCATAAATTGGCCTCTGTCAGAATCTACATCGGAATGACACCAAATACATGTCATCAGGCTTGTGTTCCAGCTAGCAGCAGGAATCCACCGGTGCTTGTCATCTTGATCAAATGTTCACCTCACTCCCTTTTCCAGCTAGTGCCTCTACTTTGAAGAAAATACGGTAAAGACCCTGGCAAATTTGCTGTCTTGGTTCAGCAGCATTATACAACAAAGAGAAAAGACTACTGGTGGGTTTAATTGATTTGCTCCAAGTTAAGTCTCCACTGTGAGTATGAGGGGTAGGATGCATATAAATAAAAATGGATGCAAAGAAAGAAATATATATATTTATACAAAAAGGACGAGAAGGTATACATAACAGATATATTTATCCCACAAGTAAAGCCAAGACTTGATGATTCATGAGTGGCAGAGATATGGCTAAGTTACAGAGATTTCACCTCCAGAGTGAGATAAATTTGTCATTTCGGTTCTTACATTACGGACTCTGAGCAGGAAATCAAATATTTTTAAGAGTTGGCTTATGTTATCTATGAACACATGCAACCATGTGAATTAAGTGAAAAATTCGGTCTGTTTTGTTAAATATAAATACATATTTCCATTTTGATGAGGGCAAGGTTTGGTGATTTATAAAGGAAATTTCATAATTTTTAAATTGGGACGTTTTTATGTTACTAAATTCACTTCTAATAATTTTCATTATTTGTGACCACAGCAAGGACTAGACTTGATCTAAAATCAAACTGATAGCACCACCTAGAAGGTGTCTTTCAAGTTAGTAATTCATAAGAAGTATTAAGGCCTATTTGCATCATTGAAAACCTGAATAGAATCATAGTAATAGCACATTTTGTGAAGATTTTATTATAATATTTCTTCCAAAATAAGCTTTAAAAGGAAATGGTTACCAGATGAGTTCTTTTAATTTTTCAAGCACTGGAGATATTCCATTCTAATAAATTTTGAGTATAGAAAACTTGGCAATTTGTTTTATAATACTCACATCAAAATTGGACCAAAACATCACAATTCACCCCACTACAAAGCATTTTGTTTGGAAGATACAAAGATGCTAAACAAAATACTCATCAGAAAAAAAGACTAACACGCTAAAACCAATAAAGATGATTTAACATTAGACACATTTTAAATATAATACACCAAAGATCAAATAAAAACCCATATGATCAGGGTAATGAAGATAGAAAGAAATGTGTTTAGTTCACCCCTGGTAGCTGATTATCTTTTTTAAAAAGCCTTAGATACTAGGACTAAATACATACTTTTTAAATAAAATAACAAATGTTGCTTTGATTTGTTAATTCTACTATTTTTGTTTTAAATGGGTGTATATGTAGAAATGGTGCCCCCTTCAAAAGATGGAAAAGTATGACATTGAGTATATTTCCTTGTCTGTCTGTCCCATCAATCAAATCCTTCTCAGACACAATCACTGTTACTGGTTTCTTGTTAACCTTCTCGATATATTCTAAGTGCATACAAACAAATACATACATATCAGATCTGTTCATTAAACATACAGTATCATGCCTAGTAATAAAACCAGAGACTTCAAGTTAAATATAAAAAAATCTCCATTTCTTTTAATTTTTTTCTAAAATTTCTTTACTTCAGAGTCAGATATAAAACAAAATTTTAAACATCTATTTATTGGAAACATATAAATTATCATCTGTTTTGCAAATTACATACTAAAATATTTTAATTTTTTAATTTTTTAAAATGTTTACTTGCTTTTGAGAGAGAGAGACAGAGGAGTGAATGGGGAGGGGCAGAGAGAGAGGGAGATATAGAATCTGAAGCAGGCTCCAGGCTCTGAGCTGTCAGCACAGAGCCCAGACACGGCTGCGAACCCATGGACTGTGAGATCATGACCTGAGCAGAAGTCAGATGCTTAACCGACTGAGCACCTAGGCGCCTCCATAGCAAAACATTTTTAAAAACCTAATGAATAAACTACAAAATTATTAAAACTACTAAGAAGATTTTGTAAAGAGTCTGGAATCAAGATAATCATGTAGATCTTTTCTATGAAAATATAATGGAAAACAGAAATCTCATTTGTCATAGTAACCAAAACCAAAAATAGAAATTACTAGTAGGGAAATTAATAAGAAATATGAACCTATAGGTAGAACGGTTTAATCCTTTCCTGGGAACCAAAAAAGAGAGACATAACATCTGGAAGAAAAAGCTTAAAATTACACAGCTGTCAATATTTTCCCAAATTAATTTACAAATGTAGCAAACTTTGGTCAAAATATAAATAGCAAATTTCTCTTTATGACTTGACAAAATGCTGCTGTCGTTCATCTGGAAAAAAGTAGAAAGCCAGTCAATAAAAAATTTTAGAAATCTATTTTCCCTGCAAGTTACTGAAATGCAACATAAATCTCAATTATTAAAAGCATTAAGGAATATGTCCAGAAATAGGACACATCAACAGAACAGACTAGAAAGTCTAGAAATAGATCCAAATATTATGAGAAATTGATAGAACAAAAAGGGCGATGTTTAAAATATCTTTGGAAGAGGATTGTTCAGTAAGTTATTTTGGGACAAGTGGCTTACCACTTGGAAAAAATTAAAATGAGCTCTCCTTTAAACATCATAATAAAATTCCAACCAAATAAACATCAGGTAAGTTAAAGATTTAAACCTCAAAAGTTAAACCATAAAACTATTAGAAGAAAACAGAACCACTATACACCTGTTAGAATGGTGAAAATCCAGAACACTGACAGCTCCAAATGCTGACGAGGATGTGGAGGAATAAATTCATTCATTGCTGGTGAGAATGCAAAATGATGCAGCTATTTTGAAAAGAGTTGGGTGGTTTCTTACAACACTGAACATACTTCTGCTTTATGATACAGTCAACATGCTCCTTTGTATTTATCCATAGAAGCTGAAAACTTATGTCCACACAAAACCTGCACGCAGATGTTTATAGAAGCTTTCTTCACAATTGCTGAAACTTGGAAACAACCAAAACATCCCTCAGTAGGTGAATGGATAAATAAACTGCAGCACATCCAGACAGTGGGATATTACTCAGTGCTAAAAAGAAACCCAGCCGTGAAAAGACATGGAAGAAACTTACATGAACATTACCAAGTAAAAGAGGCCAGTCTTAAAGAGCCTATATGTTGAATGATTCTAACTATATGACATTATGGAAAATGCAGAACTATGGAGACAGTCAAAGGTTTAGTAGTTGGCAGAGGAGAGAGGTTGCGGGTAAGGATGAATCAGCAGAGCACAGATAATTTTTTAAGATAGTGAGAATACTCTGTATGATACCATAATGATGGCTATGTGTCATTATACATTTTTCCAAACTCATGAAATGTACAACACCAAAAGTCAGCTCTAGTATAAACCATGGACTTTGGTGATAACGACTTATCAACATAGGTTCATCAGTTGTAGAAATGTACCATTCTGGTGGTGATGTCGACAGGCAGGGAGGCTATACATGAGTGGTGGAAATTTCTGGACCTTCCTCTCAATTTTGCTGTGAATCTTCTTTTCAAAAAAATAATAATAATCTTGGGGCGCCTGGATGACTCAGTTGGTTGAGTGTCCAACTTTGGCGCAGGTCATGACTTCATAGTTCACGAATTCCCTTCCAGCCCTGGGCTCTCTGCTGTCAACTCGGGGACTGTTTTGGATTCTCTGTTTCTCCCCTACCCCATCTCTCTGCTCCTCCCCCACGTGTGCTCCCTCTCTCTCAAAAATAAAATATAAACATTTACAAATTTTTAAAAATAATCTTATAAAAAAAGAGATCAATATTTAATATTAGTGAAGGCAAGGCCTTTCTAAGCATGGCATGAAACACAAAAACTGTAAAGGAAGAGATCAACAGATTTTTACTACATAAAACTAAACTTTTCTTTACAATTGAAAAGCAAGTGAAAATTTTGGAATATTTTCAAAGCCTATGACAAATCCTATGAAATTTTGATACTTCAAAATTTGAAATACCTCTCATAAATAATTCAGATAGATACCAATAACACCAGAGATCATGGACAACAATTGACACATAGATGCTAATATCTAAGACCTTTATATTGAACCAAAAACTGACACTTTAAGGATGAACAGTGGAAGATGAACCTAGAAAGGAAAGTGGAAAGATCAGGGTTGGGTGTTAGGAGCAAAATATGAAGAATTCGATGGCCAAGGGAAAAACAACTAGGTCAAGTGAGATAACAATTGAAAAGTGTCTCTTAGAATTATTGACTAGAAAGGGACAGAAGCCACTTGGTGGTCTGGTGGGAATTGAAGGCAAGGAGATAAAGACAGTAAATGCAAACAGCTTCTTCAAGATGCTTGGTTGGAAGGAAGGAGGGGGGAAGGGCATTTAAGGTTAAGATGGGAGAAATATTTGCTGAGCCAAAGGAACCATGGAAAGGAGAAGTTGAAGTGATAAGGCAGAAGAAAGAAAACCAACAGAAGTCATTTAATCCAGAACTCTCTTTTCCAAGTGGGAGGAGGCAAGAGGCAAGGGATGGATTAAGTGTGACTCCCTTTGTGGGACTGGGACCAGGAAGTGAGATGCTGCCATCCAACATTGTCCTTATAACCAGTAAAGTAGGTGATTCTTTGCTAAGAGTGTTAAGAGAGGCTGAGAGGACTCAGGTTTAAAGATTTGGAAGGTTTGACAAAGCTGCTGTGCAAGATGGGACAGAGCAGAGAATAAGAAAACATTATGATTGCTGGGCATCTTTGACTTCACATTGCATGGGTTTATAGTGACCCCAGAGGTTACAACCTGATTACAACCCTGGGCATGTGCCCTCGGAAAGGCAAATCGAATTTTCCCAAGTTTAGCTAGATGGATGGTTATAAAAGGACAAGGGGATGAGGGGGTTGAGGATAGCAGGAGGAGAGTGACTGAAGTGACCTATGGTGGCATCTGAGCTGGAGAAGGAAGGAAATTAAAGCATGAGAAGGCTCATCAGTAAAGAAAAGCTGACAAGAGGCTCTGGTGAAGCCATCTCAGAAGACACACGATTGCATGTCAAGCCTGTGGCAGCTGTTTTCTTCTCTATTCTCATCCCCACCCTGGGCAGTGCTTCTTTCCTCCAAAGGCAACCTCCTTACTGCTTACAACGCCCTCTGGAAACCTCATCTCAAGGCTAACAAATGCCCCTGTCTCTTCAAATTCTCACAACACATCTCATTTCCCTTCCCTTTCCCAACCCACCCCCATTCTAGTGAAGACTTTTATGGTCCAGCATATTAAGAACTAAAGATGGAGACTATTGCATTTCAGAGGCTCACTCGGAACATTCCAAACACCAGGGTTCTTTGTGCTATTCAGTTCAATCCCCTGAAAGCCAACAGGCAGATACAGCAACAGTTCAGACGCTTATGAAATCCCTGCTGAAATCTTCAAACTAAAAAATGGGAACTTGTGTTACTGCTTCACTCTCACTTAGAGATATCTAACCATGAAGAAATTCTAGATGACTTCAGGGTGGCTCTGCTCATGACAAATTTTAGTTCAGGAGAGGCAAGTCTGACTTAAATCAAATTTATATTGCTTTTCTTTTTTTTTTTTCCATAGAAAATCATTCAGAATCTCCTTGAACCATTCCCTGTCCCCCCCCCCCCCCCCCCCCCCCCCCCCCCACACACACACATTATTGAAGAGAGCTTTAAGAATCTCCGCTTGGTGGTGGTTGATAAAAAGGCTCCACTGACATGACTCACCGGTCATAGACGTGTCTAATGAATGAGAATCCTCATGAAGAATTTGTATGAAGCATGGTTGCTCCCTCAAGTTGGCCTCTCCCCATAAACTTTTCTCCCTTCAAAGTGTTTCTCTTTGAAACTGTTTTGTTAAGATTCCTTTGGGAATAGCAGAGCTATCAACCAAAAAGATACCACTGATCAAACACAGTTTTCAAAATTAGTCTTCATGGTGATTCATCTAAGTACTTAAATTTCTCCTAAGACAATGAAGTGATTTTCTAAGTGTGGAATAAGATCTGATCTTCAACTAACTCTACATCGGAGCTAAAGCTGATCATCAAAATGCTAGACAGACAGATGGGAGTCAGATGACAGGACAAATTGAACAGGTAAATAAGGAGAGGCAAATTATCTACTACTAGAAACCTCTTATGTGAATATATATATTATTATAGTTATGTTAATATATTATATTAATTGGGCATTAGTCCTCTTACAAATACATATATACATGCAGACATGTATATATGTTTCATATCTTTTTAGATAACTTACGGGGAAAATGACAAATTTCAGGGTTGCTTATTATTACTATTACTAATAATTACCAATTATTGAGCACTTTGGGTTATGAACTATGCTAAATAACTAATTTACATATATTATTCCATTAACTTTCCACAACAATAATATGGGGTTGCGTATTGTTAGCTAACTTGACAGTTAAAGAAAATGAGGTTGAGAGTATAAGTCATCTCACATGGCAAGTAAGTGGCAGAAGGGAGATTTAAGCCCAGATTTTTCTTGCTCCAGCCTCCTCTTCTTGACCTTGTTCCTGCTTATGGAAACAAACAAAGTAAATGTATTCACTAGTCCTGGTTAATTTAAGATAGGGTGTTAACAAATGAGAGTCAAGAGGAGAAGGAAGAAACCCAGATCCATATGCATGCAATAGAAAGAGAATGGGAGTGAGTTCTAGGTCCGTGGCTCTCAAATCTCAGTGCACAGATCATTCCCCTAGGAAAGTTTTAAAGTTTTAAAATGCTGATTTCAGGATATCTGCTGCCTCCTAAAAGCATTATATAGTAGGAGTGGAGTGGGTCCCAGAACCTGTACCTTGAAGAAGTACCCAAGTGCTTCTGATTCCATGGACCATTCCATGAGCAACACTGCTCCAAGCTAAGGACCAGAGAGAGCAAAACCAGACTGAAAGAGCTGATGAGCTGATGAATTGGTCATAAAGCATACTCTCTATATATTTGGACAAAGAAAGGTCAAAATCTGACAGAACTTTATTTCTCTATAGATCAAAAGAAGAACTAGAGGCAAAAACTTATCCCAGTCTTGGAATTAGGAAATAACAAAGGTCAACTAAAAAACTATAATGCCAAATCTCAGAATTGAGGGAAAACTTACTGCAGTTGTCTATAGTTACCATCATATATATAAATGTAATATAATTCATATTCATGTAATTTGCTACATCTGAATCAGCTTTTTTCTGATTGGTATCAGAAAGGATGCAAGAAACAAGGATGTGTGAATCTTTAACAGAGAAGTCACCATTTCTCTTTAAAAAAAACCTTTTGATATATACTCAGTAATATTTACTGAATGGCAACTGTGTCCTAGGGTCTGTGGTAGGAGTGGGACATAAATCAAAGCTTAGATATCCTTCTCCTCAAAGGATTGAGATTTCTAGAGAGAGTCAATGTTTAGAAATATTTAAAATTAATGTGATAATTGCCGTATATTCTTTGGATACAGAGAAGGGGAAAGGTTAAGTTCCTCAGGAGAGTAGGAAATATTTCTCTTGAGCTAGGTCTGGAAGAAAAAAGATAGTAGTGGGATATGAGGCTACTGGTAGCTGTGCGCCAGAGATTGAAAAGCTCTGGTAGACTCTCCTATGGCCCAAGATTCATTAACACAGAATCACTGGGAACTGAACACTTCCTTGGATAGTTTCAGAGCATCTGTGAATCACCTGAAATTTAATGTAAACTTTGGTATTTGTACTTTTCTTGGAAGTTTGTATATATTGTCAGCCTTCCAAGGGATTCTTGATCCAAAAAGGTTAAAAAATAAAGCTATACATAAGGGAAAAGCAATGAAGATCTTTAAGCCAAGAAATGATGTCCAATTTACCTTTTAGAAATACAATGTTTGCTGTAAGATGCAGGGTAGATGGAGGGAAAGGCCAATGAAAAGGATACCTCTTAGGGGATTGTTGAGGGGTTATAGGCAAGGATGAAGAGAGTTTGCACTCAGGTAGCAGCAGTGGAGTTGGAAAGGAAGAAATAGAGTTGAGAGTTGTATCTATGGTCTTGTAACTAATTGAACGTAATGAATGATAGCAAGGGAGTCAAGGATGAGTTCCATATCTCTTGCCTTCATGATGGAGTAGAAAGTTGTTTTGTCAAAGAGAGAATCCAAGTTTCATTCACCAGACATTGCCAAGTGCTGAGTTCCATTTTGTTCTAGAACTTGTGTTATGAAGTAAGTCAACAATGAAATAAGATGAAGACGAGAATGAAACAGAGCAGGACAAGGAAAATAATAAGAAGGAAAGGAGGAAAAGAAGAGGGGGAAGGGGAGGAGAAAATATCTTTTCTTCTCAAGACATTTTTGAGGGAGAGTCAGAACCACAGGGTCCTATAGGTCATTATAAAACTTAGGCCTTTATTCTAGGTAAAATTTGGAGCCACTTCAAGTTTTCCTTAGAGGATGGCCAGGATCTGACGTATCTTTTATAAGGATCACTCTGACTTCTCTGTATAGAATAAACTGTAAATGAATGGGATTGGAAGCAAAGAAACCAATTATGGGATCATTATGATAATTTAGGTGAGACAGAATGGTGATCAGACAGGTTTCGTAGGGGTGGAGAAGGAGTCAGATTCTGAAAAAAAATTTTTTTGAAGAGGGAACTGACAGAATTTGCTGATAGATTGGATTGGGGCAAAAGAAAAAATCAAGAAAAACTGGGTTTCACCTGAACAGTTGGGGTAATGGAGATGCCATTAATGGAGAAGTGGAAGGCTGTGGAAGAGCTATGACTGTAGGGAAAGACTCATTCAGTTTGGGGGTGTTAAGTCTGAGATATCTATGTGTCATCAAAGTGGAGATGTCAAGAAGGCAACTGGATATATGAGTTTGGAATTCATGGGAGAGATTTTACTAAAGATATGAACTTGAGAGATTGTCAACATATAGATGTAATTCAAAGCCTTAAGACTGGCTGAGCCCAAAAAGGATTTGGGTGTAAGTAAAGTAGAGAAGAAGATCAAAGACTGTGGTGCTTTTGTGGTAAAGAGTTAGGGGAAAGAGAAAAAGCCATTCTTCCACTATTTCTCTTAATTATATATTTTCCCAATAATTTTTATCAGTGTGGTACCTAAGATCTAGGACTTTGGGATAAGAAAGCCCCTAAATACATCACCTTTTAATACCTGTGTGAATTTGGTCAAATTGCTTTATCCTCTGTCCTTGATTTTCTCATTAATTTTTTTTAACATTTATTTATTTTTGAGGGAGAGACTGAGTGTGAGTGGGGCAGGGGCAGAGAGTGAGGAAGACACAGAATCTGAAGCAGGCTCCAGGCTCTGAACTGTCAGCGCAGAGCCCAACACGGGCTTTGAATTCACAAATCATAAGATCATGACCTGAGCTGAAGCCGGCCACTTAATCAACTGAGTCACCCAAGTGCCCCTTGATTTTCCCATTTTTTAAATGGAAATAATAAAGTACTTGCTTCATAGATTTGTCATGAGGTTAAAAGATACAGTACATTTTTAAGGTATTTAGAATGATGTTTGGTGCACATAGTAAACACTCCATAAATGTTATCTGGTATTATTATCATTATTTTGCTCTTTTCTGTCCTTTGGAATAGAGTCACAGAACATCCATGCTTTGAAGTAGAGTCCCAATAATACTTAACCCAAAGAATCACAAAGAACATGAGTGTTTGGAGGCTGAAATTCAAATGGAAACCTAATGTAGATGACTGGGTTACTCTCCAGAACACTTAACTCTCTCTATCGCTCAACTTCTTCTAGAACCCTGCTCCATTCTTTATAATAATTCCCTTTGACTGGGGTATTCATCATGCATCATGGCACTTGACGTCAAGGGATTGGTGTGTTGTAGTTATGACCTAGAAGAAAGGTTTCTGTTTTTATTTTTGTTTTTTTTTTTCCCTAAAAGCTTCCCTTCTGAATCCTTTGTGAGAGTAGCCTGCTGCTAAGGATGGCGATTTAAATACAAGGGCTCAAATCAGAACCAGATAATCTGTGGCGATCACTGACTGAGATCCAACCTTCAGAGCCTACCAGCATGGGTCTAAGTTCCTCCTAATGGCCTCGTCTATGCGTAAATCTGGGAAGAACAGAAGAATTGGATTTCACTGTGAGACACAAGAGGCAAAGACCCTATAAAAAGTTTGGTAACTATACATTGTGTATAAAATGCAGCTGTTCCTGTGCTTCGTCATAAAAATAATATATGCATGTAAATTAAAAATAAATGATGACAAGGAAAGAAATATTGGAAAATATAATTAAAAAATACTGTAACAGCTGACAGATTAGTTGGCTAGAAAAAAAAATGCAGCTACAGAAGACAGCTCTGAAAATAATGAAGCAACCGAGAATGAAGTTAATGAGATTGAGAAAATGAAAAAAGAGAATTTACAGTACTATCACACACAAACACACAGAATCAAAATATAGGCTCCAATCTGATATATCCTTATCAAACAGAAGTACATCTAGCCTTCTTAATTTCATCAAGGCACTAAATGACTTGGGGTGTTCCACTCCTCTAGAAAACAGGTTGAATTATGGAGCCTACCTTTCAGACACATCAGTAATCCTCAAAGATCAAGCTGTCTTTACACCCACCTGTGGTTCAGAAGCATCTCTTATGCTACAAATGAGACAAGCAAAGTAAAAAAATAAGGCAAAAAGAAAATAGAAAGTCCATTTGTTTGCCATGTGTTTCTTTCGTAGCTGTGGGGCTCTGAACCAAGAGTGGGCATTCTATAAATCTTGATGACGCATGTTGACTTTCTTTTTGTGCATTATTTCAAAGACCTAATGCTGTATCTATTGTGAAATGCAGGTAGGCTAATGGTCTTCTGAATAAATTTGAGAGGAGAAATGAAACAAAGTTATGTGATGACTATGTAAAAACAGAAGGCCCCCTTTATATGTAAAAGGATATGCAAACCAAAGTTTCAATAATTTCTCATATAACTAAATTTTGATATAATTTTTAGTATTTTTTAAATGTTTATTTATTTTGAGAGAGAGAGAGCAAGAGAGGGGCAGAGTGAGAGGGAGAGAGAATCTCAAGCAACTTCTGCACTGTCAGCACAGAGCCCAATGCAGGGCTCAGTCGCAGGAACCGTGAGATCATGACCTGAGCGTAAATCAAGAGTTGGATGCTTAACCAACTGAGCTACCAAGGTGCCCCTTCAGTTTGTTTTAATATATCATTTTGCAAGTAATATGTATTCTATTTCATATAGTCTATCACTAATTCACTTACTTAACAATATTTACTGAGCATCTATTGTTGTTAGTCACTGCTCTAGGCACAGGAATACAAAGAAGAGCATGACATAGACTCTACACCCAGTAATCCTGTACCTTCAGTTGGGAAATGGCCATGCACATGATCACTGTGTATACTATGATAGAACCATCAGAGATGCATGCTTACAGTGGGGATATAGATGTGGGAGCACTAGAGAAGGGATACTTGAACTGGGACTTGGAGTCGGGTGAAAACTCCCGGGGAAAGCCACTTGGAGGAGCAAAGGGTAAGAGTATCGTAGAGAAGGCCACAGCATGAAGGCAAGAGAGATTTGTTTCCATGCTACCACCTCTTTGGTTTGGCTCAGCAGGTTGAGTGTGAAGAAAGCACTGGGAAAGGCTGGGGACCTGAGCATAGATCAGGTCATGAAAGACTGTATGTATCTGCTAAGGTGTTTAGATTTTCTCTGGAATTTGATGAAGCATCTTTGAACAATGTAGAGAATGCCATGACTATATTGGAACTTTAGAAATAATTCTCTGGCTGAAGTGTGAAGAATGGTTTAGAGGGATTAAGGAGGTGACCTAGTGAAGATGAAGCTGACAAGACTTAAATTAAACACATACCAGGGATGGCAAAAAAGAAAAAAAAAACCTCTAGAAATTGAAAGCTATTTAGATAGTAGGTTCAAGGTGTGGAATCTAATTATAGTGGGAAAAAAAAAGAGGAAATATGGTTGTAGGCTTGCAGCTTGAGGGTAGTAGATGGGGTCGTTTATGAAGATAAGGAGTTCAGGGGAAAAAGGTTTGGGGTGATAAGGACTGTGGTTCTGTTGTGTGTGTGTGTGTGTGTGTACCTATGTATTTCAAAAGGTCTTGGTGATATATGAATAAAGAGGCAAAATACATACTTATGAAGTCCCTGAGAGACTTTCACTGGAGATTTAGATCTGGTGGAGGAGAATGTAGCATATTAACATGGAATTAAGCCATAAGAGTAGATGATGTTGTCCTCACAGCCCATGAAGAGTGACAAGTATAAGGACTAAGAATACAAATATGGGACCATTTTTTTTTTTTTTTTTTTTTTTTAGAGAGAGAGAGAGAGAGAGAGAGTGTGTGTGTATGTGAGAGAGAGTGTGGAAGCTGGGGAGAGGGTCAGAGAGAGAGAGAGAATCCCAAGCTGGCTTCAAGCTCAGCACAGAGCCTGATGTGGGGCCCGATCCCATGACCCTGGGAGTATGACATGAGCCAAAGTCAAGAGTTGGAAGCTCAACTGACTGAGCTGCCTGGGCACCCTTATGAGACTATCTTTTAAAGGGCCAGTGGAGAAAGAGGAATCGTTAACATGGATTTAAAAAAGAATAGCAAAAGAGTAAGAAGAATCCAGAAGAGACTAGCACCTCAGAAGCCCAGGTTTGCCCCAGTCAATAGGCCCTGTAAGGTCAGGGCTCATTGCATCCATTGAATTTGGCAACCAGAAAGTCAGTGGTGACTCACCAATAGAAGGTTCTGTGATGAGTGAAGGAGGCGAAAACAAAGTGTGATAACTTGAAGGCAAATCGGGGTGTAGTCTTTTTGGTTTCGTATATTTTTAAATGTTTACTTTAAAATGTTAGTCATTTGCCTTTTTTTTTTTTAAGGGAAAGGGATGGACCAGTAGAACCAGGACAGTTAAAAATGATGACAAATAAAGAGACAGCCATTAGGACAACATCCCAGATAAAAGGAGGTGGTGGGATTTGCTGGGAAGTAGACAGGACTCTTCAGAAGAAAAGAGACACCTTTTCTACTCAATCAGGGAAAAAATGGGAGAAAATCTACCAATAAGGCAGTTCCAGATATTTAGAGCGAACTTTTCTAAGCTTTGGCTTACTTTTTAAGGAAATGGAAATAGTGATCATTGCTATCTCATAGGGAAGGTTGAAAAAGTTATTTATTATTATTATTATTATCATATCATCATCATCATCCTCACATTATCTCCATAGGGATAGTTGTGAGATTTAAATTCAATAATGCAAATAAAGTGCTTAGGACCAACAGTCATGCATATATAAGATATGACTACTGTTGGTATAATTCAGTACTTATTTTCTCCCTGTCTTTTCCTTTTGACCTGGACTGTCTGTCTCATCACTGCCACCATTAACGATTCTGCCCAGGCCACAACCATTTTCCCAAAATTAATTAGACATGTCCTACAAAGTGAAGCTCAAGTTAGATATCCTTAATGAAGATAGCCCAGTCCATGGTTATCCTGAACTCTTAATGCACTGAGGTTCTATACCACACAGGTTAACACTTCAATTTTCCCATCTATAAAATGGCGGCTTTAGCCAGGATGGGCTAGGTCATACCATGGTAACAAATAAGCCTAAAATCTCAAGGCCTAATACAACAAAAATTGGTTTTCTAGCTCATACAAAGCCTCCTGGAGGGGCCCAGAGCAGCTGTCCTCCATGTTCCACACTCCAGGATTCAGGCTTTCTGCCTTTTCACCATTACTATGGCTTGAATGTTTGCCTACATCCCTTCCTTAATTCTTCCGCACCAAAAGAACCCCAAAATTCATATGTCAGAAACCTAATGCCCAAGGTGATTAGGAGGTGAGGCCTTTGATAGGTGACGGGGCTCCACCATGATGAATGGGATTAGTGCCCTCATAAGAGAGACTCCAGGGAGCTACCTTGCCCCTTCTACCATACAAAGATACAATATATACAATACTTCTACCAGGTCTGTGATGTGGAAGAGGGCCCTCATCCAACTGTGCTGACACCCTGACCGTGGACTTCCAGCCTTCAGGACTGGGAGAAATAAATTTTTTTATTGCTTATGAGCCACCTAGTCTGTAATGTTTTGTTAGAGCAGCCTGAATAGACTCAGACAACCATGAAATCTCTTCCACAATTGCTACATCAGAAAAGGAAGGGAAACGGAGACTTATGTCCCAACTATTAAATGCTTCCATCAACATGTGACACACATCCCCTCACTTGCAATTTTTGGCCAAAGCAAGTCACACAACCTACCCAAAGCTCAAGCGACTGAGAATTCCAATTATCCTGGGCACTCAGAAGAAAACAGAGTCAGAAATATTTGTGAGTAGCAGTGATATCTACTACAAGGAAACTGGACTAGAGAGACTTTAGAGTCCTTCTAGATCTATCATTCCAATTAGTACATCTGTGTTTTCCTTTCCAGTAAGGGTGCAAATTGTTTGAGTACAGGGCTACGTCAAATATATCTGATATTACCTCAGAACACATAGCCTAACATTAGGTACATGATAGAAACTCAACAATTAAATGAATGATTGATGCTATCAGGATTTAAGGACAAAATGAATCATTAGTCAAATTTCATTTATTATACATCCACTGTGCCCAAAAAGTATGTATTAATGGGGTTTTTTAGTGCCCTTATAAGAGAGACTCTTATACATTACTTTTTAAAGAAATGGAAATAGTGATCATTGCTATCTCATAGGGAAGGTTGAAGAAGTTATTTATTATTATTATTATTATCATATCATCATCATCCTCCTCCTCACATTATCTCCATAGGGATAGTTGTGAGATTTAAATTCAATAATGCAAATAAAGTACTTAGGACCAACAGTCTACATTGCTCCTTCCACCATACAAGAATACAATAAGAAGTTTGTGACCTGAAAGAGGACCCAGAGAATATAAGATATGTAGTCTCTATTCTTTAAAAAAAAGTTAATCCTTTATTTGGGTGATAAATTAGGTATTTTTAAGGAACTACTGAGTAGCATGGGCAAAATAATTTAGTGCCCCTACTAATAATAATTTCTTGAAGGTGGCAAGAAATGGTGCATTGCGGGTCTGGGCACTTCTTTTTGTGAGCTTCTGACAATTTACTTATAATACAAATGTGACCTCTTTCAGGTACTGTGACTCCTCTGGTATACAGTCTTAGGTGTTATAGCTGTAAAATGCAGTTTGCCACCTTGGATTTACCTTGACTGAGGAGGTGAGCCAGAGGATGAGCTCATTAATAAAGTCAGCTGCTAAGGGCAGTAGCTGGTCCAGAGAAGGCTAAGCGTCAGGAGGCTCAATAGTCAAAACTGCCCCTTCATTCTCTCTTGTAATTTAACAAGGGTAATTGGGGGCAGGGGAGTCCTCAGTGAAATTTTCTTACTTAAAATTTATAACTAAGATCTTTTGTTTCTAAAATGTCAACTAAAGAAGGATAAACTCTATATCCATCTTGAGAGACCATGAGAATGGACAGAGTATGCGTGCTTTCCTGCATGACAATGGGAGGTGAGGCTCATAGAGAAAAAGAAATCCAAACTCTTACTGTGATAACCACCTGTTGAGTCTTTTGGAAACTAGAATGGAGTCCGACAATCATGATTCTAAAAAGTTGCTGCAGGTCCAAAAACCATTGTCTTAAGGGAAGTTGGGGGAAAAAATTAAAAAATAAATATAAAAGCTTTACCCCACTTTGTACCCAAATCATGGAGCATCCCTTCCTAAAACACTTTGTACAACTTGTTGCCTCCTCTCTGGAAAGAAACTGTGGGGGTGAGGTCTCAAGAAGACTGCAGGGGGAAAAAAAGATTCAGATTGGTCAGAAAGAGGAACAAAATGCTAGGAAGATGTACGACCTAAATCTGAAAATCATGCCAGGGAACAGTGAAAGGATTTCCCTTTACACTTATAAGGGCTGTATTGATGACCAAAATCAAAGAAAATTGGCTTTATGTAAGCTGTTTTCTGATCCCAGTTCCCTTAGATATAAGGTTGTGAGGACAGAGAATCATCCCCAACCTCACATCCTCAATATCGAGCCCCTGGCACGTGGTGGGTGCTCATGAAACATCTGCAGAATGAATGGAAAGATGAGTAAATGAATGAATGGACTTATGGAAAACCTTACTCCGAGCCATATGGTAAAGTGAGAAAAGCAGTGGACAGAAATTATAAAGATAAACGATGGTTGTCTCCTCGGCATTGCATTTGGCCACATATCTGTTTATTAAATACAGTATTGTTTTTCTTTTTAAGCTAGCTAAAGAAAATCTTCTTGAGTAGGGTTGGTTCTTAAAGCAATAAACAGAAAAAAAATTAGTATATAATAAAATCAGAGAATGATAGTGTGTCAGAGCTGGAAAGTACCTTGTGCCATGCTCCCCATTTATTTCACGCGATCTTTGGCTCTGAGTGCACACGCCCCACCAAGGTCACCTGTGACCAGGTCACCCCTATGCAAGCTCTATGCCAAAGTAAAAAACAATCTTTCAGAAGTCCCTTAACCTCTTGGGGCTCAGTTTCCTCATCCATGATGTGGGGAGACAGGGCTGGATGATCTTTGATGTGCCTTTGGGTCCTGTTACCAGTGGTACCTGCACACACAATTGACCCCTAAGCTTAGTTAGGAAACATACGATACTTGTCAGAAGAAGGTTGACATCAAGGACAAACTATGGCCTTCTACCTAAAGTTCCTTCTTGTACTTTTTTGACACAGAGACTGGAACTAACTGAATGATCCATTGTCTGAGCCAGAGTGATAATTCTTTCTGGACTGTGTTTGCAACTTGAGCACAGGGACCCAAGTTTCAATTTCTGAATCTCCAGGTACTAGCCCAGGGCTTTTGATGAAGAAATTGATGTTTATTTGTTACATTGAATTTAATTATATTATTATATTCTTAAGTTTTCTTTCCTCAAATGTAAAAAATAAGGGAATTGTTTCTTCTAATTCCCACTCCCCCTGCATTTATTACCAACCCCTGTCCCCAAACCTAGGTAGAAAACAATCCGATTTTTAAAAACTTGCTCTCTTTTAACTCATAGGACTGTGTTTATCAACCAAGTGAAATGAGTCACCTGGGATGGACTATATATTAAAATGCAAATTCCTGGGTACAGCTCTAGACTGAATGAACTAGAAGAACATCTAATGTTTGAGAACCTCTATCTTTAGGCAGGTGGTGAGAAGGCAACAGTACCATTGGGCAATATGGTGATGGTAGGATCTCAAGTCGATCTTGAGATCAAGAGATAAAATGTTAAGATAACGTTTTATCACTGCAGAATGACGCAAGTTATAACGGAGGCATCAGAAGAAAGCATCCAAGTGCAACAACTGAGCCCCCTTGGAGGTCTCCACGCATCTCAATTCACTCCATCCAGAGACAGTTTCCGGTGCTTTGATCTCCCACCTAGAAACAGAGCGGTGACCTGAGCTGCAAGGATTTTAGTGTCATTAAACAAAGATAAGCAACAGAAACTACTCGAAGTGGGAATAAAACATACTGATGTGGTTCAGAGTTGTTCATGGAAAAAGGGGTCCCTTTTTCATTTCTCTGATGAGATGAGTTCCAGAGCCAGGGGCACCTGCAGTCAATTGTAATATGTTTCTCTTGTTGTCATTTTGAAATATGCAGACTGACCGGAGGAAGGGAGAGGAAGGGAGCTCATCTTTATCATACCAGGGTCGACAGCAGCCTCTCTTCCTTTCCTTGCCTCTTCTCATGGTACTAACACTCTTTCTGGGGGCCACCTGGGGCATGAGAACATCCACTGCACTCATTAAATTCTCTTGCAGTTAATTTGGCTTTACACACACACCCTATCAAGGGTCTGGGACCAGGTGTGTTGGCTTCATCTCTGACATCATTAGAATATGTTTCTGTCCTCTGCTCATTCATCTTCATACCGTTCCCTATGGGTGGATTTAATTCCCAGTTTTTAGAAAAGGCAATTCAGTTCAGGGGACATTTATGAGGGATATTTTATGTGAAAGGCTCTATCATCAGCACTGAAGGGGATATAAGAAATGATGAGAAGAGAGTCTTGGCGGCTTACAAGTTGGCATGAAGTTACTTACAGAAATAACTTTAATCAAGGTAGACACAGACAGGAGGCTTGGTGAGGAGAGGGATTAACTTCAACCAGCAGGATTTAGAAGGACTTTCTGGAGTTGAGCCTTAAAGGCAAGAGATGAAGAATGACCGGAGTGGCTCACAAAATATAGTAGGAAACCGTAGGTGCTGACTAGGTCGGACCACCCAAATTTGAGGAAAAGTTTACAAAATAACATTTCCTTAAACTGAAGCAAATGGAATGAACAACAACAAGAAAGTTCCCCACTTGTCAAAATTACCCATGATCTGTGATTGGGTCGCTATAAATAGGGCATCTCTTCAATTCTACCTAGATTAGAATCCTTCTCAAATCATCTTTAAAAAACCATGGCATCTTCCTACTCTCATTAAATTGACTAAAGCGTGGTGGGGGCGAATTATGATCTAGAAGTATTATGTCTCATGTCATAACTAGAGTGTAGGGGTCTTCATGGAGTCCAGCAAAATTAGGGGAGGAGAGTGAGAGCTTTTCGAGTTTCATTTTAGGCCATTATCCAAGAGAGGTCTCTAAAATTATATCTCGTTTAGCTCAACACAAATAATTCTTAAGAACTACCTCTAAATCTCTTTGCTCTAATTGTAGGTTCATTACATTTGTGTTTACTGTTCTTGTTTTAATTTCATAATTCTCTGTGATAAAGTTTTATTTTTTTTATTTTTATTTTTTTAATATTTTTATTTATTTCTAGGAGAGAGAGAGAGAGAGACAGCGTGAGCAGGGGAGGGTCAGAGAGAGAGGGAGACACAGACTCTGAAACAGGCTCCAGGCTCCGAGCTGGCAGTCAGCACAGAGCCCGACGAGGGGCTCGAACCCACGCACCGCGAGATCATGACCCAAGCGAAAGTCGGACGCTTAACCGACTAAGCCACCCAGGCGCCCCTCTGTGATAAAGTTTTATATGCGTGCGTGTCATTGTGCTAAGACATGAAGGCATGTGCTACCCAAAATATACAGATACTACATCCAGGTATTACAGATAGATTTTCCAAACATTTTCATCTACAAATAAAGAAACCAAACCAAAATCACCTATAAAGAGATACCTTAGAGGGGAAACATTAATATACTGTATTAAATTTTCAGCTAACTATAACGTGGTTTTCCAGTCGAGTATAAATCTATACTTTCATGTATTTTTGTATCTGCCCAATGGATTGCTACAGCTCAATTTCTTGTATCACATTAGTTTCATAACACAAGGGAGTTTCTATCTTTTTCTAACTCCTGGACAAGCAAAAAAAAAAAAAAAGATAGCCTAAAGAACATGAAATTGCCAACAGTTATGCGTATTGATGCAACAAGAAGGAGCTTGACTAAGACTCATGAGAGCAAAGAAATTCAGAGTTAAGGTTAAAATTTATTACTTAACTCACCCAACGTGCCCTGCAGGGATCTCAGAGCAGTGGGTGGTCTCTCATTCCAGATGTGCACAAAATCTGGGCTGTGAGAGCTGACATCAAGAAGGAGTTTTAGGCTTCGTTCTGACTTTGTTCACTGAGCAAACATAGTACTTCAGGTCAATGTCATGAGTTCAAAGGGTGTTGGCAGTGGATGTACTGCCCTCCCCCCTTCCTCCTTCCCTCCCCCCTCCCTCTCCCCTTCCTTCCTTTTCCTTTCTTTCTTTTCCTTCCTTCCTTCCTTCCTTCCTTCCTTCCTTCCTTCCTTCCTTCCTTCCTTCCTTCCTTCCTTCCTCCCTTCCTTCCTTCCTTCCACTAGTTTAACAAGCTTTAGATGCTGCTCTTGGGAAAACTAACAGTTGCCATGGGACTTAAACAACACCTCTGTGCATGCTGAATAAATTTCTTTTAGCTACAGGTAAACCACAAGTTATGTTAAGTCAGAAAGAAAAGGTAACAGCTGCTGAATTCTTTTTGCTAGCCCAAGGAGACTTCATACTGCATATTACAAGCTGATTGGCAAAATCTTACCCCCCCCCACACTGTAAAGATAAGAAGGAAAACCCCTAAGCCTATTTTGGGGGGGGACTATTCCTTCCATAGTTGAAAAAAAAGGTGGGAGATGATTTCTTTTTCTGTTATTTGTCAAGGAGAATGGTCTGGTAGTAAAAAGAATAAATTGAAAGGAACTCAGGTAGAAAAGGCCTGAGTGCTGGGAATGTAATTTTACAAGACTCGTTTCCTTTACTCTGTGTTTTTCTCCTTGAAGGAGATAACTTGATTTTATACTTTACTGTCTTATTAACAGAATGCATTTTGGAACCCTGCCACCGCTAACAGTATCAGAAGGATTTAAGGCTGCTGAAATACACTTGAAGATTTAATTCTGCTGACTTCAGCTCGGATCTGGAGTAAAATCTAACCGTAGATTAAGTGTTTAGCACTGTATATTGCGATTGTGCTCCTGGTTATAAATACTTGTGTCTATTTCTGTTTCAGACAGCTCTCCATAGGTTTCCCACTCACTACAGCACAAAACGCTTGCTTCCCAAATAAGGTTATTCTCTATAAGGCTACCCCTTATATAACTCTTTTTATAGACTCAAGCCCCTTCTCGGTTGTGCAATTCATTATAAACTCCCTCGTGCACTTTGCGATAACAAACATTGGGTTACTGAGAAGAGACTTCTAGAGAGGGAAGCCTGTATTTCCTTCCAGACAATATTTAATCTCAGAGCAGCACTGACTAATAAAAGCAAAAGATCAATACGAAGCTGTATTGCTGAGATGAAAATTTACTAACATAGTCATTCATATCACAAGAACATCTGGTTAAAGCTTCAGGGCTCCCTTACTTTCTTAGTTATGATTTTATGGGTCTCTCCAGACTCCTTTTTAGGATTTTAGCAGGCATTTATAGCAGGCTGGACATTTTAATCTTTTTAATGTGGTTATCTGATCTCCGCTTGGCTTTCTCACACTGACTGGTCATCTCCACTTCTTGCTTATTGCACTTGAATCAAGTTATGATAAGCTCACACTGTAATAGCCCCTAGTCCTAAACGGGTCTAACTTCGTGTAAGTGGCCTCCTGAGCTGCTATTTATGGTCATTTCTGTGAGGCACTGTCTTTAAAACCCTGGCATTTAGTGCCTTCTTCCTATCCCCATGACTTGGAATACATAAGGACTACAATAAATCATACAGCCAGGGCTGTAGACATACTCTTTGCTCTAAGAGATTTCTGAGGCCTGGAGCGGGGGTGGGGGTTGGGGCGCAAGCCGAGGAGTTCTGGTTTATGGCCCTGAACCAGACGACATGTATGAAGTTGACCCAGTGACTTGGAGCCTGAGAGAGCCCCGGCGCGATCCTCACTCGTGGTCCGCAAAATGCGGACAGAATGTGGAATTTGTTTGTGGTTGAATTTGCTTGTTTTCTGTGTGTGAATCAGAATTTGGTCCTTTTAGGAGATATGTTGGTTTAAAGGTGGTAGGTAGATGGAATCCTAAAATCCACAAGATAATTCAATAAAATGACCTGAAGTACGGAAAGTAAGTGTGAGCATGATCTTACATTTAGTGTTTCAGCAAATCCAGCCACCATGGCGGGAGAGGGAGGGTAATAATATCTACCATTCCGACTATGTGCACGTCCCTTTTAACCACTGGCATATTTCATTTCACAATGATCTGAGGTAGATATTATCTGAACTAGGTTTTGTTTTTTTGAACACTGATTGTAAAGCAACCACCGAGCCAAGGGCTTAACATTTGTGATTTCATTGTTTCCTTTTAACAACTCCCTGAGGTAGATATTATTATTGCCTTCACTTGGCAAGTGAAGAAATTGAGTATTTTCTTTTAAGTTTATTTATTTATTTTGAGAGAGATAGAGAGAGCATAAGTCGGGGGGGGGGGGGGGGGGGGGGGGGGGGGGGGGGGGGGGGGGGGGGGGGGGGGGGGGGGGGGGGGGGGGGGGGGACAGCCGAGAGCCCGACGCAGGGCTCCAACGATGCAGGGCTTGAACTCACAGATTATGAGATCGTGACCTGAGCCAAAGTTGGATGCTTAACTGACTGAGCCCCCCAGGCGCCCCAAGAAGTTGAGTCTTAGATTTAAACAACATAGTTGGGTCAAGCAGCCAGCAAGTGGCAGCAATGAGGATTCAGGCCCCAGTGGGTCTAACTGGGCTGTGTTTTTGCAGGAGGAATAGCATTATATCAGTAACTAAAAAAGTACATACATAGGCACAAATTTTCTCCTAAAATGCTATACAGTCTCTTTACCATTTTTCTATAATGCCAGGTCATCTACTTCCGTTGACACACAGCAGATCCATCTCACTTCAGGAGACATGAGTGACCACAGATCTTCAGATAAAAGAAACAACACATTAATTCACTTAGTAACACATTCTTCAGAGAAGGAAATCGAAATACAGGTTTAACGTGATTACTCTGCTCTTGCTCACCTGGGCAAGCAAAGTTGTCACACACGTGTTCCCTCTCTCTCTCTCTCTCCTTGTTCTACAATGCTTTGGGCAGGCCATGAATGACACCCCTTCTACCCCAGCGCCCCCCCCCCCCCCGACCAACTTCTACCTCCTAACACAGGTCAGATAAAATGGAGACAGAATGCTCATTGCAGATGGGGTGGCTTTGTCAGGCATCCGTTCTCAGAACCGGCTGCATGGCAGAGACAATGATTGAAGTAAAACTGAAGTAATTTTCAACACCGAAACCTAAGCTGTTTACAATATGAGCCAAGCGTCGTTTGTCTTGGACCCCCAACTCTTTCTTGGCACCCATTACCAGCTCAACTGTTCTCTGGTCACATTAATTAGTGCAATTGTCCCAGACAGGAAGGATGGATGGGGGCGCAGGGCTCCGGCTGCGCAGCCTGCAGCACCACCCGAATCTCACAGACGTTTCCCGGAGTGTTCTGAGGTGTATTGCAGGTCAGAAACATTCAGGGGCCGGTGGCCTCCACAGAGCAGCCTTCCCCAGTAGGAAGGCCAGGCAGTCTGCTCTGAGACAGAGCATCTGGAGGACACAGGGGACAGAAAGCAGAGGAGAAGCTCAAGACAGGCAGCTCTTGGACAAAGAGGCAAGAGGAGTGAAAGGAGACCGCGTGAGAATGGGCTCCTCTGAGCTTTAAATCTCCCCCGTCCCGGGTCGTCAGTGGCCAGGCAGTTGGGTGATGACACATTCCCCTCGGGAACAGTGCCCAACCTCCCCAACAGCTGTGTCCAGGAGGCCGCAGGCCCAGATCCTGGCGGCCAGCGAGCCTCGGCTCAGCCAGCTCCAGCCTGGAGGTGCCCTCAGCACCAAAGATCAGAACACAAGGATAGAGTTTCTGAGAGTTAGGACTTGACCGCAGCTTCCAAAGACTGACTCACACGTACACACATGTCACACAGAAGGATTTTCATTTTATCCCACAGACACATGGCCCCCATTCGTTTTGCGTTTGCAGGAGGAAAGAGCGAAAGGCAGCTGTGAGTTTCTCTCTGCGACGCTTTCTTCCAGGACTGAAAACACTCTTACTGCGCCCCTCCCCTGAAGCCACACTAAGGAATTCCGTCAGCGTGGTGAAGAAGGCCACTTCGAAAATGGTGACTGGAAGGTTCTTTGCGACTTGTCCTGGGGTGGGGATGACGGCCGTGGTGGGTAGGAACGGCAGGATAAATTCTGCCCGCCCTGTTGCATCAGGCTTTGCTTTTAGCAATGGGAGCAATGTTGATAGAGTTAGATCCTGGTGATAACGAGGCCGTCATCCGGAATGCCGAGTGCCTTTCTTCTGATTTCTCCAGCCGAGGGGCTGGAGATTGGGTCTGGAGTCATGCAGGCCACACTTAACAGGCAGGATGCCTTTGGACAAATAAAAGAAGTCCTCATAGCCTAAACTGACTCACCTGTAAAATGGGAATAGTAAAGCCACCTTTGCAGCTTCTTGGCGCAAAGGCTAAATAAGATACCACAGGGAAAGTTCTAGCTGAGGGTAAATGCTCCCTCAGTGGGGTTTTTTCATAATTAATAAGATTAACGTGTTGCATTCACAATACCGATGCATATGCAAATTTCTCATCTTTTCCTCCTAGAGGCAAGCTTCTGCTACAGGGTCTCTCCGTGTGTTAGACACAAAAAACCCCTTGTTCTGAGAATTGTTGAAATGCTTCCTTCCCGTTCCCAGACTCTGTTGGCTCCACAGTGCCCTGTCAAAACATCTGGCCCCGTTTGTCCCCCGGCTTTCCCTGTGCTATTAAAGCCAGTCCCCGTCACGAGATGCTTCCTGTTGACCCAAACTTTTTTTTATTATTCACCTTAACACTTCAAGATGATTAGAGCTGAAAGGGTAAGAACAAAGATGAAGGTTGAGATTTTCCTTTGCAGCACCCAATTTGATTCCAACAGCACTTGGGAAAAGAAAAAAAAACCCCTCAAATGTTTTTATCTTAGAATGAAGAAAGCGTGGCCGAAATTGTTTAAATTCCCCTCCCTGGCTGAAGGTGAAGGGTTCACTCCACGAAGGTTGGTGCCTGACACAATATTCCCAGCTGGCCAATGCGGTCATTCCTTGATCTGGAAAATTCTCCTGACCAGGCGCACACAATACTGTTGCACAAACTCTAGTTTGTCTTCTTGCTAGAACAGAGAGGTTTGTCGGGAATTCAGAACCCTAGAGCCAAAGTGTATTGCTTCTTTCTCACAGGCCGCCCTCGCCCTCGAGGCTACTTGAAGTAAAACTCCCAGGAAAGAGTATGTGTGAATGGGGGACCTAAGAAACTTCAGGAGCGCTTTTTTTTTTTTTTTTTTTTTTTTTTGTCTACACTGACTATCCTTTGCTGTGGATTAGGCCACTGCTTATTACAAATTCAAATCCTATCTATATATTGTTCATGGTTCCTTTGTGTCGTCAGGAAATTAAAGTTTGCAGCTGGCCCCTTCATCTTGGCTAATCATGCGGACATAAAGTCCTTAAAGGCCCTCGGAGTGGCCCCTGCGGGGGCCCCACTCAACACTTCTCTCCGGCAGGACATTGTTCTTCAGCTGTGTTTTCATCCTCTGCCCCCTTTGGTATTAAGCTCCTGCTGCTTGGAGCCCCGGCATCAGACTGTCACGCGTCACTCTATCACAGCGAGTCCAACACCCATAGGAAGCCGTGTCCCGGTGCCGCCCGCGGCCCGTGCGCGCGGCCTGATGGACGGCCGGCGCCTCTCCAGCTTCTTGGGGACCGTCCCCACGGTAGCCGGGGCGGCGCAGAGCGGGTCCCTCCCTTCGCGAGCCTCCTGGGGGCTTCAAGCCACCCTTGCGGAGAGCCCAGGGACGCTGATTACGGGGACCCGTGAGGGGGAGCCCGGGCTACAGCAGGGCCGGCTGCCAATTTGCCAGCCCCGCACACATTGATCGGACGCGCTCCGAAACCCTGTCTCCTCTCAGGGATCTTTTCATATCCGGCAGAGTTCACACCTGGTTTCTGAGATTCCTTGAATTAATTGAATTCTCATTAGAATACTTCCTGCCTTCCCCTTCCGCCCTTAACTGCGTGTGACCTGAGGTTCACAGTGGAGTGACTGGGCTAACCACATCAGCGTCCCCGGCCGCTTCGACTTCATTTCCCACACCACCGTGTGCTCTCCTTTGTCCCCAGGGGACGCGGCCTTGCCGCGCTGAGAGGGCAGTCCGGACGCCTTCCACTGGCCTCTGGTCTGGAAGGGACATCTTTACAGGCGTTTTATTATCTGTGCTGTCTGCTGCACGGTATTGAATCGAGTGTTCTTTACTTTCCTTTGCATGTTTAGTAACATGTTTGTTTGTTTGTTTCTTTTCCAAGGACTGTATTTTCTTTTGAGGTGTCACTGGTTTTAGATACCGTGTTACCCTTAGTATATTGGAAATTGTGGGTTTATTTGTGTTGCCCATTCTTTGTGGAGGAGACCAGGAAAAGCTGGGCTTTGGAAAGTTAAGTTTGCTTCACACATACGCACTAGGCACGTACTGCAAGTTTGTAACCATACAAACTTATATCCACCATACATCGATTTTAAGATGCGGGCCTGCCTTATGCTTACCATCTGGGACAGTTCAATGATGTAAACCATTTTACATATCTCCCACAACGTTGTAACTATTTTATTATGTTGAGGCTAATTCGTTCTTCTTAAAGAGATCTCATTTCATTTCTGATTTGCTTTGGGATTGTATCCCATTTACACCAGACATAGTCTCATGGTGACATCACCCTGGCTAAAAAATGGAAGGATGTTTATGGCAGAATACCACACCACGTAATCATCAGATTTCTAAGGCAGAAAGGGTGGAGAGGGAAAACATCAAAGACGGACATTAAGATTTCTTTTCCACTTATTAAGATTTCTTTAGTAAGAGTAAGAACACATCCATTTCCCAGCACTGCAGAGCTACTCCTTCTCTGCTTCTGTAAATTCCTCCCTCCACCACCCATAAATCCTATGCCAGTGTCTTTTAGTGGAGGTCCTGTATGGGTTTATGAGCAAACTTATTTATATATCTGCATCCGCAGTCGATGATAAGCTGCCTGAGGTTAGAGACTGTGTCTAACTCAGAAATACATTCCCTTCACCTAGGAAGTGGCCAGAAGTTGAGTGAATGAATGAGCACATAAATACCTCCTCTGTCCCAAACAGACACCTTTATAACATGAGGTAAGAGGTCAGCAAGAAGACTGCAATTGCACGAGTGATTCTCTCTCTACCTCCACGCTTCATGAGTGTCCTCCACCCTCAGGGCTCTCCTCCCAACCACCCAGCCTCCCACACAAACCCTCCCTCTTCACCTGTTTCTCTCCTGTTCTTTCTCTGGGCTCAGCTTAAAAGTTACTTCCTCAAAAAGGTTCTCTCTGATCCGCTAAAATAAGTTTGGTCTCTTAGTTTATATATACTCCCAGACACCGCCATGCACTGCCACACAATATCACACTCAGAAGGTGGGGTTAGAGGGGCAGACTGGTTTTTGCAGGCCAGACAAGAGTATGGGCCTCGGTGAGGCCAGTTAGAGAGGGGAGGGGCTAGCAAGGGAGAGAGGCTGCACTGAGCATGCTCAGGTCCTTCTTCCCCTTTCACTGGACAGACGGTTCACTCCTCTGCCTCTAGGAGAAGCATAAGCTGTGGGGACAAGGGCCAGGGATGCACCTCTGAATCTCTCCTGCCAAGTGGGAATTTCCTACCCTTTGCGGAAGTGCCTTCTCCCTTCACCCTGCTCCGAGCTGCTGCCAATGTAAAATATAAACTCACTATCAAAATATAAACTCCATTAAGGCAGAGAACATGTCTTTTCCCCACTGTACCTCTGGACTCAGCAGAGTGCTTGCCATACAGTAGCTGCAATGGTTGATCAGTGGGAAGAGGGAAGGAAATAATAAAAGAAGATAGGGAAAGAGGAGGGGAGGGGGAGGAGGAGAAAAGGAGGGAAGGGGGATAAAAGACAGAACACCATATTTCTTCACCCCATAGTCACTGCTGCCATCAGGAATACTGCCAATATAGATCTATTTGAGACTTAAGAAAAGAAGATAGAAAGGTCTGTATTAAATCCAACAAAGACAAAGAGAACTTGAGAAGGACTAAGGCAATAGAATCTTCTCTCTCACATATGCACATACACTGACACTGTAGGAGGTATTGTTCCTATGCTGTAGATTCAATGTTAGACACAGTGCTGCCACCTGAGGGGAGAAGTGATGGTCTTTAGAACTAAATTATTTCATGTTCCCATTAATAAGTTCAATGATACCAGTGATTCCAACGTCTTGGCCGCCAATTCTAACTTATTTGTATGAAATTCCTATTGAGTATTTTCTCATTATTATTATTATTATTCTAAGTTCTCATTGAAGGCAAGCGAGATTCCTACATTGTGTGCCAAGAGTAAACATACATGACATGGTGTTTACTCTTAAGAAATATGCTACCTAGTGGGGAAGACAGACCAGGAAACAGGCAACTATAATAAAGTACAATTAGTAGCTCGATGGGGTAAACACAAGAGCCACAGCTTCCCAGAGAAAGGGACACTTAAGTTGACAGTTAAAGGTTGAGAACGATAAGCCAGAAGTGGAGGAAAGGAGCTCAAGCAGATGGAATGACACATACAAAGCCCAGAAGGAAAAGAGAACATGATATGGAGGAAAGTGGGAAGAAACTCTGAGACGTTCAGGGGATTGGTCTACCAAGGGGGTGTGGCACCACTGACTTCTGCCCTGGTATAGAAAAGAGCAGCATAATCTATCTAATCCCAGCTCAGGATCCCTATGAATCCACTGAAATTCTACAGTGAAAACCTCTTCACTCCTAACAAATTGATATAAGGCTTCTTCAACCTGCAACCAGAAGAGGCCTACTACCTGGGTAGTTAAAAATAGGCTTAGGTGCCACAGAACTAGACATTTGTGACATATGAGAGTCCTACCTTTCAAGGATTCCTCAGGTGGGCACCTGGCCTTTCTGTTGTCTTCCACCCTTCTCTACTTCTGTCAAACTTTCGTTTATCGTCTTTCTTACTCGCTTTGCCTCACTGTATTTGTGGTGGATACTCTTGGCCTCTGAGCGAACAGCCATTCTCTATGCTTCCTTGCTGCCAGACTTCCATGTTATTCAGCTCCTTGGAGCTGGTCTGCCCTTCAGGGAAGGCTCAGCCCTTCCCCAGCCCAAGACAGTGAATGGAGAGTTATTCAAATCCTTGTGGATTTATACCAAGTGATTATGATGCAACCTCTCTGATTAGACACGAGGGAAGGTCTGTTCTTGAGAAGGGATACAAGGCAGAGTAGTTCTTACTTTTTCTTCTCAACGCTGCCACCTGCATATAAAACTTGTGGCGATTGTATCGGCCCATAAAGCAAACCAGCCTATAAGGAAAATATATAAATGTGCTGAAGATGGCCAAGGGGAAAGAGAGGGAGCCTTTGTCCTGGAAGTTATAGTTGCACCAGCCAGCTCTGGAACCATCTTGCCTCTGGACGGCTCATTATTTATTGAAATCACTTCTCCTTGATTCATTTGGCACTTGTACCTTAGAGCATCCTAACAGATACATTGTTAGAGGTCATCTGGCCCAAACATTCTGTTATAAAGAAAAGAAAACTAAAATCCCGATGGGTCAGAGGTTTTTTTCTTGGCTCCATGGATAGGGGGCCATGAACAAAATAGTGTCCAGACTATTTCTTACTGCATGTATGCAGTATCTATTTCTGTGAAAGATGGCTACTGGTTTCCTAGGTGTCTAGGAAAAATTTTCAGAAGTGCTGGTGGAGACCCACTTAATTTATGCCAGGTACACAAGATAAGATCATGAGGAAGATATTTTTATATAACTAAGCCACTCAATATCTCTATAGTTGGGTATACAGAAATGTTTATTTCCCTGTTCCTGAGACTATGTTCTGCCTCTTGATTCCGTTAATTCATTGAACACATACTTGCTAAACGGTAGAAATAATACAATGGATAACATAGACTTCATCCTGTCTCTCAAGAGACTGATTTTAAAACTTCACTATTCTCTTTCTGGTTCTATAAAATTGAGCCTTCATTCTAAGAAGGGAGAAGGATCTCAAGGTCAGCAAACAGAAATGGAGAAGAAAAGGACCAACAGTTAAGGAGAGAGAGCAAAGTTTATTTGGTCTGAGCCAGACAGCAGAATGGGGAGACAAGAAGGCTAAAGAAATGGCCCTCTCTGATGTGGCTTTGTTCCTGAGGGACCATGGAGAAGAGATTTGAAAGTTGCCTTTCCCTGCCAGGGTTTTGTTTGTTCCTCTGGGACAGGGCTAATTTGGCTCAGTTTTTAGGCATTTGGGAAATAATGCAGGCTTAAGCAAAGCTGGGAAAAGACATGTCCCAATCCCTAGAAGATGAGGATAGACTGAGTGCCAATGGCAGAATCCCAAGGGCACTATTGTAATAGGCTCCAAGTTTAAGGTAAACAAGTTAAAACTTATATTTGGGAACTGGTTCCTTTGGGACTTCAGATTGCCCTGCAATTCCACCCATTCATGGGTGGAATGTATCCTAAGGCATCTGGGAACCTCACATTCCCCTCCTCTACTAGTCTAGAAGGACTGGGTACTGCCACAGCATTGCTTGACACCATTTCAGTCTCAAGATTGGTCTAAACAGAAAGACCCTTTTTGAAAATTGACAATTTTCCTTTTGGCTGAATTTGGTCTCTTGATAACTCAGAAATGTACTACTTTTTTCTTGGACCTCTCTATTGAGAAATCAGAGAAGACATCTACCTAACCCAAAATGTTAACAAAGGTAACATGTTTTTCCAGCTCCAATACACTGTAAAATAGTATATAGAGCTCTCTGCTCCCAAGCTATTATTTTCATAGGAATTAAATTGGATGAAAACAAACACTAAAAGTATCCTTCAGAAGGAAGAGAAGCCTGAGTATAGAGATGGGGAAGATGCAATACATCTGTCCTGTTTTGTAGATCCAGATGGAAGTAGGTAGGGGTGCATGGTGGTATGATTTCATGTTGTAGAGGTTAGGAGGGGAAGACTCTGGAACCAGACTTTTAGGCCACTAACTAGCTTTGTGACATAGACAAGGTCCCTAGCACCTGTATCTTTCAGTTCTCTCTGAAGTGGAGTGATGATTATCTCTGTCTCCTTGCTCAGTTAGGATGATTAAATGAGCTAGTACGCGGAAAGCACTTAAAACAATGCCAGGCATATAGTAAGCACATTAGAACTTTTGGACTTGGAGCACCTGAGTGGCTCAGTTAGTTAAGTGCCTGACTCTTGATATCAGCTCAGGTCACTATCTCATGGTTGGTTCATGAGATTGGGCCCTGAGTTGAGCTATGTGCTGATGGCATAGAGGCTGCTTGGGATTCTCTCTTTCCCTTTCTCCCTACCCTTCCTCTACTCATGCTTTCTTTCTCTCTCTCTCAAAATGAATAAATAAATATATTTTTCTAAATGTTGGACTTAAGGGATAAGATCTTCTCTCCAAACCAGCTGGTGATCTTCTCTTCCTGACACTGTCTCTATAAGTCACCATCCTTCTGGCATTGTGCAGGCCCTTCAGAAGCATGGGGACAAGGGATCATCTCAATGTATTTCTCCCTGTGACAACCTTGGTCTTGGTGTTTGGAGAAGATGAACTCATTGGTCATGCTGGAAGCAAGCATACTTCCTGCCTTCAGTGGGTACTCAGTAAATATTTGTTGAGTAGACCAGGGCACCACCCTGTAGAGTCTGGTCTCTACGCTCTTTAGTGCCATTCATTGCAGATATGGGGACAACTTCAAGGTCTAGTTCAGATTCCTGTTTGGCAAGAAATACCACGTTCAGTTAGGGTGGGCAAAACTTCCTCAAAACATAGCAATTGAGGCCTTTCCCTAGAACCTTTCAGCCCTCACATCACATGGTGCATTACGTGGCCTTGTCTCCTTGTCTAAAACTGAGACTCCAGTTCACACCTGGTTTCTTATTGTCTTCCAGCCTCAGCCTTTAAAAAAGGTTTGATCCTTTAGGATTCTGCCCTTTAGAATTCCCTAAATGCTGTGAGAACACAAGGCCACTTGCCCCAAGATAAGCAGTAGCTGTCCTTGAGCGTGGAGGCCCCTTACCTAGCTAATACCAGGAGCTAATACCCTGAGCTGCTAGGGGCTTAGTGAGGGGAGTATCACTCCCTTTTTGAGCAGCAGTAGAACCTTGGAGAGGCTCCAGCACCACACACTCACTGTTGGCTATTTAGTAGCTTTCTTTCTTTGCAATCCATTTATGTAACACAGATGAAGAGAGGGTTAAGGTCATTCATTATCCATTAAAACGCAATACCTAATATCAAATGTTGGATAGGGGATAATTGGGTAAATCCATCTTTTTTGGCTTTCATTGATCTTCCTGTATGATTCCTATAGGAAAAAGGAATCATAAACAGTCACCGCTTGCCTTCATGAGCTCTTCTTGTCTCATAACACAGCACTGCACCTAGTGTTCTGACCCCTGAGGAGGGTCAGGGGGAACACCCAGCACTTGGACTTGGCCCCCTTGCTCTGTGCATCATCACCAGAATTCTGGCTGCCACATTCCATATGTCTCTCACAGCTAAGTTTTCACATTCAGTGTTCTCACTTCTCTGAGTTTTGCCAAGTATTTGCGTGCCCTGCCTTCGGGAGGAATATTTAAGTGTAACATATACAAAGCTATGATATCAAGAACTGTGTTGGCAACTCTATGTAGTGTTGAGAAAATTTGCCCTATTACGTTAAAATTGTGGTTATTTTTACACACTGTCAACACCAATGCTTGGTTTCTAATGGATGTTTTTCTTCCTTCAAGCTGAGAGAAACTCTCCCAACTCTCACCAGGGCACCATTTCTTACTTTTCTTCTTCGTGCCACTCTCTCCCCCTGTCATTATTAGGTGTATACCAAATATTCAGACATGTCTGCTCATTTAAGGCCACTTCTTCATTCTCTGTACACTGTGTGGGGTTTTTGTTTTTGTTCTTTTTTGTGTTGTGTTAAAAAAAAAAAAAAAACAAAAAAACAACTTTGACTTTCCAAAGGGAACCAGCTCTCACTGAAACCGTGACAGGCTTCTTATCCATTGCATTCCAAGGTAAGACTATCCAACTTGGCCTCACTTGCTATCTCTTAACTTTTGCCCTTGGCATCCAGACAGCTCCTCGATTCTCAGGATGCTTGCTGCCGAGCTTCCTGTCTATATAAATGTGCCTGGGGAGTCTCTTGCTCCTCTAGCCTGCTTCTTCCTCCTCCCAGAGCTTCCCTTTCCCTTTCCATGCCGAGCAATTATTCTTATTAATTATTCCAGCTAGCAGTAATTATCAGCAGTACATGCCCCAAGCCACATTAATAACAGAAATCTCTAGGACACTGAGGAATCAGCTGGGAGGCCCCCTCCGTCTTTTGATTTGCCTGGCACTGCAAGCTATGCTCTCTGCTACTACCGGGCCCCTCCCATCATGCCTCTGCTTGCTCTTACGGGTCCCCAGTTGCCACATTCTCTAGCCCTGTTTGATGGTGTGATAAAACAAGGACAGCACAATCTATACCCGTGTGGTAACATGCTCCATGGACCCATGGTGTCATGAAAGGCCTCTGAACCTTGGCACCATTGAAAAATGCCCTTAACAGCCCTCAAAGTTGGGGCCTGCACACTCTATTAATCCTTTGACCCTTATTTGCAACACTTTTTAATCTGGATGTCTTCTTCCCTATCACTCATTTGTCTTGGCAATCATTTCTAAGTAGCTTAAAACCTCAGGAGCAGGTCATAGGTGTATTTAAATGACTGCTCTTGTTTCATTGAGACATTTTGAAAAATCAATTTGGCTTATATGAAAATGCCAAGAAATTAAATGATTAAGGGTGTTATTTTATCCTTACATGGAAAACTGTGTTAATAATGGTCTTCCGAAAACCGGTGAACTGGCCCAAATCACCAAAATACTTGGGACCAAAAAAAAAAAAAAAAAAAGCATATGACTAAGAACAGAGAAGAATAGATGGAATCAGCTTAGAATGGTGCATATTTCTTCCCAGAGTCACTTTGTGAATACGTGTGCTTGACAAGTGAGATGCCGTGTTTCACTAATGTAGCTCCTAAAAGCGATTTGGAAACCATCTGCCCATTGGAATCTTCTTTTTTTAGTCCAAAGCAACAAAGTTTGAAACACTTGGATATAGTGTCAACTCTGACTTACTACAATTGCAAACCATCAGCAAGTTTTCCGAGATGTTGCAGTGCAAGGTGCTAATTTGCAGATGTTACAGCAAAGATCTTATTACTAAACCACTACAGACCACATGTGGCACTGGTAAGAATCAGGTGGAAAAGAAAAAACTTTCAGCATTGTCAAAACAGTGCTTCTATCAGCTTTTGCCGTGTGAAGAACAAAAGAGATAAGCTAGATTTTCTTAAAAAAAAAAAAAAAAGATGGGGTAGAACAAGGAGGGGTTATGTGAGGCAATGTGGAAAAGATAAAATGTTAAGTGACACTATTTCACTTAAAGACACTACAAAGAACAAAAGTCATAGGAAGTGCCTCATTGCAACACCATGCATACCGACTTCCAGCATGAAATACCGATGCATAATTGTTGAGGCCACTAGTAAAAATTCAGTCCGTTGCAAATTTATTTAATTTAAATAAGCTTCCCCAACATTGGGGAAATGTGTTCTCTCAGTGTGTTTCATTAGTGTAGCTTACACCACAAAACTGGCTGTATTGAGAAAGATTGCACCATTATCAAATAATTAGGAATGCCTTAGCAGGTGCATACACTTACCTTAGTAATTAAACCCTTGTTAAAACACCAAAATCCAGAGACTTTAAATGGTTACAGCATCCCAAAGGAGGTAGCCCAGAAAGTGATTCTATAAGGTAGCGTCATTTGGGAACAGGGATATTGAGCAGAATCTCTTTTCCTCTTGGGATGCTTACCAAGCACATCTGTGCACATCATGAGATGCAATAAAAATTGCAATGACAATGCTAGACAAACACCCACTGCACAAGACGCCGGGCAGATCCAGTGCCATCCTTCCTGTTGGGAGCAGATACTACATAACTGGGCTCTGTGCTGCCATTGTTTTAAGCTTGGATCATGAGACAAAGAGGAAATGAAAATGAGAATCTCTGAAACACTCAGACTACTCTCTTCACTTTAAGGAGGAGAGGGTAGCCCATGCAAATTTCTCATCAAAGGCCTCCATAAAACTTAACTCTCAAGTTTTTCTTGGACAAAACGCAAAGTTTGGATAGCGTTTTTCTCCCCATTGGGTTTTGAGCTATAGGCCCATGTAAATATGACAAACAGGCCCCAATAAGCCAATATTCAAAAGTGGTTCCTAAAATCTTGCTGCCAGCAGTGTTAGAGTGATCCCTATAATTATAAATTAGATCCATTTTCTCGGGTCTGGTTGCCTATGCAAGAGCTTGCCTTCCCTATATAAACATAATTGTGATAAATCTGGACTCAACAGCCATGGGGCATTCTGAAGATGATATCTAGAGGTTGCCATGACAACTCCCTAGAATTCCTGCTGTCTTTTCATGGTAGAGTTCCTAGTGAAAGCCTGGAAGGTATCTGAAATAAATCATCAAAAGGTGGGACAGCTGGAATTGGTCCATGGAAGAAATCCAAGGATGTGGGTCCATAAGTCCTGTGGTAAGGAGGTTGTCACTTGAGGACAAATTTCCATCACTTTGCAGAATTTAGGCTGAGCAATAGGATTCTTGCAGAGCTTGGTGTTCCTGAGGCTGAGATCGTATGATATTGATACTAATGGCCTCAGTCAAACACTGTTGTAATCACTTCCTGGGAGAAAAATATTGTACATTCCTCAGACACACACATACTTCAGGAGCTCTGTGGACCCAGTCATGTGGCAAAAGGTATTGTCGAACCTGTAAATTGCCAAATTGTTGGCATTGGCAAACCTTCATGTGTTACTGTCTTCCGAGTAGAGACTACTTTTCATCTGGGAGGCCTCCTGATACCAGCAGTGGGGGTAGGTTGTTGACTATCTTGTTAATTCTGGTTCTGAGGCTCAGTGAGCTGGGTGTGAGCTATACCATTCATTTTCAAGAACTTGGAAGCCTATAGTCATTTTCCATATTTGTAAAAAAAGCAAACACACCCTGAACTAAATTGGTAATTGAGAGAATGGAATAAATTAACAAATATAAAACACCAAACATAGTGCCTGACATTTACTAAACACGCAGTAAATTTCCTCTTTGTTCATCCCCACAAAAATATAAAACACAATGTCAATGCAAGACATATTTTATTATTATTATTCAACTCTAGAACCTGCAGATTGACAGGCATTTCATTGAGACTCACTTATGTGGCCAGATCAGTACTTTCAGTTCAATTTGCACTTAATAATAATGTAACTTTTCAAAGGGTAAGAGGAAGTGGTAGTTGCCCTATCAACAATATCAGCAGACACGTAGATGTCATGTGGTAGTTTAAGTGATAAACAGCTGAGAAGACCAGGGTATTTAATCATCCACTTCTTCATGCCACAAATTTAGGCAGGCAGTAGCTTTGCCCTGTACTCTGCCCTGAAGTGAAGGAAAGTTTGAAGTAACAAAAAGAGGATTACAGTTGTCGGGGCTCCTGGGTGGCTCAGTTAGTTAAGCGTCCGACTTCAGCTCAGGTCATGATCTCACGGTCTGTGGGTTCGAGCCCTGCGTCGAGCTCTGTGCTGACAGCTCAGAGCCTGGAGTTTGCTTCAGATCCTGTGTCTCCCTTTCTCTCTGCCCCTTCCCTGTTCATGCTCTGTCTCTCTCTGTCTCTCAAAAACAAATAAATGTTAAAAAATTAAAAAGCAAAGAGGATTACAGTTGTTTGAAATCATGTCATAACCTGATCTGCAGGGGATGCTTCTAACATATTATTCAATCAACCAAAACATTATTTTCACCTGTAAGGCAGCATATCTGCTAGAGAAAACTATGTATTTTATATTTTTAAACTTTTCATTGAAGCACAAAGCACATTAAGAGAAGTACACAAATCAGGGGCTCCTGAGTGGCTCACTCAGTTAAGCGCCTGAGTCTTGGCTTCAGCTCAGGTCATGATCTCATGGGAGGTTCATGGGTTCTGGCCCCACATCAGGTTCTATGCTGATAGTACAGAGCCTGCTTGGGATTCTAGGTTAGCATTTTTTGTCTTTGAATGTGATATCAAAATTTTAGAATTCAAGGGTTACAGAACTTTTATTCCTTTTCCTTTTTTTAAGTTAACAGATAGTGAATTTGACCTGTTTTAGGATACAGTTTTAAGAATTTTTACACATGGTAGGTCTGTACAACCACTACCACAATCGAGGATACAGAACAGTGATATCACCCCAAAATCTCCCTCATGCCATCTCTGTGTAGTTGACTGCTGGCAACTGTTAATCTGTCCTGTGTTTTATAGTTTTGTCTTCTCAAGAATATCACAGGGGTACCTGGATGGCGCAGTCCATTAAGCTTCCAACTTCACCTCAGGTCTTGATCTCATGGTTCATGGGTTCAAGCCCCGCATCAGGCTCTGTGCTGACAGCTTCGGATTCTGTGTCTCCCTCTCTTTCTCTACTTCTCTGTCTTTGTCTCTCAAAAAAAAAAAAAAGCAACATTTAAAAAATTAAAAATGCATATCACACTATAAATGGAATCATATAGCATGTAACCTCTTAAATATGGCTTCTTCTACTTTGTACAAGTAGCTTCTGCAATCTACCCACCGTGTTACATATATAAATAGTTCACCATTTTTACTGACGACTAGTATTCCATTGGGTGGATGTTACACAGATGGCTTATCCATTCACCCTCTGGAGGACTTTTACAATGTATCTAGTTTGGACAATTAGAAAGAGCTATAAATATCTGTATGCATGTTTTTACGTGAACATTTTCATTTCATTGGGGTAAATGTATGTAGGAGTGGATTACTGTGTCAAAAGTGTATCTACTAAACCCACTTAACATTACAGTCTACATTATCTTGATCAATAAACTATTTCCTTTTTAGAGTAGGCAGAGATTCAGATTTTAGAGAGATGGAAATGCTCTCTTATGGTCCTCAGACCAGAAAATGCCATTTCTATCATTCAACTTCCTTTTTGTTCTTATTATATAGGCAATTTTCTATTATAGTTACTACAAACATAAATCATTCCCTTTCTGTAGTTTGAAAATTATATGCGTAGGTGTAGTTTTTCAGCATTTATCCTGCTTGATATTCTCTGAGATTCCTGGATCTGTGGTTTGGTGCCTGAGATGAATTTGGGGGAATTCTCAGCCAGTCCTCCTTCAAATATCTCTTCTATTCCTTTCTCTCTTTCTTCTCCTTCTTATATTCCCACTGTGAAAATGTTACACTTTTTGTAGCTTTCTGACAGTTCCTGGATATTCTGCCCTGGTTTCTTTAGTCTTTGTTCTCTAGGCTTTTCAGTTTTTGAAAATTTTATTGAGATATCCTCTACCTCAGAGATTCTTCCTTCAGCTGTGTCCAGTCTATTAATGAGCCCACAAACGTATTCTTCATTTCTGTCAGTTTTTGATATCTAGAATTTCTTCCCGATTCTTAGAATTTTCATCTCTCTGTTTACATTCCCCATCTGTTCCTGTATGCTGTCTACTTTATCCATTAGAGGCCTTAGCACATCAATCAGAGTTATTTTAAAACTCCGGTCGGGTAATATCAACATCCCTGCCATATCTGAGTTTGGTTCTGGTTCTTGCTCTCTTCCACCTGCATGTTTTGCCTTTTAGTATGTGTTGTAATTTTTTCCTGATAACCAGACATGATGTACTGAGTGAGAGGACCTGCTATAACTAAGCTTTTAATAATGTGGTGGTGGTGTGTGAGAGGGAAGCATCCTATAGCCCCCTTCGATTAGGTCTCAGTCTTCTAATGAGCCCGTGTCTCTGAACTATGAACTTCACAAGTGCTTCTGAGACTCTTCCCTGCTCACCCCACCCCAGCACGTGAAACACGATGGCTAGATTAGGCTGGAGTTGAGTACTTCCCTTTCTTTAGCTAGGTAAGCAGGTTAGTCTCTGGTTAACTAGTTTCTTCTGGGGACAAACTTTGTTAAAAAGAACAGAATAAATAAGTCACAGGAATAAAAGGTACCACATAAGAAATATAGTCAATGACATTGTAGCAGCGATGTGTCAGGATAGATGGTAGCTATACTTGCGGAACATAGTGTAACATATAAACTCATCAAATCACTAAGTTGTGCACCTGATATTAATGTAACATTGTGTGTCAGCTATACTGGAATAAATAATAATAATAATAATAATGCTTTAAAAATAAATAATAATAAAAGAAGAGAAAAAATGATCTGGCATATTTCAACATGGTTATTTATCTCCATACTGGAATCAAGAGGAGATTTTTCTCTGATATTCACTGTGAAAGCCTAGTTGAACTCCTACAGATAAAACTCAAAAAAGTATAAGGACTCCCTGGAGTTTTTGACTCTCAGCCTTGGCCACATTGAGCCTCCAGCAATTTGTCAATTATAGTTCCGGTTTTCCTAGCCCAGCCCTGGTTTCTGCAAAAGTTTCTGCTCATGGTTTCCTGTTCTGGTAAGTTGTAACTCTCTGTACTTACCTGCCTGGCTCTCCAACTTGGGGGCAGCCCTCTGATCTCCCTTCTTTTAGAGATCTAAGAAAAGTTGTTAATTTTTCAGTTTGTTCAACTTTCCCCTTGTCGTTAGAATAGACTGGTGACTTCCAAGCTCCTTACATGCCAGACAAAAACTAGAAATTCCAAACATGGATTTTAAATGTCATCTGTATACAAAGTTCTCCATTTATTCTAAAGCGATCTTTTATAGTCTTCACAAATCTAGGATCCAACTAAGTTTCCCTCTTTATATATCATTGTCATGCCTTTTAGTTTCCTTTCAGCTAGAATTGTTACCCTCCCTTCTTAAGAAAAAAAAATTTGGAGGGGCGCCTGGGTGGCTCAGTCAGTTGAGCATCCGACTTCAGCTCAGGTCATGATCTCACGGTTTGTGAGTTCATGCCCCATGTCAAGCTCTGTGCTGACAGCTCAGAGCCTAGAGCCTGCTTCAGACTCTGTGTTTCCCTCTCTCTCTATTTTTCCCCTGCTCATACTGTCTCTCTCTGTCTCTCAAAAAGTGAATAAATGTTTAAAAATATTAAAAAAGAAAAAGAAAAAAAATGTTTTGTCTTTAGGATATTGAAACTTTTAGAGTCCAGGCCAATTATGCCGTAATGAACCCATATCTTGGATTTCATTTCTTATGCTTAGACCTAGCTTAAGCATATGGCAAGAATTGCAAAAATGATGTTATATCCTTTCCATTGCATCACATGAGGCTGATCTATATTGACCATTTTCTCTGTTAAATTTGCTACTTGCATAAAAATACGTTTGCACTTTTGTAGTCAAGAGGTACTCTGTGCTGGTACTTTCAGTCTATGTGAATATTCTCTTCCCCAACAACCACCCACCCAATGGTTTTAGCATCCTTTGACACTGCTTACCTAAAATCACTTATTATTTTAGAGATTGCAAAATGGGGGTGTTTTAATTCTATCAGTCTTTTACATTTATCGTAAAAAATGACTGCCCCTTCTTTTGCTTCCCTCTACTCTCATATCTTCATGGATACATGGACTCTTTTTGTTTTATTCACCCCTTATTTTTGTTTGTTGTTTAAATTGTTTCCAATTCGGCCAGTGAAGATCCCTCCTAGCCAGTTCCTGTGGGTTCCTGTGTCCTTTTGACATGGTCTCATTAATCTTTGAGCATTTCATTGCTTTTTGGCACAATAAGACATCCCAGGTTCACCTTGTACTTTCTCTGCCCCAGCTTTGGGATCAGCCAAGGCTGGAATGTGTTACTTAGAAACAAAGATCTGGGGCACAGATAATGCCATTTTTGGACACAGTCATCAAGTAATTTGCCCTACAACTCTCCATGACCAAGTCTGGTGCATTCCATGTAAAGCTTGCTTCCCAATGCAGGTCCATACATGTCTTTATTCCCACCACCACTACTCCTCTACCCTTTCAGGTCTGGGTTCTGCAGAACCTTCTATGGGCTTCCTTGTGTCCAGCCTCAATCCCCCAATCCACTGGAACGTGACCTCTGCTACTCAGTAAGTGGGCTTTTGGGTCATACCTTCCAGAGCTTTGATCCCAGCTCAGTTACCCTACTGACTGCATGAACTTGAGTAAATTAGTAAGCTTTTCTGAGCCTCAGTCTCTTCATCTGAAAAGCGGTGATAAGAGTACTTACCTCACAGGAAGTAAGGATTTAGAGATGAGATGCACATCTCAACCTTATTTATGAAAAGCAGCTCAACAGTCAGCCTCTTCTGGAGATCCTGCCATACCCACAGGTGTTGAAAGGCCAAACATCATGTTTGAGGTCACCCCGGTGGATTACAGCTGGCTGGACTGAGAGGAAGTTGCACAGAGAGGAGAGAGACAGAGAGAGACTGAAGTTAGTATTAGTCAATGAAGCTAAAATGCCAAAATGCAGAATTCATGTCATCTGACCAAAGATTCATACATAGAAGAAGCTGCTCATGAAACAGAAGATTGGAGAAGGTACCATGCCTTGGCTCTCAGCCTGTGGCAGGACATCCATTCTTCCCTCCCCTTCAATCACTGCTCTCAGTATTCCTCTATGTTAACTCTGATCTAAAAGCATAAAATCACACTTACCATTTCTGCTTCTTTGAAAAACATCTTGCCTGGATTCCACATTCCTTCTTGCTTTCATTCTATATACTTCCCATTCCAGTAAAGCATTTTGAATGTGCAGCCTAACATTTCTACGACTCAGTGAAACTTCTGCTAAGATTACCACTTCCTTCCAAATTGCTCCTGCTAATTCATATTTTTGTTTTATTTCCTTGGCCCTTCTTTAGAGTTCCTTCTTAACCTCTCCAACGGCCCTTCTCAATCTACTTCACATTTCATTTTTCCTCTGCTCAATCCTTAGACATTGGAATGTCAGACTCCAAGTATGTGACTGACCTTCAGTAACTTGGGTCTACTCTTCCTGCATGGCTCCTGAGTGAACTTCTTCACACCCATGGTTTCCGGTTCCCCCATCTTCATCCCTGACCCATAACTTTGCTGAACTCCTGACCCTTGTGTCCACACTATCTCCAGTTGGACGACCCTGAAATAAATCAGTCATGGTGTCCAGACTGGACTCACCACCTTTTGTTGAAAACTTGCTTCTTACATTCTCAGTCACCATCATCTACTCAGCCAGTCAGTCATACCAGAAAACCAGGAGTAAATCCTGCATTCCTCTTTATATATACATGGTTCAACATCGTGATGATTCTCTCATCTTAATCTCTCTCAAATATTCTCCCTCTGGACTTCCTTGTTGACACTGCCTTCGCTAGCTCTCATCACTTCCTGTCTGGCTTATTGGCCACCCGGCCTCTAGTTGGGCCCTCTATTCTCTACATAGATGCTATAGGAAGACTTTGAATGCAAATCTGACCATGTCATTGCTCTACTGAAAATCCTTCATTTCCCCTCACTGAGTAAGTTTCAAAACTCTTCGCTAAAATTTTGGAAAACCCTGGTCACCAGGCTCATTGTCACCTTCTTTACACGAACCTTTTATCCTACCTGTGCAGAGTTCTTTTCAATGTTGTACCTTCCCATGTACTATTCGTTTTCATACAATTCCCTCCTTGCACCTCTCCCCCATTTGTCTGGCAATTTCCTAAGAATAAGCTTTTAAAATCACTAGTCTCACCACATCACACAGACGTGTCACATGTCCAAGACGTGCCGGTGGATTCCTGTTGCCCTTTGCATAAAATCCAAACTCAACATCCAGTTGAATGTCCCACAGCATCCCAGCCCTGCCTTCCCCTGTGGCCTTCTCTCACACACCACTCCCTACTTGCCCTTTCCACACACACTGGTGTGATTTCAGCTCAAATTTTATGTCTCAGAGAGGACTTCTTAGATTTCTTCATTACTACCAGTCACTTCTGTGAACATAGGTGTCTACCTGACCCAAGCTTGAAACTAGGCTCTGCCACTTGCTACCTATGTAACTCTGGGCAAGTTTATTAACCTGTCCTCACCTCCATTTCCTCATCTACAAATGGGGGGTGATAATGCCTTCCTCAGATAATTATTCTTAACCATAAATGAGACCGGTGTCTGATTCACAGTAAGCATACAACGTGTTAAAAGAGGAAGTGTTTTTAGAATGGTGAGTATAAATATTTGTGTTTTGTTGAACACCATTGCCAGTGTAGTTAGCACAACTTGTAATGTGAAACTTCTGTGGCCCAAAAAGCCTCAAAAGAGCTTTCTTTTCTGTAGCATTAAGCACACACACACACACACACACACACACAGAAAAAAAAGATACCCTAAAAGCCCCCACATTAAAAGAGTTTTTTGGTCTGGCTCTACCTTTTCCAGATTTATCTTCAACTACTCTCCCTCACAAGTTTCTTCAGCCAGTCTGAACTTACACAGTCCTTACTGTGGCAAAGCCATACCCCTGGACTCCTTACCACGCCTTCCCTCACCACTCTGCCTGCACAGTACTTGTTCTGGAATGGAGCTCTGGCCATCTCCCTCCACTCCTGCTCAACACATTTCAGTGTCGCATTATCTTCAGAACTGACCTGTGCTCCTTGGCTTGACACACAACGCCACTGCTATATCTCTTACTATTTCTCAAAAACTGTATTTATTCCCCTCCCCCACCACACCCCTCCAAACCATACTGTTTGTCCCGTTTCCTCTGCCTATGTGTCTTCCCTTTCCTCATCACATAACTCACCTTAAAAAAAGAGTTGTTTGCTCATTTCCCCTTATTACGAAGACAATACATTTTAATTAGGAAATTCAGATAAACAAATGAAGACTGTAAAAATACTACCATTTTATCATTACCCAGAGATGAGCAATACTGACATTTTTTTCTATAATTAAATTTAGCTTTTATAAAAGTGGGAATATTCTCTATTATTTTATAACTTGATTGTTTTTACTTAATCATACATCATGAATGACTTCCTATTTCATTTAGTATTATGTTTCAATATTACATTGTGATGGCTACATGAAGTCTATTGTGGGGCAGTACTACAATCTATTTAATCAATCCCCCATTGTTGGATATTTACATTACTCCCAATTTCACATAGTTATAAACATCACTGTGATGAATAGCTTTATTGATAAAATTGTTTGAACATAAATTTTAATTTCCTTTATATAAACTCCTGAAGGTGTATTTGCTGAACCAAAAGATATACACTTAAAAGCTTTTGATGCATTGTCAATTTTTTTTCAGGAAGCAGTAGCAATAATTAAATGATATTTTGTGTCATTTAAAAACAAAGAATTGTTTTATTTTGTGTTTCTTTTTAGTGAGAGTAAATATTTCCATATATTTGATGATCACTTATGTCTTTTCTTTTGGGGTTTCCTTGTAATATTCTTTCCATTTTTCTGTAGGAATGAGTAATCTGAAAATTTTTTATAGCATTAATGCAATTGTGTGATGAAAACATTTTTCCAGATTATTGTTTGCCTCTGCCTCCCAATTTTATTTGAGGTGTTTTTGAATGCTGTTCGCTATGTTGCATAGTCACCAGACTCAATAACCAAACTTCCTGAGTTTGAATCCAAATTCTAACACTTACAAGCTATATAACCTTGAACAAGTTACTTAACCGCTTTGTGCCTCAGTTTTCCTACTAATAAAATGGAAATAATAATAGCACCTACCTTATAGGATTTTTGTGAAAATTAAAGGATCTAATATATGGACAGTGTCTAGACAATGTTTGGCACATATTAAGTGCTCATGATAACTAGGTTACAATAACAATGGTTCCACTCATTAAAGGGTTAGTATAAAAAAAATAAAGAACTTATAAGACCCAACACCCCAAAAAACAAAAACCCAATTAAAAATGGGCAGAAGACATGAACAGACATTTCTCCAAAGAAGACATATAGGTGGCCAACAGACACATGAAAAGATGCTTAACACTCACCACCAGGGAAATGCATATCAAAACTGCAATGTGGTATCACCTCACATCTGTCAGAATAGCTAAAATCAGCAACACAAGAAACAATAGGTGTTGGCAAGGATATGAAGAAAAAGGAACCCTCTTGTACTGTTGGTGGAAATGCAAACTGGTGCAGCCACTCTGGAAAACAGTATGGTTGGTTCCTCAAAAAGTTAAAAATAGAACTACTTATGATCCAGCAATTGCACTACTGGGTATTTACCCAGAGAATACAAAAACACTAATTCAAAGGGATATATGCACCCCTATGCTCATAGCAGCATTATTTAAAATAACTAAACTATGGAAGCAATCCAAGTGTCCATCCATATATGGATAGATAAAGAAGGTATGAAAAAAAGAAGATATATAGGAATGAAATCTTCCCATTTGCAATGACATGAATGGAGCTAGAGAGCATAATACTAAATGAAATAAGTCAGAGAAAGACAAACACCATATGATTTCACTCATGTTTTGGAATTTAAGAAACAAAATAAATGAGCAAAGGGAAAAAGAGAGAGACAAACCAGGAAACAGACTTTTAACTATAGAGAATAAACTGATGATTACCAGAGGGGAAGTAGGTGGGGGAATTAGTTAAATAAGTGATGGGGATTAAGGAGTGCACTTGTCATGATGAGCACAGGGTATCATGTGGAATTGTTGAATCACTATATTATAAACCTGGAACTAATACAGCACTGTATGTTAACTAACTGGAATTAAAATAAAAACTTAATAAAAAGAACAACCAATGGCTCCAGTCAGGAGTCATCCCTTCAGAAAGCCATTTCTGAATCCCTATGCTCCCCATGAGTACCATGCTACTCACCTATCCTTCTAGAGCATTTTTCTTAATACTGCTAATTTTATAATAATGTATTTATATGTCAATCTTCCTCAATAGACTGGAAACTAATATGGTGATCAGGGATTGTGCCTTAATTATCATTATATTCTCCATGCCCATCATATGCCTCTTTCTTGTGGGTGCTCACAAAATATCTGTGAACTGAACTATAGCTCTTCAGAACCACTCTAATGGCACATACTTGAATTATTATTGAATGTGCACTTAATTAGTTCTCCAATGGGATGATACACTTCTTGGAAGCAAATACTTCTAATTTTTTCTTTACAAAACTAAGTCCTGAGCCCAAAATATATTAAATATTCAACATTGGAGTATTACAAGAAAGAGATTGAGAGGAAGAAAGGGGAAGACTAAGAAAAGAAAGAAAGGGAAAAAAACCCAGCTTTCACATACGTACAAGTCACCTGCGCATTCTTGAGATCTTGTCTTGGAAGATTGTGCCTCTGGTTGCTAACTCTAGTCTAACCAAATCTATGGTCAATTCCAGGAACCAAATAGAAGGACACAAAAGCCACAGATATCAATCTAGTAAACCGTGAATGGCCATGCAAGTCAACTACCGTGTTCTCCAGGCAACACATCTCCCATAGATACTTCTTCCTTCCATGAGCCTGTACACTCATAAGGGCACCCCTGAACCTGAGGGTCTATGAATGGCTTATACACAACCATGGTTGAAAGACCTTTGGCCTACAGTGATGAAGAGAATATATTACACTCTGGGTCTCAGGCTTATTCCTGGCCTGAGACAAAACAGTGTCAACCCACTCCTGAAGCCAATATTACACTATGTGCTAACTAATTAGAATTTAAATAAAAATTTGGAAAAAAACAAAAACAAAAAAAACAGATGTCAATCCAGTATCTGTGTTTCTTCTGTTGAAAATATCAAGTCTACATTCAAAGTGGTTTCATAGTTGTGACAAGCAAATTGATCAAAAACTCTTTTACCTTAAGTGATGATATGTTCTACTCTTGAACTATCCTGGTAACCAGAGTTTTTTACATATGATGGCAGTTCATGGTGATTCCTGTGACCAATTTCTTTATTTGCTTATTTAAAAAGTCACTCAACAAACATATACTTCAGTTTGTGAGAGGCACTGAGGATACAAAGTCAAATGGGAGAGGACATTCTCACCCTTGGGTTCTTAAGACAAGTGTGGCAGATTGACAAGTAAATCATGTTGAGAATGTGTTTTTGTGAGCATTTTGATAGAGTCATGTTATAGGTATTATTGGAACACAGAGGAAGTGTGCATAAAATATTCAGAGCTGGGAAAGGAAGGTCATTGAAAGTTTCAGGTAGGAGATGAGGCTGGACTGAAGTTTGAGGAAACATTCATTCATTCATTCATTCATTCATTCAATATTTACTGGCATGAATAAAAAAGCATACAATCCATTTAGGCATGGAGTTCATTTGTCAGCAGTGGACAAGATAAGGTTTCTAAACACATGGAACTGATTATTAAACCATCAAAAGCAGAAGGCAGAAAAATGAAGTGAGATGATGTGATAAAGAGTGACAGGAAGCAGGAAGACTGGATCACTAATGGTCAGTGTGGGAGCTAATTCAATTCCAAGCCAAACACTGAGCATATATATGCACAAGGCACTCATCATCTGAAAGCCTGGACTGGGGTAGCCACTCTGGGAATGGGAAGGAAGGAATGGAAGCAACCAGGACTACGAAGGAAGACTTTGCATGGAGGTGGCAGAAATGAAGGGGTGAATGGAAGAATACCAATAATTCAAACAGGAAAAGGAAGGCTGGGAGAAGAGATACTGATTTGAAGAAGAGGTGTTGGGTACTGGAAGAAAACAGGACTCAACACATAAGGCCATCAGTCAATGTCAAATGAACGGATGGATAGAGGGGTGGGTGGTTGGGTGGATGGCTAGATGGATGATATGGTAGTAAGTGGTAATCGAGAGTCAAGGTGCTCTGCACTCTCATCTTATCTTGGCCCAGCGGCAAGCAACACACACACACACACACACACACACACACACACAATTTGTATTTATTTCTTCACATTTGTATCTCTCACTAAACTATCAGTTCCTTAAAGGAAATAATTCTATCATTCCCCTGGAGCCTGGCACTGTGCCCGACCCCAGGCTGTATAAATGTATAGATGCTATTGTGTATCTGGCTGCCATTCTTCTCTATCAACCACCATTTGACTGCCTTTTTATGCCTGCTGGCTATGGCTGTCCACTGGCAGTGCCGGTGAAGTGCTCACTTTTCACCCATGATCCACCACTAGTTCTTTCCTCCTTCTCTGACAAGTCTTAGTGCCTACCTGCTGATTTAGTCTCCCAGGCATAGGGACCTGGCTGTCAAAACCAGGCACCTGGATTCACCACACAGCCTACAGTCAGGGAAGAAGGAACCCATTTAGAAACTGCCAATACATTCAACCTGAAGCGCACAAATTATTAGGTCGGAATGAACATCAGGCTTATTGGAGATTGTCACAGCCCCACATAATTGGGCCAAATTGAGGTTTATTCAGCTAGCTTTTATCATAGTGACTCCTGTTAGTGCTGCTATAGTTGAGGGTCTGTCAGTTTTTCCATTATAAGACCCTGTTTCAGAGGCTTATAACTGCCACGGAAATTCACTGCTGCCTGAAACCTTGACACATTAGTGCACTTGCAGCCTTTGGGTATATTTTGAAAATAAGAATAAAATAAAAATGACGGGTTATTTCATTGAGATATGTGGCCTCAGCTTGCTAGCCTATGAGGATTCTGTAACAAGCCGACCTTAGTCAGACAGTGGACAGTGAGCTGACATGATAGATAGTAACATTTTAACATTTTCCCCATTGTCATTATGTTCTGTCTTGTCAGTAATCTCCTTGTTAAAGAGCACTCGTTGACATGATGGACAATAATGGGTCCATTGCAGTTATCACTGCCCATCACAGAGGAACCCAAGTTTCAGAAGTTCCTATACATTGCACATAAATTGTATAAAAGGTTGTGGAAATGTTTTTGATAGAGCAAAGATCCAATCAGAAGCTCCCTTCCCCAATCAATTCTGTAGTTGGCTGTAAAATTTGTGAGTTGGCTATATAGCTGTCACTTTTGGGAGCTTGAGTTTTCACGGGTGATAATGAAATAACTATTTTCTCTGAAGTTCTTTGCTTGCAATTATGACACGCTGCTAGTGGCTGTTATGTGGGTACTTTGGTTAATGCCTTGTGATCCAGACTATAGGCTTTCCCATAGGAGAGGTTAGCAGAAAAAATAATTAGCCTACCTTCCAAGCCATAAATAACCTTAACCTAGCCTGAAATACATATTGATACACAATTAAAGTAATATGTGAAGAAACGTGCACTTGAGTAAAACTAGACATCTAAGTAACATAAACTATTGTCAACTGCCACTTGGCTTGACTTTGAGCCTTTCTAGGGTCTTAAGCACATCACCTACCCAGACATTGCTCCAAGTAGAAGAGTTAGAACATGGGGTCTGACATCAGATGCTAGGGCTTACAGCCATCCACAAATTCCGTGATCATGGGCAAACTGCTAAGGTATTGAAGGCCTCTGGTCCCTTTCTAATTTGTAAAATTGGAATGATAATAATACCTCCCTCACAGAGTTGTTACAAGGATTGGTTAGGAAAAAATACATCCAGGGTTTACAGCATCAGTCCCAATCTATTTAATATTGTTCTTCATCAGTAAAAACAATTGAGCCTGCGTATCTTAATATGTGTATAAAATATTTCTACATTTGTAAATTAAATTTCATACCACTAAATTTACACACATTATAAGCATAATGTGTGTAAATTTATATACATTATAAAGCATACACAAAAAATAGAAATTTTAAATGGTTGAAATAAATAATACTAAAAATACTTTCATTCTGTTTCATTATTACTACAGAAAGCATTTTTGCACTCAGAGAAAATTATTACTAAAGTAACATTTTATATTATTATGTTGAACTAATATTATTATGAGAGCAATGTGGTGAAAATGATTCATTTTTCTAAAAATCTTGCTTTCAGTAATTAAGAAATGTCATTAATTTGCGGGTCCACTTCTACTTTGTTTTAGTGACTGACCATTACAGCTTTATACATATTTCACTAAGATATAAATGTCCAAATGAAAGACATAAATTTCTGGCTACCACCTAGTAAAATTTGCAAACTATACGACAATTGTGGAAAACCTTGTGGAAACTCAGGAAATGTTTATCTTTCTGATAAACATTTAGTCAGTTATTTTTGAAAATAATCAGAAACCATTATGTTGTACTGAACAGGTTCAAAACACTGAATCTCTTCATTTGAAAGATTTATAAATGGATAAGGATATTGTGTTTCTGGGTTTATTTCTTTTTCTTTCTTTCTTTCTTTTTTTTTTTTTTTACAAATAGTTTATTGTCAAGTTGATTTCCATATAATACCCAGTGCTCATTATTTCTAGACTGAAAAACTTTGGTAGGTAACGGGTAACATTTTTAGCAAAAAAAACAAAAACAAAAAAACTGTAATAATGAAAACATTTCTAACATCCTTTTGAAAAATGCTCTTTCCATACTAGAGATTTCTTTTTGCAAAACATCTATTTTCTCTCTCATTGTTTGGTCACATTTATCTGCAAAGTACAGACCAAGTGTGCTGAGTTGAAAACAAAAAATAAGAAAAAAACTCTAGATAGCATATTATTGACAGACTAAAAAAAAACCTAGCAAATTTGAGACATATATCTTTGTTTAGAAACATGTAATTCATCGTTCAGCTCAATGACTCTTAAGACACACTTTCGGGAGATGCTGTAAGAACCTCTGTGTGGCCCCAAACATTTCACCAGTCACATCTATGTCGTGACAAAGTATAAAAAATCTGAAGAATGCAGACTGTAAATCCACATGGGTCATGGAAATTATAGGTCATGATAAACTGGAAAATGATGGGGCCACCGGCTAAGAAGCCCTACATACTGTGGAACCCCGCCCCTCTTCAGGACCCCTCAACCCTAACATGGGTTGAGAGGGGGTGCCATGTTAATCCATATTATTAAACATCAGCCATGCTAATTTTCTCTTTGTTATGATAAACAGAAATATAAATAGAAGTTCAGTGCTTTCTGCCCATATCTCATTGGGTAGTCTTTTTTTTTTTTTAAATGTTTTATTTATTTCTGAGAGAGAGAGAGAGAGAGCGCGCGCGCGTGAGCAGGGGAGGGTCAGAGAGAGAGGGAGACACAGAATCTGAAACAGGCTCCAGGCTCTGAGCTGTCAGCACAGAGCCTGACGCGGGGCTCGAACCCACGAACCGTGAGATCATGACCTGAGCCAAGTCGGATGCTTAACCGACTGAGCCACTCAGGCACCCCTCATTGGGTAGTCTTGCTGATCCCTGGGGTGTGGGCAGCCCACTGGGGGGCTCTGGGCTCTGCAGTCACCAAGACATGGCAAGAAGTCAACGATTGTCAGTGACTCTATTAGCTCTCTATATACCCCAACATTTATCCTAAAAAAGTGTTCTTAATCTTTCAGAGGTGGTTTTATGCTCTTTCAGCATCTGAGAAAAACTACTGATGGGCTCTCCCTTCAAGCAAAGCTCCTGCCTGTGACTTTGCACACATCTTTCAGGAGGTCTGCACCTGAGCTGGAGGGGCCTTAGGACCTCATAGACTTGCTAAAACAGGTGAAGGATTTTGCCACTTGGGGATTTTAGTATTGCTGGATATTAACCTCCTTGCAGACTTGCTTTGTCAAAAGCCTCCCACCCTCCCTATTATATATTCATCTAGATAGACGCATAAGTTTAAATGAAGGGATTCCCACTGTCTCTCCCTGTGCCTGTCTGTTGCTGCAAAGACACAGATGGACAGACACCACTGTCACTTGGTATTCACTAGAAACAAGTCTTAACGAGGTGAATGTTACCTTGAAATTAATGACAGTTTCTCTGCTGTTTGAGGAAGTGTCTCCAGATTTCTCTAGTCCAACAGAGATCAAATGACCAGGTTTTGTTTAATTAACTTAAAAGTGAAGTTTAAGTTTATTCTTTAACGGAACACAATTCTGGTTCAGAAGTGGCTTTTTGAAGGTCTGCCTGCTGGGAGATTAAAGTTCTGCGGAGTGAGAAATTTCATCCAAAGATATGTATGTATGTATATGTGTATGTGTATATATGCGTGTATATATATATAATTTGGGTATGATATACATAATTCATATCCTTGGATAAAATGGTGAATATATAATTTATATGTAAATTATGCATATATACAATATCTTTATATTATATGTAATATATATGTGTATTATATATGATATAATTATATATAATATATTAAAGTATATATGATATATCTAAAATTTTGGATGATAACTTTTTCATACAATATTGAAACAAAAACATAGTAAAACTTTTAAGTAGAAAAGGAAAGTTCCAGAGGCAATCCAAAAAATGATATCTGAAAAGTCTTCCTAGATCTTAAAGGTCGTTTTTTTCTCAATGTCTTCTTGTCTATTTAGAATAATTTCTTGCTTGATGGCACTTATTCTAAAATAAGGGATGGGTATCATAATTAGGCTTAACTGTTCCTAATTCCTCGGCCAGCATATGTGTGTGTGTGTGTGTGTGTGTGTGTGTGTGTACACATGTGTATGCACTAGTTGCTGAAAAAGATGTTAGTTTTTCTGTCTACAAAATTGTGAAATGCCTCTTGTGTTCCTGCTTTGCTTCCCTATAAAGTCCCCTGACCTTTCTATTTCTTATAAAGAATGACAGATACAGATCATCAAAAGTTTCCCTGAAAAGGAAGAAAAATTAATGATCACTTTCCAGTGCATCTCGGCACCAAATCCCAATGCTACATTGTGTAGTTTTTAATGGAAGGGCATGTGAGTCGTCTTCTACCAATACACGTGTAAGAGGGTTAATTGGTTTTTGTTGCTTTCCTCTTTACCTTCCAAATGTGGGATTTTTCCTCAATCAGACAACCATCTTTTGGGGGGGGGGGTTGATTACAACATTTACTGGAGGAATGTGAAGGTAAAAATCTAGGTAATATTCAGCTTTTGAAATTCAAAGTAAGTCAGACGAAAGCCTCACAAGTCAGGCTGTTGTCTTGAGAGCAGATTTTCTAAATTCCCTTATCTCCCAGTGTCAGGTGAGCCTACTCCACGGCTCCACAGTAGTAAGAAAATATAACATAGGAAGAGTCAAAGTAAAAGCCCACGTTTTTCCAGCTCGGGCATTGTGGAGGGGGGTGATGGTAGAAGGGGAAGAGGAGGGAGAGAGGGCTCAGCCTCATCAACGTGGATATATTCCCCACGAACACAGGCAATGTAGCATGAGCTAATCTTTGCAATGCTGCTATAAGTGGAATGAGATGTCACTGCCGCAACTAAGGAGTTGTGGGAGCTGACGTTTGAGTGCTAGCGCCTCTTTGAGTTATAAGCATTCAGAGAAATGCTTCAGCGGCCAGGGTAATTACTGATTTTGGAGATACAGTACTGATATGGAGATAGGAAAACTGAGACTCCCATTGAAATTGACCCAGAATGTATGTCGTTTTTTTTTTTAAGTCTATTTATTTATTTTGAGAGAGAGCGAGCGAGCAAGCACGAGCAGGGGAAGGGTATAGAGAGGGAGGGAGAGACAGTCCCCAGCAAACTGCACTGACAGCACAGAGCTCAACATGGGGCTGGATCTCATGAACTGTGAGATCATAACCTGAGTGGAAATCAAGAGTCCGACGCCCAACCGACTGAGCCACCCAGGCGCCCCTAATTTCTCTTCGATTTATAAATGCCGACTCACTGAGGTATCTTTTGCTTGATACCCAAAGGCTTGAGCTTAAGCTCTCCTTATGTCACTGAGTCAGTTTGAAAGCTAGAGCACAGTATTTGGAAAATGAGCCTGTGCTACTGGACATCTTCCCTCTCGCGTAGATATTTTAGAAATGCTTGAAGTCACCTCTGAGGGACTGTCACGGATTGCCACATGAGAGAGTGAGGTTAAACCTCACTGTTGAGGGCAAGAAGCTAAAGAGAGCCCAGAACAGGAGTGACTGGACAGTCATGGCGTCTGGTCTTCATGCCTTCTGTCACCGTCACTATTAAGACTCTGAAGCCCTTAACGTTTTAGCATTAATTATTCATTAGAATTAGACATAGCCAAGGAGTCATTTTAATGAGCTTTAATGGCAAATAGCCAAAACATCAGGCCTCTCCCCTTGTGTGTTACCTGAGGGGATTCTCTCCAGATCTTTCCTGTCCTCATCTGTAATAAAAATACCGTTAACCCATGATGCCCCTAGCAGGTCTGGTCAGTGGCCTGTGGGTCCCATAAATGCTCGCCGAAGAAATGAAGTGGGGCAGAGTAGAGATCATAAGAAACTGGAAAGAAACGTGAAAGAAGGAATCGGGCTTGCAGACAGTGGTGACTCTCTGGAACTGCCTGTTCTCAGTTGTGAAGGAACATCACGAAATTAGAGACTCTCTGCAAAACCCTAGAAACACAGCAAAGGTGATGTTGAATTAGGGTGTTCCCCCTAAACTCTCAAAAGTCAGAATTCCCATTACAAAGACATCTATTGTCTAATATTTCCTCGTATAACTCAGCGCAGAATTCCCAGGAGCACACGTACACATGTAGCCTTAAAAACGCTTGCTAAATGAATGGATCTGAGGAAGAAAACAAAAAACAAAAAACGTAGAGGTGCCTTTCGTGGGAAGCTATAGAATTCCATCAGTAATTAACATATGTTCCACTTTTTACAGCCCCACCATCCCGCCTCCATATTCCAGGCTATCAATTATCATTGAAAACACATGGGCAGGATGTAACTCCTCTATTCTTTCTTTGTCTTAGTCCCTCCGTAGTAAAAATGTAGAAGGTGGCAAAGTAGGTTCACTTTTGCGGGCTTGTCAGGACTCTCTGGAGCACGTTTCCTGCAAAGCACTCTTTGGTCCCCAAAAGTTTAAATGAATCTGAATGCTCCTCCAAATACTCAAATTACTTTCTGAAAATGATGTGGGCACTGGGGAGAACTAGACAGCCCACTTGATGGTGTTTGGCTCGATTGAAATGATAGGGAGAGCTTAGCAGAAACAGACAGAGGAAGCCAAGGGTCTGGAAGCTCTCTTTTCTCTTTTAGCTTGACTACAGCGCTGGCAGAAAGTAAGTCACCAGAAGTTGCAGCTACAACTCTGTGGGCAGAAATGAGGGAGAGATCACAATTTTAAAATAACTTTTGCTTTCCCAGGGCCAGCGTAGCTCGCACAAATAGAACTTTGAGGCTTCGGCCGAGTCCTAAAGAGATAGACGCTCTTCCAGTTGCCAGATGTCTGGCTATATAACTTTTTGGCACTTGATGCAACATGGAGGCAGATCTATGGATTGGATCTATAAATGTTACAGTTACCATCTGACAACTGTTCAGTGGCCTCCATCCAGTTTCCAGTGGACAGGTGTTTGAATTACAAAAAACAAAAACCAAAAAACCGCCCTCACAATCGGAGCTACTAATTGATATGCTCGTTGGAAGGCCCAGAAACAAGGCCAAGAATTGAACGGGCATGAAGGCAGAAAACCTTCCCTTCCTGGTGGTCCCTCTTGTCTAAATTGGAGGCATTTGGGAAGACTTTCGCCTGGCCGCTGCGGTGGGCTGTGATTCGATGGCACCAGTCCCCTGCTTTGCATTCGAGGCGTTTCCCGAGCCCTTGATTAACTTTTAAAAATATTAAAGATTCCAGGGCTCCTTATCTGTACCCAGTTCAGCGTTCGCGCCGTCTGCGGTGCCTGCACTTATTTGCAAACTTGACAGCCGTGCGTAATTTAGGTTTTGTTTGCAATTCCTAAGAGGCTTCATGAATCACTGTTGATGTTTCTGGGCGAACATGGGCGGAGAGGGCAGAGAAGACCCAGCAGATTCCGGGCGGCCCCGAGGACATCCACGCTCCCTCACAGCTCCAGACACAGGGCACCCAGCCTAATGGGCCGTAGGTCGGATCAGTGGGAAAGCACGAGTGCGCCATGCATATCCGGGTGCATGAGCACATTTGAACGTCTAAACCTCTATGTTTGCCCTTACAAGAGGTTCTGAGTAAAATGGGGGATTATGTCCTCCATCCTATAACCGATGCCGCATTTACCAATAGCTTTGAAGAACAAAGAACCCTCCCCATTCTTTGATGGGATGGGCCCTAAAAGAGCAAATCCTATTTTTAGTGATTTAATACGTTTCTTCCTTCACAACTTTCTAATTTCTTGTGCCTCTGAATCACAGTCAATAATGTATCCGATGCTGATAATAGCATTGGCATAAAACACTTTTCACTTTGGTGGGGTTCCTGTGAGGTCCAACTATTTTGAAGGTGGTATTAATGGTGACCAAGGAGAGAGAAAGCTTTCCCTGTTAACTCCTTTTCTTGGTTAAGACAGAAGCTGTTTTGGGGGGTGAAGTTTACGTTAAAAGCTTTGATGAACCAGAGACTTTGGTTCTGGAAGTAGATACAATGCTAAATGTGGAGTCTACTAAAATGGAGGCAGTTATCCTCAGCTCTTGGTAAATGCAACAGCTCTGCACTTGGAGTGCTTTTTTTTTTTTTTTTTTTTTTTTGAAACTGGTCATTTGAAAGACAATAACAATGTTTGTTCTAAAAGGAATTTGCATCAGAGAACTATGTGTCATCTGGTAACATTTCTAAGTGCCTGGCTGACCACAGATGTATCTTTTTGTGCAGTATTAACAAACTGATCAATTCCGCCAAACTACCAACCCAAATGTATTTTATGCGTTACAAATGGATGGATAATATAGTGGATTTCAACTAGTTACTGCACTGAAAACTGCTGAAATGGTTGTGAACAGAGGTTGACCCCAAGGGCAGGCCATGTATTGGAACTCTGCCTATTTATTTCATAGCTTTTTCAATGGGGACCACAGAATCCCGGGGTTGGGGAGGACAGTGGGGTGAGGTCCTGAGTACTCAGCACAGAAGGAGTGCGGACAGCACGTCATACGGCAGATGGTTAGCAGAATATACTACTACTACTACTACTACTACTACACACACACACACACACACACACATACACACACACGCCCTGTATATGTGATATATATTATATGTGCACATGTATGTATACACATCCTTATATTAGAGTGAAAATCTTATCAGAAAAAATACTTTATAGACCCCATTTTTAAAAATCCAAAATTAAAGAGCTTTATAAATATGTAAATTAATTTTCTTAATGTTTATTTGTTTTTTGAAAGAGAGAGACAGAGCATGAGTGGGAGAGGGGCAGAGACAGAGAAAGAGACCTAGAACTCAATTATTAAGTCTCAGGGGGAAATATATATATATATATATTTTAATGTTTATTTTTTTGAAACAGAGAGACAGAGCATGAGTGGGAGAGAGGCAGAGAGAAGGAGACACAAAACTCAAAGCAGGCTCCAGGCTCTGAGCTGTCAGCACAGAATCCAATGCAGGGCTTGAACTCATGGACATCAAGATCATGACCTGAGCCAAAGCTGGATGCTTAACTGACTGAGCCACCCAGGTACCCAATTTTTTTTGTAATGTTTATTTATTTTTCTGGGGGGAGGGGGTTAGAAAGAGAGGGACACAGAATCCAAAGCAGACTCCAGGTTCTGAGCTGTCAGCACAGAGACTGACGTGGGGCTCAAACTCATGGGCCATGAGATCGTGACCTGACCTGAAGTCAGACACTTAACGGACTGAGCCACCCAGGTGCCCCTTTGGGAAATATATCTTTAAGATATCTTTTTCCTCTAGAAAACATCAAAATACACAAGTGGGGAGAATGATCAAAGGAATCTTCATGTACTTACTCCTCCCCAAATTTCCACACGTATGAACACACGGCCCACCCTGCTTTATCTACAAGCCACCATTACTCTTGCCCTTCCAGATTATTTTGAAGCAAAGCTCAAATATCATACCATTTCACCTAAAAGTATTTCAGTATGCATCTCTGAAAAATGGACTTTTTTCTAAAACAATCAGAAAACTAAAAATTAACAGGTAGCCATTAATATTACTTAATTTTCAGTCAGTGATCACATTTCCCCAACTATTTTGTAAAAAATTTCTCTTAAATTTTGCTTCTTTGAATCAGGGTTCAGATAAGATCCACCCATTGCCATTATTTGATTTGTCTCTCTTAAACTTATAGGTCCTTATTCCATCTTTCCCTTTTTCTTCTTAATGGTTTTTCTTGTTGAAGACATTAAGTTTTGCCTAAAAAGTTTCCCACAGTGTAGATTTTGCTAGTGTCATTTAATGTGTATTTCTTGTAAGCTGGTAGTTATACCTGAGGCTTGGTTTGATCCAAGTTTGACTTCTGTGGCATTGCTCCTTTATGGATGGTGGTGCAAACCTCCATTAACTGGGGCATAATACCTGGTCATCTTCCTTCAGGATGTTAGCAGCCACCAATCCATCTAGACATCCATCTAGCACCACTGGGATCTATTTCATTCATTTCATTAGGGGCTGAAAAATGGCACTGGTCTAGTATATCATCCCTTCTTCATTTAGCTGAGAGAAGATTTCTATAAAGAGGAACTTCCTGGAGTGCCTGGGTGGCTCCGTTGGTTGAACAGTCAACTCTTGATTTCGGCTCAGGTCATGATCTCACAGTTTATGTGATTGAGCCCCTTGTCTGCTTGGGATTCTCTCTCTCTGCCTCTCCCCCCATCAAAATAAATAAACATTTTTAAAAAAGAGGGAATTCATGATCAACAACCAAATTATACGGAGGTACAGTTTATGCAGAAGAGACAAGATTCACGCTTGGTTCTTTCCATGTATTTCCCAGGTTTCAAAGTAAGGAGCTCTTTCCCTCGCATCCTACAAAGATAATCAATGAGCTTTTTCTTAATTATAATGATCTAATCATGGATTTAAACATATCTGGTATGTTTCCATCAATTGTCTTATTACCTTTATTGCTGATCACATTGTCCCGTCTTTGGAGAGTGCTCACCTCTTCAAATTGGCATTTCAGTGATCTCAATACATCCCTGTCATCTTTGAACTTTTTTTAGTGTTTATTTATTTTTGAGAGACAGAGAGAGACAGAACATGAGCAGGGGAGTGCCAGAGAGAGGGAGACACAGAATCTGAAGCAGGCTCTAGGCTCTGAGCTGTCAGCACAGAACCTGATGTGCAGCTCGAACTCACGAACCGTGAGATCATGACCTGAGTCAAAGCCGGAAGCTTAACTGACTCAGTCACCGAGGCGCCCCTGTCATCTTTGATAGCTGTCTTCAATAGTTCCAATGTCACATTGTACATCTCCTGCCAGACTTGGAATCAGCCATTTCTCCCTTAAGTCCTGGTTCCTTTTGTTATTGAAAGGTTTTTAGGGACTGTGATGTCAGGCAATAGAAGTGTTCTTTGCTCTAGGTTCATTTTAGTTTCTGTTGTTTCAGTGGATAGAGCTAGGATATATATTTTTTTCTATTACATTTTCTATTATGAAATAAATATATGTACATACACACACCCTTTTTATGATAGAAAAGTCAAAATACACAAGCAGCAAAAAACAAATAATGAACCTGTCATGGACTTTTCTCCCAACTTCAATAATTATCAGCTCACTCACTCACACACTCACACACACACGATGTATATATACATATACGTACACACAAGAGTTCATGTAGATACAGACATTTGTATATAAAATACATCAATTCAAATTAATACTATAACACTACAATTCAACCTTGGGACCATATGATTTTTGTTTCACCTGAAAATCCTGGTAGTCAGTTGCTTAATCCCGACAGTCTCAGAATAGCAAAACCAGCATTACCACCAATACTATATTCTCCATTTTGACAGGGTGAGGCAGTTCTCTTGTCTTTATGGTATATCCCAGTAGAGATGTACAATGAATATACTTTAACCTCAACTGTATATGTTAATTCTGTATATGCTTATGCCACCAACTGGATATACATTGAGGGTCCTTTGTTTCCTTTCTCTTTTACTTTTTAGGGCTGCTTTTGTCTTCAAATTTTTAACTTGATTATGAAAAACATTTACAGAATTCCAAAATCAAGTCTACAAGACACACTCAAAAAACCCTAGCTACCATCTCTAGGCTTTCTGGGCCATCCACTCCTGCTCCACAGATAACTAATTTAGTTTATGATTTATGTTTATAGTGTTAAAAATGATATACAGACAAGCAAACCTGCATCCATATCTCCCAGTTTCAGAGAAAAGATGGTAAACTATATCTACTTCTCCTTATCCTGTGTGTTTTACTTAACATTATACCATGGCGGTAATGCCATAGTTGGATTTGGCTGTATTTCTATTCCTTTCTACACCTGCATAATACTTCATTGAGTAGATGTTCCATAATGCATTCAAGTAGTCCCTACAAATGCATTTGAGTTGCTTCCAGATTTGTTCTTACTAACAATACTGCAATTACTAGCTTTGTGACCATACCTTAATGATTTTGCCAATGTATCTTGAAGATATTTTCCCAGAAGTAGGATTGCAGGGTCAAAGGGTAAACGTGTATGTAATTTTGTTCAGGATTTCTGAATTCTTCTTTACAGAAGTGGTACCATCTTTCATTCCTTTTAGCAATATATTAGCACGCTTGTTTCCCCACAGCCTTGTCAACAGAATTACTTGTCTAACTGCTGGATTTTTGCCAATCTGATAAGAGAGAAATGGAGTCTCAATGTAGTTTTATTGTGCATTTATTTTGCCATTAGTAAAATTGAATAAATTTTCCTATGTTTAAGAGCCACTTGTATTTGTTTTTCTGCGTACTGTTTGTTCATCTCTCCAGCCCACTTTATGGTGGCTGCCTTTTTTTGGTCTGTTTTTAAATGTTCTTTGTAGTTTTGAGATATCAATAGATATAATACTTTATCTGTAATAAGTGCTAAATATTTTTCTCAGTGTAATTACCTTTCCCCCAGTATGTTGTGTGTATATGTATTCACGTGCAAATATTTTCTTTTGTTGTATATATCCAAAAATGCCATTTTTTTTAATCTCACTGATTCTGGATTATGAGTCTTAGGAAAGCTTTCTTCATTCCCAGCTTATAAAGGAGTTCACTTGTGTTTTCGTTTTGTGCTCTGTGATTTGATTACTTGGCATTTAATCTCTATTCATTTGGAATGTATCTTGGCATATACTGTGAGGAATGGATCTAATTTCATCTTTTTACATATGACTATCCAGTTATCCCATTATTGCTTCTTAAATAGTCCACCTTTTCCCTTATGATTTGAAATGCTACCCTTATTATACTAAATTTATATGTAGTTACCATATTTATTTGCTATAAATTTCACATGTGAGTGGATTTGTCTCCAGATTTTTCCATCCTGTCCCCTTGCCATTGCCAATATCAAGATGGTTTAATTATGGAGGTCATACTGTACATTTTAATATCTGATTGTCTAGTTTCTTCCTCATACTCTTTCTTTTCATGGTATTACTGGTTATTCGTGCTTGTTTGTTCTTCTAAGTGGACTTTTTCTATACTCAGGGAAAAAAAAAAATGGCATTCTTGTCATTGATAATTTAACTTCATTTATTAATTTTGTGTTGTTGAGTCTTCCTATTTAAGAACACGGTATGTCTTTTCACTTGTTCAAGATTTTCCTGTCTCTTAGAAGTATAATATGATTTTTATGATATAGATTGTAGATATTTCTTGCTAATTTTTCACCTAGGTATTTTATTTTCGTTTTTGCCATTGTAAATATGTCCTTCTCTTTCACTATGCTTTCGTTTGTGTATATACGTCTACATATCTATATCTATATAAGCTATTGGCTTTTTATGTTAAATTTATAACTTGCCGAAGTTATAATTTTGTAACCTAAGTCCTTGTACTGTTTGCAGTAGTGTTTCATTGATTCTTTTCCATCTTTATTATGATATATAATCATATTATTATTTGCAACTCAACATAATTTTACCTCTTTCTTTTTCAATTCTTATGCTTCTTTTTGCTTTCTCTTGCCTAATTGCAGTGGCTAATATCGCCAACACAAAAACATGTACTATCTGGCCCTAAGCAGAAAAACCTTGCTGACACCTATTGTGGATTATATAACATTGAACAAAAAATCAATGAGTTTATTCGCAGGTGCATTTTATTCTTTTTTAAAAAATGTTTATTTACTTATTTTTGAGAGAGAGAGACAGAGACGGAGAACATGCACACAAGTGGCAGAGAGGTAGACAGAAAGAGAGGTTCCCAAGTAGGCTCCACACTGTCAGTGCAGAACCTTACGCAGGGCTCAAACTCATGAATTGTGAGATCGTGACCTGAGCAGAAACCAATGGTCGGACATGGAACTGACTGAGCCACCCAGGTGCCTCTGTACCTTTCATCCTTAAATATCCTTTTCCATCAATTGTTCCACAAAATAAACGTAGATTCTTTTTTTTTTTTCATTTTTTTTAATGTTTTATTTATTTCTAGGAGAGAGCGAGAGAGAGACAGCGTGAGCAGGGGAGGGTCAGAGAGAGAGGGAGGCACAGACTCTGAAAAAGGCTCCAGGCTCNTCCGAGCTGGCAGTCAGCACAGAGCCCGACGCGGGGCTCGAACCCACGAACCGCGAGATCATGACCTAAGCGAAAGTCGGACGCTTAACTGACTAAGCCACCCAGGCGCCCCAGTAAACGTAGATTCTTAGTTATACCTTCTTCCTATTGTGCCCAGTACTCATGTGTCAACTGCTGGAAGAATGAAATCTTTTCTTACTCAAATTTTTTACCTTCTCAGAAGTTTGACCACACTAGAACTTCAAAGATACTTGGTGGATCAAGTGGACTGGGATTTTCATAGAACTCTTCCGTTAAATATATTGTAGCTTTTTCGATGTCCACAGTAAGTCTTCATTTTTCCTTTTATCACTCACTATTTGTTACTGCTTTCCCTAGAGTAGAAAGACTCTCTCCTGTTGACCTCAAACGAAACTCACCCCTGGTGCTGCCACTGTCACCTCTTATTGATTAAGTGCTTATGTCTCTAATGCCTTGCTCAGTCCCCTGCTCCCACATTCCTCCTCTCTTCACACTTATAATTATTTTACTCCCACCTGCAGACTCGGCAGCTTTACAACCTGCCTTTATCCTTTCTTTAGAAAGATGTGGGTTCTAAATTATAAACGCAGGGGAAAAAATGTAAATATGAAATGAATATCTTCTTCATTTTTAATTGCGGAGAGATACAGTTTTATAATAAATGAATTTCTGGGTCAAAGGAAAAGGATAGATATTTTTTGTACTTGAGCACTGTGAAAACTTTCTAATAATACTTCAAGTATATCAATATTTAAACAAATTACCCAATGCTTCTTGTTAGAGTGCAAGACACTGCTGTTGTAAGTGTCATTCAGAGTTTCGTGATTTGTTGAGTTTCTGGAATAGGCTATGCGCTATAGGAGAGTTGAAGGTGCAGTTTGAGAGTAAGAAACGTTTCCTTGCAATGACTGTTACTTCAGAAAGTGGATGTGAGCCCAAGAGGGGCACTCCTTACAGCAGTCAGGGCACCCACGGTTACCCCACTCTGGTTCTTTGCAGAAGATCTATCATGTTCATTGTCTCTCCTCTGCCCAGAGAGATCCCCAGACTTCTCCAGCTTTCTCTCAGGAGCTGTATGGGGCTACTTTGTGATGCCAGCAGCTATGGTCAGGGCAAAGGCGCTACAGCCCAGGGACTCCAGGGTAGAAACCTGGCTTGATTTTGCATGTGGGAATAAGCATACTCATCTCCTACAGCGGTCGGACGTTTATAAAATTTCCTGCTGAAAAGTCCTGAACACCATGACTGGCTCACAGCCGGCAGCTAGTGAATGTTAGCTCCCACTACCCACTCGGTTCCCAGTCTCCCAATCTGCCCTTTGTGCTGGTGAATTTCCCAGGATACACTGCTACTTACCCCCAACTAACACCCCCCCCCCCCATCCAAAAAATAAGGCAGAAAAGCCAGCCTCTTGAGAGGACTTTGGCACCGTCAAGGGCTGCTTACCTGACATTGCTCACGTGACTGACTCTAGGAACCGTCGCCGGAGTAATTTGGTGCTGTGCCTTCTGAGAGGCTGAGCAACCGAGAGCTGGAGAGGCCTTGGAGACCGTCTAACGTAACCCTTTCATTTTTCACATCAGGCCCGGAGAGGCCGCGTGGATTGCCCAAGGTCGCAGAGTTAATTACGGCAGAACACGGGGGCGCTTTCCGGGTACCTGCCTTCCCAGTGCACGGCTCTTCCACCGCACACCGCTTCCGTTTTCTCCTCATTTAGCAGTTCTCCCTCTGGGTGATAGAAGCCTGGAAGCAAATGTCTAAATGTGGCATATTATCTAAAATTAAATTTTCACAATCGCAGCCCATTCAATTCAAGAAGCCCTGAACTTTAATTCACTTGAGTCATACTTTTGCAGACAGAATTTTGGCCAAAATGAATTCTCAGTTCTGAAGACAAGCTAGATGTGGGGACGGGGCTCAAGGGTCACCTTTCTGATCAGGATCAGAAAGGAGACAAGCACCATTCTGATCAGCAGCGAATCAAATCTGACTGTGTCAGTTACTTCTCACGTTTTTGGTGCAGTCGTTAGCCTCACCGGGGCGAACAAGCATCATACGTTGGGGATTTGTCATTTGTTGGTGACAGGCTATAGAATCTATATTTGCCAGTTACAAAACTTTTGAATTAGATACTGTGTGCTCTAAACCTTACATTGGCCTTTTCAGGAGTGAAGACTGTTAGGTTCCAGTATTTGAAAATATTTCGATGCTTTACAATCGCATTTATAATGAGTTCAGTAATTTTTTTTTTTTAAATCTTCATATATTTTTCTTGGGTTCTTTAACTGGTGTCAGTTGTGAAATATTTGTTTTCACAATTTCGTGTCAGGATCTTCTTGGGTGGGGGGCGCGTGTTCTCCAAAGCACTCTAAGGTCATACCTAGTGACCTTAATTTGGGGATGAATAGTTTAAATTGTTTTAATAAGCCAACAAGTCCCTTGTGACCTGTTTAATTGAGATGAAATAGGCAAAAAGATGTGTTTCCAACAATTACCTTAAAAAGAAAGTTGGAGGCACCTGGGTGGCTCAGTCAGTTAAGCATCTGACTTTGGTTCGGGTCATGATCTCATAGTTCGTGGGTTCAAGCCCTGCATTGGCTCTGTGCTGACAGCGTGGAGCCTGGAGCCTTCTTCCTCCACTCACGCTCTGTCCCTCTCTCTTTTTCAAAAATAAATAAACATAAAAGAAAGTAAGTTGAATCTGACAAGCCTAATTTTCTAGGAATTATTATTAAAAATTTGTGGACTAGATTTTGTGGATTATACTTTGAAAAAGAAAATTAAAAATTAATATTTTTATCACATTTTTAAACTTAAAAGAAAGGTAATGGGAGCAAGAAAACTCAATAAACAAGAGTAGATTTTTTAAAAAATTAGCTTCAATAGTGGATCTGAACAGTGTCTATATGCTTAGCCTTAAAGAAACTCCATGGAGAAGAGAAGTTGCAGCACACATTGTTATGCTGCACATAGCAAGCACTAAGAAGATAACCTAGACCCATATTGAATTTCAATTTCTTTTTATTAGAAAAGCAGGACTATTAGCTAATTGCAACAAAATGGACCCTGATGCAGATTTCAAGTAAATCTCTAGAACTCTCCAATCCCATTGGTGTAATTGAAGGGTAATTCATTTTAGAGAATGTAGTCACAGCCACTGACAACCATGTGAGATAATGTTTAGAGCGGGGCTTGCAAGTGTGTACCATATGGTGAGCCAAGTTCGCCCTCCCCACCCTTCTAACTTGCTGGGTTTATTCTTGTGGCTGGTCCCTGGCTCGTCCCAGGGAGGCAATATCAGGGTCACAAAGTAGGCAGGGCTCATAGCTGACATAATGTGCAGACACTTTGTAGAGTTCCCAAATTTTTCCTGCGTAGAGTTCCAATGTCTTCTCTTTCCTTGGACACGATTTGTGCTCTCTGGAACCGATCCTTCATTTGACCAAATCAGCATCCTTTCAATGTCATGTATAAGCTATTCATATGAAAATACGGAAGAGTGAGGAAGGCTGAGAAATTTCAGAGAGTTAGGAACCATGGCTGAAGACAGATTTTGATGAGATACTCACCCGCAGAGACACAGAAAACCAGAAATTGTGTTCTTAGTCCAAAGAGAAGTCACCCTAGGGGCACCTGGGTGACTCAGTCGGTTAAGCGTCAGACTCTTGGTTTAGGTTCAGGTCATGACCTCACAGTTTGTGAGTTCGAGCCCCACACAGGGCTCTGTGCCGGCAGTGCAGAGCCTGCCAGGGAATCTTTCTCTCTGCCTCTTTCTCTGTCCCTCCCAGCTCATGTCGTTGCTCTCTCTCTCAAAATAAATAAATACAAACTTGAAAGGAAACTTGAAAGAAAGAAAGAAAGAAAGAAAGAAAGAAAGAAAGAAAGAAAGAAAGAAGGAAAGAAAAGGCGCCCTAAGGAGTGGAGAGAAATAACACAAAGGAAGGTGATTGAGCTCGAAAGCCAGCGTGGAGACGGAAGCGTTGTTTTACCTGTTCTCTCAAAAGGTGATTGAGCCGAAGCATGGATTGCAGCTCTAAATGTGACAGTGGGGCAAGTGGCTGCAAGAATGGGATCGCTTTTAGAAATCACTCACCTTCTATTTTTGTCACTCCGGCCAGAATGTGTCATTGGTGGCTCACAGGAGTATTTCTGCAAGAGCAGTTCCTGCATTACCTGCATCAGTAACACTGGAGACAGTTGTTAAAATGAAGGTGACTGGGTCCCCTCCAGGCCTCTCATATCATATTGTTGGGGATGAGCCATAGAATCAGCATTTTCATCAGGTTTCCCAAATACATATTTAGAAGGTGAGAACCTTTGTTCCTTTGATGTGCCGTATGATCCCTCCTCTTTACAGTATCTACTAAGATTTACATGGTAGTTCTACCTAGAAAGCACACGTATGTATGTCATCTCATTTTATCCTCACAGCATTCCTATAGGATATCATTATCCCAATTTTACAGACAAGGGAATTATTAAAATTTTTACGTGATTTTGCCCACAGCCCACATAGAAGTAGTGGCTCTGGAGCTTGACACTGGGTGTGTGGATTTCAGATTCAATGCCATTTTCATCAGAGTGTGCTCACTTGCTCTGTCCGTTTACCTTGAGACTAGGTATTAGGTACAGTGTCACCAGGTGAATATTTGTGCCCTCGTCCAGGCCTTGGGCCTGGAGTTTGCCACGGGCCTGCAGGCCAAGGATGTGGAAAAATAAACAGCCTCAGGAGCACAGGTCTTGAAAGTTCAAGTCCATAAACCTTAAAGGGATAGGAAATATTATTCCTACGAGGCTTACAGTGGTTCTTTGTTTCACCAAAGCAAATTATACAGTGATATCACGAACAGATGCAAATTCAGTCATCTGTCAACCTTTCAGGGGCCGCTACTCAATAATAGGAATCACCTTTTAGTCTTTCTAATCCTTTTTCTCTTTTGTTTCCGTTGTCCTCCTCTGGGCCATTTTGTGGCTTATTTATACTTCCATCCCTCTCGGCGCTGAGAAACAGGTGAGAAAGGAAATAAAACTGAATGAATATTGGTGCCTGTTAGCAGTGTGGAGAAAAAGCAGTTGCGACTACTATCACTTTATATCAGGTTTTGGAATTATTTGTGTGTTTCAATTATCCATGTTGTCTGCATCCCTTATTATCCCAGATAAGTACTACGTTACGGTATCGACATAGCTGCTTAGCAAGCATATTGCCTCTTGTTCGGTGCAATTGGCTGTGGCAATTCATGACTTTTTTAGACAAACACAGCATGAATGATCTCAAACCAACTCTCAGTTATTCAAGGGTTAATGATCCAATGTGTTAGTTTTATAAGCACTTTGCTTCTTCCCTGTCTCTCTCCTGTTCTCCAGCCTTAGGTCATTTGGTTGTTTATTAGTATCTCCATTTAAGTTAAATTAAACTCAAACTAATCTTTTTCGCTATAGTAGTGGCTTTTGATGTAAGCTATAATGAGAAAAGGAGGTCAAAAATATAATAGTTTTTTCTGTTTTTTTTCTTAAATGAAATTTCCAATCTTACCCCTTTCCTTCCTTAACATAGAAACACTAGAGTTAGCGTTAGCTCTCTTATGGAATTGGGGTATGCAAGTCTTGTCATTTTCAAAAATCTTTCACTGTGCTGCTAAGTAAATGGACAAAAATGCTTCGGTGCTTTGAAAAAGTATACAATGCAAACTTCACTGATAGACCACAGGGTTGAGAAAAACAACTTTAAATTGTCCAGTAACCAGTCCAAGCAATTTAGCATGGTGTGAAAGTCAGGAATTAGCACCTCCAATGGATGAATGTGAGTTTCATCTTTTCTCCCTTCTTCTGTTCACCCTCTGTCGGAGGTGCTAATGAACAGAGAAGTGGTCAAAAGGTAGGCAGTAGCAGGGGAAGAGAGAAAGCATGGCGATTACCCTCCAAACAAATGAGACATAGCCAAATACACTTTTTTTCTCTTCCTTCAGGCTCCCGAGAAACTTCTCTTCCTTTCTGTCTACCTGGGAAGACTCTGCCTGACTCATTCTATTGCCAATATGTTGGGTTCACCTAGAGCAAGGGCAGCAACTTCTTGCTGTCCCCACTATGTCATTACAGGCTCAGTAGAAACGTCCAATCCCTTTGGAGGGATCCCCCTGGACCCGCACATTCTTAAGTATGTAGAACTTGGTGTAGCATCTTATTCAGCCAGGACCCTGTATTATGTTGTATGCATGTATAAATTAGCATGGATTTAGCTGTCAGGCATAAGGAATGCATTTTCTAGCAGGGGTACTTGGATGGAAGTCTCTCTATCTCTCTTTGGAAACATTTCTTCTTTCTATAAATTATTCTAGGTAGAGATACAGAAAGTGTGCTGACTCTCTGAAGAATCCAGAACAACGCAAAGGTCCACTATCTGAAAAAGTATTCACAACTTCTACCAAAGAAGCAGCAGAAACCAGCTCTGGCTAAATTTTCAAAGTTGCGTGGTGTATAAGAAGGCCAGTTGGAATGGAGTTGTGTCTTAGGCTTGCTCCCAGTCTATATCTCGATCAGATGGCCTTGTAGACCACTTTGAAGGTTTGTACATTTAAAATTTCTTGATTGTGAAATATTCTACATCTATTCAAGAGTTTCTACCTTCTTTTAAGAAACTCTATCGTTGTTTTCAAAAAGAGAAAATTAGAATTATATTAGAAAAATAAAACTCTATCATGCATGGCCTATAAATAATTTCAGACTAGTTTGTGTTCACACTTGTCTGGGGGAAACTATATTTCTGTAAGGTGTTAAACTTTAATTTTTTAAGGCTTTAAGGATGAAGTCTTGGTGTGTGTGTGTGTGTGTGTGTGTGTAAAATTCTTTCTCCTCCCATCAATACTGTATCTGTTTTGCCTCATTTTATTAATCCACAAAATGGGATAATAATGGCTGATATTTGAGAGTTCCTTGGCCAGTAGCATAAACATGATAATACTGAAGGTTTCCTGTCTCAAGGGTAACTTGAGAGTGAATGATCATCAAAGCATTCAGCCCAGTATAAGAAAAATAATATTGTGTGGACTTCACACTGCATGATTTTATTAACTCTAGACTTCATGTGTCCACGGGAAGTGGAGACCCAAGACCAGGCAGCAGAAATGCTAGTGCTTCCTCTGAAAATAAAGTTAACAATATCTAACAAACATACGATTTAATCCATTGTCACTGTTTTGCAGAAGCATTTATTTGTGGTGTGTAAGGGGGAAGCGTATTTTCTTTAAGATGTGCTATCCATCTTCCTCAGGCCCAGAAATTACGTCCTAAATAATTAAAATAACCATGCACCTGCACTGAGACTCGAGGTGAACCGTCTAAATAGTAGAAATCTGGACAGTCCATGGAAAGGACGGGTGGCAGCCAAGGATAGAATTAACCTTCCTTTCGCCTAGCACACTGCTGAGTTTAGAATCCTTTTCTTTAAGGCTTTTCCTAATGATCCTGGAGGAAAAACATCCAAAACACCCCTGTCCTGAAATATTCATCCGGATACCATGTGAAATTAAGATAAGGTGGTGATAAGGCTGCCTGACCTCTGTGTTAACTCCTAGCAGTTAAAATTCTGTTCTTGTAACAGGAATTCTAATTTGCTCTTCACATCACAGATGCAAACGCGTCAGATATTAAATGAGTGAGGATTACCCTGATGCCCTGCTTTGCAGGCTTCCTTTGAAGACTCCAGGGGATATAAGGCATTTAGCTGTTTCCTTTTCTTTCCCTCTAGAGGCATCTGGCTAAGTCAGGTGGAGCACATTCCACACGCTCCCATTTATTACATGCTCTCTTCCGGCACTGGCTTTTCCCCTTTCCCACCACTCTGTCTTTCTTGGCCTTCACCAAACATCTTTATTCAGAACCAAACACTATGTTTGTTTCTGGAATTTCCATCAGGATAAAGAAGAGAAGGAGCAGACTCATGTCAGGGACGCTCCCCGAAAACCTGGAAATCTCTGCACAAATACGCACGTGTGTGTAGCTGCCAATGGCCACCTCCCACCACACACTCCTGCTTTATACATCCAATGCTGATAGAGGCCTTCTTTTGCTCAAGGAGTGTAATTTGTTTAGCTGTCCCCCACGTATAAATCACCTTTACCACTCTCCAGAATACAGGCAGCTGGCTTTTCAAGGATTTCACAAAGAAGAAAATGGAGCTCAGTTCAAGAGTAGGAAAATACTTGCTATTCTTACAAGTTCGGATTGTCCCCATAACTCTCAAATGGATGCACCAAAGCCGGACCCCAGGCAAGTGCACACAGGTTCCCTTCGGGATGTTGTCTTCTGCTTGCCAGTCACCTGGGTGGATTCCCAGCCAACCTGACAGTGTTAGGGGGTGTGTTTTCTCTGTGGATCGCAGGGAACAACCAGATCCAGTGAGACAAGATCTGATGGCTGAGGGTCAAGTGCTTCCTAGATAGCCCTGCCGTGATCCACATCTGGAGGCTCTCTATTCACTTCTTCAATCTGCATCCTACTTAGCATCCAATTCCTATTTCCTTCTGCCTGTCGGCTTTCCGCCTGTGTCTGCATCTGTAACCCATGGTGACCAGGGGCAGGAGGCAAGGGAAACTGCTCTCTGCGAGCACAGTGACACGTGACAGGTCTTCTTCCTGCGAACAGAGGCAGTAAGGGCACAAGGAGAGCAGAGGTGGCTGTTGGGAAATATGATTTTTTTCCTCTTCTCTCTTTACAAGTTTTTCTTCCTATTCATATGCTTCTAGAGAGCAAGGAGCAGTTCTAGGTACTAGTACCCAACCCTTGCTATGAAAAATGACATACATTTTCTCTCCTGATTTATCTATCTCTGATGCTTTACATCAATTATTTTTGCCTTTGTAATAAGCTCTTTAGGAAAAAAAATGCCCAAGATTTAAAATTATCAAAAAGGATATATAATGAAAAGGAGCCGGTCCTATTCCCCATCCCCAAAACAACTATGGCTAGAAATTGTTTATCACTCCAGAAATAGTCTTTGTGTGTACATGTTTGTATCTAAGATAGTGTGTGTGTGTGTGTGTGTGTGTGTGTGTGTGTGTCTAAATCTATAATCCTTTCCTTGGGTCAGGCTACTGCGGTGGTTGGGAAGAGTGAGGAGCCAAGGGTATAGCACCCTTTTATAGTTTTTATGTAGAGAGTAGGACAGCCTTGTGGGAGGGGCTGCAGTCCGTTGGGCCCTGGGCCCAGACCCTTTTAGGGTGAGCACTGCTTTTATTGTTCCTGTTAAAAAAAAAATCTGTGTGTGTGTGTGTGTGCGTGTTTTAGTAACAAAAACAAATGCTAAGTTCACATAGCAAAATGACTAAGTTCAATCAATATCAGAGTATTTAGAAATACCATGTACAATGGACACATTGTCATATGGTTTTTCAAGTGGCAAGAATAGGAAGCAAGAGAAGAAAGAAGGAAGAGAGGGAGGAAGGAAGGAAAGGAGGGAGGGACGGGGAGGAGGAAGAAAGGAAGGAAAGAGGAAATAGTACCCCTGCTATTTATGGTTGTTATTTGTCAAAGTGTCTTTCTCTGTGGAGCAGCATCTATCATTTCTGTCTTGTGGACAGAGGACAGTGACAGTGGGTTTGTCCTTGTTGTTGCTGTAAAATCTAAATTTATGGTTCCCAAAGCCAGTTTCATCTGTTGCTTTCTGTATGAAGGACATGTGAGGTCCAGGGCCCCCTCCAGTACCCTCTTGAAGGAGACTCAGAATCTCTTCTCTCTGCTTCACTAAGCAAGAAAGCCACACATGGGGCTGAGTCGCTGTTGTGGCTTCCGCAACCCCACATCCTGGCCTCTCTCTGGCCAAGGGGGCAGTTCCAAGCTAAAGATGGAGGGACAGGTGCATGTCGCTTCCCTCCCATCCTCTGTCATGAAAGTGGACTTTCTGTCCATTTTTTCTCTCCATTTAAGCAGAGACTAATGGGAAACAAGAGCCCCTTCCCTGCCAGCATCATCACAAGGTTAAGGGAGGAGAATGCAACTTACCTTTGTTCTAGAGATGTATGTGAAGGAGAGCAAAGGTAAGACCCAGGTCACCCAGGGGCCAGCTGTCTACTCACATCCCAACCATAGCACGCACATTCACACAGAAAGTGTGTGCAGATACCTGGTGCTGGGGCTGAGTTTCAGAGCTCCAGACATTTCATCAAGAACTTTTTATGTTATCTGGCAGGTGGCCTAGGTGGCTCTCCATCCTGGGGTCATGACCATAGGGGCTCTGTTGCTGTGCATTGGGCATATTCTCCACTGCATTGAGCCTAACATCAGCCACCAAAAGATGGCCAGCAAGTAGTCAGGGGCAGAGACTACGTCTGGGACTGGGGGGCAGAGATGGGACTGGAACCTTATCTCCATCATCAGCTACTCTGGGTGCGTCTAACCTTAGTGCTTCGGCCTAATCATCTACAAATTTAGGATTGATTGTAGAGGGTTGCTGAGGGGGATTAGATGAAGTGACATGTAGACCTAGCTAGTGTCTAGTAAGTACATTATTAAATAAACTCAGTCCTGTAAGGGAGGTAGCTTTACATTATCGTGGTTTGACGGAAGTAAATCTTCTAAACATAGTTGCTACCTTCAGTCCTTTCTGAGCCCTTCTAGTGCTTCCAGAACATCGTTGTGCATTCCAGGTTGGACTCAGGACGCCAGAACGTGGGCCCAGCTGCGAAGACAGGTATGGAGTGTCAGGTCGTAAGTCAGCACAGAGGCCTTAGGTTAAGTCAGGGATGGTATTGACTCTTGCCACCTGCCTGGCACCTTGGACAAGGTGCCGTTCTTTGTCACGTCGGTATCCTCACCTGAAAACAAGGAATAGTAACTGTTTCTGCTTGACAGGGTTGGGCGTGTTGAATGAGGGAATGCGTGTGAAATCAGTATGTCATGAATAGCATCTAGTAAGTGTTCAAGAAAATGGGTGGGCTCCAAGCAGCCATTGACCCACAGAATTTCACAACCAGAAAGATTTACGGAGACTATTTAGTAAACTTCCCCCTTCTACATAGGACAGCTCCCCCTTCATTTTCTAGATGAGAAACCATGTAGCAGAAATGTTGAGATTCAACAAATGTTACACAGCCAGTGAGCTGCAAATTCGGGTCTGGGACCCAAGGGCTCTGCGGCCCCACCTGTGGGCTCTTTTACCCCCTGCAGCTTTCTTGCTCATGGCTGACAGTGTTTGTTCCGTCCTGGTTAGCTAATCAGTCCTTCAAATTGGTTTGAAACCTTGGGCAGCCAGTAGATTGTTTGAAAATTTGTAAGACTCAAGGCCAGGCACTGAATTCTCTTTGACGTCCCAAGGTCTTGACTGATTTTTCTTTTTCAAGCTCATGTTCTTTTCTACTGCACGTTCCTATCAGTCTCTCTATCCCCTTCCTTGCCTCAGAAAGCCGATACGCCCTCCCTCCCCCCTGCCCTTATTTTATTTAACTACAGTCTGTAGTGAAAACCCTCTTCTCTCAAGTGAAATGAAGCAGCTGGCACCTTTAGGGCTCTCATATTATCATTATTATCATTTAACATTTATAAGTGCGCACAGTATGCTAGACTCTCACATACAGTGGTGAGGAACTTGCCATCTAAATTAGACACAGATAGATCCACATAAAAGAGAAAAGTAGAGGCAGGGGGTGAGTGGGAAGTGGATGAGGCAAGGGAAAAAGTCAGGGTCGCTGCCACAACACTTCAAACTCTTGCTGAGCCAATGGCGGTGGAAGACTTAGGAAGACATATCCAATTTTTAGCAAAGTGATACAAAATTGCCCCTAAAGGGATTGTGTGAAATACTAGGTTGTTTTTTTTTTTTTTTTTTTTTCCCATCTCTGCCAGAGAATTTCAGGAAAGCACCTTCTTGCGAGAAGAATTGTTCTAAATCTGCTCTCTGCTGCCTCTTTGCATCCCCTATCCCCGATGGCCTCCTCCCCATGCACTTTTGGTTTGAACTCTGAGAACAGCAGGGAGGCAAGGGAATGAAGTGTGGGGCAGCTGGCATGTCTAATTCCATGACAGACATGTGGTGAATCTAAAGGCCACCCTTGGAAGAATCTTTGATCTCTGGAGCCCACTATGCATTCTGTTTCTCCTCTGCGGGGTCAGTGCCCTGGAACTCCCCAGCCTTCCCAGAGTCCCCTGCCCCCACAGGTGAGCGGCCCGATTTTTAAGACCAGCGTTGCCCCCAAATAGAATTTGTTCTTGCAATTCATCTTGCATTCTAGTTCCCAGAGATTGTGACTCTTCCTCCTGTTAATTACATTTACTATGTATATTTACTCCTTAGAACTAGAGGGTGGACCCTACCCAGCTTCAGGGATGTCCTTAAGCGTCAAGTCAAGTAGATTCATCCTAATTGGAATAGAATCAATAACTGAAGAGTTTAATGAAGTAAGGCCAAAAATAAAAGTTTTAAAAATGTATTTCATAACTCGAAATTTGTGCCTCTTCGTCCCCGTCACATATTTTGCTTATCCTCCCCACCCCCACCGGCAAGACCTGCCCGTCTGAAAAAATAAATACTTCAAGGGACAACACTTCTAACCCCCATTGGCTCATAAAAGTTGTCCATGGAGAGGGGAGGAGCCCAGCCAGTTGCCCAGAGTTCCTGCATTCATAGCTTTGGGGGGGCTACTTGGTTTTCTTTCTTTAACAGCAAATAGAAACTAAGAGTCCCCTTTGATCAGAGCTAAGACACAAAACCAGCAGAAGTACATCCCCATCCTTCAAGGAACTCAAAGCAAACCTAAGACTTCTTTCACTTGAAAGAATAAGAGGTAGTTTCTTCCCAGGGCTCCGAGTGGCAAAATGACAAGCAGCGCAGGAGGGGAGGGGCCCGCCGGAAGGGGGTCCTGCTGGGGCCTCTGCACCTGGCATTCACCCGGCCCCAGAGAAGGGGGGGCTACAATGTATGCGAGGGGGCCAGCTCTCCTCACTTGACTCTTTCCCTGCTCTCCCGGTACCTTAGCCTCTTAATTCGCTCCTCTTTTTTTTTTTTTTTTTATCCGAGGACCTACAATGGTTTGATACTGGAACATTCCTTGGACATTTTTTTTAAAAGTAATTTGAACCCCAGTTGACAAGCTTCTGACAACCGGGTCTGGACTGGTGCAGTAGTTCCGGTCCGCCCCGAAGGAGGCACCACGGTGGGTGAGATGAGATACGCAGATGCACCTGCAGGGGCTGCGGAAGCATGGAGGTTTGGGTAGATGGAGGTTCCAACAGAGAGGGGGTTTTGAGAAAAGTTCGGTCAGGAGTCCTGTGGAGCCCTTGAGCCAGTGCCGCGCAGGCGAGGAGAGAAGCGGTTCGCCAGAATGGGCCTGCCTTGGGCTCCCCGGCCATCAGGGCCTCGGAGCGGCGGCGCCCATGGTGGTGGGTGCGGACGGGAACAGCTCCGGCCATCAGCCCAGCAGAGACGGCGCGAGCTCTGCGCTGCACATTTTAATCACAGCTGCCTTACTTGACTTCATTCCAGGGAGACAGTCAAGAGAGAGCAGGGCAGGGGCGCCTGGGCGGCTCAGTCGGCTAAGCATCCGACGACTTTGGCTCAGATCATGATCTCAGTTTGTGAGTTCGAGCCCTGCATTTGTCTCTGTGCTGAGAGCTCAGAGCCTGGAGCCTGCTTTGGATTCTGTGTCTCTCCTTCTCTCTGTGCCTCCCATGCTCATGCTCTGTCTCTCCCTGTTTCTCAATAATAAATAAATGTTAAAGAAAATTTAAAAAAAAGAGAGAGAGCAGGGCAAAGAGGTCTCGACCCGCAAGCCAAGTACAGTTTTAGCACAGTTTTATACTAACAGCTGCCATTTGTGCATGTGTCAGTAACTGAATACGGTGACCACGGTACACATCACATAAATCCCAGGAGGCTGCTATTATTAACCCATTTTACAGGCAGAAAATTAAGTCCCAGGACGTTTATGGTCACACAGCAATTGTTGATAGAGCCAGAATTCAAAACAAACTCTCAGTTTCAAAGTCACTACATACATTCTGTCTGAAATCGCTTCTTGATTGGAGCGATATATGATGTATGTCATTTCTACGAAGTACTCAGACCGTGTTATTTTCTTATAATGCATCACGAGAGAAGAAACATCTCCTAAAATCACCTAAGACTTTGCAGTCACCCAAGAAATGTGGTTGGGAGCAGACACTTCTCGTGGTCACCACGTCTCTCCATTTTCAGAAGGACCAAAGTCAAATTCTTTGTCTATTCATTGAAGCTCTGCCTTTATGGTGCAGCAGCTCTAATAGGATATCCTTCTTGGTTATGTGGATACTGTTCCTCAAAAGCTCACATACTCTGTAATAATTGATACTTCCCAACCATGACTTGGCAGCAAAGACCCAGTCTCTCAGCTACTTACTGTGCTGAGAAACAAAAGCAGCAGAAAAAATCCTGCAAAGCTCCCCAAGGCTTATACTAATAAATGACATCAGGTATGCCTATACATCTATGAGATACATTAAAAAACTCATTCTTCCCAGAGTTAAAAGTTCACATTGATGCTGTTCAAGTTTTACTAAAAGGATACTAAAGCAACAAGCCTGTACAAACTGATGCTTCATTGCAAAGAAGAAATTATAAGCCAGTTCGAATATCGGCATGTAGAAATCTGTCAGAGCTGATGGAAAATATCGTTCAGATGCTACGCGGTTGTCTGATGAAAAGTCTAAAAGGGCAAGGTCAAGTTTGACACCCTAAAATGCAGTACCCACACATACCCCTGCATGTGAACATTACGTTCTCTATTTTTAAAAAAGGCCTCTTGATAGATTTTTCACTCTGTCTTTAGAAATAATCTCATCAAAAAATTAAATAAATAAGTAAATAAGTAAGTAAGTAAATAAATAAATAAATAAAAGTTTTGCAGCTTTGATTTCCTGCTAGTTTGTGAGAATAGATTTGGTAATAAGAGTGGCACTTATAATCACAACAAACCCAACTAGCCTCCTTGGTTTTTTCCACAGCCAGCTAAGGACAGGGATTTTAAAGCCACCATTCACTCTCATTTTAGAAGGCTCCTAGATTTTCACTACCATGGGAGCATTATCAAAGAAAAAAAAGTTTAGTTTATACAACAGGCTTATCTTCTGCTAGTCACCCTCTAGCATCTCATTGTTTTATGTAGCAGTTGTGCTATGTGAGAGGACCCACTCCCAAAGGCCACCAGAAGTATCCTAGCAGAAGTCTGTCTTGTTCATACTCCAAAACAAATAAGGACAAAACACTAGACATGGCTGCCCTATACTAAATAGCTAATATTTTAGGCGCTAATTCCCTCATGAAGAGGGCAAATGACAAAGCATCCAGGCCATGTCGTGTGGTTTAAATAAAAAAGAACCAAAGTTGGGAAGCCTGGCTGGCTCAGTCAGTTGAGCGGCTGACTTCGGCTGAGGTCATGATCTCACAGCTCACTGCTGTCAGTGCAGAGCCCACTTTCGGCATTTATCCTTCTCTTTTTGAATCCCACCTCTCTGTGTATATGACCAGTTAATCTCCATAAAACACTGCCCTGATCATTCAATCATCCGGCACACACAGACTGACTGTCCACCTGGGACACGCCCAGCGAAAGAGCATCATGTTAGTGGGAATCACTTAGTTGCTTGAGAGAGTCAGTGTTTATTCAACAGTTATAGAATAAATTTCAGACTCTAGTTCAGTAATGCATGTTTCCCCATAATCTTGCCTCCACCTACCTGTGCAGCATTTTCTCACTCCTGACCTCCTAGACCTGTACTGGTATCTAGGTGGGCAAAATTTATCTGTGGCTATTAAGCAACTGAAATGTGCCCATGCCAAGTTGACATGTGCTCTAAGCGCAGTCTACACACCAAATTCTAAAGGCGTAGCACCAAAAATGGCGGGAAAACATCTCTATATTTCTAAGGTGGCTATACATTGAAATGATGATGTTTTGGATATACCGGGCTACAGAAAATGGGTTATAAAATCAATTTCAAGTATTTCTTTGTTAATGTAGCTAGTAGAAAATTTTAAATTGCACATGTGGCTTTGGTTGTATATCTCTTGGTAACCTCAGACTTTGCACTTGGGCCCCACACTGCCCATGCCATTCTTTCCACCGAATACAGTCATCTTCGCAATTTTTTTCTCACTTAAATGCTGCCCATCCGTAAAGTCGCTGCTCAAATCTGAAGGTCTCTCAGTTCCTGGTGATACCATCTTCTGTGGAAAATCTCTTTGACTTTGTACATCTCTCACAGCATTTGTCACCTGGTGATTTGTTTTACACTATTTGTGTGTCCCTTGTAACACTCTTCAACCCACCTCCACAGCTACTATACTGCATTTCCTAGAGGGCAACTACCATGTCTGAATCATCTTTGTTTTACACGGTGTCCAGTACAATGTCTTGCACAAGGAAGATAGTAAGTAAATATTTTTTAGGAAAAGCTTCTGCACAGCAAAGGAAAAAACCAACAAAACTAAAAGGCAGCCTGTGGAATGGGAGAAGATATTTGCAAATGACATATCTGATAAATCTATAAAAAACGTATCAAACTCAATACCCCCCAAACAAACAACTCAGTTAAGAAATGGACAGAAGATGTGAATATACATTTTCCAAAGAAGACATCCAAATGGCTAACAGGCACATGAAAAGGTTCTCAACATCACTTTCATTAGGTAAATACAAATCAAAACCACAATGAGATACCACCTCACACCTGCCACAGTAGCCAAAATTAACAACACAAGAAATGGCAGGTCTTGGCAAGGATATGGAGAAAAGGGAGCCTTCCTGTACTGCTGGTGGGAATGCAAACTGGTGCAGCCATTCTAGAGAACAGTATAGAGTTTCCTCAAAAAACTAAAAATGGAATCGCCCTATGATCCAGCAATTGTACTATCAGGTATTTCCCAAGACATACAAAAACACAAATTCGAAGGGACACATGTACCCCAATGTCTATAGCAGCATTATCAACAATAACCAATCTATGGAGAGAGTTCAAATGTCCATTGACTAAGGAATGGATAGAGAAGATGTGGTATCTATATATATAGATATAGATACATACAATGGAATGTTACTCAGCCACCATAAAGAATGAAACCTTGCCTTGTCATTTGCAGTGATGTGGATGGAGCTAGAATGTACTATGCTAAGCAGAATAAGTCAATCAGAGAAAGACAAATACCATGTGATTTCACTCATATGTGGACTTTAAGAAACAAAACAAATGGACATATGGGAAGGGGGAAGAGGAGAGAGGGAAACAAACCACAAAAGACTCTTAATGATAGAGAGGAAACTGAGGGTTGATGGAGGGAAGAAGGTGGGGGATGGGCTAGATGGGTGCTGAATATTAGGGAAGGCACTTGTGATGAGCACTGGGTGTTGTATGTAGGTGACGAATCACTGAATTCTACTCCTGAAAATAATATTGAACTGAATGTTAACTAACTAAAATCTAAATTTTGAAAAAGAGAATTGCTAAATGGATGGATGGATAAATGCATGAATGAAACAATGGATGGATGAATTAAGACTGTACTGTTTTGGCAAAAGAATAGATACACAGATCAATGGAACGGGATAGAGAGCCCATAAATAAATCACACAAATACAGTCACCTGATTTTTGCTAAAGGTACAAAGGCAATTCAAAGGAGATAGAATAATCTTTCAACATATGATCCTGGAACAATTGGGTTTCCACATACAAAAATTTAACCTAGACATTGACCTTATAACTTTAACTAAAATGAACTCAAAATGATGGTAAACATGAGTGTAAAATGAAAAACTACAAAGCTTCTAGAAGAAAAGAGGATAAAATTTACATCATTTTGGGGTCTGGTGATTATTTTTTAGATACAACACCAAAAACAATTCAAGAGAGAAAAAATTATAAGTGAAACTTTATTAAAAATAAAAATTTATGCTCTGTGAAAGACACTTTAAGAGAATGAGAAGACACATCATGAACTGAAAGAAAATGTTTGCAAACTACACCTGATAAAGGATTTGTATCTAAAATATAACATTAAAACTAAATAACATGAAAATGGAAACCCCAATTTAAAAAAACGGGCATGAGATCTGAATAGATACCACACCAAAAAAGATATACGGATGACAAGTAATCATAGGTGAATGCAAATGAAAACAGCGATGCTTCTTCTACAAAAAATAACAGTGGATCATGGACCTAAATGTAAATCTCAAAATATAAAATACTAGAAGAAAAAAGGAGTAAATCTCCACGACCATGATTTAGGCAATAATTTCTTAGATATGACACCAGAAGCACAAGCCACACAAGTAAAATACATACATTTGTCTTCATCAGGACAAACTTTTGTGTCTCAAAAAGCACCATCAAGAAAGTGAGGAGACAATCCAGTATGAGGGAAAATATTTGTAAATCATATCAATGAGAAGTGACTTGTACATAAAACATATACATAATTCTTAAAAGTCAACAATAAAAAAATTGATAATCCAGTTTTAAAATGGACAAAGGTTTAAATAGGCACTTCTCCAAAACAAAACATATACAAGTGGCCAAGCACCTAGAAAGAAAATGAAAATTATGCAAATCAAATCACAATTAGATACCACTTCACACACACTAGGATGGCTATAAGTTCCCCAAAAGGTAAACACACATTTGCCAGCAATTTCACTTCAAGGTATATTATATGATCCCGCTTATATGAATTCCTAGAGACAGAAAGTAGAATGGTGGTTGCCAGGGTTGGTAGGAAAGAACAGAATGAGGAATTATTGTTTAGTGGGTACACAGTTGCAGTTTTGCCAGATGAAGTTTCTAGAATTGGATGGTGGTGATGTTTGCAAATAATGTGACTGTACTTAATGCCACTGAATTATAAACTTGAGAAAATGGCTGATTCCAGAACAGAGACCAAGAAGTATACAAGATGAGACTAGAAGATCTTGCAGTGTCAGGAAGAAAAGAAAAGAAGGGAAGGGAAAAGAAAACACTCACAATGATAAGGATATGTCAAACTTAAGGAGCTGCCAACAGCCAAAGTTGGAAGAATTTGACCAATAAAATAAATATATAACCCAAAATATAAAATAAATATCTGTAAGTCCATTCTGATGTAACCATATGGTTGAATAAATAAATAAATGGATCAGCAGAGTTCTTCTAATTTACACTGATACGTGGCTTTCAAGAAGGTGGAACATGAGTACCCACTCCTTAAATTATGGATTACGTATTGTGACTTCTTTCAGAAGAATGCAGTATAGAAAATGAGGGGGAAAAAAAGGTAACTATATACTGGAGAAACCTGACAAATACTACCCCAGCCAGGTAATCAAGGCTAACAACAACCTATTAACAAGGTTGACATACTGGTTGTACGTATTCCTGATGTGATGTGATGTGATGTGATGTGATGTGATGTGATGTGATGTGATGTGATATGGAATGAATGGCATTTTACCTTTGTAGTCTTCCTCCCCAAATCCACAGTCCCAACAGAATCATGAAAAACAAATCAGATAAACTCAAAATGAGGGATATTCTATAAATGACTAGTACTCCTCTAAGGTGTCAAGGTAACTGAAGTCAAGGAAAATGTGACACTGTCACAGTCAAGAGGAGCCTAAGAAGACATGATGACTTAATATGGTGTCCTGGATAGGATTCTGAAATAGAAAAGGGACATTTGGTATGACTATGGAAATCTAAATAAAATATGGGCTTTAGTTAATAATAATGCATTGATATTGGTTTATTACTTGCAAGAAAAATACCATTCAAAGGTAAGCTGTTAATAACAGGGGAAACTGGGTGCAGGGTATGGGAACTCTGTACTATCTTTGCAACTTGTCTTTAAATATAAAACAATTCTAAACTAAAAAGATTTTTTTAAATGTTAATGGATTATGGATGTCTTCTAAGCCTTCTAAGAGGCTGGCAAAAGTTGAAGTTTCAGTGGGATATGGAAGTTACATCCGTCAAACCTTTCCTCCCCATTACTTTTCTCCTTCTTGGAAAAGATAGTTCACTGACAACTGCATTTCTTCTCCCAATTATAAGTTGATCTATCCCTACTCCTATCTCTGTCATCAGGGAGAATTAAAACTCTGTCATCACCATTGTCTGTTTTCCTTAGCTATACTTTTCCTCCCACTCATTCCCACATCCTGCAAACTTCTTCTGTTTTCTTTAACACCCTAATCCCTAAAATTCCCAGAACAAGACTTATACTTCCTCCATTTTGGTAAACGAATATGAACAATACCTAAATTACCTAGGGAAAATATTTAACCCCAAGTCCATATACGGTGCAATTCTCTTGGGTTCCAGAATGAAAGGCTTCCCAGCACCACCCATAATCTCGAATGCCTGAAAAACACCAGTAGGATTTTTTTTTCCCACAATATGTTCGTTTACCACATTCTTTAGGAAAGACCTGGGTTGAATTTTACAAACTAAAGCTAGCACAAAAGCAAACAAAACCATTAAATAATTGAGAAAAACAGTTAGGATTGTACCTTACGGAATATAAAAAAATGTTTCATAAAGAAAGATGTAATTGGTTGAGTACTTGGGAATAAGTAGGCCCAGAGACCATTGTTAAAACCAGATACGACTCTAATTTTTACCTGCAGTCAGTTAAGCCAGGGGTTAGCTCTGAAATGTCAAACAGCCAATGTGAAGGAATTTATTGCAAGAGATGTAATTCCCAATTCCGGCTGGTAAAACAAACTTTACGGAGGACTCCTGGACTTTTATAATGATGGAATACAACCCAAGGCAGAATAAATTCATAATCTCTTAGGACAAATAGCCTTTAAAAATTCAACCTCGTATTCAATTCACCTTTGAAATGAGTAGAATTTTCTATAGAAGTCACATGACATATTCATTGTATAGCATGAAACCTTCCATTAGCATGATCTCCGGCCCACCTACCCATTTGCTCTAATTTTGCAGGGTCGGTAATAACATCATTGAGCACACAAATTCTTGTATGGCTTGTACTTAAACTGAGGTAGGTTTTAGATAATAGCCACCTATTAGAAACTTGTTATCGTAGTCTAGCAGTGTGTACACTATGTCGCTTTGATATTAGACAAAAGGGACTTACCTGTAATACTCAAATTGTCATTGTCACTAAACAAATTTCTTTAAATAAAGGCCCATAAAAATCCAATTAGATTGTGCATGGAGCACCATTAGGTTGAAATGCTGCAACAGTAAAAGTCAAGATTAACTTAACCTTTTAAAAAGATTATATTACAGGGGAAGCCACACTGGCATGTGGCGGACTTTAAGTTAATTCTGTGCTCTAAAAAGATCAGAAAATGGCAAATGTATGTATATCTTGAAAGCCCCTGGGGTGTGTTGGAGTCTGGTTACCATTTCCCCCTCCCTGGGGTTGATCACTCCAGCCCTGAAGGCCCCGGGACACAGCACAGCTCTGTATCCTACAGTTCTGGTGGCCTGAGCAGCTGCAGTAACCCTCCCCCTCCCCCCTCTTCCCATGCTTTTGAAGTGGTGACAGGAAACTACAGCTATGTCGGCTCCACCCCTTCCAAGAGGGTTTTCAGTCCTGGAGTGTTTTAAACACTACCAGATCCAAAAAGGATCAGGTTTATGGTGGTATAAAATCACCTTAGATTTGAGTGACATTGGAAAGAAAAAGAAAAGACAGAAGAAACCGTTCCATTACCTTTCATTGTGTCATAACATTATCCATCCGGAGAGAGAGTTTGGTCAACTAACTCAGTTCCCCTATACGAACTCCTGTTCTCTATCTTGGATCAGACAATTCAAACAGTAGAAGACATACCACCTTTAGAAGCTTCTCTCCTGTTATGGGGTAGTTTTAACTTCTAGAAATATCTGCCTTCTATTGAGCCAAATTCTGCTCCCAAGGACTTGTATCTGTTGGTCCAATTGAGTCCTTGGGAACTATAGAAAATACATCATCATGTTCAACTGCCACTTCGCTGTTTAAATACTTAAAGACAGCCATGATGATAATTAAACACCATTATCACTTCCTAATCATTTGCTGGGTGACAGATATTTTATGTATAGAAGTGGGTGAGGAGATGTCCTTCACCTAATTTCCTCACGGTAAGAGCACTGAATATGTTGCAAGAAAAGCTTGATAGCATTTGCCACAGGGAGGTAGGAAGGGAACGTGGTGACACTCAGGACAGAAATATGTTGGCTATGGAAGGTAGATTCTGCTACATGAGTGGGTCTTTGTTCTGCTAGGAATAATGATAAGTTTGGTTTTTCAAATTAAGTCTAAGAACCTGGAGAGGATGACTCGCTCTCACCGAGGAAGGTAAAGAAATTTGAAGACCCCACTATCCTGGGAATCTAGAAAGAGCCATTGAGTCCGATGGTGGAAGGATCCCCCTACCACATGCCGATTCCCACTCACCACCCTCCCATTGCCACTTTGGCAAAGACTTTGCAGAGAAGAGCAGTCCTGGGGAAAGGGGAGGCTTTAATCTTTTTCCTCTGGGAAGGGTAAGATGTGAATCTCTTCATTGATCTAGTGGATAAAATCCTCAGTGAAATCTATATAGCCCACCAAGGCTTCTGAGCAAATATTTTAGAGAAACCCAAAGAGGAGCTCATGATATCTGCATTCTGGATGTTCTGGACCAGACCTTGGAGAAACCGACACAGCAACCAGAAGAGACAGTGATCAAAACCACAGTGTTACGTGGAAGATGTTATTGCCACTTTATCAGGGAGGATTCCAGAGTCAGAGAAATTAGGTGTTTTGCCCTAGGTTATAAGTAGAGCTGAGTCTGTTTCTTTTCAGCATATGGCAACTCATCACATGTCCTTTGTGACTTAAAGTTTTCCTCTAGGATCCCTCTAGGATTCACATTTCTATCTTCTTCAGCTGTCCCCCATGACATATATTCCAAATCTATCCCTGTATAGGGATACATGTATATATATATACTATATATATAATATGTATATAGTATATATATATATACTGCAATATATACACTATATAATATACAATGAAATATATGTAATATATAATTACTTATATTATTACTTATAATTACTTGTAATATCAGTATATTACTTTTATTATAATATATATAATATATTATGTGCAGCATTTAATGTATATAATATATACAGTAATAAAGTATATTATATATATAACACATACAAAACATATAATATAATAATAATATATAGAATACATGCTACATATATAATATATATTAATAACATAAGATATTTTATTAACGTATCTGAGATTTTTTTCACCAAGTTTGGGGACTTTTTTGCATAAATTAGAACAAGTTCTTGCCATCCCTATTTACACACACCTGATATTTTACAACACTCGTTATGTTTTTCTACTAAAGTAATACATATTTATTATAGACAAAATTTGAAATTATGAAAAATATAAAGAAAAACAAATATCATCTCTAGCTCCAACAATTACAGATAATAATTGTTCATGTTTGGGGACATATTGTTTTAGTCTTTCATATGCATGTTTACACAGATTTTATAGTTTCTAGTCTGAATCTAAATGCCAGACCTAGCATTTATCATGTTTAAGTTTTATTTGAGGATTTAAGCTTCTCACTGCAATTGATTAACATTAGCTTGAATTCTCTTGCTTTCATCTATTTGATTAGCTACACGAAGCAGAAACCTATAGCACTGTCCCTTCAACACCCCTTTTTTATAAGCCTTGTCAGTATGTGATGGCATCACCTCTCAGTTCTCACCTGCCTCACCTTATGCTTTTGACAACTGATCACAGTTGCCTGCTTGAAATATCTTCAGTTGGTCTCTTGATCATTTCCTCCTGGTCCTTATTTTACTTCAGTGTTCACACCTTCCCAGTGTTCTTTGCCTTTTTGTATTTTCAAATGCCTCCAAGTTCAGTTTCTTATCTCATCGGTTTTCTCTCAATTCCCCTCCCTACATGACCTCCTCAAATTCCGTGGCTTGAAAGGCCACCTATGCACAAATGAATCCTACATCTATATCTCTAGTTCCCATTCTATCTTGTACCCTCCCCAAATCCCATACTTCTACTGCCTACTTCATGTCTCCTGAGTTAGCTCAAACTAACGTCCAAAACCAAATGCTTGATATTTCTCCCCAGAACCTTCTCCTTCCAGATTCTTCTCCATTTTAGTTAAAGCATTCTACCATGCACTCTGGGGCAAACTTTCTTCTCTTTCTCTCACATCCTACATTTAACAAATTACTGACGGCACATTAAGACTATGACCACTTCAACTGTCTTTACCATCAGAATCCAAAAAAACATTGTATTTCACGTGGATTATTAGAATAGCCTTCTGGCATTCTTCCTGCTTTCAGGTTGCTATCTATAGTCAGTCCATGTCACTCCTCTGCTCCAAACCTTCTAATGGCTCCCACCTCACTTGAACTCATAATCCACACTCTCCATGGCCTGCCAAGCTCCCCCTGAGCTCACGACCCAGGTCCAGTAACCTTTTTTACACCACGTTACCCTGACCTCTCCCATTCCATTCACATTGGCTTTGTTCTTGAATTTGAAGCCAAGCATGGGCCAACTTTAGGGCTTTTCACTTCCTGTTCCCTCTGCCTAAAACAAACTTCCAGGTATCTTGGCTTCTCAGGTGTCTGCTCAATGTCACCTCACCAGAGGGACCCTCCCTAACCACCTTTACAAAATAGTGTTACTCTTCCTTTCCAGATCACTTTGTCCACTTATCACACATTTCCCCCTATCTTATACTTGTCACCATTTTACTATAATATTTTAAATTATTTCTTTATGGACCCTCTCCATCTCTCTCCCCCAAATATGTGCTCTATGAGAGCAAAGACTTCATTCTTTTTTCCCTCCACCCCCATACTTTTTAACAGCTAGGACAGTCCTTGGCATGCTAAGAACTCAACTCATGTGTGTTGAATGAATGAACTAATAAATTGATGAGTTTATCTCTTGACCACAATGGTTTGATCTTGAGAAGGTATCAGGTACAAACAAAATAACATCCCCTTCCCAGGGATTAAGAGGGTTGTGCGTGATTTGTAAGGAAACAGACTCAAGTGCTCACAGGGGCCATTTTTGTCTCCATCTTGTGGGTTTCAGAAACAGGAAGCCACTCTGCAAGGAGGAGGAAGAAACAATTACACCATATATGATATACAGTGCTTACTATACAACAGGCACCAATTTAAGGATTAGGAAACTCTGAGACCAAGAAGTGACTTGCCCAACATCTTATAGAGCTGGGGTTCCAACGACAGTCCACACTGAAAAGGATTGTACTTTATAACCTTTCCAGAAGTCTTGGTTCTTAAGTGTCCTGTGGCTTTGTTAAATGCTTAGAACCTTTATAATTAATTCCTGTCTCAGTTATTTCACATCAAATTTCTTGCCACCAAAGGAATCCAATTAATGCACTATTCCTGTTCGCTTTGTGTTGATAGGAAATGTGATAAGCGCAACTTCATTGAAGACATTATTAACACATTAAGTGAGATTTAATTTCAGAGTCACAAAAAACTGATTCTCACATTTCTCTGTTCTCCAAAAGGTTCATGCAAAATATTCATCAAATGTTTTGTGGAATCAAGGCACTGTCATCATAGTATTCTTCTGATGCACAAATCTAATAATGATAGCAAAAAAAGAAAGATTCATTTCCCCTGACTTGTTTCTTAGGAAACTATCTGAGAAATTTTCTAGACACTGGACCTCCCACTCCATAGTCTCCGATAGTGTCCACTTGTTTCCTTTTTCTGAAAATAGGAACATTTACTTGTTTTCTGGCACCTCTCCCATTGCCGATGACATCTCAGAGCAATCTGTAAGATCATGTCTTTAATTTTTCTTAGCAATTTGGGATAAAATATTCTGAACTCACTGAAGATGACGAGGTAGATTATCGCTAACTCCTGGGCTGCTTGATGTCAGCGGGCTATTTCTCTGGAGGGTGAGGTGGGCCTATTTTCCCGTGTGGACAGGATAAGGCAGAAGGAAAGTTTGGCTGTCATCCCTGACACCTGTTAACTTTATGCCACCTTCTCCAGGTGGTGAGCCAACACTTGCCCTGTTTTTCTTGAGCTTTAAAGAATTTGTTCTTGTCTTATATGACTTCACTCATAGGTGGAATTTAAGATACAAAACAGATGGACATAAGGGAATGGAAGCAAAAATAATATAAAAACAGGGAGGGGGACAAAACATAAGAGACTCTTAAATGCAGAGAACAAACTGAGGGTTGCCGGAGGAATTGGGAGTTGGGGTCATGGGCAAGGGGTAAGGGGCATTAAGGATGACACTTGGAATGAGCACTGGGTGTTATATATACATAGGGGATGGAGCACTGGAATCTACTCTTGAAATCACTATTGTACTATAAGCTAACTAACTTGGATGTAAATGAACAAACGAACAAACAAACAAACAAACAAATAAATAAAATACAAAAGAATTTGTCCTGGTCTTAATTTGTTTTGTGAGTCACAGCTCAGTCTGGGTTTTAGACTTCCTCATAAAATTCCCTCAGGTTGAGCCCCTTTGCTTAAAAAATCAATCCTTCAGGGACACCTGGGTGGCTCAGTCAGTCAAGTGTCTGACTCTTGACTTCAGCTCAGGTCATGACCTCACAGTTATTGGGTTTGAGACCGTGTTGGGCTCTGCATTGACAGTGGATTCTATGCCTACTTGGGTTTCACTCTCTCTCCCTCTTGCTGCCCCTTCCCTCTCTCCTTCTCTCTCAAAATAAATGACTTTAAAAAAATCAATCCTTTTTTAAAAAAAGATTTTTAAAAATCTTTTCTACATAACTTTTTATAAAAACTTGAGCTCCTCAGAGAGCTGACTATATAATTACATAGATAAGTTTGCCAGATAAAATATAGATGTCCACTTAAATTTGAATTTCAGATGAATAGCAAATAATTGTTGGTGTATGCAATATTTGGGGCATATTCATACTAAAAAATTCACTGTTTACCTGAAATTCAAATTTCACTGTGTATTTCTGTAATTTATTTGCTAAATATGGCAACCCTGAATGCTGATTCTTTTTTCTTTTGTTCCCTTTAGTTTTAAATAGTTTTAACTTTTTCAGTTGGAGTGGAACAATATCACCCAAAGTTTAGCTTCAGAAAATTTCCATTCCTCCTGAGTTGAGTTTATATATATATATATTTTTTTATAGTGCTTAGGGTACCTTGCTGTATTAGACTGCTTGGGCTACTGTAACAAAACATCCTAGGCTCGGTGGTTCGATGACATTTATTTTCTCATAGTTCTACAAGTCCACAATCAAGGTGTAGGCTGGTATATTTAACCACTGCCTCCCACCTTCATTGCTTAAGTGTGGCCCTCAGGGCATTAGTTTCTCCTGAGGCCAGAGTCCTTTTTCTTTTCTTTTAAAAAATATTTTTAATGTTTTATTTATTTTTGAGACAGAGCATAAGCAGGGGAGGGACAGAGTGAGGGAGACAGAATCCTTGGCAGGCTCCAGACGCTGAGCTGTCAGCACGGAGTTCGACTTGGGGCTCAAACCCATGAACTGTGAGATCATGACCTGAGCTGAAGTTGGACACTTAACCTACTGAGCCACCCAGGCGCCCCCAGAGACTTTCTTGATAGGACTGTCTCCCTACCTAGGGTACCTTTCTGATGCTTGAGGTAGAAAGCAGGCCAGAAGCTATTTCCCTGTGCTGAAATAAAAGTAGAATTGAAATAGTAAGATATAGGGTAGAGGGGATCAATAGCCTCTACTTCAAGGACGCTTATTATTTTTATTTTGTTAAGAAGAAGGCATTTATTTATATGCCGGTGTCTATGCCAGGCTCTGGGTTACAGGAATGAATAACCAACACAGTCCTTTCCTCATGGAACTTACTCTCTGACAATTTACAGGGATTGAATAATTTACCTGAAGCCACACAAGTATTAAGTAATAGAGCTGAAATTAAAATCCAGGTCAATCTGTTCCATTTCACCATGCAATGTTTCTTCTCTTAGCTGTTGTGTATGATTAGACTTTGGAGTTATAAAAGACACTAGAGGTCACCAAATCAGCTATTTGACTTTTAAGTTAGGAACCAAGACCAAGAGATTTTATGTGCCTCTAACAAGATCAGACAACAAATGGGAGATAGAACCGGGACTAGAACTCAGATCTCTTGACTTCCATTCTAGTATCAAGGTCAAGTATAACCTTATGATGTCCCCTAGAAACTCTTCTCATAACTTCCATTATTTAACATCTTTGTTTAGATTAAATTAAATTGATTACAATAAACTACACATATCTAAAGTATACACATTCATGTGTTTTAACACACTTATTCACTCATAATCAAGATAATGAACAACGATTAATATAATGAACATACATATTCACATCCCTCCCCAATTTTCTCCTTCTCTCATTTACTTCCTTAGCACCTTCAGTCCCCAACAACCAGTGATCTGCTTTCTGTTGCTAGAGATTCATTTTTATTTTCTAGAATTATAAACAAGGGGAACCATGCAGGGTACTCTAATACTGCCTGACTTTTTAAAGTCAGCATAATTATTTTGAGATTCATTCATGTTGTATGTATCCATAGGCCATTCATTTTAATTACTGAGTAGTGGAATATACTCATACATAAGCAGATAGACCAGGTTAGTCTTTTTTATCCATTAACTGATTGATAGACAATAGTGTTTTTTCCACTTTTTTGCTGTTACAAACATTGTGAAGAACATTTAAATACATAGGAACATAATATCTACAAATGAAACCCTAGGGCCATATGATAGGTGTAGCTTTAACTTTGTAAGATGCTGCCAAACTGTTTGTCAAGGTGTTTATGTCCCAGCACATTGCCACCAGCAGCATATGAGAGTTCTAGTTTATTACACATCTTCATCAACACTTGTTATGGCCAGTCTTTTTAATTTTAGCTATTTAGAATGTGTGTCATGATCCCATTTTGATGTTAATGTACCATTCTCGAATAACTAATAACGTTGAAGAGTTTGTCATTTTTATTGCTTTTGCGTATCTTTTTTTGTTGAATAATCAGCTCAAAGTTTTTGCCCATTTTTTTTTAAAGTTTATTTTTGAGAGAGACAGAGCACGAGCAGGGGAGGGGCAGAGACAAAGGGAGACAGAATCTGAAGCATTGCCCATTTTTTAAAAAGCAATAAATCAGTAAGTAGCACAAACGTTTTGCTATTTGTTCTCATTCATTCCATCTCAACTGTGTTCATGTTTACTCTTTTTTTCTGGCTTCATTTGTATTAACTAAATTTTTATTCCATTTTATGAACTCTACTGACTTATTAGTTACAACTCTCATTTCATTATTTTTGTTATCGTTTTAAGGTTGGTCGTATATTTTTACCTTCCTTGATGTGAAAGTCTGCCACTTTGTGTATTTTATAAGAACCTGACAACAATATATTTCTATTTCTTCCTCCCAACATTTATGGAATTGATGTTACACATTTTACTTTTATATGTACCATAAAACCCCACATTCAATTATCTTCTAAAGAGATTCAAATAGTAAGTTATATGTTTACCACATAGTTACTATTTCCAGTGTTCTTCATTCCATTGCTTAGATTCATATTTCTGTATAACAATAATTTCCTTCTGCTAAAAGATTTTGTTCAAGATGTCTTAAAATGTGGATGTGCTGGTGACAAATTCTTACAGTTTTTGTATTTCTGAAACTCATTATTTCACCTTTGCTTTCAGAAGATATTTTTGCCTGGTATAGAATTGTAGGTTGACGGCTTTTTCTTTCAGTCACTGAAGGCATTGCCAGTACAAAGCACCCACTACATCCTCACCTGTGTTCTTTCTTTCTTTTTTTTTTTTTTTTTTACTTTTTAAAAAAATCTCATTTGAGAGAGAGAGAGAGAGAGCATGTGTGTGAGCAGAGGAAGGGCAGAGGGAGAGAGAATCTTAAGTAGGCTCCATTCTCAATGCAGGGCTCCATCCCACCACCCTGGGAGCATGACCTGAGCTGCAATCAAGAGTCATATGCTCAACTGACTGAGCCGCCCAGGTGCCCCTCACTTGTGTTATTTCTAATGTGAAATCTGATTTCATCTGTGTTTGTTAATCTGTATGACTTTATTACCAGTTTGAGCAATTTGATTATCACACACCTTTGTGGATTTTCTTGATGTTTCTTGTACTTGGCATTCACTGAGATTCCTGATCTGTGGGCTTATGGACTCCCTGAAATTTGAACACTTTCAGTAGGTACGCTTTAAAATATTTTTCTGCAGTCCACACTGTCTCCTCTACTCTGGAGGTTCCGATGACATGCATGTGAGGCCACTTGATGCCTTCCCACAACTCGCAGATATTCTCTATTTTTATTACCATCTTTAAACTCACTAATCATTTCCTCCCTGTCATCTGCCAAAGATCCCACCCACTGTAATTTTTAATCTCATGCTTTACAATATTCATCTTTTGAACTTTGAGCTGGGTCTTTTATGAATCTTCTGTGTCTCTACTTAACTCTTTGATCATATAGAATACAAATGTTATAACTATTATTTCTATCTCCTAGTTTTAATAGGAAATAGATTCTGTCGATTCTGAGTCAGTTTTGATTGACTAATTGATTTCCTCATTATGGATTGTATTTTCTTGCTTCTTTCCTATTTTCTTGCCTGGTAACTTTTTACTTGATTCCAGACATTGTGGATTTTGTCCTACTGGGTGTGAGATATTTTGCATCCCAAAAATGTTCCTGAGCTTTGTTTTGGAATGCAACTAAATTGTAAATAGTTTGGCTCCGTCAGTTCTCGTTCTTAAGATTTTTAGGTGGGACTAGAGCAGTGCTCACTCTCAAGCTAATAATTATTCTTCATTACTGACCCTTCTGTGTACTCAATTCAGTACCTTGTGGATTTTGAGGTTTTCCAGTGTGGCCAGTGGGAACAAACTATTCTTAGCCCTGTGTGCACTGGGCACTAATTCCTTAACTCTAATAGTTCTTAACAGGGACAATTTTGCCTTGCAAGGGACACTTGCCAATGTCTAGAGACATTTTTGGTTGAGACAACTGGAGGATGGAGAGGAAGCAAGAGTTACCAGCATTTAGTGAGGAGAGGCCAGAGATGCTGACATCCTACCATACAGAGGACAGCCCCCACAACAAAGAATTACACAACTGAAAATGTGAATAGTGCCGAGATTGAGAAATCATACTCTCATCCTTTCAGGGGATTCCTTGCCCAGTTTCCTGGAGTCCCTTCACATGCCTGTGTTGGTCAACACACAACTGCATTCTTTTTCTTTTCTTTTCTTTTCTTTTTTTTTTTGAGAGAGAGAGAGCACAAATGGGCAGGCTCCACACGCCCAGCACAGAGCCCCATGAGGGGCTTGAACTCGTGAACCGTGAGATCATGACCTGAGTCAAAACTAAGAGCCAGACACTTTACCAATTGCACCACCCAGGTGCTCCTCCCGTAATTTCTTTTTAAATGTGTTCCACCTTGCCATTCCTTACCTGTTGGCCTGCCAGCGTGCTGCAGAGGACTGGTAACTATGAAAGGACGTAGCAGTTTTCAAGTATGTGCGCCCGGGTGTTTCTGTGCACTCAGAATACACAGGCACGCAGCACCTGCTACGATTAGCCGCACCTCACTCACCTTCCCCTGCACTGCTCTTTCTGCTTCTGGGATTCTTTTCAGGGTCTTGAATTTTTTAAGTAGTTTACCCAAAAAATACTTTAAAATTTCAAAAAATAAAACGCCCTTGGCCTGAGAATTCACATGCCAGTTGTAAGTTTTATTTGATGGTAAATGGCTGAAATAGATGCCCGGGAGAGAACCGGTCCTTTTGGCAACGCTGGCCTTAGGCAAAATTGTTAAGTAGGTGAAGTACATCTTCAGGGAACTCCTGGATTTCGCTGTCTATCCTTCCTCCATTCTGGAGCCCTTGAGTTCTTGCCCCTAATGCTAGACGAAGGGCTGCTTGCAATTTTTTTTTTTTTTTTAACATTTCGTTGTCAGTGATTGATAAGTTGAATTTTTACTCTTCTTCAAATATTTGCATTTTCACAGAGAGCAAAGCATTAAGGCAGGTAGAGAAAATTGGTTTTAACTTGTCTGATGGGAAGTGGCTGCTTGTAGCCACTGTATTGAGAAGATGACTCAGCAGAACAGAACTGTGATTGATTAGTGATGTCTGCACATACAAACACAGAAAGTGAGAAACTTGCCATCCCTGCGCTAATCTAGAAGTGTTTGTTCTATTGGAAAACTTCCAAGCACTAGAAATCAAGTGTAAAAAAGACTTTGGGGGACAATTGAAACTCATTAATGACCTTGCAATTAGCCCAAATAGGGCTGTTGTATGGCATTGCATAAAAAGTTGAGAGTGCTTTTTCTAAGTGTAACAAGAATCTAGTGAAATATCATAAATAGGATATAATGCCATCAAGGTCTTTTACACCAATCCTTTAGTGTGTGTGTGACCTTAGAGGGTATTCCATTTTGTTCCCGCTTTACCTTTTAACTGTCCTCTTTAGGGCTCATATCGTAACCCATGCGAAGTAAGCATTTCCAGAACCACTAAAGGATTTCTTTCATACATTACCGTCTTAATGAACTGAAAAATCCTCTAAAGCCCCAAATGTTTCACTTATTTATTTCCAAGCTTCTTGGTGTCCATGTAAAATAACTAGCATCTTCTAAATCAGAACATAATTCGTTGATTTCTGTGTACGTTCCATAATATGAAAAAAATGAAGTATGTACCGTCTTCTACGGTATAGAATCATAGAAAGGATGAGTATTTCAGACTGACGTTTAACAGAGTTTCTTAGGAAGGCTAAGCTCAGAAAGGAACTTAGTAGAGTGTTTCCTACATACCAGGCACTGTGCTAGCATTTTCACATAGTTGTCGCCTTAATCCTCACTGAGACTGCTAGAGGGAAGAACGGTTCCATCGCCATCACTATGCGCCACAGGAATGCCTAGAGCTTCCACTAGCCTATAGGTGCGAACGAGATCATGGTGATGGTAAGGCTTACAGGTGTGCAGGTCGTTGGTTCAGAGGCTCCACCTAAATTACTAACGTCATCAGCGATCCCTTTACACTGGCCCGTGGGACTACCCTGAGGCATCTGTGTTTACTATGAGTTCACTCATATTCCCCTGCTCCAGCATCCTGAAAGGCACCCTCGATCAGCGAGCCACCAGGGAAGTCTCCTTGCCACCTCTCTGCTGCCAGGAGGAGGAGATGGAGATTGGCTTCTGTAGCTCTAGTGCCATTCCTGGCGCTGTATTTGCATACATGCTAAGTGCTACCACGTCTCCTTTAGTCCTTTACTCTGTTAAAGACCCTTCACAACCTTGCAGAAATGAAAGGATATTTTTCTCCTTAACTTTCAGTTGGCATTTGGTGCTTCAGGCTCTGAACTCCACTGCTTATACTCCAAGTTTAAGAAAAAAAAAAATCCCTTCTGGAAACAACTTCCTCAGCTTCTGCCCACAGCCTTTCTCACCTTGTGTCGACTGAGGAAAAGAACTTATACTCCTTTTTTCATTCTTCCAACATCCTGTCCGTGGGCATAAAACTTCTTCCTGACAGGTGTCCTTTCTCTCGTGCTAATTAATCCATGCAGACAAAGGTGTGGGAAGGAGGGGTCCAGCTCCCCCACTCAGTGTCACGGCCTCCTGGTGCTGAAGCCCAGTTTGGGGTTGGCTACTATGCGCGGACAGTGACAGTCGTGGAAACTGACAATCAGAGGTTGGACTGCTGGCCTGAACTCACACCATCGGGAAGTGATGTCCTACAGTTCAACCTTAAGACATCTCCCACGACAAGCCCGCGCCACAGCACTGTGTGCCGCCGCCTTGCGTCTCAGGGCATAGGATGGCCGTTGAGATTCCGTCCCCACCTTTCCCAAATGTGTTCACACAACCCCAAATTTTAAGTGGCAGAATGTGAGGCGGAGGCCCCTGTGGCTCTCTCCTTAACTCTTGTCACTGCATACAATTCAAAGTGCCAGTATTGGGCTTCATGGCATTTTATGCAGTTTGTCCCACAACACAGTCCGATCCAGGCAGTCACTGGGGGAAGGTAAGGATGAGGTAAGGATGGAAGGCAGCCTCTGTCAGGGCTGTGCCGTTGCTCTCTTAAAGGCTGCAACCTTTCCATTGTTCAACTCTGTTGCCTCATGTGAATATGGCCACTAGGGTAGTGTCATTGTTCCTCAATGAGGGAAAGGCATGATTATCAGATTTCTTTTTTTTTTAATTTTTTTATATTTATTCATTTTTGAGACAGAGAGAGACAGAGTGTGAACAGGGGAGGGGCAGAGATAGAGAGGGAGACACAGAATCCGAAGCAGGGTCCAGGCTGTGAGCTGTCAGCATAGAGCCTGACGTGGGGCTAGAACTCATGGACTGTGAGATCATGTCCTGAGCCAAAGTTGGATGCTTAACCGACTGAGCCACCCAGGCACCCCGATTACCAGATTTCTAAAGGCAGTGTCAATTGCAACTAAGGCGTGCTATAACGAGCCTCCTCTCTGCAAAGCAAATGCCCATGCAGTGATGACGGTCCACGTCCACTGAGCTCCTTTCTTCCTGTGACATAGATTTCTTCTCACACAGAACCGTAACGAGTCTCTGTGCACTGGCACGTGCATGCGGATATTAATAGTCCGTGAGCTTGATTTCTGCATGTAGCAGAGAGAAGAAAAAACAGAGAATGTCTTGTATCCCAAGCTAAAAAAATCCTGATTCGATACAGTTGGAAAAAGTCCACACACACATTATATAATTTTTAAAAGCGGCATAGTGTGTCTGTCAGGAATTCAAAAATTTTTAAGAAATCTTGATGGAGCTATACGAATATACGCTTTAAGGTAATAATTAATTCCCTAGGGAGAGCACTCGGTAAAAAAAAATGATGTTACCAGAGAGGAAAGAAAATGCTAAAAAGCTAGGAAATTGCCCCATAAGGTAGTTGACGGTTAAGTCTTTTGGAAGCTTGTAGAGGAAAATGAGGGAATTAAGTGTAGGTCATTGATTAAGAATTTGTTCTTCTGGATGAAAGTTGGATAGCTATGTAGTAGTCACATGAAGTCATCCTGAAATATGTCCCAGAGGCTTATCATATGGTGTCTATGGTAGCGAAGAACTTGATCACAGCTGCAGGGAAGCAGTACAGTACAAACAGGAGCCCAAGACGGCTGTGGAGGTTGAAGAATGTGACGTGAATCTAGGAGTAAAAGTAAATCTCTGGGACCATCAGTCAACTCTCCTTTTCCTCCTCCTCTCCGCCTTCTCACCCTCCTCTTACATGTGGCTTGATAAAACATGGGGAGCTCTCAGGCTCCTGCTGATGCGCTTATAAAGACACGCCACAAGGTGGTTCTCAGGGGGCTGTTTGTAGGAGGCTGAGAAACACCCTTCCTCTTCTTGGCCCAGATGATGTTCCTGTGTTCGCCAAATCAGGGTAGGAGAGACATAGCTATTTCCTTTGTAGTTTTACTTTACAGAGGGATTTTTTAAAAAGCAAATATTGTCTCGGTTCTTAAAAGAAAAAAAAGTAAGTGGTGAAGCACCCGGGTGGCTCAGTCGATTAAGCGTCCGACTTCGGCTCGGGTCATGATCTCATGGTTCGTGGGTTTGAGCCCCGTGTCGGGCTCTGTGCTGGCAGCTCAGAGCCGGAAGCCTGTTTCAGATTCCACTTCTCCCTCTCTCTCTGCCCCTTTCCCAGCTCATGCTCTGTCTCTCTCTGTCTCAAAAATAAATAAGCTATAAAAAAATTTTTTTAAGTAAATGGCTCTGTCATTTGGGTGCTAGTGACCCCCCCTCTTTTTTTTTTTTTCTTTTTTTTTGACTCTACCAAGCACTGTTGGAACAGGACCAGGCCCTTTTCACTTCCCATTCTTCCTACTTTAGACGCTAGGAACTTCCCGGGTCTCACTAATACCAGCAGCTCTGTCTTCTCTGGTCCTTTTAGTTGAAGTCATAGCACTGTCAGAGCTTCGGGACTGATAACGAGCTCAGACAGATGCTGGTTGTGAGAAAGAGTAAGGATTTGCCTTGCTCCTTAAAATGGTAGAAGGAAGTGTGGCTAGGAGAATATGTAGGTACATTTGTACCCCAGAGCCAGGATAGTTTCCTAAGTTTTATGAGGATTTTTAAAATTCTTGTCTTCCCATTGATGTCTTGGTTATTGCTTTTATCGTGGAGTGATTAACCAAGTTCATTAACCAAGATTAACCAACACCCCCCCCCCTTTTTTATTATTAAGTCATTTCAGAGGCTCCTGGGTGCTCAGTGTGTTAAGCCTCTGACTCTTGATTTTTGCTCAGGGCATGGTCTCATGGTGATAGGATTGAGCCCTGGCTCAGGCTCTGTGTTGACAGAGTGGAGCCTGCTTGGGATTCTCTCTCTCTCTTTCTCTTTCTGTGCCTGTCCCCTGCTCTCACAAGCACATGCTTGTTCTCTCTCAAAATAAATGAATACACTTTTAAAAAATTTTAAAAGTCTCTTAAAAAAAAGTCATTTCAAATCCACTAGTGGGAGAGGGTGCACGTATACTTGACAGCATGTACTAATTAATTTAGAAATGTGGAAAGTAGAAGAAAGGAAGCGCAGAGAGCTTAGATCTCACCCTGGTGTTCTTCGCTTCACCCTGAGTGGTTGCCATTATTTCTTTCAGGAGTCTGAGCCACTCAAAGGGTTCCTCCCACCTGGCCTGCCCTGGGGCCTCCTGCCTGTCCCTTCCAATTGTTATTCCATGGGCTGTATTCTTGGCATTTCGATTCACTGAGAATGCCATATTCAAATAAGGTAAATTGGATTTCAACTTGTGATGCCCCTAATTCAATGTTTTAAGCAATAAGAAAATAGATTATATGTCAGGGCAAGAGGTCCAGAAAGGAGCTGCATGGCTGGTATAATCAGAAACTCAAAAAATTCACCAGCGGTATAGGTTTTTATATCTGATAAACTCTTCCCTCTGGCGTCACCCTATGTGGCTGCAGCAGCTTGGAGGCAAGAGAAAGACCAGCATCTTCTGGTGTCTTCTTAAGAGTGAAACCAGGTCTCCTGGGGACCTCCAGCCAATCTTACCTCTCATCTCCTAGGGGAGACTTAGATCACTGCCCACCCTCCACTTGGCAAGGAGATTGTCTTCTGACCATTGGACTATAAGCAATTTACTCCTCATCCAGGGATTGGGTCACCAGCCCTGTGAGATGACAGATGATCAACACCAGGCTTCTGTTAACAAGGACGATGTTGGCAATGGACAGAGAAAAGGCAACACTATGTCTGCTCCACACGTACATTATAAAAGAAATCAAACCAAACAAAATCAAAAACCAAATTCTCCCATCTTTCACCTGTGGTTCCTCTCGGTAAAAGTAGCCAACTTAGTAGGTTTTCGTAGATGTATCCTTCCATTAAAAAATCTTAATTTATAATCTCCATACAGATGTAGCTGACAGTAAACGTGTATATAAATGAAATCATATTACACAGATTTAAATATCTCTAAGATCTTCCATATCAGACCAACAAGATCTCCAATGTATTGTAAATATGTCATAATATTTCATGGTGTAATTGAATCGTTTTTTATGTAGCCAGTCCCCTACTTATGGACATGTAGATTATTTCTAGTTCTTGTTTTTGAAATTTTCAGTGCTAGAGCTGATGCTTTATCGAACTCTGTTGTCCAATTAATGGGTTGTGTTTTCCGAATATATACATACTGTAAATTTCTTTCGATAGAACTACTCGGTCATTTGAATTTTTGATAAAGATTTCTAAACAGATCTTCAAAAAAGAGGCATCAATTTACATTCACTCCAACAGTATGAGAGGGTGGTTTTTTGCTACATCTTCACCAACGCTGCACAATCTTTTAGTGTTTAATTTTTCTCGATATAGTAGCTGAAAATGGTATCTCACTGTTTGATGTAAATATCAATCCGCTCATGTTGCTCCGCTGGGTAAACGCTTTGATAGTTTCCTTTGCTCTTAGCATCCAGATTTGCTGTTCTATGGTGTGTGGCTGCGTGATTTGGTCACTGCTTATCATTCCAGGATCATCCCACAGGAATTTTCTACCAGGTCTTTACATTCTGGACACACTGACCTCCTCTATGTAAGTGGAATACAGTGATCCTTTTACCTTTGGGGTCCTTGCTCATGGTCTTCCCGAAGCTTGAAACACTAACCCCCCACCGCCCCCTCCCCATACCTGTTCGGTCTTAGCCTGCCTAACTCCTATGTTTTCTTCATACTTCACCCTAAATGCCGCTTTTTTAGGGAGACTTCTCTGGACTCCTCATCTCCTTGGGTTCTCCTTTTTATATGCTCTCATTGTACTTAATAACACATAGTCATTGCATTGAATGAATATTTAGTGTAAAGTTTGTACAATCATGTTTTAAAGTCTGTCACCCCTGCAAGACCACAACCTCTCTGAGGCCAGCTCTGACCTGTGTGTTGTTGTACTGGGCATGCTCAGTGCTGCACCAGGCACACATACAGTCCTGAAACGTGAACCATCAAGAGAGAACAGTGGGTACAGTGAGGACTGAAGCAAGCTGAAAAGATTCGGGGGAAAAGAATACTGCCGAAAACTTTATGTGAGCGCTGCAGAAATTCTTCCATCAAAAATGATTCTTTCCTTTAGGGTGAGCCTGGACCTTCACTGAGTGCATTTGGGTCCACATACTGTCTGTGGATGCAGAATAGTCTAGCATAAATGACTATACACTCCTATAAAGTAGAGGTTGCCTGCAGTCCACTGACAAGGTGTAAAAGGTGATTTTTTCACGATAGGGTTCAAAGTGACTTCCAGGCATTCATCTCCATTCTACAAGAAAAGACAAAAACTTCCTTCTGCCCCGCTTGGGGTTCTCACCTCTTTCTGGGTTTCCTGAGCTCCCAGGGGCTTATGTGATTGGGCTTCTGTGACCCTTGAGAGACCTGTCCCCTTCATTACTTGATTACGGGCCATTGTGCCATGGTGGTCCTCATGTAACATCTTCATTACCGCTGGTAGCTCTCCTTGCAACTGGGCACCTTCCGCCATGGATTTTTACCTAACACAAGAACCTCCCTAGGGCCCTCTATAGCCCCAGTGACCTAGAGATGGCAGGAAACAACTCCTTCTCTCGGGTCCTCCTATGTCTATAGGGACAGGGGGCTCTGCCAGGAAGGTGGGAACAGTTTCTCACGTGGCCTCCACACTTGCTAAACCCTCTCTCTGACATTCACTGAGTTCTCTTCTTTTCTGGTCTCCTCCAGCTTTCCTCTCTACCCCAGCCTGAGGGAGTCCTGTAGACTCAAGGGAAAAGACCTCTTTCTCTGAATCAGATGCTCTATCTGTTGTAGTCTTCTAAATTCCCTGAGTTTAGACTTTGGAATTAAAAACAGAAAGAAAAAAATAAAAGGTCGGAGGCTCACATTCTTCCTGCTTTATACTGTGTCACACTCTTGCACTGAGACCATGAACCCAGGCTGACGACCCACTGGACCACGGTGTAAGGGAGGGCAGTCTGGGGAGGGGAAAGGGAAGGCTTTGAGGAAAATAACACAAAAGAAAACACCGGCTTTTCTACTCTTTCAAAAATAATATCCTGTCACACATTTCCAGGAGGAGGTAATTAACACACTAAATGTAGCACACAGATTGAGAAGATGGGCATTCTCGAAGATTCCCCAGATTTCTCCCTGTTAGTGAACAGGAACAACAAACGCATATTTTACAGTAGACGGACAGAGGTAGAAGCCAGATTTGTGGAAATTAAAGAACTTCGAGTATTCTTGTATAGACTTTAAATCTCTGTTGTTGTAGTCTATTTCATTTGGTTTCAGTTCCATGAAAAGGAAAAAAAGCAATTCTAAACATTGTTTCTTTGCCTATTTTTGCTAATTTTCTAGAGAGTCAAAAATTACAACATTCAAACAATATTGAGGCCAAAAAAAAAAAAAAGAAAATCCTGTGTGGGAAAGAGTACAAATTATTCAGCATCATCTAAAAATATATGTAGCAATTCTTAAAAGTATACTTAATTAACCTAGTGAACATTGTGGTTCCTCTGAAGTCATTAAGATGTGTCATATAAATGAGCATTTAATAAGGTCTTTTTAAACACATCTTTCACTACACGGCCCATGAAATTTCTGAAATTTTTTGACTCTAACGTACACAACAAATGTGTATACCATTTTAGTTTGAATTTAATAAACATTTATTAAGCTCTTATGACATACCATGCATAATACTTTCACATGGTTATCTCATTTAATCCCCATAATAATCCAGTAAATAAAGTATTATTATTCCCATTTTGCAAAAGGAGACATTGGGGCTTAGGTAATTGATTTGCCCAAGTCACATAGCTAGAATGCAGTGAACCACTCTTCAAAGTCAGGCTTTCTATTTCCAATTTCACTGTAAAGCCGCCATGTAGCTCATATAATATCAGTAATTTGGTCATCTCTGAAAGCAGGATTTTATGTGAGTCTATAAAAATTTGGAGGTGGGAAAAGAGCTAAGTGAAGATTGCTTGATAAAGAGCTTTGACAGTTTCAGGAGGAGGAACAGAATTTGAATGTTGCTCCAGAGAAAAGCGACCTGAGGAGGCTTTCATTAAGGACAGTGGTTTTTAAACATTAGCACACCAGAATCACCTAGAAGGCTTGTCATACAGGCTGTCAAGACTCCACCCAGGAATATCTGAAGCATAGGTCTGGGGTGGGGCTCAGTAATGTACATTTCTAACAAGTTCCCCGAGGAAGCTGATGCTGCTGGTCGGAGACCTCACTTTGAGAACGGCTACTTGAAAAAATGGGCTATTTGCATGTATGAAAGACAGAAGTAAGTGAGTAAATCTAGAGTTGAAGGGCCACAGGGTTATCTGGGCTGGGGACTTATCCAAGAGATAAATGACCACAGAAGAACAGGGAAGGACTGGTTGAAGTTTAAGGAAGCACCTTTCCTACCTGCTTTTCCTCTGCAGCCCACTTCCCAGCCCATGAGAACAAGGTGCATTAATTACTCCACTTAAATTACAATAGAATGTAATGGCTCATTTTCGTGTGTGTGTCAACTGCACTGGCTTGGAAGGGCCAACTAGCTGAGAAAACGTTATTTCTGAATGTGTTTGTAGAGGTGCTTCTGGAAGAGAGTAGCATTTGATTCAGTAGACTGAGCAAAAAGGTGTGCCTTCACCTACATGGGTAGGCTCCATCCAATCCACCGCAGGCCGACATGGGATGAAAAGGAGAAGGAAGCAGGAATCCTCTTTCTCTCTTCTAGAGTGAAGGGGTCTACATTTTCTTGCTTTCAGCTAGGAGAGCGGTAGGCTGGGTGTGCAGGGGATCAAGAAAAGTGAAGTTGATAAAGCGTCCTCATCTTCTGGGACACGTCTGGAAATTTCCCAAAGCCCTTGGTCGGCCACAGTTTGGACCTAGTAGAGAGATGTTTCCATCCAATGAACAAGTTCTCCATTTTAGAAAGAGTCATAAGTATTGGGGGAAAGTAGAAATAAGGTACGTCTCTGCCTTGCAACAGCGCAATGGCATAGAGGAGACAATATGTAGTAGAAATATGTGTAAAATGCCATGTGCTTGACGGGAAGCTTAAAGAAAGACTAGAAGTGCTACAGAGACGTAGAAAGAACAGCCTGAACCATGGCAAGGAGTTAGAGAAATGTAAACTCTTTTTTTTTTTTTTTTTTTTGAAGAGTGGAGATAGAAAAATCAACCTTTCTGGATTATCTATGATTCATCTAGAATACCACTTGGAGTCTTTCATGTTGTTTCATTTACTAAACACAGCAACTCCACGAATCCGTCTTAAAGACCTGGAGAGTATTAAGATGTTATAAATTTATACAGGGTCAGAGGAGCCAAAGCCTTTACTAGCTTCTCTGGTAGAAAAAGCTAAGAAACCTAGGCATGTTTCTTACCTTTCTGTGCTTCTGTTTTTTTATCTGACAATTGAGAAAACAAAATTTACCTCAGAGTGTTGTTGTGACATTAGCTGTGTTGTGAAGCGTCTAGTCCCTTATCTGGCATCATGTTCATGTTCAGGGAATGGTAGCTATTCTTCTGTGTCTTCTTCTCCTTATATTATTATTAACTTGCCTAGGGTCATGCAGGAACAGTTAGAGCTGTGATTTAGACCAGCGTTTCTTTAGATTTCAGAAATCCTGCCTGTCCAAAGCCCGTGCTTGCTCCTGCTCTGATCTTCAGCTATTTGTTAGGGGTAAAAGTGTGACACTTGTTATAAACCTCAACCCCAGGTCAGACAGCATGATTTCCTAGAAAGAGTTTTGCATGTGACAGATCTAGAGTTGAGTCTCCATTACATCACTTTTTTAGTGTGATTTTGAGCAAGTTGTTGAACTTCCTCAAGCCTTTCCTTCTCTGCAAAGTGGCATACAGCCCTGTAGAGTTGGGATGAGGATACTTGAGGTCATGTCTATGCAGAATCTAGTTCAGCTAAGGATCGATTTCTCATGCTTTTGCCAGATTCACACAGAAACTTCTGCTCTGGCTTCTGCTGAACTCTCCCTACGAATAGTGGACTATACGCCGAAGGAAGGGTCTAGCTCAGTCACATCTGCAAATAACACTCACCTATTAGGAGGGGGTTACATTTTTATTCCCAAAGAATTCTTTGTGTGTATGTCTCAAGGTAATTGATGAAACAATGGTGAATATCCCTCATGCTCCCTTATCCTTACTGTCAACATTGTTCTAAGATTCAAAAAGGACTAGAGAAGAAGTTTCTGGTAATTGACTTCCTTGAATGTTAAACTAGTGACATTATTTCTAAAAGGACTGATTATGATTTGACCTGCACATTAAGAGTGGTAAACATTACACCCAGTTGAGTACTAGCAGTGCCTAGAAGTACTTTTCTCAGGGACTGTACCATCAGTTACTCTGGAGCTCTATGGCCTGACTTATATGAATATAAGCTGCATATGTGTTGATCCTTAGGTAACAAGGTACTGGATATGATTCAACACTTTCTGTCCATTGGGCAGTTAACGTGCGCCAAAGTCATCAGTCCAGTGAAAGAACCCGGGAAATGTGGCAAGCTTTTGCCCAAGAAGAAGAAATGAGAGCGTGCCTGGCAGGCTCAAGAGGAAGAGAATGCAACTCTTGATCTGCAGTTGTGAGTTAAAGCATCAGGTTAAACACGTTAGCATGTTAACATTCATGTTAAATGAATAAATAAAAAACTTAAACAAAAGAAATGAGAACTCTTCATTGTAGCTTTTAGAATGTGCCCAAATGCTTCGAGGAAATGTCAAAGTGGGCCATGTACCTCAGGGTTTGGGATCATTTGAAATTCTTTAACTTTTCAGCCTTTTCAAGAGAAAAATTGCCATATATATCACCCTATGTCCTTTGATAAGCTGTAGAGTTCAAATACTAAACGCGATTCTTTGGTTTTCTTCTTAGATAAGAAATAATAAAATAAAAACATTTAAAAAACATCCCTACCAATTGGAAATATACATAATGACATGATGTAGGCTATGTTTCTTTTATTGAGAAAGACATTTCAAAATGTAAGACAAAAAATACCATGAAAATCTCAGAGTATGGATCATTTATGTGGTAGATTATTCCTGGGCTCTGGTATTTTCTGTTGGCTGAGTGAGATACCTGTAACAAACATACATGAACTTATCTCTTTAATTTTAAAAAATTAACATAAAAATCAGGGAGCTTAGATATTTTAAATCCCTTTAAAGAATGAAAAAAAAAAAACCCACATGCTCTTTTTCTTCTTGTGTTCTGTGTGTTATGATACAAATTCTCCATATAATTTCTTGGATAATGTTTACTTACATCTCTGCCTATTTGCTAATTTTAATAAATTTCTAAAGATGGAACCTTGAGTCAATGGAAGGCAAGTTGTAATGTCAGGTCTACACTGCCGGCTCATCAGAACAGGCTAAGCTCCCTTTTCTGCTTGGATGTCATCATTCTGTGACTATGAAAGCATAAAACTGGAGACTGTTTCAGCAGGTCATTGTCGCTACAACTTGCTCAAACAGAAATAAAACAGCTTTCCATGCTTATTGATCTTGGACTTTTTGCCATTTTTATGCTCTGTTGACCTGAAGCTCAGTAAGGATGTATTTTGTAAAAGGAGCTGAAAGTTTTCTTTCCCAGTAGATGAGACATTTCACATTTTGGCTGCATGCAAAAAACAACTTGGTTTTTTTTTTTTTCTTCTTCTAAATGCATTCTCTCTGTGACTTTAAAAGAATAGTTGATCTTTAAGTAACACATGTGATATTAGTTTTTCCATTTTAAAATAATCACATTATTGCAGACATTTTAATAGCTGTAGAGGTTGCTATGTATTAACATGATTCATGGTCCTTGACAGCGCTGTGTCTGAAAATCCCCCAGGAATGCAAAATACAAAACTCCACACACGTTCAAATTTTACTGCCTGCAGCTAAAAGAAGGGAAAAAACTTAAAACTGTTGAAACCCTTCAACTTTAAAAGCATTAATAGATGGTCCCAGGGGATTAAATCTAAATCTTAATGTGTAAAAATCAAGTTAATAACCAGAGAGATTAATATGGCTGCATTTGATTATTGTGATAATGCAAACAATTAGTACTGCCAAAGTGAGATGTATTAGCCTCCTTCTTGCCCCTCACATCAGCAAGGCACTGGAAACAAATGGAAATAAAACATTTTACTTCAAGGTTTTCTGTTGGGTTTTTTTTTTTTCCTGCCTTTGTCTTACCTTCATTGTAGCTGACTCATTTTTGAAATTTTATTTCAGACCAGAATCATCGACTCTTTTCATTTTAGAACTATAATTTCTATAAAATGAATGACAATGATCAGGCATCATCAGTTTCATAATGTCAGAAAATTATTTCTGTATACTTCCTTACTATCAGTTACTTTATAAGTCTTCCCTGAGAAATGAAAACAGAAGGCTGTTGGTGGGGGGGGAGTAGTTTGAGGAGGGAATAGAAACAAAGAAAAAGTAAAGGTAATGTGAGGTATATACCATTTAGTTTTAAATTCTCAAGGTTTTCCAAGAAGGTGATAATCGGAGTCTTTAGAATTGTTTTACTCCACATAGCAATTTTTCCTGATGGTGGTTTCTGGAGAAAGGGTGGTTTCTGGAAAAATCTGTCTGAGAGTACAGTACGTCCTTTTATTAGATAGGTTCCTACCTTTTCCTTAATCTTGTGCCAGGCAGAAAAATAGACTTTGGGTCGGTGGGCAGTGAGAAAGAAATCACTGTAAACAAAGGCATTAGCTTAAAAGGAGTAAGTCTGGCTTTGTGAATAAACGGATCAGATGTTGTGCCAACAATTAACTGACGCTAGCAAGACATCTGCCCTTCAAATGAAATTGACAGAAAAAAGAAATTTTAAAGGACAGATATAAAACCTCACGAAGCCTCAGCAATAAACAGACATTGCAGTGAACAGAAGTCTATCTGAAATAAAATCATATATGTATGTGTATATGTACCTATATGTATGTGTGTGTGTGTGTGTGTGTGTGTGTGTGTATCCTGGGTATTTTTTAGATCCTCAGAATTTTCAAACGATACTATCTTGCTATTGAAAGTTGAAATTAAGGTAAAATGAGTGAAGAGTTAATAAGATGTATTTTTAAGCAAAAGAAAACAAAGGAAGCTTAGAAAATGGACATTTTAGTGATTTATTTGGGTGAGGGGGGCTCAGACATGTTCTGGCCTATGTCACTTGAAACCTTTTATTTTGCTTCTCAGTTCAGATCTGTGCTGTGCATCAAATGGGTGTCCCATTCGTTATTTTTGTTTAAGCAGTGTCTGTAGGGAATTCTAGGGGACCATTTAATAAACTGCAGCAACAATGGAATATTTGTTCACTTTTCTTCAGCAAAGTATCTGAGAAAAGTGTGTTTAGAGGCAGGGAGTGGGTAGCTGTCAGTACCTGCTGCTCCCTGAGCCTGGCAGCCTCGTGACAGTTACTAATATCAGCAGATTTAATGTGTTTAGTCTAGTTGGAAGGTTTCTGATGTGTTTTTGATTTCCTGCTTCAGAAATGCATTTTGGCTGGAAAACAGTGAGGCACACAATTCTTTTTCTTACCATTCCACAGTCAGGAAATTGTTACCTTTGTACCCGATGTATATTACATCATAAGTTACCTACATGCAGTTTAAGATCGTTACTTCCTGGTTATTCAATCAGTGTGGGAACAGGAACTAAAAGGTAGGGACTGTGAGGCATGTGACTTGGGCGCAGGCCGGTCCCCACACCTAGGCTCTGCTAGGATTCATGAAGTACATTTTCCTTTCCTTTCTCCTTGATGCTGCAGCTTATCTTTATTCTCTAGTGAGTAGGAAATTGCCTCATTGTCTTTTAAAATCTTTAACATTCTCTCTTGCTTTAGAACCAATTTGGAAAAGAATACAGAAACCACCTGCTCACGGAGCAGAGCACTTTTCTCTTCGCGTTTCCTTCTTTCGCAGTGAACGGCTGATGCATCTTTCTTTTCTTTGCACCTCTTAAACATATTTCGCCCTTTTTCTTAGTATCAATTTAAAGACATCAAAGAGAGGGGGAGATACCTCAACGTGGGCTCTTACACTTTTCAGATTTTTTAGTTTTGCCTTAACTTTGCCTTATTATTCTGTTTCATGCTTGGTGCTAAGTAGTCAGATTCTATTTTTAACATGCAGTTTTGCTTCGTGGCGCATTATGTTAGGAGAGCTTGGGGTGCAAAGCTGGAGTACTATTATTTTGTAGTTTAGAAATCAGATTTATTTTAACGAATTGTTTAGCAACCGTGCATGGATAATTACTTACTCTTAATTTGGTGCTGGAAAAAAAGAAATTGAAGAGAGATACTTAAAAATTTTGCTAGGACATATTTGTACTTTGTTTTGGGGTTTAAACAATTTTCATTTTGGCTTCAAAAGTTTTTTGTTCATGTACGTATAAATCATAAATCAGCATACTCATAAATCAGTGTGTAGATAACAGAAGTTGTAGAAAATACATGGAAGAAGCAGTTAATGCCTCCTGAGAGAACAGCTTGCGTGCTCCATTCAAGCTTAATACTAGTTAATGAAACAGTAAAAGAATCTACACAGATATAGAATAATTACGTATTTGTAAAGCAAAGACAAATATCTTTTTGTTTTTAAGAACTACAAGAAAATCTCATAAAAAGCATGGGAAAATGGGGGGGAAACTCACCTAATCACTGCAATTCAGGGCCAACTGCTATCACATGTATGTTATTTCTTTTGTCTTTGGGAAACGGATTAGGCTTTTCATGTTAAAAACATACCTTATATTTTGTTATTTCTGAGTTCAAAAAGGAGAGATCTTGTCTCTTTAAAATAGAGGTCTTAAAATCAAGCATGCCTGAGGGGGATTTGGGGGCACAATCAGGTCTGTCTTCCAGCAGCCAGGTCAGTGGGTGGCTGGGATGCACCCATCTTTCTGGGCGCAGGAGGATTACCCGCTGTTTTTCCAGGAGTGACCTAGAAGGAGGTTAATGATTCCAAAGAAGGACTTTCCCCTCGGGGAAAAATTAATCTTGTGACCTTTTTCTCTATCTGTCCATTTCTTTTAAGTCTTAGACTCCCTTCATTTAACTTACATCAAGCTGTTTTATTTTCTTCCAAAACATGGTTGAAGTGACTGCTTTGGTTTCATTTAACCCTTGAACTGAACGCATTTCAAAATGAATTTTCTGTGCAGAGCATAAGCTTAAAGTTCTTTCCAATCTCTATATTTCCCTCCAAAAAAAAAAATCATCAATCCTCATAGGATAGGGATAGGGAAGTCCAAACATAAATGCTATTTGTATTACTCTTAGAATTGTCGTTTCTGGTGTCTGTACACACAGGCAAGAGGCTCAGAATAAAACATGGCTTGATTAATTGATAAATTCTTTTAAAATATTGCTTGGGATTTGTATGTGTATGTGCACACGCGTGCACGTGCGTGTATGTGTGTGAGTGTGCATATGTGTGATGGTTGGATTTTCTGGTGTGCTCAGAGTGCTAAAATCATTACAAGAAAATTTTTAGTAAGAAATATGTAAATGATGACAAGATCTCTTCACAGAGAATGTAAAATTATGAAAAAAAATCAGCGTTATCTAGCCAGTTTCACTATTTTTCCTACCTGAAATATGCAGACGTTAGTGGATCAAATTCAGTGTCAGAATACAGTAAAATAAAACCCTAATTATTTCATTATCCTCGTGGGCTCAGACTCACGGGTGCAATGAGTTCTTGAGGGTAGAGTGAAAACAGAAACTGCCTTGTGCTCAAAGTTGTTAGTTTTTTAAAAACAACTTTTTATTCCACAACAGACCCAGGACATTTTCGGCATGATCACATTACTCGCTTTTACTGCCAACATAAATTAAAATAAATATTTCTTAATTTTTAGCATGATAATGTGCCATTTTGGAAACAGTAAATCCAGAGTACTCTGGTTCTTGCGAATGTATAACACAGCCTATGCCTAGATTCTTTAATATTTAAAATGCTATATTGCCTGGAGAATTCTATATTTTTCCCTTGGGGTCAATGCCATTCGCAGGTGGCTGAAGATGGAATGAAGTACCAAAGAAAGCTCCAGAAGTTCAGCTAGTTGATTTCTGTAGGCTCAGCCCACCCAGGAAGCATGAACTGAGAGCTTAGCACTCCATGATAACCAAGACCAGTCTTTCCTCTCAGGCTGTCATGAAACCCCCGTAACTGGTGTTGCACGAGACAATGTCAATAGTAGGAGTACTGACTAGGAGCACAGCAACAGGGAAAAACAACGATAGTAAATGAACAGTGTCATTTTGCAAAGTGCTCTTACATACACCATTATAATATCTGCAAATTACTTGGGGCTTCCTTTTTTTTTTTTTTTTTTTTTTTGAGAATAATCCTACTTTCCCCATACCTCACAGGGTTGTTGGGGAAATCTGATTATATGGAAATAGTGTATGTCGGGTGCTAGGTCAATAGTTTTAGAGGTAAGGAAACTGAAGGCCAGAGAAGTTATATTATTTGCCTGGAATAAGATAAACAATTCAGTATCAAAGCTGAGACTGCTTTACCCTCTTCCATCAGTGTCCAATGTCTGATCTTGTCCAAATTAGCAAGCCCAAGAACAAGCTTCCTATCTTTCTCAACAATAGTTGTGCCTTTACTATACCCTGATTTGCTTGATAACATTCCCGTTCCCTGATTTACCCAAGCAACAGACCTGGGAGTCTTCATTTCTTCCTTCATTTCCCACCCGATCGATCACTAACGCAAAGGTTCAGTTCAAAGATTACCTCTGAATGGTCTACAATGCTCATGTCTACTGCCAATGCCTGTGATCACAGCTCTGACCCTCCCAATGCCTGGCTCGCCATAATCCGCCCTCGCTGGTCTTTGCCTTTCTCTTTCCCCCTTCCCTATACCCTACAATAGCGATCTTTCCAGAGCACAAATGTGATCCTATTCATCCTCTGCTTAAAGCCTGCAGGGACTCTCCCCACAAGCCTCTCAACGCAGCCTTCACATTGCTCAGCCTAGATGTTCCAGATGTAGATCTCTGCTTGTCCACATTTCCATCCTTTGTATATTGTGTGTGCCCTCTGTTTGGAATGCCAGCCTTTCCACATTATTTGTCAAGGAATCTTTGACCATCCTTTAAACTCAGGTTCTTTCTTAGGAAAAACATCCCTGCTTCCCCATCTCCAAATGGTATTAATCGTCCTATTCTCTGTGCTACCTCAGAGCCTAGACCATGTCGTCTTTGCACTCATGATGCAGTAATGAAACCATTTATTTACATGTCTGTTGCCCCCGATAAACTATGAAATCCTCGAGGGAAAGGATTTTTATTTCCTTGTGACTTTATACAGTGTCTGGCATTTAAACTCCCTATAAAATGTTTGCTGAATTCTAAGAAGTGGGTGGTCATCAGAGCTGAAAGTCACAGATGAGCCAAAGAAGGAAAAGGCCAAGAAAAACTGATGATTCTGAAAAGACAGGGGTCATTGATAACCTCCCAAGCACAGAGTCCTAGAGAGTTAGTCAAGGGCATGAAATAGGAATGGATCATCAAGATTCTGAAATAGAGGCTTAAGAACATGCAGATCAGAATTTTGAAATATTAAGTTACTTTTAAATTATCCTTTTTATCTCTAATTGACTATTAGAAGTCTTCTTTGAAAGATATACATTTTAGTCTATAATCTAGGAGTATCTAGGAGTATAAATTTCAGCAGCTTATTCGTAACAAATGATTGCTTTCTCTTTCTTCCTTTCTTCCTTTCTTCCTTCCTTCCTTCCTTCCTTCCTTCCTTCCTTCCTTCCTTCCTTCCTTCCTTTCTTTCTTTCTTTCTTTCTTTCTTTCTTTCTTTCTTTCTTTCTTTCTTTCTTTCTTTCTTTCTTTCTTTCTTTTTTGGTTGTAATACTACAGACTCAGTTTCAAAGTGTGCCCCTATTTCTGGTGTGCCAAGGCTGTCTGCCACTTCAGGTTGCTGAAGAATATAAATAATTTTAACCCTTTGCAGATTGGCCCTGCACAAAGGTTGCTCAGAAGGTAAGTGCTGGCTCAACTCCAGCCAGCGCTCTACCCCCCAAGGAAGGAGCTGGGGTGAAGGGCTGCGTCCATCAAAGAGAACCTCTCCGTCCAATTCACACCAAGCCACTGTTTGGGCTAACATTGCCCTGCAAAAACACTTCCATCATCATTTTATTTTATTTGCCTTTCCCCTGACCTATCTCTGCTCTGTTAGGTTTTTATTAAAGTGAAGCAACCAGAATTACAGCAATATTTCAGCAGTAGATGCCCAACAGCTTTATATAAGAATTTGTTGAGATTTTTCTAGTGTTTTGTTGGCTTCTTGGATGGAGCCACACAAAACATACTTGTGTCTCATCAGCCACATTTCAAGTGCTCATAGCCACATGTAGCTATTGGCTACCATATTGTGCAGCTTAGAAAACCTGTCCATTCTTAAAGAAAGCTGCACTGGGCAGAGCTATTCTAAAGGGACCAGACCAACAACAATAGACAAGGTAATTTCAGATAACAGTGAGTGGAATGAAGGAGACAAAATAGATGGGATGGATGTAGAGTAAGTGCAGAGGATTCTGAGTGCTGGCAAAGCTCTGGGGGCTGATCCTCTCAGGCAGAGAGCACAGTAAGTGCAAAGGCCCTGAGGTGAGAAGGTGTTTGGCATGTTTGAGAGATGGAAAGGTCAGTGTAGTATGGGCTCAGTGAGGCAGGAGAGGCGAGGGGAAAGACAGCAAGTCAGAGAGGTGCAGGGGCCATATCCTGCAGGACCATATATGCTATGGCAAGGGGCCTAGATTTTGGTCTAATTGCATTGGAAAAGCACTGGAGAATTTTAAACAAGGAGTGGCATGACCCAATTTGTATCTTTAAAAGACTGTTCTATCCACTTAAAGCAGATCTTACCGAGGTGACGTTTCAGGACTGGAGAGATAAGGGGATAAATATAAGAATGTTGTGATAAAGGAATCTATGTGTATATTTTAAATGGTCTATTTGTATTTGTTAGTGCCATATTTATATGTTATCCTTAAATCATTTCTAAACACTGAAACTTTGTGTGCACCTTTTGTAAAAGAGGAATACAAGTTCTGTCTAAGAAAGAAGAGCAGGGCTCAAGCTAACGTGCGGCCTGGAGTTCTGTCTTAGGGGAGATCCTTCTTCTATGCCCTCTATAGGCAATAGTGGAGCACCAACAGGAGAGGAGTTCAGGACACCGGCAAGTGGATAAATGATGGTACATGGGGCACTCAGCCCCGGCAGAGGACTGAGATCATTCTGGCAGGGCCTAAGAAAGCTCTAAACATGACACTGGCAAAACAACCAGGGGGCACATCATAAACCAGCATATAAAGGGAGAGGCAAAGTCATAGGTGTGTACAGAGCTGGTTGTAGAAAACTTCAGAATCTTAAAAAAGGAAAGCTAAGAGAGGGCAACTCTTTGGAATATGTAGTAAGTCTCTAGGTAGGTGGAGCTTCTAAAGGTAAAAAGAAAGAAAGTTAGCAAGGGAAAGATGTATCCCCACATAAGTTTCTGAGATGAGGAAGAGCAAATGATTGTACAACAATATGGGAACAGCAATGGTGGTCTCTGCTAAAACTATGTTGCATACAGGGCACCTTGGTGGCCCAGTCAGTTGAGCATGTGACTCTTGATTTCTGCTCAGGTCATGATCTCAGGGTTGCGGGGTTGAGCCCCAGCCTCCTCGCTGAGCATGCAGCCTGCTTAGGATTCTTTCTCTCTCTTGCTCTCTGTCCCTCTCCCACTCGGGCTTGCTCTCTCTCAAAAAAAAAAAAAAAAAGAAGGAAAAAAACCCTATGTTGTATAAATCTTTTAAAAATATAATCAAAGATCAATCTTCTGTTAACTAACTCTGTGACTTGGAGAAAATCCCTTGGCATCTGAGATTTGGTTTCTGGATCAGTAAGTAAGAGGCTTAAGGTTAGTTTTTATGCCTCTTAGATCTCTCTCAGTTCTAAAATGTAGATGGTTTCTTGAAATTCCAGAGAGTTCCTTTTGGAAGAATAAAACAGAAAGCAAGAAAAGATGAAAACAAGAAATTTTTGTGACAGAATGTTCTGCTAATAGTTTTAATTAAATCAAAGGCAATAAGCATTTATTTGGAAACAGTAGCCAGAGATGAGATATTTGTATAGCAAAAGAGATACTATACCAGCATGTGAATGGAGAAACATTATAAATGCAAGAAAGAAAAGATAGGAATAATCCATTTAACTGGAAACACTGCAGGTTCCGAGGTTGGCCATCCAGTCACTGCATATATTGATCTAAGAGGACTTCAACTTTGGAAAGGCTCATGATTGAGGGTTTCAAGGACAGAAGATAAGAGCAATAGAGCAGAAATGAAAAGCTGTGTGGTATTTGCCTCTTACAAACGATGCACTTCCATACCACTAGCCTATGTGATGTTTTTGTTCACCTTCCTCTGAGCCTATCGATACAACCCTAAGCTAGGTTATCAGTAGTGGCATACTGGGCACGGCCTGGATTTCAGTCCCCATTCGTCTCTTTGTGAACCACCCACAAAACCCATGCCTTCACTTAGCCGTGTGCCTGAAGTAGATTTTCCCATTTCTGTCTGGCAAAACCCCACTCATCCTTCAAGAGCCAGGTTGAATGCCACCTATTCTGCGAAGAAGAGATCTCTCAAGCAGGATGGACCTCCCCAATTGCTGTGCTTTCAATCATTTTGGTCATCCTCTTAAGATGGTGCTTATTGTGTTTACTTACAGTGTCTTTTTAAAGAAGTTTTCATTTGTTGCTGGATGTTGAACCCCTGAGGGCAGAATTCTGGATTATTCTTTCTGTTCTCTTTGGCACCTCATGCAGTTCTAACCAGAAAATAAATATGTAATAAATGTGTGTTGAATTAGTGATGCATGGTTAAAAATGATAGTTGATATAAAGCAAGATAGGCAGAAAAAGAGGAAATAGAGAAACAATCTTCAGTGAAGATGGAGGTGTAAATATGAGGTTCAAGAGGAGAACACTCAGAGAAGAAGCTTTACAGTAGTTGGGTAGAAAGAATAAAGAAGGCTACAAGAAAGAGAGTGTGAAGACAGAAAGACACAAACAGAGAGCACCAGCAACTTAAAAGGGAAAGATATTCAGGACGTAAGTAAAGATGGGGATGAGAGAGAGGAGCTCAAAAAAACTCCAGGAAAACAAGCAAAAGGGGATCATTATCTCCACCACAAGGTTGGAGAGATGTGGAAAGAAGAAAGAAGTAAGGCCCAGGAAAAATGCAAGTGACAATATAAAGAAAAGAATCCAGATTATGGGAATGAGAATTAGTGGGTGGATTTTTGTTAGCACTGAAAATAAATAATTAAAAAAGATAGGGAGGAGGGGAAGATTAGTTTTCAAAATAATTAGTTCCACAAGCATTGATGTACCATTGTGGGAACTTACAGGAGGAAAAAATGGAATTGCTCTTGGAAAACCCATGCGCCAGAAAAAGAAAATGTCAGGCGCTGACTTTGCAGTGGGTACCAGGTCCAGCACTGGGTGTTTTGTAAGTTTATTTCTTTAGACTAAAAAGTGTTAATCTAGGCCTTTTCATGTCTGAGGGGAAAGAGCATATAAAATGCTCTTTTAGTTCTTCACACACCTGACTAGAAAATGGACTATAATAGATGGCAAGTGGGTGGTGAGAAAGGAGTGGCTGTTAATAGCCAGGCATGGGCTATTATTTTAGATGGTTTGTACTAAAAAGGGAATCCATTTGGTGAGCAGGTTTAAAAAGAAAAACAAAATTACCTGAAAGAGAACACTAAAGCTCTTTATTAGGATGGCATGACCATTTGTCATTTTCAGTCCCCCAGCATCTGATTCCTTTTTCCTTTGGAGAAATCTCACCTGGGGTGATTTCAGAGGAAGGGAGGGGAACCCACCTTCATCTACCAAAGGTGGGCAGATGATTCTTGCCTCTGAGCTCTGGCAGGGGGTATAGGCACGTGAGCTCAGCTCAGCCGAAGGATGCCCCTCTCCGGACATGGGGTCTTTAGGGAAAGATGCAAAAGGCCAGAATGGCAAACCCTTACCAGACACCAAATCTGCTGGTGCCTTGATCTTGAATTTCCAGGCTCCGGAACTGTGAGCAGTAAATTTCTGTTGTTTATAAGTTACCCAGTCTATGGTATTTTGTCATAAAAGCCTGAAGAGACTAAGACAAAACTCAAATATACACCAACTTATTAACCGTGGCGATTAAAGAAGTTTTAGAGAAGTGGGAAGTTCTCATTTGATTCAATAAATATTTTTTTGAGCAAATATTATGGTTCAGGCATCATGCTAGGCCCTGAAGACCTAGCTGACTACTTCATTAGAACGCTATCACTACTTACACAGGTTAACGAAAGAGTCTGATATGTAAACTGTGTTTATAATACTCTGCATACAGTAGTTGCCCCCTTATCCATGGGGAATATATATATTCCAAGACTCCCAGTGGATGCCTGAAACCTTAGATAGTACCAAACCCTAGGTATACTATGTTTTTTTTTTCCTGCACATACATGCCTACCTATGCTTAATTTCTCTAAATTTAAAAGTTAAATTAAGCATAGGATCAGATTAACAACTAATAATAAAATAGAATATTGCAACAATATGCTACAATAGAAGCTATGTGAACGTGGCCTCTTTCTCAAAATAGTTTATTGTACTGGACTGACCCTTTCTCTTCTTGCCATGAAATGAGATGATAGAACACTTGTATAATGAGACAAAGTGAGGCGAATGGCATAGGCATCATGATATAGCATTAGGTGGTTATTGATTTTCTGATGATAAGTCAGAAGGATCTGCTTCTGGATCTCGGTTGACTAGGGGTAACTGAAACGATGCAAAACAAAACCATGGATAAGGGGGGATTACTGTATAAGTTATCTATTTTTGTGTAATAAAACCCCTAAATTAAGAGATATCAGTAACAAACAGTTATTATCTCACAGTTTCTGCGGGTTGGGATACTGGAGCAACTTGGCTGGGTCTTCTGGCTACAGGTGTCTCTCAAGGTGGCAATGAAGGTCTACGGTGGGGGTGGGGGTGGGGAGATCTCATCTGAAGGCTTGCCTGGGTGAGGGGCCATTTCCAAACTCATTTGTGTGGTTGTTGGTGGGGTTCAGTTTCTTGTGGGCTGTTGGACAGAGGGACCCAGTTTCATGTTGACGGTTGGTTGGAGGCTTCCCTCATTTCTTTGTTATGTGAACCCCTACATAGTGCATCTTACAACATAGCAAGTGGAGTCTCTTAGAGTGAGCAAGCAAGAAAAGCCAGAGAGAGAGAGAGAGAGGGAGAGAGAGAGAGACGGGCGAGAGAGAGACGGGAGAGAGAGAGAGGAACTTCTGTTACCTCAACTCAGAAGTAGCATCCCATCATTTTTGCTATATTCTATTTGTTTGAGGTAGCTCATTAGGTGCACTCAGGGGCTGACACAACGGCATGAATACCGGAAGGCGGGATCTTTGGAAGCCATCTTGGAAGCTGCCTACCACACCATGATAAACACATATGATCCCTGTGGGTACCTAGGCACGTGGAGGCTGATGGTGGGGAGCCAGGGGAAGGCAGAGAGCAGGAAAAAAGCGGGAAAGAATCAAGGAATTCAGGAAAAAGTAAAACATGAATGGAATCTATGCAAAATAGGTAACTGAAAATATTTCTTAAGAATAAACAGAAATGGATATGGGATATTTGAAACATTAGGTCAACAAGTCACACCCTGTTAAGGGCTTCTGCCAGGGTTTACGCTATCATATTTTAAGTAGTGTGCATTAATAGCCGACACACAACCCTCAACCTGTAATAAATAGGAGGAAGGGGAAAGGTACTTACTATAGTCACCAGAAGGGAGACAGGTAGAATTTCTTGGAAATGCCCAGAAAAAAAGCATTCCATAGAATAGGGCATGGTTTAGTGTAAAGCCGTAAAAACACAGGGTTTAACATCCAAATACATGATCTGGAGATGTGACTGGGGAAACTGACCAATTTGAAGGCAGGTAAAAATCATTAAAGAAGAATGGTAAGATGGATGATGTGGGCGTGTTTCTGTACCAGCAATATAAATCCATTTGGAAAACTATGCAGTGAATTGAAAGCCAGTCCATATATCTAGTCAATAAGAAAAAGGAAATAATCTCACAGAACTCTGTTCATATGCAGTTGATGCGTCAGAGATTGTGACTTCCAAATATAATGAATATTTGTAGACAGTGAGAGTACAGAGTCAGTCGAAAATAAATGTAGAAGCCTGCTGGTATGAATGAAGAAAAAAAGGGGGAAATTAGGGAAGGAGGCCCCTGTGAAATCCTAAGGGTATGTTTGGGAGAAAGAATCATGCAAGACAAAATTAAGAAGAGAGGCTGGAGGAAGGCAAGGAGAAAATAAAAACTTGGGAAATACAGGGGGTGGGGTCCCTCTGGACCTGATTCTGCCTCATCAAACGTTTTTAATTCCATTTTTTATACATAAGTTATAACTGGCAACCTCTGTTGAGACTGTTTTTTTATTGCCTTATGGAAAAGCAAGGCCAACATGATTAAAAGGCAATGTATTCTCTTCCCAGGGAAGGGGAGCTGGGAATGATGAAGCCAAGGCTTTTCTTCAGAGTGACATTTTTATGTTACAATTTTAATAAAAAATAAAGAAGAGGAGTGTGAAGATTCGGGAAAACATTGTAGTTTTCATCTCCCTCACTTTGAATGATAGTGGGAGGGGTCAGGGCCCTTGAAGAGGAAAAGAAACATGAACCCTTGGAAAGGGGCAGGATATGAGAACAGCAAGACAGCAACACAGAAATGATCACGTGGGATATGAAGAGGAGGGGTGTGAATACCCCAAACAGATAACACCTGACAGATATCCTAAGAGAGTAACATTCAAATAATGTAAAGTTTGGAAGTTATGGGAATCATGATATGAAATAGAATCTGATACATTTTGCAAATATATGAAGCTTCTAGTGTTTGCACTGACCTGATGATACCAGTCAGAAAAGAACAAATGTGGGCTTGGAAACCTATTGGCCAAAGGAAAGACGAGATCCTTCTCTGAAGGATTTGGACAAATACCATATGATCTCACTCATATGTGGAATTTAAGAAACCGAATAAATGAACAAAGGAAAATGAAAAAGACACAAACCAAGAAACAGACTCTTAAGTATGGACAATGAACTGATGTTACCAGAGGGGTGGGGGTGGGGAAATGGGGGAAAATAGGGGATGGGGATTAAAGAGCACACTTCTCACGATGAGCACTGAGCCATGTACGGAACTGTTGAATCACTGTAATGTATACCTGAAACTAATATAAACAGTATGTTAACTATACTGGAATCAAAATTAAAATTAATCAAAGATTTGACAATTTGAAAAAATACAAAGGGACAAGCCATGAATAAGGGCCAAAGGAATATACATAAAAAGATTTAAAACTCTGATAGGAATTGTGTGATTAGAATTTGCCCTTTAAAATAATATTGACTCCCACACCTCTCGAGCTTACGGGAGTCCCAGTGTTGAGGGTCAAGTCACCTCAGTGGCGTGTGTCCACATGGTGTCAAAGGTGGGACAAAGAATGATCACTCTTTCTCTGTTTCATATCGGTATCCACTTAGTTCCCTATCTGTATTTTGACCAAGTTGATACATTTCTTTGGCAATTACCAAATACGGTGTTATCTCCATGAACACGGAGAACCTCACATGGTCTCACCAGCAAAAATAGGAAAAAAGAGAGGTCAGAAAAACTCAGATTCAAAAAATTCCATCCTCTTGAATTTAGGGATTTTACTTTTACAAGCATGGAGCTGTTAAAATTGCAAATAGTAATACTGGCACTGTGGGCAGACAAGAAAGGGAGATCTGTATGGAGATAAAGCTTCGTTGGTAAGGCATTCTCTCATTGGAGTTCTCTATTAATTGATACCTCTGCGTGTCGTAATTATAGTGGTAATGAACGTTCATAATTATTAATTCAAAGGCACCAAAAATTCATGAAGTACCTTCTGAATCATCAAAGACAGGTTAGGTGCTGTTCAATAAAACCTCATAGATAAGTGAATTTACCGTGTTCCAATTCTTTGAAAAGTTTTAATCCACATAATACAGATCATTCATTTTCAGTCTGCAGGGTGACAGTTTATTCTATTTAACTCTGAACAACTGCCGAACATATGTAAGAAAAATCCCTACTCCTAAAAATCCTGTTAGTTTTATATCGTGCCTCTAATGTACAATGTATTTACCTCACTATAACATAAAAAATCTATAATGCGAACGTTTCTCCTTTTCTGAGACCCCAGCTTTATAAGAACCTTTGCTGTATTTTCAATGAAGGCTAAAGAAAAAAAGCCCTCAAAATTTATTTGAGATCAAGTGAGATCAAATTATAGTATTTGAGTTCCTTGAAAATAAGATGCTAGAAAGCCACCATATAGGTCATTTATTTTAATGAAGAGAAGTACTATTCATTTCTACCACCACTATATCACAACAAATATAATTAAACAAATTAACTTTCAAATAGCTGAAGCTCACAGATGGTTACATGTTTCCTTTGCTGTGCATAGTTTCTAACTTTTAAATTTGAATTTCATCCTTTTTATTAAATGTGATTGACACTCATCATTCTTGGATTTCTTATCTCCAGAGTTTAATGACCAATATTTTGGTTTTTGCTTGCTGTTGGGCTAAACCATATATTCTGGTCTTTTAATAATATGTTAAACTATGCCAACCAAAGGAACCTACTTGTGCTCATTTGTATAAGAACTTAAATATAAAAACTTAGGTATAAAATAAATGACATAATCTATTTTAAGTGTATAAAATTAATTCATTTGTGTGTAATATCTAAAATTTTAAGAATATTCATAGGCATCATTATGTAGATACACATAACATGAAACATTTTGACTACAATTCTTTCAAAATGGGAGACACATAATTTGCCATTTTGGGAAATGTGATTATTCCCTCTTTATTTCATTACCCATAAGTTTTATAGTTCTTATTACAGTTTTTGGTTTGTACCAATAGGTTCTACAAAGACCTAATATTAGCAACACTTCACTAAATGGATTCAATTTCTATCAACTGCCTTTTTCCTTTATGGTCTCTTTTAATGGCACATGCTCATTTTTGATAGCCGATAACCTACCAATACCCTTATATTCTTTAGAATTTTGAGATGAATGCTACCTGGTTTTTCTAATAGGCTACAATCTATTTTCTAGAGATGATGCCTCACCTTTTAAAAATACGTTCAAAAGGACCTTTTGCTATTTGCAAATATCATCCTGGTATAGGAACTCTTTTGTCTTTTTACAACTTCTATAGTAAAGAAAGGATATCCCCTTTTTGTTTTTTATTATTTCAGTGGATCAGCAAGGACCTTTGGGGTGGCTATGAAAGCCTCAGAAAGAAAAGATGACTATGACAAACTCTGAACTTTAAATGTTACTATATATGATGTAATTAGATTTTTAAAATTTCACGGAATGACATACAGTCACAACATAAATGTTAGAAGTTATGTTAGTTATAGAAATACAAAATAAATGATGTATACTGTCCATTTGTAAAACATTTCTTTCTTGATATATTTCACCACAAAATCAAAAAGTGCTTATGCACATCTATCAGAAATTTTAAAAAGAAGTTAATGACTCATTTTATGAAGGGGAAAAATGTCAAGTTAATAAGACTTAGTGAAAAAAAGAAACAGACTGAAAACACAATTTATTATTCATAATGGCAAAATACATTTGCTGTACTCATGTATTTAGTATAGACTTTCCCATGTGAAGTTCTTAAGCGATTTTGCAGTCAAATATTACTACCCATTTTGTAGATTAAGAAAAGTGATGGGGGATGGTTATGGGAATAGGGGATGGGTATCAAGTAATTTATGGAGGATTACACAGTGGACAAGTAAAGGAACTGGGAACAAATCATAGTTTCTGTGTGCTAAAAACATTGCCTTCCCATATGCATCACTGACATTTTGCACAAATGTCGATAACACATCTGTCAACAAATGTTAAATTAAAAGCTTCTTTTACGTTGTTCTCACTTTACTATGTTAATGTGCTAGTATATATATGTGTGTGTGTGTATAACACGTATTTTATATATAAAAAACACATATTTATATTTTACACACATGTGCGCGTGCGCGCACACTCACTCACACACACACACACACACACACACACGACTCAGCCGGCTTTGATGGAATCTTGCCCCTTCGGAGGACTTTTAAAAAGGTCTTTATAAATGATCCTTCTTAAATGAACGCTTTGGGGAGGTGATATGGATATTACCCAGGCAGATAGTACACTTAGATTTGAAGCAAACTTGTAATACCTTTAAAATATCTGGAACCAGTCTCTAATCTGAAAATGTTACATAAAATTGTTACATAGTATAGATAAGTTAAAGAAAGTAAAGCATATGTTAAAGATATTTTAAAAAATCAGGATTTGAGTGCTTTCTTTGTAATTGGTTACACTGCAGATGGCAACTTTGACACTATGACTTAAAACTTATCAAAGAGATTTATGTTTTGCAATTGACATTTTAAATGGAAGATTTACTTGAACTGGTACCCAATATGTTTTGTGTAATTAATTCCTTTGAGGTCAGTTTTTGTAGGAACAGAATTCCTTTAACAGGAATCCCTCCTTCAGCAATATCTTTATTGTTGGAATTTGCAGCTGAAAAAAAAGTTAATCTTTTTCAAATGAGGTTTTCAGTTCCACATATTTTGTTTGTTTCACCAATGATATAAGATCTTCTTAAAAATTCAAAATATCTTAAAAGTGGACGCTGGGGAGTTGGTGTAAGAAAAATGGTGGAAAATAAATCGGGCATTAATAAGACACGGAAAGTTTAATTCTGTAGATGCTTAAGTTCTTAATGAAGGGACTGAGTAATGGAGGGTCTGTCTCATTTCAAACTTTATACTATTATTCAGGTTATCTGTGCACAATACTTAAAACTCATAAGTCTTATATATTTGTCTTTTCTATTTCTTTATAAAATGTTGCATAGATTACTTGGTGGATAACATAATTTGATGGATGATGGTGTTCAATAAGCTGTTGTTGCATGAATGACATTTTGACTGTAGCTTAATTTCTAGTTTTGACTAAAGAATGGGAACAATATATCTAAAAGTTGGGACATAAGTAAGCGAGCATATAGCAGTTTAGTATCCCCCGAATACATTTTATTAAGCAGGAAAATGTTTACTAATCAGGCATGTTTACATGGTCCCAGTTGTTAATTATGTTCTCTTGTGTTGGCAAGTGAAAGAGGAAACACAATTTTCCTTCTTTAGCATCTGTGTTGCCTTAATCATATATATTGGACAGTTTGTATATTTTCGATGTCTATTTATTCATGAAGCATGGAAAACAATTCTCAGTCTACTCAGCATTGACTGCTTAAAGAAAGCCAAGGGCTCACCAATTCCATGTAACTCATTAATTCACATGGAATATAATGGTAAGGAATGCTGAGATCAGTGGTTTTGTGTACTAGGTCCAGTAACACTTAGCCCTCCAAAAGGTGGGATAGTCATGCCTGTCTGGGGCTTCCAGACACCTTAATGAGTCATGAGACTCATTAAGACTTCTGTCTTTAATAAAATTCTTTCTACATGTTCCTTTATGTGCCATTACTCCACCGTCAACAAATGGCACTCAAGTATTTACAAAGTTGATGTTTTTTACTCAGTCTTCGGATGGTGGCTTGGGGTCATAAATGGGTTTTGAGTTGATGCTTAGAGAAATAATTAGTGGTTTTCTTTCTCCCTGGCCATTTGCTATTGAACTTAAAAGATTTAAAGAAATCTTGCAAAAGATTTTCCCTGTATCAGTTAATATGTGAGATTAGGTAAAGAGTTATTTTTGCCTTTTGGAGGGTTGGCACTTTAACTCCGCCTGGAAATACTATGCCTTATTATCCCAAAGTGGAACCTGAGACCCTGGAGGCAGATCCACATTCTCTGATCTATGGGTTTTACTCATTTCTTAGAGAGGAGGGCAAGAGAAGTATCAACACTGGGAAGTGAAAGAACAATCACAGACTGAAAGAGACAAAGTAGTACATTGAGGAAGAACAAAACATGTCAACCCAGAGAAGACAACTTGAACAAATTAGGCTATGCTTTAGTAACATGTTAACAGGTTTTCACATTCCAGTAAAAGTAGGTTTAGATGCTATCAATATTTTGGATAGTATCACTCTTAACTTGGGGCCACACATCCCTAGCACGTAGCATCCTGCACACATATGGCTACCACATGAAAGGAAAGCACTGTACAAACTTAAGAGTCTTAAACAGTTTTCCTTTCTGAAGGGTTTCTGTGAA